>NC_092500.1:109853547-110477393 GCF_047511675.1 Marmota flaviventris
TCCATTGACAATAAAATAATATACTCTAAAAATTATACCAATAACAAGCTATATATATACATATACATATATATATATACATATACATATATATACATATATCTTTATAATATAAAACTGGAAAATTATAAACGTTAATTATAACATAGCAATTTGGTTAACACATGGTAGATATTTTAAAATCTTTTGCAAAAATTAAAAAAAAAAACTCTTGCAAAGACAACAGGAATAAACACCATTAAAAGGAGCTAAGATTGGCAGCTCTGATACTCTCCTTTTCACCTTCCTCCCTTCTCCACCCTCACCTCCAACCCAGCTATTTATGTCATCATTCATATCCAGTGGTCTTTACAAAGAGTCATTTCTAACTTAAAAAATTAAATTAAAAGACATCTGCAAACATGAACTTGGCTTGTAGTTAGCAAGTACATTAATGTAAGGTTCCTTTGATTCAATAGTAAAATGTAAAAATATAGTTAGCATAATATGGAGTAGCACTGTATCCAAGTATTAGTCACTGTATCCAAGAAAATCTAATATGATGGGTAAGGTAGTCCTGGAGCAAAATTAAGCTTTGTTCTTTGGAGGACAATGCTTATCACTTCATAAGTTGAAATTAGATAACTGGTTTATTTGTCCAAAGAAACAAGTCACTAGCACAAATGATGTATCATTTGGAATAGAGTATTTCTTCCTACATTGGCCAACTTGGCAAATTAGATATTCTACTAAGGAAGTATGATGCTTAGAACTTTGAACTAAAGGTACTACTTTACTCTATGTGCAATTATTCTCTAATTCATGGAAATTTTTCTATTTGCAAATTAGTTTCTTTGGGGGATAACTTGATTATACTAAGGTAGGTCAGGTTCTTAACAAGATTTGCTGACTTAATGGGGACCTTGATCCCTTAGGAGCTGAGCTTTCAACAGTCTAATTACATTTATTGGAAGATCTTCACAAGTTCACTCAGAAAGAGAACTCAGCCAGTACATAGTAAGTAACTCTTTACTTGCCATGATAGTTATTAAGCTGGTCAAGAACTGGAGAATATTGTACAGATAAACTGGCTTATCAGGACATCAGCAAGGGACCCTTAAAGAATATTTCCATGGTACATTCTCAGTCTCAACAACAATAACTTTTAGTCTTTGGAGAGAGGGCAACTCACAGGAAGTTTTCTTGAGATGAAAAAGTGAATTTTAATTTCTAGGACACAGTGGACCTTATCATTAAACAAAACATTTCCTACAAGCCGAGCCCATGATAATCAAATTCCAGTTAACAGGTCAAGAACATTGTCAAATCAAATTAATAGAGCACTGATTATTAACAGGAGGAGAAGGAGAATAGAAGTCAGTGGGTAAAAGAGTAGAATGCTGCATAGATTATACAAAAACAAACTGAAGGGGTTGGAAGTAGAAAGGAAAAACAAACCGAGAGGACAGACAGGCTGACAGAATGACAGAGAGAGTGAGGAAGTCAAGTACGAGGGAAAACAAGGTTAAAAGTTAGGGAGCCTTCTGAAGTCCCTGGCACAGCATGCCTGATACTAAGGGAGGAACAATAAATAAATAAAAGAAAACCAGAAGGAGGAGATGCTTGGGTGGAAGAAAAGGTGGATGCAAAGTTGGAAGGGTTATCCCATACAGCATAACTCCTACCCTAGGCTAGCAGTTGTGTGCAAGCCACAATTAGAAAGCAAAGCAGCTGGTGCATTGCGATGCAACACTGCAACGGGAGACATAGAGTTGGTGTCATGGATTTTTGAGCCGCAAAAGTCAAACGAGGACATGGAATGTGAGTGCTTATATGTTAATTGCTTGTGTCTGTTGCCTCCTCTCCCTTCATAGCCACAGGACTGGTAATTAATTTTTATGAGTTTTTATCTGTGAGCTGAGGCTGCTATAACTTCCTTTCCTGACCTTGGCATCCCAATCAGTTTTTAGCATATATATGTAAGAAGCAGAGGTATCACCCCACTGTTCCTTCTCCATGGGGCCCAGGATGCAGAACAGGGATCCTTCATCTGTGATGAATTGATTAAGAAATATGAATGTCACTGTTGCCACCAGGAAGGGTGGAGCCCTGAGTTTTCCACTCTGGCTTACTCTTTTTTTAAAAAAAATTCTTTTAAAATGGTAAGGCTGGGGTGAGGATGCAGCTTAATGGTAGAATTTGCCAAGCATGAGTTCCATATCCAGCTCCGCCAACAAAACAAAACAAAAGGCAAGACCTTAGTTGCACCTGATCACTGACATTCTACCTTTAGAAAAAGCTGAGAAACTGCTTCTACAAACTTCAAAAGTGGGGTCATACATGAAGGCTTGTCAGGGGAAAAATGATATTGTGCACTCTCAGGGATCCTTTTGATAAATTTTCATTTGGTTGTTGCTATGAAATAGATTGAGTTGGATTTGTGAACAATGGCACAGAATGACTGGCCCCTTCTTCCTGTGGTACACAGGAAGATGGTGTCCAGTTGAATGATTATTTCATGGGAATAAAAAGCTCAATAAAGGACAAAGGATAATATAAGAGTACTAAAATGAACTAATTAAAGGCAAAGCCTACAGAATACAGACCTGGGATTAAAACTCCATATTCACATCAGCATTTAACTAAATGCACTACAAACATTTCTATATGACTTTTTAAAATGATTTTGCCAGATCATGTAATCTCTACAATAGTAATATGCTGAGGGAAAAACACATAGAAAACCATAGCAGAAGGACTAGGTTCCTTTATCCCCCTTTGCTTCATAGTTTATTCTTTAGGTGGCAGGGCCCATAGGGCAAGAGCAAATCAGAACTCTGCTGAAAAACAAGAATCTGTCAGTCCAATTGGGGGATCAGTCTTCCTGTATGGAAATACTCCTGGGTTGCAATGCTGGATGCATTGTATGAATCAGAGCAAGCATATTTTTCAGTCTGATGTGCCCAGGCCAAGGACAGAGCCCTTGTCCTTCTCAGTTTGAATTGATCTTTAAGATCAAATTTTCTTTAAGGATGCAATGCCCTTGACTAGTATGCTCTGAGGGCTTTGAAAAGTGAGTCTTACAGGTATGTAGATGCCAGCACATAGTCTTCACTGACCCTTGAAAGATCTTACTGAAGTAACTGTATATCTCAACTATTTGACTTCATTATTTTGAAATACAAATATTGAATTCTATAGTCAGAGCCAAAAGTTATAAAGGAGGAGCTATCCTATGAGTGACAAGGGGTAAGGGGAGTGGCAGGATCTTTTTCCTCCCTGCAGAAACCGGAACACTTTTTATCATGGGGGAGGAACCCCCAACAGTGATAACTGCTGCTCCCTCTTGGGCTCCCTAGTCTTGGAAGACGCTTTTTGATGCCCAAAGGCTTATTCATGTAAATATGGGCTTTCATCAAAGTAAGAGTTTTCTTCTGGATTTTTTTTTGAGGGGGCTGGGGGTGGGGCAGTTCATTGAGTTGCTATCCCTGTAACTGCTAGAGCTTGCAACTGCCTCATTTGCCACAAGAAAGTACATTAGGGGTAGACAGTTGTTGACATCCAAAAAGGCTGTAGGGCACCCCTGCTGCATGATGTCACTAAAATCAGCTTCATAGGAATTAGATACTGTCCTGTTAAGCAGGACATTATGCTGTTGAGCCTAGACCCTGTTCCAGAGCTGCACGCAGCATTCCAGTGAGATAGCCTGGCCTGGCACTGTGAAGACCAGGCAAAGGAGCACAGCTTCCTGTTCCTTGCAGAACTGGCTTTTTCACCCCACTATTTAGTATGAAGGCCTTCGGGAGTATGCCCAAGTCTCATCTGCTCATAAGAGAAATTTTTTATATTCACAGTGTGAAATTTTCTATTTGATTACTTGTCTGGATCATCTTAGTGACTCAAATTTAATTCCATTAGCACTGGAATTTCCACCTAAAATAGCACAAGGCTTCTTTCTTTCTGTTTTCTATTTCCTTGCTCATTAGATAATGAAGTTGACTAGAGTCAAACTTGAACATCTCCAGAAAACTTGAGTGATTCAAGTCTGTGCACGTAATACTGTGTTGCACTGTAAGGGCTTTTTCTTACTATATTAAATAGGTGGTTTTGTATTGTATCTTAAGTGCCCATCAGTTAAGAGGTACTGTGTTTTTTAAGCAGGTACCATTTAAAGCTTCCTTTGTTCTCATGCCCCTAGTTTGACTTCTCCTCTACCCTTGTGCACCACTCTAACTTACCCCAGTTTTTTTTTTTTTTAAAAAAAGGATAGCCAAATCCAATCAGTGGGTCTGTCACACAATGTGGGATGTACATGAATGTAGCAGCAGGGGCAGGTGATTTTAAACTATTACTGAAGGAAAGTAGCTTGAGACTTTAAAAACTGCTGCATTCAGTAACATTTCAATAAACTAATCATAGATTGACAGCAGAGAAATCATTGTTATAGCTGTATGATCCCTTCTAAAGAAAAAGGAAATTAGTTAGGAACTGAAAAGTAAGAGTAGGAAGGGAAAAAGATTTCAGCTCATAGGCTCTAAAATTCTGCAGGCTAAAAGGAATGATGATTGGTCCATACCCATAAATTCAATCCCAAGATGCTCTGCCAATGCAGAAAGTTGACAAAAAAAGAAAGAAAGGGAAAAAGTTTCAGAAAGAGCAATACACTGCACTCCAAAACACATTACACATGACTATTATAGCTCTCTGTGCGTGCACATTGAACAGGACAAATGGGTGGTTAACAAAGCAGTGCTCAGGTATGCCACTCTGAGTCCACACAGGAACTTCTGTATTTTAGATAATGTGCAAATACCAGCACATTCTCTTTATTAACCCTTAAAAGACTTTACTGAGGGAGAATTTTCATAGCTGAACTATCCTCTACTTTCCTCATTGCTTGAAAATAGCAATGTTATTTTATTTTTAATCATCAAAAAAGCACTTGGTATTATTTCATTTTCATTTTAATAATGTCCCAAGGAAGTAAATTATTATTTTTATTTTTATATTTACTGAAAGACACATAGTGGCAGAGTCAGGAGTAGAAGCCAAAGGAGAGTAATTTGGTCTGAAATTTTTATCACATTGGATTTATGTTTTTCATTGCTTGTGTGTAGTTACATTTCAGTATTTATTATTTTTTATTTTTATTTCTAATCTGTTTCTCCTTCCGCTTCCTTCAGTACTTCATAACATGTTTCATTCAAATAAAACAACAAATGCTTCTACCTAAAAAAATCTGAGATAGGCACGTGAGAAACTGGAGATTGCTTGCATTTTTTTCTCATAATTTCTGTGTGGTATTGGACAACTCTATGTACCAGTTTTTCAGATTGCAAAATTTTTTTTAAAAAATGTATTTTTTATAGTATGTGTGGAGGGGAGATATAGTTTCTAGGACCCTTTGATTTTAATTTCATACTCTTTCAAGTAAAAATTAGAGCCAATTAGATCATGTCTCCACAGTGCTGGGCTCTGGTGGTCACAGGTACCAAGAGGATCTGCAGGGAAAGAGACTCAAAAGTGTGAGCCCACAAACAGCAATCCTGGCAGCTCTAGACACTCTTGGATTTCAGAAAAGCAGAACCTGCATAGGCTCAAATAAGGAAATGGGAGAAAGAGGCAAAGAAAGGAAAAAAAAAAAAAACCCAACAACTCCAGGAAGGGCACTTTTCATTCTTTTAACAAAAATTGATAGTCTGGTTTCGTTAGGTGGAAATTTGAGGATTTCTCTTACTTATGTCTGCATGGCATAAAATAAGGTCTATATTTTCTTCCCTTGATCACAGATTTGAGAGATGCCAGAATGAGACCTTAACAAAATGAGCCATCTCTTAAGTTTGAAAAAAGGTATGGAGGGGTGTTACTCAGTTTGGGCATGGAGAAAGCTCCTCCTGCAGAGATGGGAAGAGTGGAATGTATGAGCTGGAGTCATCCTGGTTTCAAGTCCTGCCTCTGCCATTTAATGATTGAATGACTTTGGAAATGTAAAATTCTCATTGACCTAATTCATGTGATACACTTTCCTCACTGGGCAACCATGTGGAATAAAGGAGATATGAAAAAATGTTGCCCAGCAGAAGGAGGAGTTAACATTTTGGGAAACAGACACATTTACAGCTATACCTTGGGGCACTTAAGGCACTCAGGTTGACTTTTCACAACTTTTGTGCCCTTGAAAATTCTGAAAGCCCTTGGGATATATCTAAAAAATAAACTTTAAAACTTGCAGCATCTTAAGGAAATAAAACTTCCCAAATTAAAAATACATATGTACTATGTATTTGATAATGGGAGGCACTACGTATTATTTTCTTCTGCCTTGGGTCCAATGTACTCAGACAATAATCTGAATTTTTCACTAATTAAAAGCTAGGGAATATAGAGTTAATTTGGTTACATGAGATATTCATAGTAGAATAAATTATTCAAATCCAAACAAATTTCTTTTGCCTCTGAACAATGTTCAGTTTGTCAAATTGACATTTATTTCCCCATTTGCTTTCTTCATGTAAACTTTGGCACATTGATGTGAAAAAAATTCATTTCTCAAGGAAATCAATAATAAATTTTCAAGAATGTGACCCAATTTCCCTTTTATGTGCCCCTCCATCTCTTGCTTTTCACTTCTACCAGTCAGTAATATTTTAAGGGTTAAAACCAAGACATATCTAGAGTAACTCATTCCAAAGATTCATTTTTCCATGCCTACGTGAACACTGCTAATGATCTATATTAGTTGCATAGAAAGCTTAGTTAAGTTTTCAATAAAATTAGTAGCATGCCCATGCATACATATTGCTGCATTTACAGTTTTATAGGTAAGTCTGTGAGCCTAACTATAATTTCATTTCAAGGGAAGTCATTCATATCAGGCAGGTCCAATTTCAAATAATTCAATGGGAAATTGGTATTTAAAACTGGAATCTTCTGGCCATAAGCCTTAACAAGGAAACAAGCATAGGAAACATGCATTGGTCATTCTAGAACCGGAGCAAAAACTGCTCTAATTTATTTCTACTGTTGGTGGTTACATTTCTTTCATCATAATTCAAAAAAAGCAGAATATGCAAACACTTTTCATTTTGTGAAGAGGTTATTTCTATCTGTTCTATTTAATCTAATGTTGGCTTAGTCTCATTATGTATCACATGCTTCCTATTGAATTGCTGCCTAGCCACTACATTTTTCAAATTAAATTAATAATTCAAAAACACAAAGGTTACTGTAAACAATTTAGTTTCCTTTTCTACATGTGATTTCCTGCTGTGCCCTTGGTGATATAAAAAATTAATT
Source organism: Marmota flaviventris (assembly GCF_047511675.1). Taxonomy (NCBI): domain Eukaryota; kingdom Metazoa; phylum Chordata; class Mammalia; order Rodentia; family Sciuridae; genus Marmota; species Marmota flaviventris. The sequence continues at coordinate 109,860,823 of NC_092500.1, forward strand.
TAAATCTAAGAGTCTTCAGAAACTATTAAGTATTGACTCACTAATCCTTTGCCTTAGGATTTTATAATTACTTTTAGAAAACTGATTAACCTGGAGGTTAATTTAAATTTTCAACTGCATTAGTGGAAAGAACAATAAAACAACTTTCTTTCACCAAAATTATATATCCATTGCAATTATGGTTTCTGTTAAAATTCTGAGACATTCCAGTATTTGTTCTGTAACATCTTGGAGCTGTTTATGCAAATAATGTCGAAGACTGTGTAGTTCTGATTTCTTGTACCTATAAAACTTCTAAAGGAATTCTCTGAATGCCAATTCCAAACTGGACCAATTTAGTGTCTGACTTTAATTTTAGACTTACCTTTGTAAATGTAGATACTTTTATTTTCACATATGCCAATCCATATTGTCATTGAGCCCTTTGAAATGTAATAGCAGACTTTCTCCTTATTCCCAGGATCCACATGCACATGAACACACACACACACACACACACACAGAGTAAAATCTCACACTCAGTTGGAACTTATGAATTTTGTCATAGATGGAGTGTCTTTGTTCTACTGTTATCAGGATACCATTTAATAAATACATTATTACAACAGGTTTTGAAAGCATTTAGAAATCTGTGAAATAACTAATACAATAATAACATATGATTCACAGCTACTTTTAAGGATATGGGATAAATTTAATCATTTTGACAATGTGCCTAAATGTTCTAAAATTGCATTCTTTTAAAATATCCTGCAGTTTGAGCTATTCTCATAACTAGTTCTTATTATTTGTTAGCTTCTAAGGACATATTTGCTCTTTACTACCATTATCTTCTGAAGTTGTGAATGCTTTTTCTTTTTTTTCTTCATGAAGTCTACATATTGATTATGAATTACATGTACACACACACACACACACACACACACCATGCCACATATTGGTGAACACAATCATATTACTTGGGATTGTGTCAAGATAGGTCAAATTTAAAACTGACCAAACTTGACAATATTTCCTTAGGAAGGGCTATAAATATGTTACATTTTGAGAAAAATGACTGTCATATAAAATATACATTTGTTCCTTTCTTTCATTTTAAATACATTTTTATAAATTAAAAAATGGCCCATGAGATATACTGTCCAGAATTACTTTATCAAATCCTAATAATGTGTAAATTATATGTCCATAAACATTCAAAATATTGTAATTCTTTTGAATGCTATTTTCAACTACAAATGTGGTTGGGTAGGTTTTAATTATTTCTCTTTGAGGCTAGGGACTACCTTTTACTTCAAATCCATGTAATGCCCTCCAGACATTATGTTCACAAGCAAACAAACAATTAAGTGACCTTGGTAGAAACACATTCTAGCCTTTTCTTAGCCTTCACTGCTATTTGAACATGAAATTCTTAGAGCAGCAAAAATTTATTTTGCTGTCTCTATGTAGGAATTTGCAGAGAGAAAAAAAATGAAAATTTCAGGCATAAAGAATTAGAGAATGAACTCTGGGCAAGACAATTCTGGAAAGCAATGTCTGATTGGAAGCTCTTGCTTTTCCAGACATGAGGCATCAATAATGCAGTCATTACATGTTTTGTTCATAAATGTGCTTCCTATCAATCTTTGTTAAATCAGGTTAAATATAAATGCTAATTTCCTGGATGTCTTCCAAAAATGTCATTGAGAGCTTACTAAAGAATTTATTTAAGGAGTCACACTTTGGAGTTCACAAATAGAGAGTGGCTATTTTAAAATTGTGTCTGTGAAAGTGAAAATGGCCCCAAAATGAGTGAAAACATTTTGTTTGGTTATCTCTATCAGATCTAAGTGCATTATTGTTCTGGGAAATATCTTCATGTTTAATACTTTCTTTATATAGTGATCCAACATTGTCTTCAATGCACAATGAAACACCAAAATTTTAAGAAATAACTTAAATGTTCTGAATTGTCATTAATTTCTAAAATTTGATTTTATTGTATTTGTATAATCACATGGCTTTGCTAAATCTATGCTATTTAAATACAAACACAAATTTCTAAAAAAATGGGTCAGATATTCAATAAATTTGTTTTTTTTCCATTATATTTTTAGCTTCCATACTATCTACCTTAAAAAAAAAATCATCCAGAGATAAGGAGAGAAAATTCCTGCCCAACATATTTAAATATTTGTGAATACAACAAAGACTATGTTTGAAAAAATGAGCAATGCCAATTTGCCATTCATTTAATAATAGACAGCCTATGGCAACCTCTGATATGTAGCCTATGTAATATGTTAAGTATTATTTCACTAAATAAATGATAATTATGGGTGTAATCTCCTCATAAGGGCTTCTAAAATTCATTCTGATAACTTTTATAACTGTTAAAAAATCCTTATTCATTGTGTGCATCAAAAACAAGGACAAATTTGATTATTTTAAGGTCCTCAAGTGACCAGCTTGTTTCTTATGTTATATGAATTTAAACTGCAATAAACTATGACATATTTTTCAGGGTGAGCAATTTACAGGAAGTGGCAAAACAGGGGTTACCAATTCCAGCCCACTGCCTGCTTCTGTAAATAAAGTTTTAATGGAACACAGCCATGCACGTAAGTCCATGCATTATTTGTGGCTGGTTTCATGCTACAGTGGTAGAGTTCTGAAGCTGTGATAATGATAATATTACTACAAACCCTAAAATATTTGGACAATACAGAAAAAATACCAACCCTCAACCTAAATGAATAACCAAAAATGGATCTATGTCAAATACATTGTTTTGAAAGTTACATTACTTAAAGCTATAATCCCAGTTCACAACAAAAGGACAAATACGTAAGTTAATTATACGTGCAATTATACACAATGTGAATTGGGTATTTTAGGAATAATTTTCCAAACATCATGAAGTCATAAAAACGCATTGTGATTTTCCTGTTCTGCATTAAATATATATATATATATATATACACATATATATATAGAGAGAGAGTTAAACCGTTATATTTCAAAGTAACACATTTAAAAAATAATAACTATTTCTTCCTCAATTTACCTTTGAAACTAACATGAAGACATGCTAATATAAAGAAATGCTAACATAAAATGGTTCTTTAAACTAGTTCTGAATTGCTTGTTCCCTAAGCAACATAAATAAAAGGCAGGATATTTCATTCGTGTTGAAATGTTTGCTTTTAATTTTCCTACTCAGTGCTGTTCTTTTTTAATGCCTACATGCAAACTGTTTGGTTAATGAAGAAAAACATCTGAACTCTTTTGATGATGTTTATTTGGTATAAATAACACACTCAGAACCAAAATTAACTTACCATCATTTTGAGTGCATATTGGTTACAGCTTAGCAACAGCCTTTTCAGGATGTTGACATGGTATACAGAAGATGGACTGTTCAGTGCAATGATTTTATTTTATCAATAAAAGTGAGACTTTTAAATGCCTTTATTATAATTTCACTGCTTGATATTGACTATCAATTTGTATCACATTATGCAATATCAATTTCAGAAACATCCGGAGCCTCACACACCTATTAGTATCTCAGAGCCAACTAGTCACGAACAGAGGAAGTAATACAATTGCTTTTGTTAATGTTCTCATGCGACAGGCAGAGGCAGTCAATATTAGACCTGGTAAAACGCATCTAGCTCTAGGTGAAATCTGAGGGGAGATGCAGCAACAAGAAAGCAGCACCGACTGAGCATGCTCCTATTCAGGCAGAGACAGAAAGGGAGTGGACGTACTGTAGAAGCTGGCCATTACGTAGTTTTGGCAGCGATCACCAGTAAACTCATTTGGGCACCTGAGAGAAGAAACAAAAAACAATGGTAGAAAAAAACAGAGAAAAAGAGAAGAGGTGAATATATGCTAGAAAGAAGCTCCTTCTGTGTCTTTTGACTGAACTTGGTGAGTTCACCCTCAGGAACTGAATCTTCGTCCTAATCATGGCTTTCAGACTCCGGCATTTCCCTTAAATGGTTAAAATTTTGAACAAAACGTAGTTCTCAAGTTCGTATGATGAAAAGATCCCAGCATTTTAAGTGACTTCTTTCTTTCAAAGGGAGCCACTTAAAATTAAAATCTAATGTTTGATTCATCTCAGTTTTTTTATTTGATAGCTTTGGACAAAGATGTTGGGAGGAAATATATTTTTTTTCATTGGCTTGCTGTCATCGATTGCCAACATCACAGACCATCCCAACTGACCACTGTTTTACATTTATGACTTTGGGACTTATGTGGAGAGAGAGAGCTAAATATCATAGTGAGTGGGTTTATGCCTTGAGTGGACAAACCATAATGAGAACAAAAGGAATCAGTTACAACTGAGCTGTAAAAGCACCAAGTGGTAGTGATTGTTGCTGTAGTTTGGGGGAGAAAACAAATTTCAGATTATTTTAACATACTTTCTTGGTTTTGGACTTTCATGGGCACATTCTCAGTACATCTTGCTCCAGTGAATCCAGGTTGGCACCTAGAGGGCAAAAATGTGATAAGCAATAGAACGCTAAAGACACTGAACTTTCAGACTGGCAATTTTTCCTCCTATGGAATATGGAGACTCCTAAAAACAACCTGGTACTGAACAACATAAAGAAAAGAAACAGCACAACATTGAGAAGACCACACCTCATGAAAACTGTGGGTCACCAATTTTGGTGGTTTGCTGCATTCTTCCAAAGATCAGTTAACTGAAATTTAACTTGAGTGAAATTAAACTAGTTTAAGCTGAACAGGGTGGCAAGGAGGGACATGTCTCTTTTTCCTTCTGACTGTGAGCACTGATTTCTTTCTATGTTAAAGCACTGGCTTTGGTAACTGCTTCCTTCATGGCTCTGCCCATGTTTGTTCTTATCAAGGGATCTTGAGCTTTTGATGCTGTGCATACCCAGTTTTCCCATTATTTTATAGCTATTTTCTAAATTGTAAGATAAATGGTTACACAATAGGTGTTGAACAATTTTTATAATCTAACTTGATTCCTGATAAGAAAAACTTGTCAGTAATCACGGTTTTTAGAAAATATTACAAATTAATCTCATTTTTATTGTTACAAGACACATAGTAGGAGATTTTTATTACTATAAACTTCACTTAATTGTTCCAAATGAATATACCTTAAAATTTAGAAGTTTTTTTTCTACAAAAGTATTTAATAGATATCCTTCTTGCATTTAAGGTAAAACTATTTTGAAATTATATAAAATTTATATTTTATTCCACTAATACATTTACCTATCAAATTTCTAGAATCTTGATATTAAACTGTTCTTAAGGCCATGCAATGGGGCTAGATTTAGATATGAGAGTCCTTTTATTTATTCTGTTTATGACTATTATTTTAGTATCCAAAGGATTTTAAATTGTATGCACTTTACCCAATACCATGCTCTAGTAAAAAAGCTGAATGAAGGATTCTATGAAGCAAATATACTTAAATATACTTACTGGTGGAAACAATCTTTATTTAAATGTTCAACACCCATAGTTATAATTTTTAATCATTCATCATAACCATCATGCAAAGCACCTAATATAATTTAGCTCTGAAAGCACATACCTAGTGATTTTTTTAATACAATCTCTTCTTTTCCAGAGTAAATGAGAATGAACACTATTATCTTGGCCTCAAAGAGAGATGAATAAAACTATTTAGTTTTACTAATACAGGCGTAATTTACTTTCCTGTCAAGCCAAACTCAATACTAAGAAAGTTACTACATAATTTGGTACATGTAAATATCGAGTAGCAGTGCCAGATTTTTTCCCCATGATAACTTGTGTAGTATAATTATGAAAACTAACCCTAATACCCGTAAGAGTAAACAACAAACATTTTATAAAGGTAGAACCCCTTTGAACTCTTTCAAACACTTATATATAAGTGAACTGATTATTCTCACTTAGAATAATTTTGCTGCAGAAAATAGAGAAGGAGCTACTTAGAGAACTATGTGAATAAGAACTAACACCTGTGAGGTAGGGTTATTTTTCATAAAGATGTCATCTTCCAAGCTTTAATAAGAATGTCTACACAGATAAATAAGAAAAATACATGGAAAATTTTCCATATAACTTATTTGACAAATAATTTCTAAAGAAAATAGGGTTGTTTTGTTTGTGAACCAAGATTATAAATCCATATAGACATACTCTATACCTCAGTAGGCAATTCCATAATTAAGGATATAATCTCTAATAACCATTTCATCTTACCTGATTTCATTCTTCATAAAAATTTAAATTCTCATAATGAGCACACAATAATCTACTTGTTTTCTATAAAGAACATGGTGTTAAATATATGAATACTCTGTGTCTAAGCATGTGTGAGAGAGACAGAAAGACCAAGATAGAGATAGGAAGAGAGAGAGAGGTTATATTCATGTGGGGTGAGAAATATCCTTATTTAGCTGGATGTAGTGGCACATGCCTGTAATTCCAGCTACAAAGGAGTCTGAGGCAGGAAGATCCCATGTTCAAGGTTACACTTGGCAATTTAGTGAGACTCTGTCACCAAAAAAAGAAAAAAATAAATAAATCAGGGGTCTGGGTGTAGCTCAATGTTAGAGTGTTTGCCTAGCACGTATAAGTTCCTAAGCTCAATCCCCAGGAAGAAAAGAAAGAAGAAAAGAGAAAGAGAAAGGAAAAAAGAAGGAAAGGAAAAGAAAGATCCTTATTAAAGGATCATGAAATGAACAAATAGCCAAGGAATCATAAGTTCTTTAACAGAAGGAATACATTTACTAGGAAATCGTCACTTAGGCATCTTATATGATTAGAGAACATATGGCACTACATAAATGGGGTCAAAAATCTTACCCATCAATTCTCTGATTGTTATGAATGTATAACATGTTTGCTAGGAAATAAGCATCATGGGCGGGCAGTTGACCCCAGTATAAGATCATACAGATTATTTGATATAATAACACTAGAGCAACTTGAGGTATCAAAATTATTTTTTTAATTATCAGCTATATGTGAAACAGAACAATCCTTTTGCTCATGTTTATCTTCACTTAGAGGATAAATTTTTAAAAATTATTTCCTAGTGTTAGAAAGCCCTACGATTATTCAAAGTGTAGTCCATGAATAAATAGCATTAGCATCTCCTAGTAACTTGTTATTAGAAATGTAGAAACTCAGGTCAAAATCCAGAATTACCAGGTAGGATCCTTCATTTTATCAAAATTCCCAAGAGATCTGTATCTATTTTAAAATTTAAGTTATAAGGGACCCCAAATTGGGAAGATGGAAGCTAAGGCCCTCTATCCTGACACCACAGTATCTTTCTATTGGATATTTGGCTTTATTGGGCCTTATTTCCTCAGTGATAAAATGAAGGGATTTAACTAAGTGGTTATCAAAAATATATTTTACCATGGAGGTTCTGGGAATTGATGCTCATCTTAATAGAATCTCTGTTAGAAACCTCTGATATAATTTCCTCTCAGTGCATTACCAGTTAGGGACAAGAGAACTCAAGAACTTCTAAAAACCATTTTTGTGAGCTGGGGATATAGCTCAGTGGTACAGTGCTTGCCTAGCATCTACAAGCCCCACCTCCCCACACAAAATAGTTATATTTTTATAAAATGGGCTGTGAAGACAATCTCAGAGGTAAAACTAATTGGAAATACCCTGGCAATTCAAGTGGCCAGCAAGAGAAGTCATCATGTAACTTTCACTGACATCCAGAGTTATAGCCAAATCAGCTGGAAGGAAGTGGAAACTGGGATAGTTTGTGCATAAGCCAACTGCACTGACTGCACAGAAAGCATATGCAAATGAAAACTCATCTGATCTACAGCTTGGATGAAATTCTACAGAATTACTTCTAAAAGGACAGGGAGACTGTCTGACTTCTGCTGTATTTCTATTAGTGTTATATGTTAAGCATTCAATCTATCACTTTCCTGGAAGTTATGAACTTGGTAAATTTAATCTGAGTTTAAAAATATACTTTGGCATAAGTCTCAGCAAGTCTCAAGGATTTTATTTTGTAGAATTTGAAGATCTGAGTAAGAATCAAATACCTGCTTTAACTTCAGAAATATCTATCATTTGTTTCATTCATCAGATCAGAAGATGGAAATCTTTTTAAAATTGTAATATTTGCTTTAAATAATCTTTGTCCTACATTTGTTTTTAATGGAATGAAGATTTAGTTTGTTTAAACTCATAGGAAGCTCTTCCAAGTAACCATCCCCACTTCCATCTCTCCTCTCCCCACTTCCACATTCTGAGTGAAGTTTCCTTGTATGGGGCTCGCACTGCACCCTGACCTGGATTCCTTACACTGTATTTACCTGTGTTGTGCTTATCTGTTTGGGAAATCAATGATCACATTTTGATCATTTCATATCTCTAATGCCTACCTCAATGCCTGGCTCACCAAGAGCTTTCACAAGATGTTTGTTAAACTGAACCTAAGATCAGAATACAATTTCCAATAGAGAACTATACAAAAAGAAACTTATAAGTAAACAGATTTGCCAAGTACAGGTCTATCTTGAACATCTCTTTTATTTTTATAATTTATGATAGACTGTCCTCTGTGGACTCCCCTCAAAGTTTTTAAATTGCATGTGTTCAAATCCCTGCAGACTTTCTTCCCAAAGCAAAACCTTTTAACTTTGTGTTTGTAAATTTGGAAAGAGTACATGGTTCTTTTAAGAGCAAGTTTATCATCTAAATTTAAATCTTGCTACTGAAACACAAGTTTACCTTAGATTTGATAAAGTAGTACAGTTTACTAACTTAAAGACTTCTGCTCAACACCAGTAAAATAAAAACTGGTGTTTTCAAAAAAATACATTTGCCTCAAAATGGCATATATTTTAATATTGTGTTTTCTCAGTCTTAGGCAGTGCCAGATAAAAATCATTTGACTTTTTAAAGTTCATATTAAGATAAACTAAACCTGAGGATTAGCCAAATTTAGTTAACACTAAATTATACATAGAGTCTATGTATAATTTAGTATTAAGTATCCAGCTTTTGGATTCACAGCTTTACATTAGTTGTAAGGTACAGGGGTTTTCTTTAAGCCACTAAATGGTTCCTAATAATTAATTTCTCTACAACCCTTCAAACCATGACTATTTTAGGGGTACTACCAATTATATCTACTGGCTTAAGTAAATTGAAGAATATAATAACAATATATTACAAAAACAATTTTGATAATAAAACATACGATGAATAACCTGACAGATGAATAACCTGACATGCTTACTATGCAATTGATTATCTATAGATGCATTTGAGAATCAGCTCAGTGTCTGGTATACTTTTATATTCTAATTAATAAAATTATTTTAATTTATTTATTGGTGGAGACTCTAAATGTATTCAAGATATCACAGACTTCAAGAAACATCTGGTTACAGAGACTGGCTAATTTTATAAACCATTTATCACTTATGTTCACTTTATAAACCATTCTTAGATATCCTTTCTTTATTTTCTGGCATCCTTTTCATCAGGCCCTCCCTTGAGGAGGCAGGCAAAGGGAGACAGAGTCCACACCCTGTGTTCCCTCACCCTGTAATTATTGCTCTACGATGAAATATTTGGATGATTTAAAAAATACCCTGTCCAAAAAAGAAGAGGCTTTTCCTCAATACTAGCTATGGCATTTCCTTCCACAATGTACAGAATCTGAAATTATTTATTTGGTGTCTATGTTTATAAACATCGAATGATAGAAATGTCAACAAATACGTAGTGAGGAGTCCTGGCTGGTTTGTGTTAGGTGTCATGGCCTTTTGCTGTCACTCTGTAAACTTCAGCTGGCAGTGTATACACCAGCTCAGGGTGCTGGTCTGTTTTTCTATAGTATCATATTGCAAACCCTGACTTTTCTCACTCCTCAGCCAGCTCGGCATTCTGGCCAGAACTCGCCCACTCACTGGCTGAGTATCTGCATTGTAGATTATTCTTTTCCCAAATGTATTGTTACTATTAGTCTGCATTTTTCCAAGATGAATCTTATTCTGTTATCAAACGTTAAGTGAAATTTCTTGAGGTTTGTATATGCTTTTCTAATTTGTGTTTTACACAAATGTTCTTTACAGTACCATCTGCAAAAGACATCCATGTCCTCAAGAGAATGCCCTCTTCAACATCATTACAGAAAATATTAAATATAAATGTTGCAATAATGTTTCCTTCAGATCTAACCTATACCTCCCCTTCACTGTTCAGCTGGTGTATCTCTTTCTTTTCCCTTTTTATTATGATCCTGGGACAAGTTTTCAATCCATGAGATAACAGGATACACATAGTGGCCCCCCTGGATTCATGTGTAAATATTGAGAGGGGGAAAAAAAACCAACTAAGTTGTCCTCACTCTCATCAAATGTTGTGTTTCAGTGTCTAGGACATACAATCCCAATAATGAGGGTGGCAGTGGTTATGTATGACCTCCTTCTTGTTTGAATCTTGGTGCCCTTCCTAAAACTCTGTTTGCACAGCTTGTTCTGAAATTCTTAGCTGCAGTCTGAAACCCTTGCCAATGTTTATTCAACATGATGTATCCTTACATTAGGGGTCAAACAATTTCATCGGATACGGGATCAATCCTCATCCTGTGCATCTCCACGTCACTGTGACACAGTGACATATTGGCTGCTAATGCATGGTCTAGTCTTCCTCTCTGGAGGATTCCCTTCCTTGTCTCATCAAACAGTTCAGAGATTCAGAGGAGATTTTTCATCCTATCTACCAGACTCATTTTATGATAAAGCATCTAAATATTTTCTTTGTACTTCAATAATTTACTACAAATATTTCAAAATGGTGCATTTTATTTCAAAGAGACAGTATGTGTTCCAAGGTGAGGACTGTGTATTTTTTCTCCTCCCACAGAGCCTCAGCTTCTGACTAGTTTAGCTTCCCATTATCTATTCCCTGAGTTCCCTAATTTCCTTCACAGCACTCAGCACATCAATAATTTATAATTAAATCAATTACTTGAAACATGATTGTTATGTGCAATAACCTATCGTCTCCATGAGACAGAGATCAGCATGGTTTTGTTCATTCCTTTTTCCTCAGCACAAGAACAGAGCTGACTCGTGGGAGCTCAATAAATCCATATGGCTGCCTTGCTGATTTTATGAGAAAAAAGGAAGAGAACTATTTAGAACATTTAGTCAGTGTACCTGATTTTAGACAAAACTGCATCTAAATTGGTTCCCACAGGAACACAATGACTTTGTTCAATCTACCTTGGAGAATCAAAGTAAAAATGAGTTCACAAATACCTAGTAAGCACATAGCAGGATTATATATATATGAGGGGCCAAAAGAAATCCGAAGACATGGTTGGCTGAAGAACTCAGTGTCCATATCCATGAGAGTCCTACCTCTTCCTCTCAAGCACTCAAGAACAGAGAAGTGCTACAGGCAAGTGTAACATCAACAGAAAAAAGAGCTTTTCCAGGGTGAGAATTGGAATTTGCAGTACGCTCTGATCGACTGGAATAAATTCCAATCTAGTATGTGTCCCTTTTGTCTATTCTAAATCTCTCTTTTTACATCCATGATGAAGAGTCCAGGGGACACAATTATGAGTTTGATTAACTATATTAATACAGCTACTAATAAATATTATAGGTGTTACCATCATCATCATTATTATTATGATAGTATTTATAAAACTTAAACGTTAGCTACCATCTTTGACCTTCTCACCATATCTTATTTAGACCCAAATTTCTCCAGCCTGCATGGTTAACCATCTGCTATGTTCATGGTGCCACTCTCCTGCTCTAGAAGTTGCCATGCTTTCCTCTGAACTATCCCAAGGCCCAAAGTCCTCTGCCTGCCCTTCAGAGCTCGGAAATTGGCTCATCTTAGTTTTCATTTTTTTTTTTTAAACTTGCTACAATGGAGCAAGTGGTCTAGATAGGCTTGTCACTGCATTTTGCTGAAAAGATTATTGCAACTCAATACCTGCCTGGTATTTAGAAATATCCCATAAACAATGATCATGTTTATAAAATTTTCTTATTCCCTTAATTATCAGCATTTTACCATCCATGATATGTTCACTGTCATTCCCTAATTTCTTTTAGCTATTTCATTTTCTTAAACAGACTAAGTTCCTAGAGACCACAGATAATGCCTTATATTTCTCTGTGTTTTCAAAAATGTGTGATGTATAGCTGATATATAAATAATTGTTAATTAATATTTCAGTTACTGAGTTTAATTCATAGCACATTATTGTGACTTAATCTCCTATATGTTTTTTTATAACTATGTCTCTTTTACTAATGTTTAATACAACATGGGCCTACATAGTTTCATAAATATTAATCAACAGAATCACAGAAGTCCATATTTGTAAGTACCTCCCATCTTTCCAAATAGAATTTGCTTAGTTTCCTGTTTTTGTTTTTCCTAGAAGGAAGCTAATGGTCAGAGATTTTAAATGATCTTGTCAACTGAAAAGTTACACAGCAAGCTTGTGGACTCACAAAAAATGAAACAAAACAAAAACAAAACCCAACTACCAGCATTAAATAAAATGAAAAAAAAATATTTTCCAGTGCCAACAGAGACAATGTGATACTACCATTTACTTTTTATTATAAGAGGAAAAAAAAAAAACCTTCTATTCCTAGTGTTAAAAGTACTTTAACAGAAATGAACTAATTTAATTTCACTGATTCCCTAGGAAAAAAATTGGAGAACCTATTAACTCTATCTATAAATAAAATATTGTCCAGAGAATTGATGTAAAAGGACTCAAGACATTTCACCAAAATTGGCAGTTAAAACTCTAATCCCTTCATGATGAAGCCCCATCTGTCCACTTGGACAATGTATCAGGTTTATACATACGGCCTGATAGAAAAATAATTTTCAGATTAAAAAAAATCACATTAACATCTTCCAAAATAGTTTCTACTGAAACTGTTCAGAAGGACAGATAAAAGAAGGAAAACAGAGGAAAATCTGGACCATTTCATGTTCAATGATCTTGTTTCTTTGAACTACATGACTACATACAGCATCAGAGGGTAAAAATTGGAATGAATCTTTCCTTCTCCTTGTATAATCTGGAATACTAACTATTTTTTCCCCTTGGGATAAAATTTAAATTTCTATGCAGTGAAAATAAATATAAAAGATGAGAACCACACTGGAATCCCCACACAGTGCCCAGGGGAATGTCCAAGGAACCAGCAAACCTCCCCTCAGAGAGGTGTTTAACTGTTATATGGTTAATCGATTTGGAACACCTTGTTCTAAACGGAGGGACAAAAGACATTTGCTGTAAAATCTTCTTCAACTCCCAAGAAGACAACAGTGGATTAGGTGACCAGAGAGACTACTTGGAAACTTCCATGCTTGCGGTGTTTCTGAGTCATCTCTTAAGTCAGAAATAAAGCTGACTTTGAATGATGTAGCTCATGCTTCAGCAATGTTTTGCTCTACACAGCTGGGCCATATGGAAACTATGAACTGGCTTCATAGACAGAACCATGATGAGCCAATGCAACATTTTTATGTTTTCTGTTTCTGTTCAAGTGGCCTCGTGAACAATATATTATCTCAAGACATGGTATGTTCTGTGACTTTGTTTAGATTCTGAGTAGTGATTACTTTTTAATGTTATAGATGCTTTTAATATAGAGACTTCTTAAAAATAAAAACACTTTCATTTAACAACAACCACAAAAGCCTGGACTATTTTGTATAGAAATATACTCTAATTCTTCTTCAAGGTACTGGTGTACTTTAACACACTAGTAAAGTCACGGTCCTTAGAGGAGTATGTGTGTCCGGGGAGGGGGAATCTATCAAAATTATAGATGCCAAAGATTTTCTTTCCAAAAAAACACTGTAGTAATTTATAACACCTTCCTGAAATATTTTAAGTACAAGGCAACATTTTAAGAAAGAGAGAAAGGAAGCAAGAAATTTTCTGAGAATTTGAAGGCAAGCATGATCCACTGGACAATTAGTTTGGGGATGCAAAGTATTCATTCATGCTTTGCTGCTTTAATAATTATTAGACAACAAACAAATGGTTCACTCTAAGATTAAATAAATACAGCAAGTACTTTTTTTCTGGATTGGGCTTAAAATTTAATGAGAAACTGTGTGGGTAAAGAAAAATTACAGTGTTGGCACAATACCAAGATGGAATAAATGAACAGCACTTATGTGATTGCATGTTTTGTATAGGATGTGGGAGGGCTATAGAATAGCTGAAATTAATATGTGGAAAATAACTGCAGTGGTTCCTTGGAGGTATTCAAAAACTATCATATGTACTCACTCAGCTTGTAAATCTTTACAAAGGCTACGATGAAAAATGATCATATTTCATTATTATAATTAAAAATACAGTGGTCTCAGATGTGATTCTCAAGGAGTAAAATATAAGACATAGATATAATATGAGTACAGTTGTTTAAAAGGGGGAAGATTTAAGGAACTATGTTTTAAATATTTTTTTGAAGAGATATATTAAAAACAATTATACTGTATTACCAAAATTAGGAAATAAAACAAGGTTTGACCATGTAATAAATTAACTTCATACTTTACAGATTAATTTCCAGTTTCTGGTATTTTCTATTTTAATTTGAGAAAAAAAAAAATTCGTTCATGCCAATTCACTATGATAAATATGGTTTGGTCATATTTGCACTGTATTCATGGTGAATCAGTAGAAAAAATATGGAAACTGGAAAATTTCTATGCTGACATAGGCATAGAGAATTGAATAATGTTAATGTTCAAAAAGTGTCAAAAATTAATTTTTAAAAAATAATCATACATAAATTTGTGAGATAACTTAGATGGAAAGGGAATCGTTTTCTCCTACATACTCTTCCATTTTTATCATGCTTTACAGATTTTATAAGACTTTACCTACAATTTTACTTTGGCTTATGACTATTATCTGTCTCTGTGAGAGAGACATCTAGTAATTGAGATTAGAATCTTACACTTCTAGCACTCTTGTATTCATCCTAACATGTTCTATTTGCTTTTGTAAATTGTCTGTCTTCATTGATAAAATCAGCTGTACAATCACCAGAATGTGTCCTCTCTTGGTACTGCTTCTACTCTTAAAAAAAAAAAAAACAAAACCAACAAACAACCAACTCTGGGGGCAAAAAAAACAACAGTTCTGGAAGATTCTTGTTCACAGCCACCAGTTCCCCTGGGACACATTAGAGAGATGACTATTTTGACAGCTCAGGGGACATTAAAACATTTCTTACAAAACAGCATTTTTGTTTGGTATTAAATTTTGAAACAAATGTCTTTTCTGATGCACTTTATTACTAACAAATATAATTAAGCTTTCTTCAAATGAATACAATATTTGCATTGTAATAGTATAACAGGCCTTATTACCTATTTCCTATGCTTTTTTCCTTTATGCCAGCTGTTCTTTTTATGAGCTCAACTGCCTTACTAAAAGATTTGCTCTTCCTTGTCAACCTTTAAGTCACCTGCTAAAATTCTAGAGCAAGAGACTGCTTTTATTTTTCCTTCTTTAGGACAAACATCATTACTCTTAGAACAATGTACACACTGCATGTTTGAATTATGAACTGCCTACAAAATGTGTTAGATGTTCTACACTACATTTTTTAAAGGAACTGCTTTTAAAACACTTTGCTTTGGGGACATAGCTATTGGTAAACAGCAAAATAAATATATTTTTCATCATATTAATAAAATAAGAAGCACATTTTACCAATATCAACTTATGAGTCCACATACTACATATAAAATACATATGAAGAGTAGACCTGAAATGCATGACCCAATAAACATAGGTATTTTAATAGGCCTTATTAATTTTTAATGTAAGATTTAATCGTTTAATGCACTGACAATATCTTTGTTTTATGCTTCCTGATAAGAAAGAATAAATTTGATCCTTCTTAATGGTGCATGTCATTAGAAGAAAGGGACAATCTAGACATATCCATAGATGATAGCAGTGCGTGAAAGAACACTGCCTGCTACACATAGTGGTGCCACACACACTGAGCACATTTCTGAACACATGTAATGATTTTTTTCCCCACTATTAATACAGACCTAATGTTCATCTTTTTATAGTTGTGGAACAAGATATTCCCAAGTTTGACAGATATGTTAATAAAGAACCTTCTGTACTTCTGCTTCCTTTAGTTGTCCTACTCATTTTGCAGGTGATCACTGGAGTAAGAGAGGAATATTATCTTACAGCTCCATTCATACATTGGATGGAGAAGTAGGTATCAAAGTTATAGCCCCCAGTGATATTTGCACATCTCATTGTAACAATGAGGAAAACCACAAAACCACGGGAAAAGCAACATGACAGATATGAAGGCCAAAGAAACCCAAAACCAAACACAAAAAAATAAAATTCTGCACACATTGAAAAAAAAGCAAAAAACAATTCTGGATATAACAGAAGAAATAACAAATGGTGTGACTGTTTCAAAAAACTCTACAAATAAAACCGCATTAATCAAAAGGATGCAACGAAATTAGAAAAAGAAGCAACAATCCACATCATGAGACATGGAATCATCCAGAATAAGAAGCTATGGATATGAGCCACAGAGAGTGTTTCTTTTCTTACTTGCACAAGTATCTTGAGGGATTCGAAAGGTCTTTCACCATGAAGCACTCGCCTCCATTCACACAAAAAGTTTTCTCCTTCTCTGCACACTTGACAAGATGGCTGGTCCCGGTAGTAGATGTAGACGTGGCTGGATAAGAGATAAAGAAGAGGAAAGGTTCACATCTGTTTCTGGCCCCTTCTAAGCAGCCTTTCACCTTAAATTCTCTTCAAAGGAACAGTACATATAAGATACAGTGGACTTCACTGGTTTCAGATTTGACAAAAAAACAGAGAAAGTAGTAAAGTGCTTTCTGGGTATAATTATACAAAGCAAAACGACAAACATGTAATTACAAAGTTAATTGGATTCTAATTAAGTAGGAAAAGAGGATCAACAATTTTTACATATAGTATTATACCTTCTAAGGTAGTTAGAAAAGAGAAACTCTTTTGTTGCCAAGTAAAATTCATTTTCCAGGAAGACTCAGAGGCAAGGTATCAAGTTATGTCTATGAAGCTCAATCTTCTTAATGGAAATGAATTGGCAAAGTATTTATTTTGGAAACTATGCTTAATATATATATATATATATATATATATATATATATATATATATATATATACTTTATGGGTGTTTTTGACAATGTATAGCAAAAAAAAATAAGGTGGTTTGTGTGTTCCAAATGAAAAAAATATTAACTTAATATTATATATTAACATACAACTCTGAAGACATTCTCTTCATTATTTCTATTCTACTCTGAAAGTCTGCTTGATGTTTGATTGCCAATGCATTTTTTGCAGAAACAGAGACAGTATAAATATGTTTACAAATGTAAAAAAAAAAGCACTACAAAAGTATCTTGAATTAGGAATACAGAAATAAGCCTTTAATTTTTGTCTTTAACATCTTCATGTGATAACTGCACATTTACTTCTTAAACTTCACAGTTACATGGAAATGAAGTTGAAAAGGCTGCCTGCATCATTGAGGGGACAGAGTAAATGAAGGTGGAAGGGCATTTTAGTATCAGGACTTCTCCCCACTTATATTGCTGGGAACTGGACACTGCTCAGCCTCAACCAGAAAAAGTCTAATTTCCATAGTGCTAAAGATTGATATTGTCAGATCAGAAGCAAAACCATCAACAAGCCACCAAAGACTCTATTTTTTCAAGAAAAAAAAAAAAGTTCACATTGAGACATTTTATTTTATCTCCTGGGTCATTCCTACACATTTTTAATGTCTCGCCTTCCTCACCAATTTCCGATTATATTTGCATGAGTTTCACATTCTCTTGTTTAGGTTTACTTGACCTGTCATATACTGACTTTCCATTTACTTCTGCTTTTCTTTTTCCATTTCCATCAGAAGTCCACATTTTATTGTGACATTTAACCTAATTTCTTGTGCCTTCTTGGTTTTTATTCTAGTGTTCAGGATACTCAACATCTGATTAAATATTTAGTTTCTTAGTTACTCATAGGCTATCCTGTCTCTTTGTTTCCTGTGCTAGGAGCAATAGTAAAGGACAGTCAAAATAACTTGGACTGTGCTTCAAAGCCCTTCTACAAGCTTTGTATCCCGAGCCTGCACAGTTTCCCCATGTAGAACATAGGGGCAATGACAATCTCAGAGAATTTTTGTACAGATTATAAGTAATCCAGGTAAAGGAATTGGCACAAAACTAGTATTCAGTGAATAATAGCAAGTATAAATGGGTAAGCAGAGATGAATTTTTATTTTGGCACTCAACAATCAAAAAAAAAAAAGCTTGACAATGGATATCTGGTGTTTCAAAGATGCATGATATTCTGCTATTCTTGAAACATTACTACAAAAATAAAGAATTGGGACAATTTTATTTATTTATGCATTTATATGTGTGTATGTATGCATCAATTTATTTTATTATTTATTTACTGTTTGTGTAGAGCTAGGGTTTGAACCCACAACCTTATGCATGCTGGGCAACCACTCTATCACTGAGCTACATACATTCCAAGCCCAGGTCAATTTTTTAGTTACTCTAACAAAAAGAATGTTTCTTATCCTTTTCAATCTGAGTTTGTAAATGTCCTTTACAGGTCTACCAGCCAAACAAGGTATGAAGGACTGTGAGGAGAGAGGTGATTTTATCATCTGTTATCAGCTATACTTTAACATCTGTATCAGAATGAGGGGAATGTAATTTGCATCTTTTAGTCTGTGAAATCATAGAACAGACAGCATTAGGATATATCACACAGCACTTAATTTTAACATAATATATCTTCATGTGAAAAACTGTTTATGTAGGTGCTATGTATCAATATTTTCATCCATGGCAACTGCTTTTAAAAGATATTAGGGAGCAGGTTGCCTTAACTGGGTCAGGTTTTGTGCTTAAGACTTTCAACTGCTGACAGCATTCCTTGCAAAGACAAATTGGGCTGGGTCTCTTTTCTGCCCTAGGCAACAGCACTGAAGCGACCACCTGCAGCGTGCTGTCACCATGTTCTCCTGCAGAGGGATGCTGAACCTCAAGGAAACCCTAGTGGCATTTGAATCCCTGACAGGTTGCTAAGGAATTTCCTTTACCCAACTGAGCAGCAGACACTAAACAGGCTCTTTCCCAAAAACATCCCAAGATTTTTACTAAAAACAAAGGGAAACTTCCCACCCCAGAATGCAGACACTACATGTAAATTTTAAACTAACAATAAAAATTAGCCAGGAAATACACAAGAGACAGATATAACATCCTTATTCCTTACACTTGCTGATCTTGCGGTATTATCAAAATAAGACTAATAACTATATGTTAAAATTAGAAATAACTATTTTTTGTTCTTTAAAAAATGATTCTCCCTGAAATGATTATCCTTTTATGAAGCAATCCTGAAGCATCTAGCTCTGACATATTCTGTTGAAAAAATTTAAGATCATCACTTTAAAGTAGTAATGGGAACATTTGATAGTAAAAATGATTCTTAGAGGGAAATGAAGTAGCAACTATCTCACACACCATGGACGATGGTGCTTAGCACTTTTTATCCCTTAGCAGCCTTGAGATTTAAAAAAAAAAAAACAAAGTCACGAATTGCAAAGCAGCAATTGACTCCCAGGTGATGCAAAGTGTGAATGGAGTGGATACAGCTGCTGTGAGCCAACAGCCAAGCACAAGAAAAAGCTGTGATTGTCAGAAGAACCCAGGATAGAGATGGTGCTGTACACACACATTTCAGATTTCTGCCAGGTTTCTTTCTCCTCTCCTTAGTTGAACACAGTGTGCTGTTGTGTTGTTAGTCCTAACAAGTCTATAAATTTTCCAGTGGTGTCCTTTCTCTTTGGCTTATATACACTATATTACTAAGTCAGTTCCCATTTGATAATTCTACCCCCACACAAAGAAATAAACAAAGCAAACTATGCAAACACCATTTTTTTTTCCTGGTGGAGCTATGAGGAGATTTTAGAGATAAAGCTAAAAATTTTACAGATAGAATGCATTTCAGTGTATAAAAGATGACCCCCAGTAGTTGTTCAGAGAAGGCAGTGAAATAGATGTTGCTTATTCATTGCTTAATAAACCCAGTATCCCTCTGCTTTATGAGTAGTTTGACACAATTTAGGTGTTATCTTCTAATCAGTGCTAAATGAATGGCAATTAAGAATACTGCTAAACATGACTCCATCACTTTTATGTTTGCCATCTGTATTAAGTTTTTATCTCAAACACACTTTCCTTGGTAGGTTAGAGACTACAATACTGTAAGGAAGAAAGAATATATAAAGTGTTAAATTATTAGCAAAGAATGTCTTTTGACTCCAGTCCTGGTTTGTCTCCCTAGCACAGATCAGGACAAGTGATCTTCCCCAAGGAGATAGGACAGTTCTCTTAGCTGAGGATTTGGGGATTAAGATAATGTAGGAACCATAGGATTTCCTCCTTTTCTTCCCTCCCTCTTCTTTCTTTCTAGCCTGACTTTCTCCCTTCCTTCCTCCCTCTCTTCTTCCCCTCTTCCCTCCTTCCTCCTCCTCTCTTCCCTACCACCCTTCTTTATAGACTGCCCATTACGGGCAAGAAATAATGGTGACAAGTAAAGTTACTAGAGTTAAAAATTCTGAAACAATGACCCTAAAAGGGAACCTTTGTAGATAAGATGTAATGAAATGAACACTGAAGCTACTTATCTTAAGAATCAAGTATAAGTGACAATACTAGCTTTGTGATTCCTGCTTGGTGACCTGCGTCAGTAACTTCAGCAGCACAAGTGAGACACCCACAGTGTTGCTGTGAGATTGGTTAAATTACATTGCTTGCAACACTGTGTATGCACAGATACATGCTACAATTACTATAATTAATGACATCAATATTGCACAGTGAAAGGAAAAAAAAAATTCAGTCCAGATTCTGGAATCTTACAAAATCAAGTCTCAAGTGTTGTTTCTTAGTTAATAATTCTGCAAAATGTGAAGCAAGAAGGCCTATTTTGGAAGGAGAATCACTGAATAATAGTAAAACACTAAGAAATATCAGTAACCTACTCTAAATTAACTTTATTGTAACTGCCTCTCAGCCACTTATAACCACTAAATTTGTTTATAAAACTCAGAAACAATGTAAGAGAGAAAACTAACATCTTAGTTACATGATTATTTTGGACTGTCAAAATCTATATAATTCTATAATACTTATCACTGAATTTCCAAGTTACATGAATTAAGCATACCTATAATAATGTATGTTATTATAACAGTTTAAAAACTACAACATATTTTAAAGTAGTGTAATGTCCACAGTATATGTTACATGATATAAACTTTGTTTATAACATTACAGAAATCATACTTTCACACACTTTTGTAACTACCCATAATAAAAACTTAATAATAAAGTATTC
This sequence comes from Marmota flaviventris, assembly GCF_047511675.1. NCBI lineage: Eukaryota > Metazoa > Chordata > Mammalia > Rodentia > Sciuridae > Marmota > Marmota flaviventris. The sequence goes on from NC_092500.1 coordinate 109,882,328, forward strand.
TCTGCCTATTGTTAATTATTTCCCCGTTAAACCACACAGTATTTCCTGCAGAGTGACAGGTTTTTTTCCTCTCAAGACAGGCTAAAAAAAAAAAAAATCAAGTAATGCTGAAAAAGGATGACTTACTTCCTTGCTTGTTTTAAATGGTGATTTCCTTATCAGTGAAGTAGACAACATCAATAGACCAACACCATTACACAAAAGAAAATTGCTGATAAGAAGTCACTCTTTTCTTCTTTGACAATTAGCAGGAATTAGCATGAAAAAACAGCCTATACCCAAGGAGCCATCATGAGATGGCCAGCATGTCTTTCCTGGTGAACTAATTTTTAGGACAATTCTTAATATTTTTCTTGCAGGAAATTAACTACACAATTTTCTCAATGAAACATACACATTTTTAATATACTGATATTAATCAGCTAATTACTGCAAAACTATGGATTTTTTTAGCCTTACCTGTGATATCTTCAAAGCCTATGTATTTAGAAATCTGCATGCTTTCTTGCACTTTGATTTTTCAGTTTAAAAACAAAATCCAAAATGATTATTCTTGCTCAGAATATGGCTCCTCCACAATTAGGTACTAAAAGCACCTGCCCAGTGTGAAGAATGTTTAGGTGGCTCCTGAAGCGCAGCTCTGGAGCAGAAGCTGAGTAGGAAAGGTTGTGCTACCTCGTGAGGCTTCTCTAGATGCCAAGGAAAGGATAGGTGCAGTCATTAATTTTCCAAAGGGAAAGTCAGAGCCAGACTAAGAACCACTGAAGCACTGTCATTCTGAGTTGGCACTTATTTCCGTGCAGTAATTCAATCCTTTGCTGAATAGCAAATAGGTACTTGAAAGGGGGAAAAAAAATGACAGGAGGTGACAAAAGACATCCTTCCAGAGTTGGAGCCCAAACTGTAACTGAAAGTAATAATCCATTTCTCTTTACCTCCCTTATATTGAACTCTGCTGAAGAAACCAAAGGGGGTCTTAGGGAATAGAGCTCAGAAGTAGAGCACATGCATAGCATGTGCAAAGCCCTGGGTTTCATCCCCAACACTGCAAAAGGTTGGGGGTGGAGAGAAAACCAAGAAGAATTTTCCTGAGACACCATAAGTGGAACCAGAACTTTCAAAAGCAGAATTAGGGCATCTGATTTCATGGGCTTTTCTCTAAGCTGGAAGCACTAGGGGTTTGTAGACTACCTGCAAGATGGCAGGTTAACTAATTTAACTGATGAACTTGGGTTTTTGACCACTTAAACCCATACAGAATTGTGGGACTAGAAAAGACCTGAGCATATTTTATAGTTTATTTTATACTTTAAAAGAGGATACAGATCATCTCAAAAGAGTAATTCTGCAGTCTTTAATGAAATCCCTTTAGCCAACAATTCACAAATGTGCACAGGGGAAGGCTGGCCAAGGTCACAACCTAAGTGAATTAGGAAATGCTTATCTTTTGTTTTGGCAAATGCATATTGGGTCTGAAGCAGGTTAATAAGCCTGACTTTACATATCTCTCTCCCTTACAAGTTCTTTGGGAAGCCTCTGATATTATTTCTTCCTTCTTCAGCAGAATGAAAGTGACCTTTGGGTGTTTCTCCTCATAAAACAAAATTATATTTTTTTCTGTAACATTGATGTAATTTGTAACTAAACAGAAAGTGGATTCTAAATTCCCAGCAGCTGCTGAACAAATGATTTGGCATCATTAGACAGTGTTATCCCTAGGAAAAAAGATCATCAGGAAAGGCTATTTCTTACACATAAAAGTTTCTGGGTTTTTCTTTCTTTTCTCTGACAGAACATTTTATTTAGGACATAGTCTAATCATTCTACTCTACTGCTTCTTAGAGAGCAATATCACAATAACACAGATGTCTTAAAGGATGTCATAGCTTTTCAAGGAAGAGGAGAATATCTTTGGATAATTGCCTGGGTGGAGTTACAACAAGAAAGCTACATTTTATTCTTCACAAAGCCAATAATCTTTCCTAGCTAGGAAGACAAGTCCAGAAACATATTTCTGCTATATAATTTCTACTAATCATGGACAGTTTTATACAAGTATAATATTTCCGTAGTCAGAAATCCACAAACTTTCAAGCTATCTCTTGAATCTGTTTCCATCAATACCTATTTCAAAGGAGTACAATCCGTCTACCCTGCAGAGCAAATATTAGCAGTGTATTTGAGTGGCTTAATTTGATGTATTTACAGATCTCACCAGGCTAACTTTGAAAGTTCACAATCTTTATTATCCTCTGCATTTTCTATGGGGATCAGTTTGGATGGGAGAAGGTAATATCAATGTAGGAAATATTAAACTGTCAGTGTCCTAGCTAGTCAAAAACTGTAAACACAAACAAAATAAATCAAAATAGAGGCCTGAACTCAACAATGATCAAGGATTCAGTTATTCAGCCAGCTACTGAAATTACCATCTGACATTTAATAAGATAGGTTAATTTATTCATCCACTAAAATACCTTTAGAAATGAAAGCAGATGAAAGGTCAAAAGAGAAAAATCATGAAGCAAATTAATTATTTTATTCAACAAATTAAACAACAATCATGGCATATCAAAATTTAGAAGCCATGTGGTCATTTCGATAGATACATTCAGTGAAATTAAGTCAATTTCTCTAAAACTACCTATTGAGCATCTTTCCTCCAGAGCGAACCTGAATTTAATTAAATGTCCACATACAAGTGCAAACATACAGGAAATAAATTAAGTCAGAGGACCACATTCAAATATACCATTGAGGGATGCTCTCAGTAAAATCCAGACAGTGCAGAATTCTACAGGACAAATAACCTGGTTTCTTTAAAAACAAATTCAAGGGGGAAAACAGAGACAGAGGGGAAAAAATCCAAACTATAGGCACATGAAAGAAAGTGAAGAGAGAGGGATGAGTCATAACGTATGAATCTTATTTTGATATAGGCTCTAGCTATTATAAATGTTTATTAGAGGAAATCTGATCACAATCTAAATAATCACAATACTCAGAGAATATTATTAATTATTGTTGTTTCAAATGTATCACAGTTGTGTTTTTTAAGAAAGAATAGTCTCAATCTTTTAGAGATACACAATGAACACATGTAGCTATTAAATGATAAGAAGTAAGTGAGAGGGAAAGTGATCAAGTGGAACAAAACTGGTAACTGCTTCAGTGGGCAACTGAAGGTGACATGGGCATCATTATGCTGTTCATTGTATTTTCGCATTTCATATACATGTTTAAAGGTACAGTCCACATTTAAATTTATGCTCATTTATGCTTAAAATTTAAAAATACAAATATTGACATCAGGTTTTTCAAAACATGTCTTTATAAAGTAACATTAGAAGGATACTCTATATCATCCAAAAATAACTACTTTTGGCCAACAACCTAAATCATGCTTAATGCTGTATCTCTCAGAAGAGTTTCCATGAATGTTAAGAACCAGCCAACGACATTGACTATCAGAAATATCAACATTTAACTGAAAGTTCTAATCAATGCTATAAGGCAGGAGTTAAAAAAAAAAGCACTGTCACATAACTTTAGGGAATTATAAGAGATTGAAAAATATTACTTGTAGATGACATATTATATATCAGTATTAATAAGAAAATTCAGTGAAATAAAAGGATATTCACAGCAACAAAAAGTATAAGTCAGTTATGTCAGTAAAGAATAAATCTAACCATAAATGTGGAGAATAGGAAGTATTTTAAAAGGGTGATATATAGAAAGGGTGAATTAGGGCTGTGACTGTGGAAAAGAAGACACACTGTTAAGGGGAAAGCAAATAAATTTGTAAAGGTAGAAAAGAAAATGTGTTCAGTGAAAGTTAGCAGTTCAGTTTGACTAGGACACGGAAACATAAGGAGAAGTTAATGAAGCTATAAAATAATAATGAACCCATATCAGAGAAGCACTGATATGGAACTCAGTCAGGTTTAATATGTAGGCCACAAAGCTAAGTTTTTGAGTAGGCCTGTGACTAATAAGATTAATGGCCTATTCTTCATCTTTGGAAAGGGAGAAAATAGAGGTGAGAAGACCAGTAAGGAAGTGACTCCAAAGGTCTAAATGAGAGAAAGGGTGTCCAACTAGCAAGATAAGGACAGGAAAGAATAGGGATCATAAGCAAGAAATAAGATCACTTTGTATGTATATACATTAAAATTCGGAGCTACACAAATAGGGTTCATTTGTAGCTTACACCTTATATTGATCCTCTTTCTGAGGCATTGAAACTGCCTGACACACGTTTTCTCATTACTCTTTACACAATCAAGAAAATTCACACCATGTTAGTAGAAAGAGGTCCATTCTCCATATTCAGTACTCATCAGGAAAGTGCAAATGTCTTTAGGGACAAACCCACATTACTGACGCTTTCCTAGTTTGCCTCTACCACACGTCTGTTGATATAAAGGATTCCATTAAGAATACATGGTACTGGGGCTGAGGGTATAGCTCCATGTACAGCATGTGCTTAGCTGTGTACAGCTCTGTGTTCAAGTCCCAGAGTGTGCACACATGAAGATGGTACCAGAGTAGGTCTGAAATGATAAGTTCATTAACCAGATTATACACACAGTCATGTTTTTTATGCATTAGGAAAGCATCTTCATGACAAAAAACAATTTCTGATGAATGTTTTAAATAATTTAAACTCTCAGTGCTTGGCATCAAGGAGCCTCCATAAAAGTATTGTAAAAATGATTCTAGGAAATATAGACACAATCTTTTAAGTGTTTTAGGTCTGAGCCAGGCATCTTTGAACAGTGGCTCTGACAGTGGCTCTGAATAGTGACAAGAAGCCTGAATAATATTCCTGGGAACGCTGTCCTCAAAGTTCCAAATACAACCCTCTAAAACCTTGGAGTACACATTGCTACATACCATTTAGCTAAATTACTGCAATTCAGTGTTTGTGTGATGCTTGTGGACATAAATAGCCAGTTTCTGTTTACACAAGCACAACATTTTCCTCACAGAGGACAAAGGTTGCTGCGTATGAAGGAATGAAACAGAAATAGCATGCCACAGCATATGAATCTTGCTCTGTAACACTTGGCTAATTTCAGTCTATAGATTTTCCCACAACTCCCAGGAGTTCCTTGTTCCTAGGTTCATGATCAGAGTAGCAAAACATCCCTCCCTGTAATATGATGTGTTATGAAACATGTATCTGCAGCTTTTAGGTTCCCTGTACAAATCCTACGTAACCAAATAAGACATGGAAACCTAACTTTTTTTTTCAATACTGTATTGACATTTCATCCATGACCAATCCTAATAGGAATAAAACAGGTTTCAAGAAAACATAATTTTCAAATGTTTCACCTCAAACAAACTACTTCTTTTTTGTCCTGTCCCCTAAAGGACTAGATGGTTTCATAATATTTAGTTCATAATAGGTCTTGTTTCTCTAAAGAGAATATACATTTAGGTCTGAGACATGGAGGTCATATTTTATAGGCAAATCCTGTGCCTTTACAGGAACAGGGCCAAAATAATAAATTAACTCTATCAGGTCTGTAAGAGCCTTTCCTGAAACTCTGGGGTGATTTTTTTTCCCCTCTCCCTCTCTTCTCCCTCCTTCCCCTCTTTTCCTTCCTTTCTTCCTTTTTTTTGTTTAAAATTTTCAAGCTTCTACACTCCAATTTAACAGGCACCTGCTTTTCTACTGTTTGCACGAAACTTTTCTCACTGGAAAGGATACAAACAGGCGCACACTTTGAACTCCTTTTCCAAATCACGCAAACATTTTTTAACAACTGGAGCCATGTGTTCAGCATATTCCTCTCATCATCCAGCCTTGATATGTATATGTCATTTTGTGATTGGAAAAACCTCATGGAAATCATCCTGGCTATAGTTAAACTGAAAAAGTGCATGGGGAAGCACATCCTCAAAGACTCCAGGCCTTATCTCAGTTTGTCTGGCTCCATCCCTGCACCATTAGAAATGGAAGAATAAGAAAGTCCATCTATAGGACATTAGTTACAATATATGAGTTTTTTCCTGCAAGTGCTATTTTTGTGCATTAGCTCAGCCAATAAAGCATTTCCATCTCCTGGAATTGTAGTAACTCAGAGAAGCTGAGGTCTTCCCCTCTTCTTTCAACACATAAGCCATTTTAATAGATACCACCAGCATGCATTTAATATAGGTCTTTGTTATTCTCATCCATTATTAGTAAGGGGCTTTGTAATGTACACTCTCACATGGACCAGCATGGATTAGGAGAATCAAGGCTATTCACGCTAAGGGAGCTACAGGTCCACAGAGCCACCTAATATTCAAAGCACTCAAAATCAAAACTTAGCCTCTGTCTATTTCTCCAATTTCATTCCTCATATTCCCATAGAGTTTCTAGAGCAGCATCACAATGTCCTCACCTGAGATTTGCCATTTGTTCAAAAGTACTTTAAAATACTTGGCAGTAATACCAAGTGATATACCTACTAGGAATCTGTATTCCTTGGTGCACATAAGCACTGCCAACACCTGGGGAAGAATTTTACCATCACCAAACCATAGATTCATTGACTTCCAAAATGGATTTGTGTAGAATCTAAAACGGATTCTGAACCCCACCATGGGAAGAATATAGATGACAGGCAGGTTCTGGTGAATTCCTAAGCAGAAAAGAAGGCCATAGCAGAAAAACAAGATCCTGCTAAATATGAAGAAACTCTGCCCCGATTCTGGCTGAGTCATGGTTTTTTCCTTAAGAAGTCCTAAATTCTGCAGAATTTTGAAAAAAAAAAAGCATATTTTTGTTGAAAGAGTTAGAGCGATTTTTCTTCATTTCACACCTTTCTGGTGTACCAGTTGGATATTCTATCACAGGGAAGCAATTGTCTCTGAATAGACATCAGTCATAGGTAGAAAGCCTTTTCTGTCCAGGGGCTTCCTAAAGGCCTGACACTATGTACCCAACTCTCTAATGCTTGGATGTTTAACAAAGCCAGAGGAACTCAGGGAAGTGAGTCACTGTTCTACAGAAGTTGCGTAAGTCCCAGGAATTAAAACATGATAATAATAATTTTTTAAAAAAGAAATTCAGCTATCCTTCCTAGCCCTTTCATATTGTTCTCCATAAAAAGGTCATCAGACACTGTCAGATGGGGACATTGATCCATCCCAGCTGCTGGACTTGGCCTGAGGTTCCTGCATGGGAGCTAACTCCCCACTTGCAAGAGACGTCTGTGGGCATGTGTGCGTGTGTGCGTGTGTGTGCACGTGCGTGCATGCCTGTGGATATGGGTTTCCTTTCCTGGAAAAATCAAATTGCTCCATCACCCATTAACTGAAAGGCTGATTTTTGTTTTAGTTTTCTGTAGAAGAAATGACAGGAACTAAAGGATTCACTGGTCACTAAGGATGTAAGCTACTTTGTCCTTAACTGTACCACATCACTCCTGTAATCAAAGCTCTCTTCCCTACAAGTAGGAATGCACCCAAGATATCCATTATTTCCACCCTCCCCCCAATTTTGTTTACTAGACTTTTTGTTTGTTTTATTCTAAGCAACTGACATTAGTTTTTCATGAAGTCCAATACAATTTTAAGCAGGATGAATATAAATGGACTCATTTGTTAACAATACTACTAAAACATTATTATTTTTAAATGTTTTATAAAATATGATTTTATCCTTTGCCGAATTCAAGCCTCTAAGTATCTGCTGTGGCCATCATTTCATCCATTTGTCTGTTTTTATTTGTTGCTTGTATATTTGTTTGTTTTCAGGATCAAAAGACCATTTCGTCTGTGTATTATTTTAGTTGCAAATGACTAATATGAAGGTATAAGAGCAGAACACCAGGGTGAAACAGAATGGAAATTATAAATGAATGCACAGTGTCAAAATATTTCTGCTAAAGTCAGAACAAGGCATTTGCAAACCCATAGTCATAGCCACAAGAAAATGCTGGCTATACATATTTTTTTTTTAAATCTTACCTATGAATATCAGAGAGAAAGTAAACAAAAATGTCTCTGATGGGTGCTTGGAAGAAAAGGAGAGACTAGGAAGGATGCTGGCTTAGCAGAAGTGTGGCACTTATAGGACCTAGACAATGAGTCTGAAGTTAAGAAGGTCTAGGATAGCCGTTTTGTTAAGGCCAATAAGATTGTAATAGTCTTCAGGGACTAAAGTTAGACACTGGAGGGTTTACTGCAACTAAGGTATATCTGATGCCCAGGGCTGGTGACTTCCTTTAGTTTGTTCCTTCTCGTTGAATACTCAGTTTGCCTTGAATGGACCAGCAATTGTGGTTTATTCAAGCTATTGTGATTTACAGTAGTGTTGCTTCAAATCTTGATGTGAAGTTGGAATTTCCTATATGGAACTATAAGAGTAGCAGCATGGCAGCAGGGAACAACTTAGATGAAAATGTCTAGTGAAACTGAATCTGCTGAATGGGCATTGTGATCTATGTTGCTGAATCACATTCTGGAGTCAGGTAACATAAACATTTATGTAAAAGTCAAAAGAGAGAAGGTATGTGGGTTAGTAATTGAGCCCTGTGGTCTTCTGGCTTATGGAACCAGGGCTGTAGGCTCTAGACAACAAGGGTGACCATTTTATCAACCCTGAGAAAGAAGTCAGAAATGATCTAATTCCAGACATAAGAGATCTGTCCAAGTTAATAAAATTCTTTCTCCATTTTACAAGAAACTCTGACTAGGCATAGCATGAGGTCAGAACAAAGTTCCAACTGTGCTGAGATCAGAGAGCTACAGGAGCAGAGGTCCAGACAGAAGGAATCCATCACTCTCCTAAGTAAGTGTAGGAAACATCAGAGGAGGCTTGGAAGGCTTAGCTACAACTACACTGAAAGTGATCAGGAGCATTTTATCATCCAAATAACAAGAACAGACCCTCAGTGCTCAGCTAAACTTGATGACTTAATAAGGTAAAAATGATGTGTTTGAAGTTAGATGAGAAGTAATCATTTTAATAAGGCTAGCATAGATCTTTATGGATTTCCAAAGATAGAATTTGCATGTAGCATTTCCAATTCCCCAGGCACAATTTACGATGAGACAAGTTCCTTACAAATTGTTCAAAAGTTGAAATAACAGGTACAGTTGCTGCCAAATAGGAAGAGTTGTGCTAAGTTCCTTTTCACCTTTCTCTCACTCCTTACTTTGAATACTTTTTGTTAAAAATAATAACAGCAAATTTGCCTGCTGACCATTCCATTTAAGGCTACTAGGCTCTTTATAGGCAAATTCTACTATAAATATCATGCAAAATGGAAACCAATTTTAAAAATGAAGGTTATAATGGATTGAATTGGGTTATCAACATTACCTTTTCTGACACAGGAATTGATGTCTAGAAAAATACTGTTTGGGGTTATGGTTTCTATAAAGTGTAGAGAGACTAAACCATCGAAGCCACTGTCTCAAAGAGTATTAGGGAAAGAGCTATGTTGGGTTTACTATGCAGGTATATTCTGTTGGACAGCATCCAGCTTAATGTGAAGCCTTGAAAGTAGTGGCATCATTCTGGGAGTACAATAACTCTCCTGTTGCCTTTTCTTATTATAGAAGAAGCAGGTCAACTCATTCTTCATAGTCATATTTCTAGAACATGAGCCATCACAAGGCGTATTCCAGTGAGTCTGAGAGTAAAACACCAAACAGTGCTTTAATTATGCCCTTAACTTCCATATCTACTGGGTGTGTAGTTTCTCACTCTCTGGTTTTAAGGTAATCTTCAAGTTAGGCCAGAAGGAAAGCACAGAAGAAATGAGTAACAAAGTAGGGAAGTGATTTTTATAACTGCAAAAATGGAGGTAGTCTCTGAATATCCTATTTTTGTTCCTAAGCATCTTCCAAAGAGACCATCACAACTTCACAGTATAGTATTATAGGATCACAATCATTTTCTACAGTAGACTTGTCTTTTGAGGTAAAAGTCATATTCTTCTGCATTGGTAGGTACCTACCCTGATAATGTCAGCTGTAAATTATCAAGGTATGATATCTCTTGCTTCTGTTCTTTCTGGTCCCCCCATCTTTTTTGTGTGTGTGTGGGGGGAATAATACAGATGAAATTCAAGAGTTATCTGTATAGTCATGACATAAAAATTCTTAACTAAGACAAAATAAACTAGTATTCATTAAATACCTACTATGTGCCAGACATCCTATGATTTTAAATAATTCTAGTTCTCACAACAACACTTTGGAATAGGTAGCACTTTGTATTTTTTACAGGTAAAGAAGCTGAGGCTGAAAGAGGTTAAAAGATATGCCTGTGTTCTCAGGATAATCATGACAAATTCCAAGGCAGGTTGACAGAAAGGACCATATTATATCTATTACAGAAGTCTCTTTCATTTTAGAACTACTTATGTGACCTTATAGTCATAAGCATGCAAAATTACATCCTTCCTGCAGGTTATTACACCTTCTAGCAAGACTCCCTTCTGAAACCTTCTCTATGTTTACAAATTGTATTATAGGGAATGAGACAAAATATCACTTTTAGGTCTTAGCAGAAGGTAGAAGGCTAATGTTCATCAAATCGATGCTGTTTTAGTCTTAACTTAGGTAAAATGCTCAGTCCTCATTATCTAATATTCTTTGGTCTATTTCAGAATAAAATGGCTCTTTTCTGTAAAATTTTCCTAACCAACCCTGAACAGTTGAATCTAAATTAGAAAAGTCACCAGAAATTCAATGATATGACCACCTGCATAAATATCATGTATCATAACAAATTCTATTCAACTCTCAAATTATCTTCATCCTCCTTTTCAAAATCATTCTTAGGAAAATTAATTTTCAATTAGTAATGAATTTGAAGTGAGAAAAAAAACATCCTTTTATTTCTTTATGAAGTCAACGAAATGCACAAACATAAAAAATGAATGTTTAAATATAAATATGCTGAGTTATAAACATCTTTGGGGAGTTATAGCAGCAGGAACTATTCCAAATGAAATGCTAAATTTAGTTATGATGCCTGTGCAATATTTAATATTTGCATAAGATCTCTGATTGACCTCAATGCAAAATTAATACCACTAGATCCTTTAAAAGCTGTATATATGCAGCAAGAGATAAGGGAGAAAAGAGTAAAAAAGGCATTTCTGAAAGGGACAATAATAAATTATATAAAATGAACAAGTACTTCCAGTGACATTTGATGTTATGTTCCTTTTGTTGACAGATGATATTCTTCAACTTCATTTTTATATGACATTTTAAGCACCATAACAATTTTTAAATGGGTTTTACATTAGTACCCCTGAATTGAAAGGTAAATCTGACTGCCAAATAATTTAAATGAGCAATTCTTATAAAAATGAACTATTCTAAGGAGCTTACATAAGTCATCTTTCTTTTGGTTAGATTACATGCAAGGGTCTTCTAACCAATTAGATTTCTTTATGTATTTATTCCTAATAAAGTAATGCTATAAATCAAAGAGTGGCAACATAAAGGGTTTATTAATGCAAAATTGAAATAAGAATGTATAATATAGGGTTAACATGCTTGCTTTTCATAAATATCTTCTTTATTCAGTAGAGTTTACTCACCATTTTATTCAACTTAGTATGCTGAATCTTATCTTTACTTAAAGTTTGAAATACTGCAGGGTATTCTTCAAAATAAGTTAAGGTTGTGGAAGAAATTTGAGAACCATGGAATTTTTTTTATCTATTTCTATAGTAAGATAAGACAACTGGGGTGCATACCAAAACTGTTATATAGTTTTTTTAAACCTATAAATGCGTGCAAGAAACATGACTAAAATATTGAACTTTGTACTTTCAAATGCACCATTAACATTTTTAGCTTAGCATCCTTTGTTTCCTAAAAATAAGCAGTTATTGTTGAACAGAAATGTCAAGAAATCAATAAAAAGTAATTAGGAGGAGTGTTTAATGTCCTTGAGAAAAGCTTTGAAGGCAAAAAGAGAAGCCTCAGCTTGGTGAATAGTCAACATTCTTATGTTTTCTTCCATAATAAAAAGAAAAGGCAATAACTTAAATTACTTTTTAAAAAAACCATATAAATGTCAAGTGTCACCCCGGGCCATATTGCAGTTAATGTGGTTGCTTTCTATTATAAAAATCCCAAAGTGAAAGGGGCCCTGGAGTGCTGACTCCTCTAAGCAGTCAGTACTTGATATACTCGCGCATGGTAACAGCAAGAGAGAAGGAAATCTCATTTTAACATTTAGGATGTGTGAGCCAGCCATTTGCCATCTCTGAGATAGATAAAAAGGAAAAGGAAATAACAATTACTGTATAATTTCAATGTGCCAGTGAAAAATATATGTAATCTCACGGTGCTCTCACAAAAACCTGTAGTTCTGTATTATTTCCCCAATTTATCAGAAAGTAAGCATTTCAGAGAGATGATTCCCAAAGTCTTACAGAAAGAAAACAGTAGAGTCAAAATTCAAACAGATCTCTAATGACAAAATCCCTGCTTTTCAAGACATTACACAGATATTTTCAAGGTGGCTCTTCTTATTTTCAGGGTCAAAGGCTCCTTTCAGTCTCTATAAAAAGCAATGGATTTTTGTTTGCACATGCAAAATTTTTGTTTTCACATACAACTGTGCAGTTTCATAGACCCTTTGCAATTTGTAGTTATTCTGTGGATCTCAAGTTAAGCATTCTTCATGTGACATCTGACTCTATAAGACCTATGACTTCTACAGTACAGAATACTCAATGACATGATCCATCACTGATAAGAGAAAAAGTTGTTTCCTTTTATTTATTATTTTTTATTTGCTTTGTTTCAGAGGCCTGTCTCAAAGGTCTGTTGACTACATTAGAAGCAGCAAATTGGTGAGGCCAATTTGGAAAGCAGTATGGAGATTCCTGGGAAAGCTGGGAATGGATCCACCATTTGATCCAGCTATCGCCCTTCTCGGACTATTCCCTGAGGATCTTAAAAGAGCGTACTATAGGGATACTGCCACATCAATGATCATAGCAGCATAATTCACAATAGCTAGACTGTGGAACCAACCTAGATGCCCTTCAATAGATGAATGGATAAATAAAATGTGGCATTTATACACAATGGAGTATTACGCAGCACTAAAAAATGACAAAATTATGGAATTTGCAGGGAAATGGATGACATTAGAGCAGATTATGCTAAGCGAAGCTAGCCAATCCTTAAAAAACAAATGCCAAATGTCTTCCTTGATATAAAGAGAGCAACTAAGAACAGAACAGGGAGGAAGAGCATGAGGAAAAGATTAACATTAAACAGAGACAAGTGGGGGGAGAGAAAGGGAGAGAGAAGGGAAATCATATGGAAATGGTAGGAGACCCTCAATGTTACACAAAATTACATATAAGAGGTTGTGAGGGGAAAGGGGGGGGAACAAGGGAGAGAATTGAACAACAGCAGATGAGGTAGAGAGGGAAGATGGGAGGGGAGGGGAGGGGGGATAGTAGGGGATAGGAAAGGTAGCAGAATACAACAGTCACTAATATGCTATTATGGAAAAATGTGAATGTGTAACTGATGTGATTCTGCAATTTGTATTTGGGGTAAAAATGGGAGTTCATAACCCACTTGAGTCAAATGTATGAAAGATGATATGTCATGAGCTTTGTAATGTTTTGAACAACCAATAAAAAAAAAAGAAGCAGATACAAGAACATTTAAGAACATCACCACCATTACTTCCAATCATGACAAGATATATCTATTAGGAAATAAAAGCTTAATTACAAGTGAGTACTCTATTAACTATAATAAGGGTGATTTAACCTTTAGGTTTTTATTACAACTAACGTCACTATGTTTCTAGGTTTTATAGATTACCTGTAATAATGAAAGATTATTTCATTTAAAAGGGGTCCCTGTCGCCTAAAAACAAATATTTTATGACTTTAACTTCAGAAATTGAGGATGGATGGAAGGACAGGAAGAAGGCTTCCATTTTTTTTTCCATTTTATTAAGAGAAGAAAAATGCTTACCAGTCTTAAATATTCTGATTTTTAACCTTGGACTAGTATTACTTCCTATAGAAGTCCAATTTCCTGAAAGGAAGTTGTAACCACAACTTATTTTAATAAAGAAAATCACATTTTTTTTTTTTTTTTGGTACTTGAGGATTGAACTCAGGAGCACTCAACTACTGAGCCACATTCCCAGCTCTATTTTGTATTTTATTTAGAGATAGGGTCTCACTGAGTTGCTTAGCACCTCGCTTTTGCTGAGGCTGGCTTTAAACTCAGGATTCTCCTGTCTCAGCCTCCCAAGCCACTGGGATTACAAGGGTATGCCATTGTGCACGCAAAAATCACATTCTTTCTAAGAAAAACCCCAAAATACAAATATCATGAGCCAATTAGACATACTTTATTTACATATTTGTTTGTAAAGAACACAATCTGAAACATATTCATACCTAAATCTTCTTTATGATATTATTTTTGATGGAAATTCAAAGGTACATTATTTTAATATTTAATACAGATATCCATTGATATAATTTTAATACTTTGGGACATGAAATATGAGTCATTGCCTGAGTAGTTTATTTCATATTAAATCTGATTGAAACATCTGCTAATTTTTCTCTTCTCTCAATTGCTCTGAAGACAATTTTGAAGAAGCATTTGACTAAAGTGACTTTTATTCATCCTGTCCTTCTCTTGATTATAAATAAAGATGTGAATTCAAATTTAGCTTTCTAAATTTTCTCACCCTAGGATATTAAGCCACAAATTTTGGGTAATGTTTTGTTACTATTCCTAAACAATATCAATACAAATATAACAATACATGTTTATTTTATAAAAATGGAATAGCATATCTAATAAATGGTTATGAATTACCTTCATTATCTGAATTAAAAGCATTATTTATCAAGTAATGAATAAATATTGCATTCAAGCACAGAGTACATATTTGTTTAAAAATATTTTCTCTACATATAGATCATTTTTTACTTTTTCAGAATTCCCAATATTATTGGAATAAAACAAAAAATACTTGTTTCATAATAAGCTGTCATAAACTCACTAAATAATTTAAATTATATTAAAGATAATTAAATAGCATTTATCTACAAAGACACAAAAGATTCATTTCTAAAATCTTCTTTCTGTTAAAATCCTACTTTATAGGATTGATTTTGACTGAGTTTTAATGACTAACTAGATCTGAGAATAATAGTGAGTCTAATATTTAATGAAATATTTGAGAAAAATCTCAAATTCTGAAAGAAAGCCACTACTCCTTCCTTATGACTTCCAAATATCAGGAACTATTCAAGGGATTTCTAAAAAATCTTTTTCAATATCTGCAATGTTCATCATAATGAGACTAACACTATTTGCCTAAGTGAAAATACTGGTAAATTTTCCCTTAAATATCCTTTTATAACTACAATCTTAGAAATTAGTATATGCACAAACATCTCTATGTACACTCATACACTTCTAAAGTCTTTAGTTTTCAAGTTTAACTTTTTAAAAAGTTGATTGCCATACACCTGGAAACCTTTTCCCAAATATCATGCCAAAGCTATTCTATTTTATTTGCTCTTATACATACCATAGTGTCTTGATAAGATGAGAAAACTATTTATATGAATTTTTTTTTTCTTATTTGCCTACACAGATACTTACAAGTCCCATTTATCTAGAGTAGAAAGATAAATGAAAGAAGATATAAAATACTGAAACACATCTATGCCTGGATCTCCACGTGAATATAATTAGCATTCTGAAGTCCTCCATTAAGTTTTCATCCATTACAAAGGGGATGAAGGGTCTTCTCCTTGACAGTAACAAACCTTTGGTCTTCCTACCTGCCATGAGCTCAGATCCATAGGAGACAAAAATCTAGTATGTACAAAACTGGTGTAGGCATGTAAACCCTGGTCTGAATAATTTTTACCACTCCAGGTTATCTCAATTATGCTAGATCATCTTCTTGTAGGTCAATTGCCTTTAAGTAATCTTATATCCTTTATATCCACAGATGTCCACTGTCCCCCATGTCTTAAAGTTGGGCTACTCCTCTCCCATTCTGTCCACTAATCACACCATACATGTTTGGGTTCCTGAAAGAATTCCAGTCTTTCTTTCTTTTTTTCTCTAATTTATAGCCTAGGATTGAAACCTTGTCTTGAATATTCCTCTCTTGATTTAATATTCCCAGTTAGGGCCACTTTTTCTTTTTTTTTCTAATATTCCCTGGACTTCTGATTCCTTGGGCACTTTATACAACCATCTGCCTGACCAAATTCCTACTTCTGAAAGAAAAATCCTAGGTTTTCCTTTACCTAACAAAGGCAAAACTGAGTTTAACCTCTAGGAGCCTTGCTGGTCAAGATTCACAGGCTGGGGCTGGAGTGAGCTCAGTAATAAAGCACTTGCATACACGCACAAAGCCAAGGATTCAATCCAATGGGTTGTAAAAATAAATAAGAAGTTAAAAGGATTCATAAGCTGATGTGTTGCATCTGAAAGCAACATCACCATATTTAGTAAATATCAATACAATTACATTCAGATTTCCTATAAATAATGAGTATCTCTGGGTATAAATATGCCCATACAATATTTGGAATATATTTATATTTTACACTAAGATATACAGTCTCTCTTCCTCTGTATCTCTTTGTCTCTCTGTCTCCATCTCTCACACACTGTTATAAAGACAAACCATGGGGCTATATCTTTTCATTCCATGCTTAAACTGCTTATCAAATTGGCAGAAAGATGAGAAATACACGATTACAATGTTGCTGTACCTCAGGGATTTCCACTCCATTTCTGTTGGGATTGAACTGATCGGGGTGGAGGAAGCTTTCAAATTAAAACTTAACTTCAAGGCTAATAAAAATCTATCCCCATCCCACACACACATACACACTGTTGCCCTTTTTCTTTATCTTTTGAGAGTCTCGGGGTTCAGATCCAAATGCAATAATAACCTAGGAGTCAATAACACTGTCAACAAAGGGTTTTCTTTGAGCTCTAAGAGGTCTAGGGTTAAGTTCACAGGAATAAACTACCACACAGAGGTAAAAAATTCTGAAGTCCCTGAATCAGGTGGAGTTTACAACAGAACTGCTATTGCCTCAGTATAAGCACCACAGTATAGAGGGTAATTCAGGAGTGCTGTGGGATAAAGGGAAGAAGACAAATGGACACAGAGGCAATTTTTCAAACTATAGGCTGCTAATACAGATACTGCATTCCTTGAACTGGAGTTTCAGAACAAGTGGTGGAATATCTTGATCACCCCCTTTTCACTTAGCCACCATGCATGCCACTGACTCAGCCATTCTAGGAAATAGTTTTCAAACAGAATAGAGCAAGAAGAAAAACAGCAAAGTGGAATTGGTCTGGGGGACTGAAATCAGTTTGGTTAAAAGCCTCAATTACATGAAAAAAAGAGATGAAGTTAGTGTTTTGGGGAGATGACTATGGGAAATGATATTGGTCTCCTACTGTATCAAAGTCAAACATACAGAATATTTGTATCTTAAAAATGTAGAAATTGGGCTGGGTGCAAAAGTGCTTGGTAGGCTGAGGCAGGAGAATTGTAAGTTCAAGGTCAGCCTTAGCAAATTAACAAGGCCCTAAGCAACTCAGTGAGACACTATCTCAAAATTTAAAAATATATATTAAAAAATGGGGAGGATTGGAATGTGGCTCAGTGGATTAATCCCTGATCCTAAAATCAAATAAAAAATAAAATTTAAAAGATGTAGAAATTAGGCCCTATTAATTGAAGCTACAGGAATACAAATTTTCAGGTGAACATGTTAAAAAAAGTTGTAGAACTAGTCAAAGACAAAAAGAGGGCTGGGGATGTGGCTCAAGTGGTAAAGTGCTCACCCGGCATGCGCAGGGCACTGGGTTCGATTCTCAGCACCACATAAAAATAAAATAAAGATGTTGTGTCCACCGAAAACTAAAAAAATAAATATTAAAGAAAATTTCTCTCCTCTCTCTCTCTCTCTCTCTCTCTCTCTCTCTCTCTCTCTTAAAAAAAAAGGACAAAAAGAGTAAGTTTTGGTAGGTTGTAACTAAAGAAAGCATAGACAGGTTGACTCTAAGAAATGTTCTTCAAAGTGACTCTCTGCATTGGAAGGGAGAGAGCTTTGGACTTGAAGTAATTCTTAATTTCTTCCAACTGTGAGGTTCTATTATTCTAAGAAGAGGATTAAACTCAATATATCAATAATGTTGGTGGTTTGGGTTAACCTCAACAATTTTCTTATTTAGCAAGATCTGATGTGATTTTTATGGATCATTGAGTGCTACATCTAATTCTTAATTTCAAGCATCCTGATTCTCATTCATCAATTAGTAACTGGTTCTTATTGAAAAAGTAAATAAAGAGGATATTTAGAAAAGATACCCTCTCAAAATAAAAAAAAAAAAGAAATACCCAATATTCTTTAAAAATTTCCTACTTTGGTACATCTCTGAAGACAAATTTTGTGATTTTTGCAGTTTTAGCCAAGTGTAACAGAAGCTTTAGTTAAAAATATGTGGTCACTTATGTATGCTGATTGCTATGCCTTAAAAAATTACTTTATTAAATATATTTTTAAATTCAAATGGCTATCAAAGGAAATTTTTGTGTTCAGAATTTAATAAGCATGTTTAACCATAAAAATAACCCTACATTTTATTAAGTCAAACCAATATTTTCAGTGGCCATAAAAAGCACATCACAGTGATGACAAATCTAGACCACCAGGCAGTAACTACATCTCTGTCCCTAAAGATTACTAATTTCATTGATGAGACTTTCTATAGCTTTTATTGGCCATCAGCAGATGAATGGGGCGGGGGTGACTAAATGCACTTGATACAATAAAACATGCCTATACATGATAAATAGAAGCTTGTTTGTGTTGTGACTTCAAAAGCACTATATTTTAATGATCTTTTCCAACCCAGAAATAATTAAACATATTCCATTAATTTCCTGACAGTGGTGACAAAATAAAAGTCTGGAATAATCTAATTTATTGCACAGAAATGCAGGAAACATTAAGGCATTTTTTTTTAATCATAAACTGGTTTGAACCTTAGGAAACTAGAACTTGCTTTTTAATTCAGATTTTGGACTATCACTTATGCTTATTTAGTTGCTATTGCCATCTCATAAAACATACGATTATTTGTTTTCAACTTTTTTCTTATGTGACATACAGATTAATCTTCCCATCCATTATACAAAAGTTCTTTCAACAGGGTCTTGTTTGCAGCTATTGCATTATTGCTCCTCAGATTTAAAAAATCCAGATTATAAGTGAACTCTTGAAAATAAAAAGAAATGCTCATTTTGAAGACTCAACTCTAAATTCACTGAATTTAGCTCAAGATATCACTAAAAATTCACCAATCTGTCCCTGCCACCTTACTGCCTCCTTCGAGGATATTGGGTGTTGGGGGATGGAGTGGAAATAAATGAAGAAAACATTATTTCAAGCATACCTTGCATATATCATTCCTCTGCTCAGATGTCTGGTGGGGAACTGGCAATTTGTTAGATTAACTCATTTCCTCTGAGTCCTTCTTTGTTACTGAAGGGCCAGTGCTGTGTTCTATAAAGCACCATTAGTTTATAAGTGCTTGTTCAGCTTATTCCATTTTTTGCTGATGGCATCTGAAATTAATCAATGTACCACGAGGGAGGCAAATGCAAAGGACTCAGAAGGGACTGTGATGGCCCTATGCAGGAGTTACCAGTGTTTTCCTGGAGAAGCTGTCATTTTTTCAAAGAATGAATGTGCTGTGACATACTTCATCAAAAACAACAGGTATTCAGTCATTAATTATGTTAAGGTATCCCATATTAAAGAATAGAGTACAAACTAAGAATAGTGGACACTTTTATTCCAAAGACTTGGCAAAAATTTTCCTGTGTTGTTTGCAAATTTTTAAAATAGCTTGCTTTATTGTGTGTGTGTGTTTTTTTAAAGAAGTTATGCCCTACATAAAAGGAAGAATATAACAGTCTTGCATTTCTATATTTTTATTCCCATGAGTAAACTGACCTAAGAAAGTGAATTCTATTTTTAATGTATCAAAAAAAAAAAAACCATGAAAAATGCATTCTGAGGTGTCTCTTACTTAAGAGTACCTATCAGTTTCCAAAGTCCTGAAAGAAACTGCTTCAGAAGACAAAAACTGCATAGAAGCTCAAGAGAAAGCAATATACACTACAACCATTTCAATGGAAGTCATAAGATTTGTTATATGTGGTTATATAGCACGAAAAACTCTTCTTATTCCAAGTAAAACTGCTACTTCTATGGTCTACAACTGATTTTTTAAAAGCTTCATTTTTTTAAAAGTTTCATTTTCTTCTATCATATGTCCTTTTCCTAATTTTTGGACAACTGGTATCATATGTACAATAAAGAATATTGAACCAAGAAATTGACTTCCTGTGGATCTTTTTAAAATGACCTATTGTTATTGGGGGAAAAAAGACTGATTTCACTTGACCCTGTTCATTGATTTTCTGACTTACTTCCAATAATGATATCTCAGATCCCACTGGAAAAGTTTAGGTGTCAGAATAATGGTACTGCTTTTCATGTAAGTTTACAAATATGGCATCATAGTTTGAGTCAAATACTTGTGAAAATCAGAAAAAAATTAAATCATCAACAGGACATCTCTACAATATCATAGGACAAAAGAGATCAAAGCACTATCCATCTCCAGTTATTTGGAAAATCAAACAGATGGAAGGATATTTAAGTACTAATAGTATTCATTACAATATTCAGACTCCAGAAGCCTCAGTGTCACTGCCTGTGATCTGTTATTTGCATTTGAGGTTCTAATTGGTTCAGCTGAAGAGGGCCAGATAAGACCACAGAGGTGTGCAGTGCCCCTACAGTCTTTAAATATTACTTCCATAGTCCTTCCCATCCTGTAATCACAAGAAACACCATTACATATGAAATCCACGTAGAAAAACTACTTCTGTAAGTGAATAGGGAGTATAATTAAAAGCTACCCAGTTAAATCACTGATTCATTTAAGGTAAACCAATCTCAAACTCAAACACAGGCACTTTTAGGGTACCCTTCATTCAGTAACTTTTGTGCTCATTTGTATCATTATTGAAAAACCCAATCCTTAGAGAAAGGAAAGGAAAAGGGGAAAAAGAGAAAGAGAACTGTAAGACAAATGGAAATAGTCTAAGCAATCTTACAATTTACCTTATTTTGTTGATTTTTGCAATCCTTAAAGTTCTAAAAGCTGACCTGCAATTTTGCAAGGGAAAATTCACAATAATATTGAAAACAGAATGATGCATTAATTCACTCTGCTATGAAAATCAACCTCTCCCAACACAAATGTCCAAAGACAGCTTGCTGGTTGTTTCTACAGACTCACTTGATTTTCGTATGTATACACACATGATCTTATGTATGACTGCTCAGCACATATGAACACTGACATGTCTCCCTATGCCTCCCAGACATAGAGGGACACAGTTTCTTACAGGTTTCTCTGAGAAATGAGTGGGTGTACATGCCAGAGTCATTTTATAATATATGGGCAGTCTCTGATCAATGCCTTAAAGGCAACAATCTGGATACACTTTCATTAAGCATCCAGTGTTTATTGATTTAGTTCTTGTTATGAATGATTTGTATTCCTACAGCAAGAAAAGGAATCAAAATGTTTTCCATATTTGAGGCTTCATATGTGACTAAAGTCTCAAAGATGAGAACTTGCTAGTCTCGGAAAAAAGCTATCCAAGAAGTATACTTGATTATTAGGAAAAAAGAAAATATGATTCTTAGCAATTATATTTTTGATAAAATGTCAAGGAAATGTCATTTTTTTGTGATCTCGTGATCTTGATATTCCCTGTCAGTTTACGGACTTCCAAACGGACCTGGCAAAGTTTCTAACCAGTGGGTCCTTCCTTTATTAAGGTGTATAATTCACTTTTTCTTTTTGTTCAGGCAAATGTACACTGAACAATTAAGGTACCTTAAACCCTTCAAAGAACAAAGCAGGGTGAGTTAATACATAAATAAGTTAGAAAGTGGCAACTGATCAATAATCTGTAATTTTCTCAATTTGTTTTTGTCAAATTTAGCAAAGCAAATCATCTTTTAGTTGAGTACATTTACATTAGTTGACAGTTTTGCCTCCTACAAAATAGATTTAATATGTTGAGAAATCAAGAATTTAGTATGATATGAAACCCTTTGAAAAATGTAGACTTACTCCAGTTGAAGATGACAACAATTAATACTTAAAAGTCACCTTGACACATAGGGACTCTAAAGTCATTTTGCCCCTCTTATCACTGAGTCTTCATTCTTCTAAGAGAAAGATGCTTGTTTTTTTTTAATAGTAAAAACTACCCAGTTACCTGCAAGGCATCATTCCTGACATTCTTGTTTCTTGATTTAAACACACAGAATGAATCTGACAGTCATAACATATGCAAAGAAATAATCATTCAGAATTCTTGAAAGGAAGGGAGATATGACTTAACAAAAAGTTTAAATTGTAGATTTTCTACAAAGAGACCAAACTGTCAGCGCATATGCACAGTGAATGTGTGAGTACACATGTGTGCTTGCACAATTTGGCCAGTGCTTCCTAATCATTCTACATTTTGGAAAACAGAGACTAATACAAGTTCGTAATGCTGCTTTGAAAACCAGAGTGCTCTGAGGACACTTATGGGACCTGAAAAACTGAAAAAAGGCTTCAGTGGGCAAGAACCATGAACTGAGACCTGGACAAGTGCATCACAGAAGCAAAGGGCCAGGGTGAGGTGGAAGGTGGCCATACTGGTCTTACAAAGGTGGAGAAAGGGCCCTTTTTAAAGAGTCAGAAGTAGGAAGGGACATACAGCCTGATCTACTAAGTGAAATTAGTCTGTGTGGTCAGTGTCCATAGGACAAGGACACTTGTACTTGTCCTATGGACACTGACCACACAGACTATTTTCACTTCCACACACTTGAGTGGAAGGCTAGACAAGAACAAGCAAAGTCCTACATTAACATGGACTTTGCTTATTTTAAAATGTGTGCAGTGTACTCACTCATATAAATTAGAGATATTGGTTTAGCACCATAAATCACATATTACCTTTGTACTTTTATTTACATTATCAAATGGCTTATCAAGTTGCTTTATTCATAGAGATAAACTTCAACTCAATTCTTTAGCTGACAATGCAGGATTAACCCAATGTATCAAACTGGACATATCTGTGGTAAAACAAAGGAAGTATTTGTTGAATAAATAAAAAGTTGCATACTTTCTAAAGATAATACTGATCCAAATTCTATTTACATATGTTTATACAACTTATCTAATAGCATGTATTATACTGAGAGAAAAGCAATTATTTTATTTCTTTATGAGAATTTATCCTTGCCTAGGAAATTCTGATTCTCTGGTTTTGTAGATCATGAGTTAGATTCACTTGAGGACTTTCATTTCATTCAAAATATTGCCAGGTTTATTTCAAAAGTTATGGACATGAAAATATTTTATTATTTATTATTTCATTAAAAATGAAGGGAAAATATTCTAATAAATTATATATACCAATGAAAACATGCAATCGGTTGGCATATGGAATTTATAATCACTACCTTTTTTTGCTAGCTAAAGGCACAAAACACCAAGTCCTAAGCAGAACACTTGCTTCAGAAATAACTAGAATATTTGGGAGGAAGTTGAGAGGAGAAGATGGGAAATGACTGCTAATGGGTCTGAGATTAAAATGTTCTTGAACCATGTGTGCCAATTGATTGCACAACACAGTGACTATACTGAAAATACACACTCCATTGTACATGTTCAAATGGTGACTCTTATGATATACAATGTATCACAATAAGGTAGTGAATCAAACTTTTAAAAAGCACTTGAATTATTAAATACCAGGGAAGAGATGTATAAACATGAATATTTAAATTATGTTTTTGTTTTGTTGATATCAAACATCTATATTATTGAAAAAGGACTTACATATTGATATTACAGAAAATATGAACCATTAGTAATATTAGCATGTTTCCAGATGGCTCAAGAAAACAAAAGGCAAAAAATCCTAATGATTTAAAAGCTACACTAATCACATAATGACATAATACAACAAATTAAAAAAGAATAAACCAGAAAATCCTGTTTTCTTACATTTTGAGTTATATTTCCATTGTGTTTTTAAGTCCCAATATTAAATAACATCTACATTTGACTAAGTTCAAAGATGGTTCACACAATTGGACAACTGTCACATAACTCTATTCCTTTAAAGGATCTCTTCTGACTTCTCTAGGGAAGCAGATTTTTCTCCCTACAACTGCATTAATCACTAACTCAGGCGAGCTGTTTAACTAATCAGAATCTGGGTCTGACAACTGCTCTGATTTACTGATTTCATTTTTTTTTTTTTTTTTTGTGCCACTGCAGGCATACCAAGATCCTCAATCAATGTCAACTACAAACCAAGAGGAAGCAGACAAGTTTCATTTTTAATGATTACTTAATTAAAACTATAGTTGCATGGTAGTTTTATCCATGCAATATTGCTCATACATAAGTTTCAAACTAATTAGCATGGAACAAACACAACCCTATGAAGTACAGAAGCAAATACAAACTCATGAGGACAACACAAAGAAGATGTATATCATTATGATAATAAGACATACTTGGTAGACAAGTGTGGGATGGCTTTAGGGTCTGTATCATTGAAAGCATTAGTAATGTCCATTGTGTGGAATTTCCATTAGGAAGGTTTGCACCTTATTTGTGAATGGATGAAATGGACAAGATATTTCCTTAATCTATCTAGGTGAAGTCTTATCTGCAGCAAGTGGCTAGACTGGAAATCACTTGTAGACCTAAGATTTTAATGCCAGATGAATATATTCAATATTATATGAACACTTTATATGAAGGATACTTTTATCATCTCACCTCTATGATATACTTGATTCAAAAAAGATACGCTCGTAATTCCCAGAAATTGACCTTGGTGGAACAGGGTAAACCATAGAGGATGTGAGCCATTGTCTTCATTGGTGCAAGACCATGTGTACTGAAGTGAAGTGGAAACCTTTGCTTCCTTGCCCTGTCCTCCAGCTCACCCTTTTCCTAGGCTTGGTCATTCTCCCTTTCTAAGTATGCTCAGGTCTGTTTTCCAAGCCCTTTATTGACCACAATTTTAAACATCTGCAATCTCCAATGATTCCTCGGCACTGAAATCAAAGAAAGCATGGCTGCTATGGTAATATAATAAAGCTGTGCTCATAGTTATCATATCCTTGCTGAAATGTGGGCACATTGCACAACAGCCCCTTGATAGCTAGCAGATTGTGTCTGCCCCCACAACTCTCCTGTAATGCACTTTCCCTACAGTGGAATCACTAATATATACTTCCTGACATCTTACTCCTTCTACACATCTTCCACTTTCCAGCTGTTCTTAAATGCTATACAAAAAGAAATTTTGTTCTATGTGCTTCCCTTATGTGTTTACTCACTGGAAATAGCAGTTATCTTTTTAGCATACAAATTTCTAACAGATTGCTCCACATTATACCGAGGTATCATTGACAGCACTGTAATTTGTTTTCCTGATTCTTAATAAGCCCAAACCATAATTCAGATGCTATAAAAAGCAACTGAGCCTTACTTCACTGATTTATAAGAATCCCATATTCCTTTGCCACTGTATCTCTAAGTGACTACCACGTGTTTTGATTGGCCTCCCATTACTATTATTATCAAGTTTCTGTTAAGCTCTAAAACTTATTAGCTCTTTCTGTTGGAAAGTTATATAATTGAACTGAACTTCTACTGCATGGTGTATGAATTCTGAAGGATTATATTGGTCCTAGGAAGGAGTGCTGATATTTGAGGGTGGTTCAGCATGGTCCTATGGGCCAAGAAGTAAGCTCTGTCAAGATGAGGGAACAACTCTATGGAACAAGAGATAAGTATTTGGCACAAAGTAATCATCTGGTTTCCTCAAGTCAAAAATGAGCAATTAATTCTAGGTATGAAGTAGATAACAATAATTGAGTAATGCTCAAAGCTATCAAAACATCTGTAAGAAAGACATCTGGATATTTGAAGAACCAATTGATGATGAAAATTATAGGCATGACAAAGCTTTGAGCAAAGACTAGTCCAGGACTGTCTTATCTGGTGTGACATAGCAATTCATTAATAAAACAGGCTAACTCAAGTCCAGCCCATAAAGTACCACTTCAATTTTAATCAATACAATTCTTTGAAGCAAACGTTTTCTTTTGGCTTTCGTGCATCATGTGACTTAGTTCTACAGATGGAATTAATGCCAGGCAACATCCATCCAACTTTAGAGTTCATGGAACTTTGATTGTATATACTACATCAAGTATAAAAACTCAGATATATGAAATAATCTCAAAAAACAAAGAACCATGAGGGTTTATTGTCTTTCATCTTCAAAGCCCTTGTAAAGAAAAGTAAAAAGACTGGTAGAGGCAAAGCAGGAATAATTGAGATGCTGCTTAATAGAACCAATATTTCTGAAATAATAATAATTGTCAGGGCTCTTGTATAATCTCTAATGTGAAGCAGCCCAGAGATCAATGTTGATGAAAGAGTTAAACACAAATTAGAAGCAACTTGAGAAATTGCAAAGGGCAAAGATACAGTTTTCAATTAAAAAGCATGATGTAGGTTTAAACCACTTATATTTTTTCCCCTCTCTAAGGTAATTAAGGAACTTTTCAAGTGAAGAGGATCATGGCATTATCCAATATGATCCAACACTCGGGCAGCCTTTTCTTTCTTGGTTTCCCTAAGAATGTTGATTTTGATGAGAACATTTTTCCTTCATGCTGCAGTCTAGTGACATGAACTTCTAAAACAAAATGAAAAGCTGTCTTTATGTCCACCTGGGGGCTAGAGAGGGGAAGAGCAGAAATGGAAAACTGGCAAACATACTTGGAAGGGAGGCTAAAGCATTCTTCTGGGTCAAAATCATCTAATTTTGTGGTCACTGTCATTGACTAGTCAGTCTGATTTTTTAGCATCCAGACACTGGCTTAAGACCCTGTGGACATTCTTTTGCTTGCTCTTGGACTGCTTAGACCATTTGATAATATCCTTATTTGGATATTACATTTTGATAATAAGGAGATACACAATGCCTTGGGCTTCTTTAAATACTTTTGTTTTTAAGCACCTTATTTTGTAACATATGGCACTTAATGCTATCAGCAAAAGGAGTGGGACTTCTGACCATGTGACATTTTATGCCTCTGGAGATCCACAATGGAGACAGTCACCACCCACATAGCAAACAACTATAGTGGGTCTCAAGCCATTTGAACTGTGATTTTCACCATTTTACTTTTTAATCTAACAGATAAAATCTTGACATAACAAATTCTTCCCTGACTACTCCCTGAGGTCTCCACTTACTAGGTATAGAAAGTGCCATTCTTCTGCTTTTCTGTGCTTCTGCATTTCTTTACTTCCCCCAAAAAACTGTGATAAAGATACATTGATATACTGCAGTTCTGTTTAGCAATTCCTGAGAGTTCAAAACTTGAATTTGGTATCTCAAGATTGACTTGGATGTTAAAATTTCATCTGCCTTCTCTTTCTGTATTATCAGTAGCTATTAAACACCAAGTTGCTGGGCAGGGCAGTATGCCAGGTCCTACTTGGAGTTGGCTTCTAGGAGAGAGGGGTGGACAAGCAGAATGCTGGGAGAATGAGGACAAGCACCAGCTGACCCTGGCTATGAGATTACAAACAAATAATTTATTAATTTTAGGCTCTATTGTCCTAATCTGTAAAATGAGTGCAGGCTTTACACAAAAGCCCCCTTTATTTTACTAAGACACTGAGTAGAAGCTGTCTGAGGAAATATCAGTGTCAGAGGCTGTGTGTAAGCATTCTATGTCTCTCTTGCACGTGTGCACCCACCCATGCATTTTGCTCAAATCACAGGGTAATTTCTTTTAGACATGACCTAATTTTATTTAGGCTCAGGATCTTGTCAGTGTGGGTCTTCATAGCTGCTTTATACAATTAAAATATGGAATATGAGACCAGAGCTCAGACTTTATTATTATTAGTCATGCTCAAAAGAAAAATAAGGAACTGATCTAGTACAGTGAAATAAAACACACAATAAAGAGTACTTTCAAAAACGAAGTATCTCACGAGACTAAATATTAGGAATACCACGATCTCTGAAATGTCAGAATAGTTACATATAGAAAACTCTGGAAAAGAAAACACAATTAAATTGGAACACTCATCTCTGGGAAAAAGAAACAGTCATAAGAAGATTGGCAAAGTATTACAATGAACATCTGCAATCTAGACTTTGAA
This sequence comes from Marmota flaviventris, assembly GCF_047511675.1. Classification (NCBI taxonomy): domain Eukaryota; kingdom Metazoa; phylum Chordata; class Mammalia; order Rodentia; family Sciuridae; genus Marmota; species Marmota flaviventris. The sequence goes on from NC_092500.1 coordinate 109,910,717, forward strand.
TTATGATACTAATTGATATTCACAAGTGTTGGATGTATCTTAGGATATGTATTTTTTAAAACCAGATGGATTCTAGAGGTGAAAGGCAGAGTAGAAGATTAAGTTAGGAACCTCTAACCTTAGTGAAAAGAGTACACTAGTCTCTCCCAGGTAGAATGTGCTTGATATGCAGCAGGTAAGAAAGGGCAGCTGAACTCAAGCCAAAAAAGCCTGCTCCTCTGGCTAGACAGGAAGAAACCAAAGGCAAGGGGAAGACCGGCATGAGGTATGCATCCTTATGAACAGTCATTCAGAACAGAATGACTGTTCTTGTTCTCAAAAATGAAAGCTGAGTCTATGCAGCTCATCTGTCTTTTATACACTTTAAATAAATATAATGTATGAATAATGGGACAAAACCTTTTCTTATTGGTAAGAGCAAAGCTTGATTCCACAATGATTCACAAGATCTTGATTTTTACTGTACCAAGTAGAAGGAAATAAAACAAAGCAATATACATGTTAAGCTACATTATCTCCAATGGGAAGCAAAGTTTTGCAGTTTTTCTTTTTTTAAGACCTAGCATTTACTACTTAATAATTTCTGAAATACAGACGGCTAAAAAGGACGAGCATGCTGCCTCTGTGTTTTATTCCCAATGCCAGGAACTAGTATCACAATATAAGAATGTAAATTTTTTTATGAAAATATTCACTTAAATATTAGTGACCTGTAAAGAAAACAAACAGGTCTTTCCTCAGAGATATTAAAAACAATACTCTTTTTGCATAATAAATTTGTCTCTCTTTTAAAATTATGTGTATGTGCAATCAGCAGCTCCCTCACTAGTACCTTCCTTAAGAAAAATGGCTTCTTGGTTGTTTATAACTAATCTAGAGAATCAGCAAATGTGATATGGCTTTCTTCCACAAGAACAATTGTAATTTGCTTGTATTTTACATCCCTGACAGAAAAATTCCAACCGTGGCAATCTTGGAGGAAGGACTAGACAGAAGGTGTGGCTATCTTAACCTCCTGACCCTACTGTGCAGTTGGTTCCTTGGTCCCATGCACTGAGCCAATTTCCTTAAAAAAGAACCACACTGAATCTCTTACACTGGACTGTGATTGAGGTATTTTAGCAAATTCTATCCAGTCCCTTCCAGATGTACCCTACTTTCATTATTTTTCTGCAGCTTAAAATAGATCAATTGGGCCCAAAGTAATCAAAAAGCAAATGCAACTGTTCATTGCATGCACAAATATTAATCCAACTTAATACGTGGATATTTGGTTTGCCTGACCCACTTTTGAATACAGGTAAATTGCAGAGTCGAATTTTTCTGGGAAGCTTTTATTACACCATTTTTCCTTCTTAGAGAGGACTTCAACTCCCTACACTGGTCTACTGGGGCCAAACCCCAGTTGGAATCTAGGGAAGCAGAAACACAGGCAGACGGTGCTTGTCACAGTAATGCCAGGCAAAAACCCTACATGACAGAAAGCTGTGTGCTGCTGGGCAAATTGACTTTGCTAAGAAGCTGAATGAAACTGACTCACTCATGATCCATTAGGCAATTGGCTGGAATCCAGCAGGCTAGAAAATAGCTACACAGAATCTTTGTGTCTGTTGCTGGTGGTCAACGGTGCTCAATTCTTATAGGGTGCATATGCAATAGGAATCTTTGACCCTGTCCTGAGAACACTTAAAAAAAATAAAACTGATTGCATTTAGAATACACTTAGTCGTTATGCATATTAGAACTGGGTTTTGGAGGCTAATTGAGTTATAGAAAGAATAGGAAGTAGGAAGAATAGGAAACAGGCCTCATAGCTTTATTTCTCATATACATACAGTGGATGTTCAATGAAGGTATTTAGTGGCTATGAAGATTATGATGATGTGATTAGGTCAGTGTCATTTTGTCTTTAGGGAAGACAGGACATATATAAAATTTCTTTTAATTATCAAGCCATTGGTATAAAAAGCTAAGAGAAGGATGCCACTAAAGTATCCCTGTAACACCAAACTCCAATATTAATTTTACAAATTGATCACACCAACTATTCCCACAGCCTTTTTGCCACTATCTCTTTTAACTTGGGCAGCATCTTCAGATTTTAAAAGCTACCTTTTTCTAAAGGTGAAACCCATTGTATAAGAATACATAAACACTTTTCAACAACTGTTCAACATATAATAAACACATTTATTCATTCATCACTATATATAGCATGTTTGGTGGTTGCTACTGGAATCCTCTTTTCCGGAGGTTATTTTCAGATTCTATGTTTCTTACTAGTGTGTTTAGTGTGACTTGCAGAACCAAGGCCCTGGGGAAACAGATGTGTTTCAAACAACATCATCAATAGGGGAAAAGAAATACCAAGCTGAGTGCAGGGTCAGAAAGTGAATTTGCATCTCACCTATTCACTTTCATGAGAAGGACATTTACAGACTTGTCTTTTTGTTAAAGAATACAGGGGGTTAACACTTGACATGGCCAAAAACACACCCACAACAAAATCCTTAGAAAGCCATTCGAAGATATCCCAGATAATAATCAGTTACTTAGAAATATAAAATAAAATCATCTTAAATTCCTAATTTTCTCTTTTGTGATTACCACCCAAGGCTAAATATCAATAGCTCTAAAAAGGAATAGTCTGTTCAAGTTTAATAGCCAGATGAAGAAGAAAAAGGTCACTGTGTGTATCCCTAGCTTTGTTTCTGTGCCCTTCAAGTTTTCTTCTATCAGGAGATGTTCAGGTGATGGTGTTAGTCTTTTGGAACCCTAGGCCTTCAAAAACTATCACTGGCTCAGAGATTCAAAATCCAAAGAAAACTGAAGAGAGCGTGATACTTTAGAGTAAATGTCCTGCAGTGGCACTGCCTTCCTGTCTGGGAACAAAGGCAGAGGGAGGTGCTGAGTTGTGACCTCCTCATCCTTCACATCTCCATTCATGTTAAACTTGTAAATACAGTAGACCCAGTCCTGCTTGTAGAGCAGAGCTGTCACAAGGTGCTGGGTGAATAGAAGTGTCATTAAAGATGCCTCAGGGACTATGACAAAGGCCAAGTGGAAACACTGCCAGTGGAATCAGGCGTTCCTGCAATTGCTTCCACAAGAGAAAGTCTGATTTATTGTTTTAAATACAAAGCAATAAGATTTCATTTGGAGAAAATGAGGAGTCAGCTGCACTTAAAAATCTGAATTTGAGAAGCACTGGGATCTAACTAGTCTTGAGTAGTGAACTCCCCTGGAGTCTGAAAACCCCAGGAAATAACAAGTCCAGGATCCCAAGTTGAAGGTGTATCCAAGTTTAGCTCAAGGGCATGGACATCTCAACTACTTTTCCTAAGGTAGAACTAAAGATCTAGATAAACCCTAGAATCAAAGCAGTTTCCTACAAGTTCCTCTCACTCAGACTAGGTCAGACAATGATATAATTCAGGCTATTCAGACTAGAAGGGAGCCAACACATTCAGAGGCAAGAGGTAGAATGAATCTGACAACTAAGACATCATCAATGATAGGAATGATAGATACGAGACAGACAGGAGCATTGGGAACATGAGGTTAAGGGGATAACCTCATGTTATGGTCTATAGATTGGGCCTACTATGTCAACACATGCTGTCTTTTAAAAATCAATTTACGTGAAGCCACTGTGGTCCTATCCTATGCTAAATCTATGGGATGTGCTACATCCTCACCAACAACTTGCTGCCTGCAGGAGAAATGTAGGCCCAAAGATGACTCCCTGCTGATAAGAACATAGTTACCCTGAAGCGGGGACTTCTGTGACCTTTATGCAGACCAGATTCCAGGATTCAGGGAGACAGAATAATTAGAAGCAAAGCTCACCAACTATAAAATCTATAAGAACAAGCTCCAATTAGAACTGGTTAGTGCAGCCAAGGTGACCCAGAGTTGCCTTTGATCCCTGGCATGCCATTAAAATACCCTCCGTGGGGTAAAAGTATGCACAGTGGAGTCTTGAAAGTCTGAAGACATCCTGCTGTCAGTCAAAACTCAAGAGGTGGGCCTCAGTGGGAGTCTCTGGAAACTTCTCTGAGAGCTCCAAGAAAACAGGAGGACAGAAGGGACATGCTATACTTCTCTCTGAGAAGATACATTTTTTTCCCTTTCTCCCTTGAGAAGTTACCTTTTTTCTCCTTTTCTTATCTCTTCTAATAAACTCATGCCTGCTATTACGTGCAACTTGTTTGAAATTCTTCAGGCAAGACTGCAAAAAAACTGGTGGTCGCAGACACCTAGGGTGGCTTCAGCTCCACAACAGATCTCACTGTGTAACATCATAACATATGTATGACATTCCTTGCTGCAAGGATTTTACATTTGCATCCATGAGCTATGTGATTGTTCATGAAAAAGATGTGAACTTGTTAGTAGGACAATGAAATGAAACTACAGATGCAACTGAATGATATTGTTACTTTGTTAAAAGGTAATTAATCCAAAAGGGACCCTTACCACAAGAAAATATAACCATTAAAATAAAGAAAACTATAAATGTAGGTATTTCCACTCACAGCAAAAATTACAAGACGAATCTTGTGGGGTGGGGGGGTTAAAACAGAAACAACTGAAAGAGGAGTTTAATAGTCACTTCAGTTGAACTTTAGTTCTAGTAGCAATTTTTGCTCATTCTCTGTATTTTTGCAACTCTTAGAAAAGGAGGGCAGTTCTTAATCCTGTCACGTGTATGAAGAAACAACACACAGTCCATAAATTCTTTCTTTTATTTTTTGTTATTTTTCCTCTTACTGCTGCTATGATCCTAGTTTTATCTACAAATTGCCAAATGCCCAAGTCCACACTACAAAAGCAGATATTATGAGAATCTGTGAAGTGAAAGATCTTATCAGAAACATTTTTTTTTTTCAAATTCTACTATTTGATCACAGAAACCCCAAGGACACAAATAATAGGCTCACTTTTTCTTGGACAGCTACACAGTTGGCTGTATGGTTGCTTTTTAGTCATATCAATTCCTTTGGGTATTAAAGATACTATCTTGCTTTTCTTGGCTACAGCTTTCCCTCTTGGAAAACATCTGGGCCACAAGGCACATGTTGTGTTTGAGATTATGGTGTGAAGACCCTAGGAGGCCAAGTAGGGCCTAGACAATACAAGAACAAATGCAATGCAAAGTAATTCAACATTTCAAATGCCTAATGGATGAAGCCAGCAGCAAACAGGGGTTTCAAGAGAACAATAAAAACAAGAACAAGAATTCACAGAAATCCAGACTGATCTAACCATGGGGAGAACATAATTTATTTTTCTTTGGTAATTAACAACCTACAGGAGTAAATGTTCCTAAATAATCGTTAAAAAGTTGTCAAGATTATTACACCAAGTCTAACTGAAGTGTGGAAAAAGATTTTCTGGGAGTTTTATCAGGGATAGGCACTTCTTGAAAATCTCTATTTGGTGTTCATTTATAATTCAACAAATGTTAATTGTGGACTATTACACAAGGGGTAGGTCAAAGGGAAGGAAGATAATTGATTTAAAATAGCAAATGGTAATAGGGCATGATTACAGGATTTTTGTCTTAGTTTGTAGTCTGATGTGACAAAGAAGGCAAGTTAAAAAATAACCATTATGAAAAGTTGCACAAATCCCTGTAACTAGGAGTAAAGGCAGTATGTTGTTCCATTTGAAAGATGGGTTAACTGTTAGTTAATGGAAAGTGGTGATGGGGCAAAGCATCTCATTTGGGTGAGTGGTACAGGTCAGAAAAGCCACAGGGTATTTAATAATTATAATGAGCACTGAAGGACCACATACCTAAGAGTTGTAGATTTTCTGTGTCACTTAGTTACTTGATTCTTTTTTTTTTCATTAATAATATTGGAAGCATGAAGCCTTATTTGCCATTAATTATATACCATCAAATCTGATATTTTCTTTGTTAAAACTAGTCAGGATAAGGAAGTCCATTTTTCCTCTTCTACTATAGCTAAGTAACAGTTCCTTCATTACACTTTGCCCATAGGCCAGTGCATATGCTGAGCACAGGCACACCTGCATGCCACTCAGCAGAGGACAGAAGGAAGTATAAATATCATTTACATATAAACTCATTTAAAATCCACAACTTTATGATTTAAATGGTATTTTAAACCCATTTTATGGATAAGGAAACTAAAGCCCCCAAGCCCCACCAAACCTTAAATAAACTGCCTAGGGTCACACTGCTAATAAGAAATTAAAGGCAAGAATCCAAATTAGGCAATTTGTATTCAGTTGTGATTTTAAACATTTTACTACACTGTCTCAAACCAATGAGTAGGAGATAGTGGTGGCAGAAAAAAATGTAAAAATACAATTTTTAAAAGCAACGATAGCACCCCTCTTCCTACTTGGAGTAAATTATTTTTAATTCTTCCATTCACACATTTGATAATAAATGTCCTGCACTCTTATCAAAACAAAGAGGTCCTATTGGTACTCTTCAGTATCCCTGGGCTACAGACTGACTACATTATGATTAGCATCAATTTCACCATTTGCTCCATGTTTCACAAGACAAGATTGTGGTTTGGACCTTGTGGTGTTCTCATGATCCTCATATAAGCAGCAGCAACCTTCCTAAGGTGGATTCTGTTTATCTCCTCGTGCATTCAGATTGGAGTTCCTGCCTGAGAGTAGTAGAGTCTAAGCTAATGGTTTAGAGCTTCTTGGTTTCCACTGGTAATGGATCATCCATCTAGTCTGACAACCTCCTTAATAGCTCTTCCTCCTCCCAATGTGTTCAGGCTCATGCTCAGCTTTGTTAATCCCATGTGTGGTTTCTAGTTCTTCCTTTGTTCTTTTTCCTTCTGGAACAACATCAAGTGAATTTAGATGAAAGCACTCTGTTACATCTTCTTTCAGTGCATATATCCACTTTAGCAGTCAGCCATCCATCTATTATCCATCCATCCATCCATCCATCCATCCATCCATCATTGTCTGTCTGCACACATTCTTCCACCAAAGAGGCCATCTAAAATTCTCACAGAGGAACAGAGAATAGAATCACAATAACATAACCTAGCTTCATCCTTTATTGAAATATTGGCAATGAATACACACACATACACACACATATACACACACATATATGATTGATTATTTATTTTGGTGCTAGGGATAGATAGGGTCTTACACATATTAAGTACATACTCTATCATTCTAGCATACCCATTTCTGATAAACTATTTTAGATTTCACTAATTCTCTGTAGCTTATCATCTCTTGTTTGTTAAAGGATTTCTATTATATTTTTTATTCTATTAACATATAAGAGCATGCTGAAAATGGCTGGATGTCGTTGATAAATATTTTATGTAGATCAGGATACTTAAAAGAACTATCAATAATCCCAAAGATGACTGAATCTGGCATACTTCAGGAGCTAGATTATGAAGAATTTAGCAGCTGGCAAACCTATAGATTTCTTGCATCCAGCTCAGACACTGGGTTAATTCAAATCAGTTTCTTACTTAAATGCTAACTGTCTACACTTGCTGTGCTTTGCAGCATTGCTCTGTCATCAATACTGAATGACTTGTCTTCATGAACTACTCTGAAGATGGCCCATAAATTGAGCATATTCTCCTCCTACTCCTGAGTCCTCACTTAAGATCTTAAGCAGGGCAGGTCTGCCTTCACAGTCACTAGGGCTTCCCCACTCAGACTTCCACAGGGCATTCCTAAAGAGATGATAATCCTTCTCTAAGGACTGCTTTGTCATTTGCTTGATAGAAACCCAAGATCTTACTTCAAAGTGGGCATCTGGGTCCAGATCACCTTCCCTTAGCTGTAGATATCTCTAAGTTGTAATCAAGTGTGCCATAAATAACCTTAAATCTAAAGAAAGAATGTTCTGAATTATTCTAAACCTGAAGGCAACACATGGACCAATACACATCTCCTCCCATCACTCCTCACCCTCACCTCCCTGACTTGGCTCATTCTAGCATGGACCTGAAAAAAATCTCATTTAGCCATCAGTTTGGATAAAATGTTATTATTCTTGGCTCACTCCAACTTTTCTTTAATGTAGCATCCCTAACGGGATACAGAAAAACTTTTATTTCCTTTTAACTTTCCTCACCTCTTTCTTTGGTTTCTCGGTTCAGACTCATTTCCTTGTTTTCAATCTTCTTGTATGAGTTAGGTACATAATTTGAAATCCTAGATTTTTTTTCTTTTTGGCATATGTTTTGGCTCCGTAAGGCAAAAAATAGAAAAGAGTCACATTGGTAACCTGACTCTGCCACAATCAGGAGGAGAGCACTAACCAGAAGGATGAAACTTTCTAGTTTAATAACCTAGATGGGACCATCAGAAGAAATATTTAAGACAGCCTTTATAATGATAAAAACACTGAATCTTTCTTTTCTTTGCTATAATTTTATAAGAAATCTGTTTTATAGACAGGACATCAAAATCACAGAGAAATGTACCTATTTCTAAAATAAAAACTTTAATAGAAAGTTAAAAATAAATACTAAAATGTGCTCAAAAGGAGGTAATGGTCAAATTCTCAGGCTGAGTGAACAGATTACAGCATAAAGAGGCTGCAACTCCCCGAATGTGAGTAAATCAGTTAACAGTGGCAGAGCTGAGGAGTGAATTCACTTATAGAGATTCCTAGTCAAATCGCTCTTCCTATAAAACCGGTTTAAGTTATTTGTCCAAATGTAGAATATTTAGTACTAAAGAATTCAATGGTGGAATAATCCTCAAAATCTATTTAATTGTTCTTTTATAGCCATGTTCTTTGTGGTGATGGAAATGTTCTCCAGCTTGCCTGAATCAAGGTCGATATCCTGCTGTGGTATAGTCCTATAGTTTACCCAAAGGGAACTAGGGAAGGATTTAGGGGATTACTCCCTGTTATTTCTTAAAACTGTATGTGCATCCAAAATTATTAAAAGTTCGAAAAATAACTTTAGTTTAAAAATGTATTTAGTTATCAGCTGGATTTACCTGGAACTAGGGTATACATTTTTTTTTTCCTGAAAAGGTTCGTAATGTCAAAACTGTAAAAAATTTATACTACCTATTCAATTATGTTTCTGCTCTCAAAATTAATTTACTATTTCCAAATAAATGTCCAGATGGATCAACAAAAATATCAGTATTATACATTAGCTAAAGTTATCTGTTCAAACTTGAGAATTTGGAAACTTCTGCCCATGTGTATTTGAAGAAATTTTTAAATTTAAAAATGTTGCTATAGAATTGTTTTCTCAAATATCTCCTCTCACAACTTTCTTCATAGTAGAAAAATATGTGAAGAAAGAAGGCAAAGGAATACATATGGAAGACAATGACACTTCATTTCCATTAAATGTAAATCACCTATTAATGTAGAAATAACTGACAATGAAAACGTAGGTCTCTCCTAAAATCACTTTCTTTTCTACCACTTGATTTAAAACTGGAATACTTCTTGAGAAAAAAACAAAGAGAATCATCCTACTTTGATGAGGCCAGTCAAAAGCAAACATGGTTACAATCAAATATTCTTTTCCTAGGGCCTCATCCCTTAAGTAAAGTAATTCTTTAAATATAAATTATTTTAAGAGATCTGAGAATAAGCATGACAAAAAATTCAAAAATGATATGTTCCCTGGTTTGTTCCCCTGGCCCATGCCTGAGCAATTTTTGAATTTATTTTTATTTAAGAAGCAAATGAAAAGAGCCCAAGGTTTTGTATGACAGAAATATAGACCAGATTCCTGGTAAATAATGCATGATGAAATAAGCAGGAGACATTAGCAATATCCCACCTTAAGTAAAACATAAGGGCATTTCATCAGTACAAAGGTACACAGGTAACAAAAGGGACTGCTAGCTTAAGAGGGAGTCCTTCCTTCTAACCTTAAGCAGTGGGGAGGGTTGGAAGACTTCCTTTATGTTGGAAGGAGAAGAAACATTAAGATGAATTAGAATGAGGCAACCCTTCTCCTGGGAGAATCACAGGCTCCAATAAAACATGGGGATGGCAGAAGGTCGAGTCTGAATATCTACTGTGAATGAACAAATGGGAGCCTATTTTTGTCTCCATGAAAGCTGCTATGACCAAAAGTGCATTCAGCTTGTTCAGTGGTTCCTCCCTTCAAATCTCTTTTGTTCCAGAGAGACTGCAAAGTTGAGGCTAATTTGCATTTAGAGTCAACTTCCAAAGACTGACACTGAATCTCTCTGCAAAGGCTTTTCTTAAAATTGTGCTGTTCTGCAGTGCTGAGCATGCCTGACAGTTCTCTAGCCTGTGTTTCCCTGCTTTATGGCAATTTATATAAACACAGGCCCTGAGTACTGTCAACTGACATAACACACTAAAACAAAGAGTAAATAAACATGGAAATAGACTCTTGGCTTCTGGTCATAAATGCAGAAATGGTGAAGTTCTCAAGTTCGTCTGCGTCTAACAACAATATGTTTCTTTATGGAGCTGATCCAAAAATTTAAAGCTAATTTTAAAAAAGTCAGAATTCTTGTTATGCATAAACAATAGCTAAAGTCTTCACCCAAGAGTTGTAAATTAAAATGGTCTGCTCTAAATCATTGCGATAATAGTTATTATTGTAAAGATAAAGGGTTAAATATAAATTATACTATAAGTATAGTTGACATTGCTAACAGGCTTTTTGTTGTTGCTGTTGTACAAAGTTTATCTCTGAATTTCCTTAGATAGTTCTCAAAACAATATGTGCTCTATAAATCAATCTAGATAAAGTACATATTTTTTATTCTAAGCTAAACTGTTACGAAGGAGGGAAGTAAGTTAAAAGGGAACTAAGTTTTTCTAAACAAATATTCTATATATTACAGATTTATGTTTTCATTTGTAGAACTCTTATAATAAATAATTATTAATTTAATAGACTATCTAGTTGTCTTCCCTTATCTGTGGGAGATACATTCCAAGACCTCCTGGTGGATGCTAGAAACCTCAGTACCAAGCCATAATTATACCATGTTTTCCCCTGAACATACACAACCATGATAAAGTTTAATTTATAAATGAGATTAGTAAGATGGTAACCACAACAATAATAAAGTAAGAAAACTATAACAACATTCTGTAATAAAAGTTATATAAATATGGTCTCTCTTCTCTCAAAATATCTTATTGTACTGTACTGTATTTTTTAATCATGCTTGACTGGGTAACTGAAAACTCAAAAAGCAAAACTACAGGTAGGAGAGACACTTTACATGGAAAAATCAAAACAGTATACAGTTGAGAAATGCTACCTTGCCCATGACAAGTGTTATAGATAGTCCAAAATGGTAAAACAGTCTTCAATGTAGTTCTAAAGTATATCACATTTGACTTCTAGAAAGGACAATGTATTCAAAAAAGTGAACTTGGGCATCAGAAGCAGGTATTACACAATTAGATTATTTTACCTGTGACTTAACTTTTTATAAATTCACAAAATCTTTAATTATCATAATAGTCAATTCATACTGAAAACCACAAGCCTCGTAAAACTATACATTGAAAGAACAAAATCTCAATGTAATGACTACAACTTTTACTTTACCCAACTTTAAGGGAAAAAAAGCTTAATCTGAAGGAATCTGAGATAATATTGAAAGTAGTATCCAATTATCATAACTTTTAATATAATTGAGAAATAATAGCTCCTATTATAGTACAAGACATAAAGAAACAAAAATAAGATTTATGAAACTCCTGTTTGGGGCTACTCAGTTTATTTGCTAGTACTTAGTCTAATTAATTTTCTTAAGAACCTTATCTTCAGAAGTAAATAGATGTTCAGAAAATGGTGTGGGGGATGTGGGGGCTTATAAGGGGAAATATAACAAATCTCACAAGGAGTGTTAGACTTGAGAAATAAGTTGGTTAGGAGCTGTGTGTGTTGGTACACATGTGTAATCCCAGCTCTCTGGAGGTTAGGAAATAGGGTCATGAGTTCAAAGCCAGCCTTGGTAATTTAGTGAGAGCCTGTTTTAATATAAAAAGGATAAGGGGTGTAGTTCAGTGGCAGAGTGCTTGCTCAAGGTCATGGGTCCCATCCCCACCAATGCAAAACAAATAAATAAAATAATAATAAAATATTAGTGGTTATTTTATCTCAGAAGTTCTAATGTATGCACAAGTATTTTGTGAAGAACCGAAAATAACTGTCAAACTTTGTTCATAAAACAATTTTCCTCCTTCATTTTTGCTATAGTAGATCTATGATATGTTCTACTGAATTTGTGATTTGAAATCCTGGATCACAAAATTACTAGTACTGAATGAGGATATTCTGCATTCATTTGTAATTTTTTACAGTTATTTGAATTAGTTTTCAGCATTAAATATTTACTGCTGGACTAACTTTAGACTCAAAAGTTTGCTAGAGAAATTGAGAGGAACTGGCACAAAAGAATACAGGAGAGACAGAAGAGCAGACTCTGGTGTCAGGTGTGTCGCCAACAAGCTCTGTGGTTTTGAGGAGATCATTTAACACCCTTAAGCATCATTTTTCTCTTCTAATATAATGAAGTTTAGCTAAAAAAAAAAAAAAAAAAAATCCCTGTGGCTCTTCCCATGTGATTCCTGTAATACCAAGAATCACATGGATGTTTCCAAGGAAGTATTTATTTAGCTAGTCAATGCCTTCAGCTAATGAATCAGTGGGTACAGACTGATAGAATCCCATCGCCTCCAAAGCTGAAGTTAGGTTTCTCTATTAAGAATAAAGATGCCACAAATATGATAATAACAAGTGATATATGATAACTCGGTTATCAATTTCTACAGGTGGCATTTTTAATAACAAAATAATTATTTTGTTATTAACTTAACTAGTATTTGGTGCAAAACTTCTGTTTCTTATCTAGTCTTAAACCAAAGATACTTTACAAGTATAATCCTACACAATATGTGTCACGCACGCTTAATTTTTTCTTAGATGCTTAACAGAGTCATTCAAGTGTTAACAAAAGAAGGTGGTGATTTTCCGTAGTGCAAATTACTTCTATTCTCAGATACACCACAGTATGTTTAAGTGTATGATCTTGGGATGAAAACATAATCATTTAATAAGGAAGAATAATCACTCAGAGTGTGGTTTTATTAGTCAGTTATATAGTAAAAGAACTCTTCGGTGAAAAGAAAGTAAGAGCAGGATGGGGGAAAAAGGAAGGAAGAAAGGATGGAAGGAAAGGAGGGAGGGAGGACAGGAGGGAAGATAAAGAACAGATTGATACATAAGAAAAAAGAAAGGGTTGAAAAGTCACTTGTTACAGTGCACTTGATTTTCATTCATTTCTGGGATTAGGATATCTATGTGATCCCAGATGCCAATTATATAGGCAGAAGTTATTATAAATTCAAAGGATTCAAAATGTTCAACAAATTAATGGATATAATTTATTAAAACGAGTTGAAATTCAACTAAAACCCCCCAAAAAACTTATTCTCAGAAAGACTAAAAACAAACACAATTAAGACTAGTGAAAAGTTTGTTCAAATATTGAGAGATGTACTTGCTGTGAGTGAGAATAAGTTAGGTATTGCTCCTCTTACTGAAAACAGGAGCAGTGTGTTTGCTATTCACTTCCAGACACAGTGACCAGAACTGTTCAAGCACATCCTTTTGTTGCATCCTTGGGATAAGTTGGCATCATGCTCCTTATTTTTAGAATATTTTTTTTTTAAAAAAACGAATCTTTTAATTGGTGAAAAACTACAGAACTCTGAAAAACATGGTATGATCATGACTAACTGAGAGAGCCATCTGCCCACACTTCTCCCTGCTTCAATGTGACAGGCAAATGGAAGGGGAGAACTTGGCATTTTGGCCCATTAGTGCTTCCAGTCCCTAATAGGGATATCACAAATTAGGTTCTCATGAATATACTCTATTCCAGCTAATTATCATTATTTAGGAGAACTGGAAAGAAATTAGAGAAGTTTGAAAATAAAGTTATTTAAAGACAGAAAATATTCTTATGGATGTTAATGCACTGATTTTTTTTTCTTGGTATGAAAAGAGATAGTAAGTGGAAAATAAGTAACTATTTACAAGCCTATGAGTTATTAGAAAATGAAGAAAAGCAACGAATGCCCATTAGGAGGGGACATAGCTGAAATATAAATTTCTTTTTTTCCTGCTAAAATGATGTACATTCATGTTTTAAGTTAAATATTTTCCTTAGGGGAAAGTATACTTATATTTATGTTTATCTTTTCTAAGTATATAATTCATATACAGCCTTGCCAGTCTCCCCTGCTAAACATCATCGTAATGTCTTACCTATTGAATTAACTTCATTCTTCACCCCAACATTTTAAGTCCTTTACAATAAAGTCCTCACTGTGATTCTAACCTTATCTTCCCTCTCTTTTCCCATAAGTGTTCTTACCTGCTATATAAAAAACTGACTGTAGATTTTCTTTTGAATTTCTGAAATTTAAAAGGTTTTTCCACTCCACCAATTTTTACTTTCCATAATTCTACCCTAACTACCAGGAATCCCTTTATGTGTCTAACCAGATATGATACTGTGTTCCTACATTCATTTTCTCTTATTTTTCTCCCCTTTGCAAGTTCTTTGAACTATCTCCCTTGAGTTATCTCATGTCTCTCTAATGGCATTAAGTCTATATTTTGTGATATTTGTTTGGATATTTCCAATGCAGTTAAACATGGACTTTGGAAGGACATTACATGGAATCAACTGCGACAGTAATGTTACCTAACTCCTAGGGTGTTGATGAGAAATAATTAGATGATGAATATGAAACACCTAAAATTGGCTTGATACATAAATAAGTATTCAGGTTTTATTAAATTAAATTAAAAATCAAAAGCTTCCTTGATGTAAGGGTTTAGATATAGGTAATCCTTGGCTTTCTGACATTTGACTATTTTCTGCTCACTGCAGCATTCTTTTGTGTAATGGAAAATTTAATAGAAATTCATTAAAAACCGACTATAGGCTAGACTTAAGCAAGCCAATAAAATATTCAATTTTGAAAAAAAAGCAAAGTTCAAAAATGTATGAACACAAAACATTGTTTGGAACCCCATTGATATTTGTGACTTTTATGTTTTATGTATGTTAAAACTTTTTAAAAATTTAAACATGCATATACATAATGGAAGTATATTTCAGAAAAAAAGTTTATAATAGTGTGATGCAATAGTGATTTTCAGATGTTTACTTCTTGATAGTATGGTATTTACAACTTTGTAAGTTCAACCTTCAGATCCCTTTTCACGTAAAAATAGGGTAAAACCTATCTATATTTAGAAGTTTAACAGTAGGGGCTAAACAGGATAGAATCTTACATATCTTCCAGGCTCAATATATAATATGACTAAATAAAACAGACTTTATTCATCAGAAGCTCTAGAGTTCTTACATGGTTGATGATTATGGGAAGACAGAGGAATGTAACAAATGTGATTTTTTTTAGTATGTAAAATATAGACTTAACACTCAAGTGTTAAAAATCTAAATATCTGTTAATGTTGCTTGAGGCACACAAATGGAATCCTTAGTGGAATAAAAAAATGGCACAATTTGCTAAGATTCTAAATCATCTTATTATTTACAAATGTCATTATACCAATTTTGATTATCTTAAAAGAAAAATTTTCTGGTTATTTTCGTCACTCAAGACATTTTATCTGTAATTGATTTTCAAAATATAAAATATAGCATATGAGGATATTAACAAATTTAAGTTTATCACAATTTTCATTGTCGTATTCCTGGAATGTAGTATGTTTTGCACATAGTAGGTCCCTGCTGTATAAGTATTTATTTACTATATAGATATTACTTGGCGAACATGTTCATATTGTCTGTATCATTTTGCACTGAGAATTTGAAATATTAAACATTTAATTCCTCACAAATATTGTGTGATGTCTTTAAAGTCCCTACCACATCTTTATCATGCACCTTGATGAATGAGTCACTATTTTCACCTCATATGATTGAAACCATTTAGACAAGTTTATTTTCAGGTTGTTAATTTCCTATAAATGTCCTAATTTGGCTGAATTGAAGCATTTTTATGGGTGGTAGTTTACCAAGAGTTAAATATGATGAAACCTTGTTTACAAATATTTTACAAACAGCTGTTTTATTGAAATTTAATTGTTATTTCATAACTGTGTGAAAAAGATGCTAGCATAAATATATTCTTTATGTAGATCTACACTGTCTCACTACATAAAATCAACAGCATTTCACTATTTTCATTTCCCACTTATTAAATTTAAAAATGTGATGATGCAGTGCATAGGAAAAATGCTAGAGAAGGAAGAGGACACAGTGCGTTTGGATTAATAAAGAAATTTTAAAGGTAGAGATTTCACTGTGCTTTAAGAAAATGGATTCATTGATGACCAAGAAGAACAGATAAAGAACTTTTTGCTTAATTTCTGAGTCCAGCTTGTATTCTCACTCCCTTGTTTAAACACACCAGCACTGATTATATTTTACATGTAGTTATTTATTTTCCACAGATCTGATTTTCCATCTTTGGCTTTCCCATTTATTAACACCATGTTACAATTGTTAAATAACATCTTGGATTTTTGACTTTCCTATCAGTAAAATAGGGAAAATATATATAACCTAATCTAATGTATTATTTTGAATAGTAAAATAAAAAAGTACTTAACTCTTTTAACTCATTCATTAAACACACTATGTGCTTAAGGTGTGAGAATGAGTAAAAGAACTTTTTATCTTCTTAGAGAAAATTACAGACTAGTAGAAGGAGAAAAACATATGGAAGTTCACAACCACTGAGCTTAGGTACAGGGCACACTGGGACTAAAAGGAAGATAGGTTCATTCTGCCTATGAGAAGGATGTAAACTTATCTTTGGCTAAATCTTTAAAAAATTCAGTCCTGTGTCAGTAAATGTCATTAATAACATTAATTGCCATTAATAACATCAAGGGATCTATAGCATCTACTTCCTTCACTGGGCAAAATCCTTTATCTCAGTTATCAATGGCTAAATCTACAAGGTCATTGAAATCATTTCCTCATGGGGTCAAACTGCACCAGGCCTGACAAAATGGATTTACTTAAATTACATTCAGATTCAATTCACTAATTATGCAGTAATCTATATGGGTGATCCACCCAGACTGCTTCTCTGGGACTTTCTTGGTTTTAGCCCCCAGCATCCCAGTATCCCTTCCATACCAGTTCTAAAAAGAAAAAAAATTCATTTTGTTGGGAACTTCTCCAGTCTTGACAAAAACAAGGAAAACAGGTCACCTTCAATTTATGTTAATTGTTAGTATGGCTTAAATTAGTGCACTCACCATTCCACCCTTAGTACAATCATTTTGAAAATGTGGAACTTAAGATAATTTCTAGTCAACCAACCATCAGACACATTAACAATAACCTTTTATACGGTAATTATGTTAGACACTATACCCAATCCAATTCATTACTTTACTTCATAGTTAAATGCAATCAAGGATAAATTTGTAGGATTAGCCAAAAGGTAAAATGTCACAGGTTAATTGACAAAATGAATATTCTCAATGTCTGAAAATAATATGACACTTTATTATTTTGAAAATAATCACATTTTCTTTATCTCTAAGATATTAGAAAGAAGCAATATAGTAACTTCAAGCAAGAATTTCAGGCATTAGAATATCTATATTAGTTCACAGAAGTAAACATATTAATAAATACATTAGCAAAAATTCCCTTCACTGTGATCAAAATGATTATTTCCATTCAAGAACATTTTAAACTGATTACTTTGTCTCAGATGAATATTTAAGACCAGAGAAATAAATTGAGCCTGAAATATAGTCATTACTCACTACATGTCAAAATAAAGCCATTTGACTCACTTGACCAGTCAACTTCTTTTAAAAATAAGTATAAGATCATTTTTGTGAACAATGCCCCATCAAATTAATCCTGAATAACAATGTGGTATCTTAGAATGTACAGTAAATTTATATTATACTCTACAGTGGCAGAAAAGATGGGAATCCATTCAATTATGTTAGTGTATAGGGGTGAAAAATGAAGTGAGAATGTTTTTGAGAGTGCCATATGCTAGATTTTTTTGAGAATGACAACTATAGCTAACCTACTAAGATAGTTACTGGGCCATAAATGGAGGGGAAAGATCCCTTTTCATTATTTTCAGTTTTAAAAAGCTGGATTTCATTTGTAACATTAAAACTACTATCTACGAAATAAACATTTATTTATATATTGTTAAAAATTAACTATTCACCAATACATTTAAATTGATGGAATGATAACTCTGGACTTCTGAAAGTTATGATAACTACAGAACATTTTATGTACAAAAATAATCATGAAAAATACAAAAAAAAAGGTCTTCATCAGCTTCTCTGATGATATTTGGTTTTCCTTTTCTACACCATTCTTTCTCTTATATTTTTCAATTTTCATCCTAACCATGCAATCGTTTAATAGCCAACTTTTCACCCCCACTCAATTGGTGAATTAATTGAAATATTTTTTCTTGAGCTATTAAAATTGTGGAAAACTCCTTGCAATGCATGGGTGGTTTAAAAGCTACCATATCCAGCATGGATTAACTAGGCATAAGCCAGGGTGCTGTGCATGTGATAATCTGTCTTTCAAACAAAGTAATGAAAAACAGTTATCTACTTCTTGTCCCCACAGTGAAGTAGTATTAATTAATTTCACCAAAGCCCGGAAGTCCAATTTAACCTCCTTTATTCTTATGCTAATTGCTTTGAAGAGGTGAAGCAATTGATTGAGAGAGGAGCTTATTTCAAAAGCCTGTATGTAATGAGAGTACTTCTGGGCACTCATTAAAACTGACCACCATATAATGCTGGGGATGAGTTCTTTAAAGAACGCTTAATTGGACTCAAACAGAGTGAGAAAGTCTACACTAGTCATTTCAGACAAGACTAAAAAAAAAAAAAAAAAAAAGGTCTACAGGACCAATACCCAAAATATCTGAAAATATCTGACACTGACAGCAATTCTGGATCACAGGTGACCTTTAATATTAATATTTCTTTCTTGGCTTCCCAAACCTGCAGCACATTCTCTGCTGTCTCCCTATATTGTCCTTTGAAAGTATCTCCTTTCAGGTTGGTGGCCCAGGACATTAGCTAAAAAAACAAACCCAGGGAGACTTTCGTAATAGACTGTTGTGAAGTGTGGACTTATGCTCTGCTTGATTTGAAAAGAATTCAAATGTAATTAAATCTATAAAATGGAGGTTTTTATGCCAATGATCCCAAGAAACAATTAATATGCATGATTTATCTAAATAGGAGATAGAGTGGTTCCTGTCAGTAATTAAATGTGATCAATGTAGAAAAGACTATGTGAAGTTAGAGGATTTTTATATGGTATATCTATCAAAAAGATGAAGTGACATAGCAGAAGACAGCAAAGTCGATATTTCTTAATTGTGGGCCTGACTAGGTAGAGTCCATATAGAAAAATATTCTATCACTGATGGAAAATACCTTAGTCAGTATTAAGAAATATGTTTACTTTCAACTTTGTAGGAGTAATTATGGGAGATGTGGCCCGCTGAGTGGGGAGAGGATGCTGAAATTTGCATAGTGACTTGCTGGACAAGTGGAAACTGCTTGAGTAAGCATGTTCAAAGTATTTTAAGTAAATTCTTAAAATTCATAAATATTCGGAAAGAATCAACTTATTTTAAAAGTCATCTCATGTTTGTGCTCTGAAGAGATGGCTAAATTGAATATATTCCTCAAATTATTTGATTTAGTATAACCAAGAACAGGCAATATTTGGGAAACAATTATTTAGTCAATTTAGGTAGACTGACAAGTCTCAAATTTTAAAGTGTGAAGAGGAAAATATGATCAGTGGACTTCGAACTGCAGGATTATTAAGCATTTCATGTCTCTATAGTCTTGAGGTAAGTGTGAAAGCCATTCATTATGAAATTAGTTGTGGAGGCCCAAATATATGTAGAGCACTATGGATGATGAGAAGATATGTATTTACTTTTTATAGGATTTGCAGCAGAGTTAAGGAGACAATATTAGTTAAGATTAATTGGTTAACATTAATTGACATTCATTAACATTAATTGACTTGGCTATCCCCACTTGAAAAAGAACATCAATAAGGGCCTAAATCTCATATTCATACCACATGTCTCATCAGTTGTGGTAAATGAAAGACATTTGGGGCAAATAAATTGGAATAAATTTAAATGTTCATCACTATTGTTTTTCCCTCCAGAACCACATTACAGACACTGGAATTACTTTACTGAGTACAGGCACCAGACATTCCTCAGGCACACAGGAGAATCACAGGGCAGAGAAGCTGTCTAACTTAATACATGCATATCTAATAAAACCACAGCCAATATCGAGAAAGTGTCAGTCATCAATGAAGTTGACAAAATCATATTCCAATTCATCATCTTTTTAAACCCTTATCACTCTCCTAAGATGAGTAAGTTTATAGGTGAGAAGAAAATGAAAATGCTAAAACTGGAATAAATTGCCCAAAGTTGCAAGATCAGTACACAGGGACAGAGGTTTGGAACTAAAACCAAAGTTTACAAACTTCTGTCCTTTAAAGAAACACAGAACATTATTTTGAGAAAGACAACCCAAGGGGCAGTAAGTTTGCTGTAGAAGGGGGCAGCTGGAAAGCACAATGTCATACAACCCACCTCCTGAAATGAACCAGCTTCCCTGGTTGTGGTCCATGGTGACTGACATCTCAGGAACAAGTCCCCATATATCTTCCCTTGGTACTTTCCTCAAAACATTGATGCAATTTCATTAAAAGAGCAGGAGTCGCTGATTTTTTGCATAACCAGGTATTACCTGTTATATAGCCATTAAAATCCCAGAAAAGGTAGATGCACTTGGCTATGTTGCAACATTGGTATACACTGCACCATTGACCTATTATGACTGTTAAAATAATAATTGCTATTATTAATTGTATTAATTATTATTAGTATCATGAACTCAGGTGCATTGCTCAAATAAGTTAGTGATGAGTTGGCAAAGTATGCAGTGTTCCTGATTCTCTTGATTTATTATCATTTGAATACAGAATGACTAAAAATTTTTTGACTTAATAAATTCATGCAAGGTCAATTAGTATCATAAATTAATTCAAGTATTATATATGCAACAGTATGGTGTTTAATTCATCAAATAATCATTGCACTACTATATTCCATTCATCATATATTTACCTTCTTTAAAAGCTGCATTATAATTGCCTTTATTATAATATTTCTCTCTCCCCCTCACTCAGAGAACCCCTACACAATCCCATGCCAAGCAGACATTCATTTATCTATATTATTCCCTCTTTAAGGTAGTTCTAGAGCTAAGACTATTGGTCAGTGGAAAAGGGAACGCTTAGCATGCTCAGTTGAGGTCCTGGATTCAATCCCCAACACTTTCCTCCAAAAGAAAAGAAAAAACAAAACACACAGTTTTATAATATGCTGTTGTCCTACTAAAGATTGAATCGATGTCTTGCAGCTAAATAGAAATGATAAAACTCAGACAACTCAAAATTGAATTTAACATTTCACTTTTTGAATAAAATCAAGAAATTTATCTGTGGACATGTCAACTACCCATATTCAAGCCTGAGTAATTAGCCTGAGAACAGCCACAGAAGTGGTTCTTTCAATTAATGTGTAAGGAGTATTAACATCCAGTTATAATTTTTAAAAAATCTTGTGCAAATAATCAGGTGTGTGCTTGTTATGGAAGTGTTGTTTGTTAGTGAACAAAAGAAGCAGATCGAATTAAAAATTCTCAAGGAAAAATCAGCTTGGTTTTGGTTGGTAGCAAGAAGGACACTAAAGAGTAATTTCTATGCACAACATATATGTATGTGCTCCTGCTCTTTTTTATGTCTGCTGATACGAATTTGCACAGTGTCCAATGCAATACCACGAAGCCTATTCCCCTCTCATCACATTTTTTGGGGGGTGATTGTTATACTGGGGTTGAATCCAGGAGTGCTTTACTACTGAGCCACATCCCCAACACTTTTTTATTTTTTATTTTGAGACAGGTCTTGCTAAGTTGCTTAAGGCCTTACTAAATGGCTGAGGCTGAATTCAAACTTGTGATTTTCCTGTCTTAGCCCCTGGAGTTGCTGGGAGTACAGGCATGCACCCCTGTACCCAGTCTGTCACCACATTTCCTGAACTAGTGCAAAGCACAGAGTGAGTGCCAAGCATGAAACCATCACTTACTTTTTTGCAGTGATATTTTATAAAACAAAAAAGCCAACTGATATGGTATATTTGGCTCACAAACACAAAAGAGAAGTAACAGACTAGCAGACAAAGTACCAGATTGAGAAAGAGGCTTGGGCTCCATTAAAATTTGTCACTCTCTCTTAGAGGGATCCAGGGCACACCACTCAACATTTCTGGTTTTAGTTTCATTACCATTAAAATTCCAGCATGGGGGAAGGGAAAGTAACCATTTATACTATGTTATATAACCATATATAACACAAATGATACCATCTGTAATTTCTGTAATTCTAAGAAACTGAATTAAAGTATTTTCCTCTTAAAATTTTATTTGTCATGAAGTCTGAAAGGCATGTATTCAAAGTGCTACATTCAGTGTAATGTTCAGATACTTTGCCTTGTATATATTTTCTGGATATATATTACTTTGCTATTGTATCAACTGCTCAAAAAAGGAGCATCAGAGAACAATTTACTATGGTTTGAATGAAATTGTCTCACATTTGCCAATTTAGTCAAGGAGTCTTTAAACAACACATTTACAATTATTGCTGTCGATCTCCACTTATTGTTTTCCTTAAATGTTCTCTAAAATTGCTCACTGTGGAAAAGATTCAGGTGAGAAATTTCATGAGTTTTTAGTTTGACTAATGAGCTTCAATTGTGCTTTCTTAGATTTTTTTAAACGCTACTCTTTACTTTCTGCTCTTGTCTTGGAATTTAAATAATTACAGGTTTCATAATACAATATTGGATAGTTTTAGTAAATACTTATGTGTTAAAATAGTAATTCCTAAGTTATGAAATTAAACTGTACTGTACTACTAAGACAAACATATACATAAAATTATACTTAGCTTTTCTATGCTACCTGTAGAGGATTAGTAACAGGTAAATAATAGATGTTCTCATTGAAATACATTTTGTTCCTGTATATTACAATGAAGTTGGAATCGGACAAGGGTAAAATGCCTTAAAAGGAGTCAATTTTGCTTTATTCAATTTTTCATGATAATCCAGTAAATTTTAGCCCCATGAAAGAAACATTATAGCATTTTTTCCCGTCACATAAAGAACCCTAAATTTATAAGGAAAAGGTTGCATCTGATCTCTTGGGACAGTGGATAATGGCAGTCAGCTCAAGTGCCATTCTGAGGCAGTATCAAATAACTTTAATTTTGAAACAGGAAACCTCCAAGTCATTTCAGGATTCCAGGGGTCCTTGGAAATGTGGAGCAATGCAGAAACTGTCATAGTGCAAAGTCACAAATTCACTGTAGCAGTCAGCCTAGAGTAATCTTTTCCCATAGATGTTTGACTGCTACCTCTAGGTAGAACATAATTACATGGGAAAAAAATATATGACTTATGAGTTTGCATTTAAACTTCTTTTAAAATCCACTTTCCACTTTGCACATTCTTATTTCTTTAAACAAATAAGTACTTTATCATTTGTAGCTAGTTTTAAGAGTCATAATTTAAGATTATAACTTGCTATTTATTCTTCCAACCAGTCAAAAGGAAATGCTAGAAGTGTAAACAGTGGAAGAGGGAGACATGCAAAACAGACACATTTTTAAAATTGTTTATGTACTATCATCTCCTGTACAAATATTTAATCTATTCAACTATAGATAAACTATAAGGCTTCAGAATATCAGATTCGATTATGACTATACTTGAAGATGTCTTACTTGATCAACCGATGTATAAATTTTATCATCTAATCCTTGTTATAATAGTTCTACATCTACTATTATAAAAATTTAATAGAAATCTATGAAATACTTGATTTTACATAGTGTGCTATATTGTCAAATCAATATAGCACATTATTTGTTGGGCAATATTTGTTCAGTTGGTGGAATCATCTAACTGCTTTAATATAAATTGCTCTGTGGTCTGACACAGTTGGAAAGATACGTTTTGGTTTTTGTTTTAATTCTATATGTAGATATTATGGTTGGTACTAAATGCTTATGCTTAAGCAGAATTCAATTTTAACCTTTCAATTAAGTGTGGATAATTTGCACATTCTTATTTCTTTAAACAAATAAGTACTTTATCATTTGTAGCTTGTTTTAAAAAAGAAGAAATTAAGACTTCCTTATATCCATAACCCAGGACAAGGGGGATAGATGAGCACCAGTGAAACCTGAGCACTCTGCCAAATCTTTTCATTACTTTCCCTGGGCTAAAAACCTCTGACTCTTAGACCATAACAACAACAACAGCTGTGACTGTTACTTTAATGAGACTAATATAGTAGTTTGGTGAAGGTCGATGTTGCAAGGTTTTTTTTTTGTTTGTTTGTTTTGTTTTTAAATCTTAAAAGATACTATGCCTACAAAAGAAACTTTCTACTTTAAAAAAGCTTACCATGGTCATCTGCTGTATACTTAGATAAATTTTTTTTGCTACAAAATATCCATTCTACAGTCTATTATAACTTAGTTAACCAATAAATAGTGGGTATTTGATTTTAGCTTAGAGTCTTGCTATTATAAACAGAAACATAAATGTAGATGAATTTCTCTAAACTAAAATTTGGGGGTTCCAGTATCTCTTGGTGTCATGTTTTCTCCAAATTAAGGAACAGAGAAAGAACAGCAAAGTGATAAAATAAATATATAAAGACAAAGACGTCAGAAGTAGTGTACAAAAATGCTTTACAATAAAAAAAAAAAAAAACAAGATGAAAAATCACATTGGAAAAATGGGTCAGAAAAAATCGCTGGAGTTTCAAGGCAAGCAGAGGAGTAATTAAAACACACACACAACAAGAATAACAACAACAACAACAAATATCTCTATAAAGTACAATTTAGAAACAAAAAGGCATTTGGAAAAATAATGAGGAAACCAATGCCCTTCTTTTCACTTAAAATGTATATGATAACCTTGTGTTCACATAAATTTCTAGGTCATACTAGTTTGTTTTTGAATTTACTAATCAAATTGTAGTCTAAATCAAAGCCCTTTAAATTTATTCATGGAGATAGTTCAGGGGATACCATCTTAAAACACTCATCTTTTAGGAGTCCATGATATGTAACTGTATTAGTTTCTGCTTCCAGGATTTTCTTTATATTTAAATACTCACATTTTAACAATGAAACAAAAGAAAGATAGTAACAAATTGTGAAATTGTGTGTGTGTGTGCTGCTCAATATTTTTTAAAGCATTTTAAAATCAAAATCATCTTGTTGGTTATGAAAATGACTATTATTTCATGTACTCCATCGCAGCTTTAATTAATTAAGGCAAGGTTTTCCCTGTAGTACAGACCAAAAATTATCCCCAGGAAACCATACTC
This sequence comes from Marmota flaviventris, assembly GCF_047511675.1. Lineage (NCBI taxonomy): Eukaryota > Metazoa > Chordata > Mammalia > Rodentia > Sciuridae > Marmota > Marmota flaviventris. The sequence goes on from NC_092500.1 coordinate 109,936,315, forward strand.
CACTCCTCTTATTTGTCACAATGGCTCTCTGATGCAAGATACCTGGAACAAAGACATCCCTAATCAAATCAGCCTTTGCCTTTCCGGGTCAGGCCCCACATGTCAATCCTGCTAAAAAGCAGAAGGAATCTGAAAGAGAATGTCATAATAAGATGAGAGATGAACAAAGGAAGAGGTAGGGAAAAGCAAAACAACCCCTGGCCTTTGTCACTGAGCTCCCTTCTAATATCCATTAGTCCAAAAGTTAAATTGGAAAGAAAAATCAAGGAGAATATATATTTTTTATATTTCCAAAGAATAAAGCAGCATAAGAATAAACCCAATTGAACAGAGCTCTTGAGAGAAGGAACAACAATTAAATAAAAAAGCTTCCTAGCAAATGGGATAGCACCACAGTGGTGACCAAGATTTTAACCCATGGGCATTTGAGAGACATGTATGATCCAAACTATAGCACTATCCTTCCTGGATTCCATAGATCCCAAAGTTTAAATAAGGGGCAGATGAGTGAAGAGGGGTGGAATAGAGTAAGTCCCCAAGTATTATTAGCAGCCCTTCCAGCCTACCATTCTCTTTGAAGCACACAGAGGCAGGAGAGGTCTGAGGAGCTTGCTGAAGAATAAAAGAATGGACAAGTTAGAAATTATGTGTGGAAGCACTTGTCATTGCCTCAAAATTTAATGAATTTGCTGTTTCTAAACCTTCCTTTCCCCTTTTTCTTCAAAATAATTTGAATGTAACCTTGAAACCCCTTCACCTCAAGCCCTATTCACACCTGACCAAATGGCCAAAGGGGTTCAAGTTTATCTAAGAGTCCTGTGGCACAATGAGTACAGTGGAGGAAAAGAGAAAGAGCTTCCAAAATATGTTTTAATTAAAAAAGAAAATTCTTTAAAATCAAGAGAAATCCAATATAAAAATTTTAGGTGTCTCAACATTGAATGTCATAAAAATGCTCATCTTCTTAAGCTAAATTTTAAAAGACAAGATAGGAAATTAAATATACAGCTAGATGGCAATTTGGTAAATGCAGAATTAAAAAGCAATTTGGTAAATGAGATAGGAATGAGAGACAATAGACTGTGTTGTGTCATTTTTTTTTCTTTTCAAGTTTTCACTTTTCCAACCCCCTTTAATGAATATAAGAATAAGAATAAAGATGATTTTCACATGCAAACTTCAGGTTCAATCAACTGAGAAAAATCACAGTTCAGTGTTTTAGTACATGCCATGAGTTAAAACTACAGATTTTAAAAGCCCTGACCCAGTAAGACCTACCCCAATCATTTCTCCAAATGAGGTAATGAAATACTTTTTAACCAAATGTCAGTTGAACTGTAATATTTTAAAGAAATCCATTAGAAATCACTCTATTAACTTAAATGTCAGTACACAGCAGAGAAAAGCTGCTTACCTCCAAATACCAGACTCCAATCCGAACTCACTTATCTGATCTACTTCTTTCTAGACACAGTTAGCCAGTGGATTTTAAACATCCTGAACAATTCAAAATAGATCTAGTGTTTAACACTCTTCGTTATTTTCTTTTGATGATCTCCACATGAAAAGATTTCTGTATTTACAGATTGTGGGATTTACTACGCTACAGAACTCTTGCTATTTTCTTTTGGGTCCCAGGGCCACAGATGGGAGAGTTGAAGTGGACATCAACAAAAAAATATAAAAAGCAAAAAACATCTGCCAAAGATTTAACTTACCTGATACACTATGAATTAGTCCAAATTAACATAATTAGATCAAAACATCAAGTTATACATGACTTATTCTAACTTTGCCATTTGCATTTTTACCTTAATTTTCCTGTGGGCCTTTTATCAAGCCTATCCTTACCATGAATGAGAAATGGATATGAACATCTAGAATGATTTGAGGTAAGCAGTATGAAAGCAGGGATGATTTGAGACTTAAGTAAATAGCATTAAGAAAGAATTGGTTGTCAAAATATCACTTGACTATCTATCTATATATATATCAGGGTATATCCTGCCTCACCAAGTTAAGATGCTTTCTTTACAATTTTTCTTATATTTAAGAGAACATTCTCTGTCTAGAAATATTAAGGAAAAGATTCTCTGATGTACAACCCAAAGAAAAAATAGTTATTAAATAAGAGACAGAAGAAAAGAACTTACAGTTGCTAGCAGAAGTTGGGTTCATATTGATTATAAAACAAAAATAATATATAAGATATTTTTCTTTTTTGTTTCTAAACCAGTGGTAGACTTGTTAGAGTCAGCAATGCTTGTAGAGAGGCAGACTCCTCCTATTTCCTCAGAACAACAGGAATCTTAGAGAACTGAAATTAAAAGCAATACTAATGTTTTACCCTGGAAACTACAAAACAAATAAAACATTAGAATAATACTTAGTGTAATTAACTATGCTGAATATGATCTGGGAATTTCATCTATCTCTCACACATGACACAAAAATGGTTCTAATAGACTGGGTGAAGTCTGTGTGGTAGCATTAGTCATCCAGGAATCTTTCTAGTTAGGAAACCTCCTTCCACAATTTCAGTCCTAGTGAGCACAAAGCCAAGGCCAACATAACCCTGCTGCTTCAATCACCTACACTCATAATTTTTCCTGCTGAGACACACTAGTGATCCAAACTGCTGATTTCCAGGAGTATAGTTGAAGAAGACAGTCTATTAACAATGCAGAGCATAATGAATCTCCTTTTCTCAGTTACAACTTTCCTGGGGATTAAATGGTTGAAAGGGGATACAGGGACCTTTAACTAAGACCTCACATTTTAAATGACCAGCATAGTAGTCCTTGCTTTCTGATCATCCATAGAAAACTGTCATGAGATCCTTTATATAATAAGAAGACAACTGCACTTTAGAAGTGATAACCTGTTTGAAACACTCTGTGTATGTCAGTAATCAAAGTCAACCAACCAATTTTAATGAGCGAGGATGAGAGATCTTACACATGATCAAAAGGGGAAGCAAAGAAGAAACAAGTGAATTCAGAGTCTCTGCTCTAGTTAAAAGCAACTTTCTAGCAAGTACTTAATCTTCACAAATCCATAGTATTATCAGAAGCAAGGTTTTACCAGAGGAATTGTTAATATATGATAAAGAAAGTCAGCTTATTGGGATATTTTCTTGTGAAATATTCTTTTTCACATATTTGAATTCACAGAAAAGGGATGACATTGGTTTAACTTTCACATCCTAGATGAACAAAAAGTAGGAAGTTATACCTATGTTCGTAACAGTATTAATTCACAATACCCCCCAAAGTAGAAAGAACACCAGTGTGGACAAATGGATAGTTTTACAGAGGTATGACATCCTAACACTCGCTGTAACCCACAGGAACCTCTTGGGCATCATTCCCTGTGAGATAAACTGAATACTATATGATTCCACTTATGTAAGGTATCTAAAGTAGTCAAATTATAGAAACACTCAGCAGGATGCTGACTGCCCGGGACTGAAGGGTGGGGGAAATGGGAAGTTGTTCATTGGGTAGAGAGTTTCAGATCAGTAATTTTAAAAAGTTATGAAGACCTCTTCATAACAACATAAATATACTTAACATTACTGAACTTCACTTTTAAGGAAACCAGTTTCTCCTTCTCCTATCTCCTCCCTTTTACCTCTTGAAAAAAATACAAAGATATTGCTTCTATTTACCAGCTGGAAAATGTAAGGACAAAGTCTGTAGATCTAAATTGAACCTTTTCATGTATTATCTCTGGAGGGGCTTTTCTCTTGGGAGTTACTGGTAATTTCCATTTCTTCTCCTGGAAGCAGGACACAAGAGTGCAGACTCTAAAATGTTAAAACACAATCAGGTCTGTGATCTTTGCCCCACATTCATCTGAGCACACAATATTGATTCTGCTAGGGAGTGTCTTTTACACATTGTTTTAATAATCAGAGAGATCTTTACTACACTTTAAAAATTCTGATTCTAAAAATAACTTGTTAATAATACTAAGGATCACTGTTTTAAATATATAGCTAAATAAGAAAATGTTCATTATTTTCCTTTAATGTCATTTACATATACAGCCATGTATGTTTGATCTGTCTCCAGTATCAATGGCTTGTTTTTGAATAGTGCAAGTAGAAATTATATTGCATCATTTCACTTTCTAGCTTTGAAAAGCTAAAAATATATATCCACATATTGACTGCCTCTTTAATCTTGAAATATTCCTTTCTGTAGAACATAGTACATATATCACTAAAATTATATGGATGAAAGAGCTACAAATTGAGAAGACCATTATTAATAGTCTGCCCACATCTTACATTAACTGCTGCACTTCAGAATTCATATTTTGAACATTTTGAATGAACTACCTTATGGAATTTAATATATAATTTTGTTTAAATATTCTGTGAATAGAGAAAAAACAATAATGATTTTGTAGGAGGAATTTTTTACCTTCTTTTTGTAAGAATTATATAATCAAAAACTTGAGAATTCACACATAGCACAAATACATAAAGAATATAATAGTAAATAGTATGTTATACTATGCTGAAACTGTGTATTTTAACATACTGTGTAATTTCCATCTTAGTGTATTCAAGGGGATATACATCCTAAAAGGATTATTTATTAGCAGTAATAAATGATATCAAAAAGTAAACAAGTCTTTAGATTCTGTATTTTATCAGTTTTAATTTTTATGTGATATCAGGGGAAGAACAGTTAATATTAGAGTGGTTCCATCAGGAAGAGGTTAGAAATGAATATTTCCTGAAGACTGAAATGTAAGTGATTTCCTATCATAAATCTACCAATTCTGTACATTAATAAATACATAAATACTTAGTAGACTCCAATATGTACATATTGAATAAATGTATGATGTTGTCATTCAGAGATAAATTAATTCAACAACCGCTGAATCTCTAATATGTGCAGAATCATTTCCTTCCTTCCCCACATTCAATTAGTCCTGAGGGTTTCCTATTTTATCATATTTTACCCATGCTTTACTTCCTGCTTCCTCTTGCACCAGTCAGATTATCACCCAAACAATCATCATTACCCTAATATTATTTTGATGTTGGTGCTATCCATTTTTTTTCTTTATCAGCTTTATCTTAGAGAGGGATAACCATATACCTAGCTCATGGTTTTCTATGAAGATTAGATAATACATATAAAGCACAGAGCACACAATGCATGCTTAGTAAATGTCAGCTATCAACAAATTCCCTCATAATGATCAAACAGGTCTATTCACTATGTACCTAACAAGCTTTGCATTTTCTTCCACATGAAACAACACACCCCCATCAGAACCACATAAATCTTTCAAGACCCACTTTCCACTTCTTAATACCATCCTGTATGATGATGCCTCTGATTTCATTCCTCCTTAGCCATTAGCTTTCTTATGCCTGAAGCTTCTTAAACATTAACTCTCCATCCTCCTCACATACAAGTATTTTACCTTTGACTAGACCAAACTCTTAAGAGGATAGAAACTGGCAGTCTCTCTCAGTCCTACTAGTCTGAATCCAGAGCTTTGTAAGTAGAAGTGCTTAACAAGTATGGAGAAGTAAAGAAAAACTTGCCTTACAAGTTCTCTGAGGGTATAAAGCATACACCACCAAAGCAAATAACTATATAGGGGGGTAATGTTTAAGTATATGGAGAAGTATTAAAGGCCATACAGGTTGCTGGAATAGAGACTAAGGAGGAAAGTATAATGACAGACACAGTGCATAGGAAATGTCTCTGAAGGAGATTGGAACCTGAATGAGACCTTGCAGAGTGGGCTGGAGTTGGGATGCAGAGGAGAGGGATGTAAAGAGACTGCAGGCACAGCATGAGCCGAGTATCTGTATTTGTAGGAATATGCAGCCACTACCTTGATTAGAGAAGGAGGCTTCACCCAGTCTGGAGTTCTGGAAAATCTCTTAAGCCCCTCTCCTTCCTTCTCTACACTCAAGCCACAGTGGCCTTCTGTTTCTTCCTGCCTGCCCAGGCATGCAGCTAAGTCCCCTTAGGGTTTTGCCCTGGTTTGTCCCCTGGATAGAACATTCTCCTTCCACAATCCACATGGTTAATTACCTTACTTTTTTCACATCTTTTATTAGCTATTAGCTTTGCTGCAGCCTACGTGGAATATTTTGTGCAAGATGGCCATGTTCCTCTCTCAGTGCTGTGACCATCTTACATTTGCTATTTTTTCCCATATGATATACCCACCTTCTAAAATAGCACATGATTTCCTTATTTATTATTCTTCTGTTGGTTTTATCTCTTTATAGGTAAAGGTATTTAGGGGAAAAAGTTTACCAGGAACAAAGTTTATTTAGCAGGTACTCAAAAAACATGGAATGATAGGGAAAAATAAATTCCTTCCAGCTTTAACAAAAAAAATAATATGATTTATAGGAAGCAGCATGGAATATTAAGGAAAACACTAAATTAGGTACCATCCCCATTTTTTTTAATGAATTTCTGTTTCTCTATGTAAGTATATAAGTTAAGACTTCACTATTTTATATTTCTGGATCTTGGTTTCCTCATGAGTACAGTAAAATGTTTTGACCAACTTATCTATAAGATCTCCTATGTCTTTAAATGCTAATGGTTCTCCTGTGATCTTATTTAATAAAATTCAGATACTTCCAAATCATTATCATCACTGACAGCACCAATCATCTCATTAATTTTTTGAGTATATCTGGATAATGAGATTTCTGTCTTGTGAAAGTGAGAGCATGATGAAATTCAAAGATTCTGCAATTGCTCTTGAACAAGTAAGAGGAGTCATTTGTCTCCTGAACTTTCCCACTGTTTTATGACAGTGGGAATTCACAGCAATAAATTTAGGTATGTATACAGGCAAACGATTGTCCACATCAGTATCAACAGATGGCATCTTGCCAGTGAGGGCAGCTTTCTGTTTCAGACCATCTAAACTCTCTGATTGACGGGTACACTTTGCCCTCTTCACTCCTGAGAAAAATGCAGATATGACAGTAACACAAATCACACACAAGAGAAACCACAGCAGCAACCTAAACCAAAATGGCAGCATCTCCACATCCCTGTTGATATGTCTTGGAAATCCTGTTCCTTTCTTCCCATCTGTTACAGTAATAGCAAAGTATCAAATCTGAGATCAAAGAAGTGAAATTTAATTTCAAAAAATGCATAGTAAAGATAACTCATGTTTATATCATCCCCTAAGCCAGGTACTATTCCAAATGCATTATTTACATTAATTTAATGGATCCACATAAGTCTCTTATGTCCCATGATGTGAAGTTTTTAAGAGAATGTATGCATGATGCTGCTACATACACAGACTTTGTAAATAATATATTAAGGTGTCCAGAATCATGTCTCTAAATTTTGTAATGACTAAAGTCAGAGATTTAAGATACAGCTTCATATCCTTTCCTTTGTCCTCCCCTACAGTAAGAGTGTCAGTATACTCATTATTCTAAAAATAGATAAATAGAATACTCACTTCATATAAAATATTGGGTTTGGCACTGTCTTAAGAAGGAAAATAAGAGAAATATAACTCTAGAACTTAGGAAATTTTCAGTTTACTATGAATAGCAAGTATGCCAATAAAAACATCATAAGTCAGAATGTAAGTAAATGCCATCATGAGGCTCAAGCAATATGCCATAGGGAACTATGAGAAGAGGGTCCACATCTAAGAGAGAGGGTGAGTCTGGAGGCCTAAGCAGAATTCAGAAAGGTATAGACTATGGGAAAAGAACATTGATGATAGAGAAACAGAATGAGCAAACAGATGGAAAGGAGAAATAAAATAAAATTTAGGGTAAAGTCCCAGTTGGCCAGAACATGGTACATATGGGTGGGGATGAAGAGACAGCTGGAGCTCTCTGGATAGGAAGTCTGGGGTCCTTCTGTGGGAAGACCTCAAATATCAGAGAAGAGTTTATGAGATAATGAGTGCTTTCTAAATATTGACTATGGTGTATCTAAGGAATGAAAATGAAATAAAAGTAATTTCTACTTCGTGAATCATAAAATTTCACAATCAATTTCAAAACAGGTCCAATAAAGCACAATGACTAATTTAGTAGTGTTCATGTGTTCCAAAATAATTTCCTATTAGAGGATATGTCTAAGGATTTATTACACCCATTCTCCATATTCTGAAAGGAATAACTAATGGACAATTAAACATCTGGGAATTAAACCCAGGCCTTCTAAATCCAAGGACTATGGGAATTGAGTAATATTCTTCCTCTTCATTTATCATTCACCTCTAATTCTTAAGCTCTCCTGACCCAGAACACAGGAAGAGTGACATAATATGTCATCAGGACTGATGCATTTTCTTAAGGAGAAAGCCTTGCTCAGAGAGATTTTATCCTCCAGATTAAAGTGCTCAGCCAGCTTAAATTTTGATTGACAAAAAGCACAAATTTACAAAAAGATTTAATTTGTAAATCTCACAGATCAGAAGTATAAGTAGAAGAACTATAGAAAAGCTCTATGATTAATATATACTGTGTAACCAAAAGCACAGGATACTTGAAAACATCATGAAAATTGTCTGGTTTTGTATGCTTTCTGGAAAGAGGTTTACCATGGTTGGGCTTATTTCTCTGGGCTAAAATAAAAGGTTTCATTTAAATTGTCTCTATGATGCCTTATAGCTCTGACTTTCCAGTTTTGATTATGCAATAACCCAGCATGCATTCAAAATACACATTAGTCTTGGGCTATCTAGTACAAGGGCTATCATCCCTAATGTAACTCAATGTCCTAAAAAAGGACACTCCTATATTCAATAAATTCCACTTAAAAGGATGTTAGTGATATACATCAAAGATAATTAAGATTTCAATCTAAAAGATAAAATTGAAGTTTCAAGGTGACAAATCATGAGCTATTTAGAAAATTCCACAATTTTTGACAGCGAATATCCAAAGATTTTGAGAAGCCAAAGTCTTATTGTATTGATTCCAAAGTTTTCACAAACATTTCACTGAGTAAGATATAAAGGTCATTATACCTCAGCTTCCACTAATCTCAGTCAACTAAAATTACAGGATCAGATTCCTGCAAAACTGAACTTTCTGGTCAGGTGTTAATTTAGATGTCTCCCTGTTATATCACTGCAGAAGTAGGACACCAAGATTAAAGTCATTATTTTAATTTTTTTAAAATTTTCTTTGCAACCAAAATCTTTACCAATTACGTAACATTGTTTTTTTTCTCTTTCTTTGGAAGAACCATAAGAGTTGTTTGATGGCAAAAACTGCAAAATGCACTTTGCTTTAAAGGATTATAGTAAGGAGACTTCAGAGTTATAACACTGAACTCTGTTACTAATCATTCTTAAGATTTGCATTGTAGGCAATACTTAGCATCATGTAACAATCAATGGTTACTGATTCCTTTTACTCCCAGAAGAGCAAGTAATTATGACCCAGGAAGCTCTACCAAGGGATTACAAACAAATGCTAACAAGGGCTCAATTCCACTGTCCTTAGATCATGCCATTTATTTATGAAGCTTTTATTGCTGTGACACTAACATATTTCATAAAACAACTTCCTGCTGCTTAGCAAAGGAAGAGGCGACATTGGAAGTCATTGGGCTAATCATGGTCAAGTCTGTGGTAAAGGTCTCTGTCACTTTCCCCCAACCCATGTAGTGAGAAACCACAGGCCTGGGCCTTTTGCTCCATAAACTCTGGTGCTCTGGGACACTGGTTTCAGAACAGGATCAGAGAGACAAATGTGGAGGAGGAACATGTAGGGAGATCACTGGAGAAGAAGTAATAGAGGGGTATAAAAGAACAGTAGGGGAAAAATTAATGGGATAGTAAGAAAGAAAAAAATAGGAAGAAAAGGGGAGGCACTATTCAGAAAAAAAAAAACATTATATCAATGTCTTATTCCAACCATGGTAACAGGGGTTAGCCTTGAAAGATCTAGGTTTGTTTATTTGTCTAAGAATTTTGTTTACTTTTGACTGGTAACTACCACTGTCTTCAGGGCTGCTTTGATAATTCAAATGAATTTGTGTGTATGCATATTCAGTTTAATTTTAAATTGAGTTTTTGAAATAAAAAAAATTACAGAGGAGAGTTTTTAGATATTAGAGAATTAGCACCCATAATAGATTCTATATTAACTTTTATATAAAATGCAGTTCAAAAAGTTACATTTTGGTTCATTGAATTGCTTTTCTTATTCTAACACAGAAGTAAATATCGCTAAAAATTAAAGTGAACCAAGCCTGTTGTGCCACACTTTGTTCCTGATACAAAATAAAAAATGCTTTACTTGAGGAAGTTATCCATTATTTTTTATCAAACTTTTAGTGGATCTATCTGCATATTTCTACTGCACGATCAGAAAACCTAGACCCTGGTAAAATCTGCCCTAGATTGTTATTAAATATTTCCCCCTTAGGAGTGGCTGCCTCATTGCTCCAATATTGATTACCTAGTTCAATTTCTGCAGCAAATCTATTATACTTGAAGTAATAAGAGTCAAGGTGACCAAAACACAGTTCTCACATATTTGTAGCTCTATATTAAAAAATAAATGAAAATACATTTACTATGCTTGTTCCTATATATTTTTTAAAATGACAAGTTCTTATGAAATTGTATCTGTCTTTAAGAAAATTCAGTAGGTGAACAATAAAAACACCAAGGCCCTGTAAGTGCATATATCCAGAATAGAACTGATTTTTTTTTTCCTTTTCATGGGGTTGTGACCAACAGTCTAGCTAATAAGATTTCACTTTAAAGTCATTAGAACAGAACTTCTAATATATATTTAAGGTCTGATTATTTTCCACTCCCTCAACAGCACTGTTTTCTCTTTTACCTTTTATAAACTTCCAGCAATACTTGGGGCCAGAGGACTCTGTACACCCTCTCTCCTCCCTAAACCTACTAATAAACAGTATTTTCTTATATATTTTAAATGAATTTTATATACCCAATGTTATTCATTAATTACGAATCATTTTCTGTTATCTAGATTATTTTGCATATGGATTATGTGTATAATATACACATGTATATACATTTATTATGTAATAAAATATTATATTTTTTAATTAAATTAAAATAATTTGATTTTGCTTATGTAAAACTATTCTATGTAAACTGTTATTTCCATGTTTTTTTTTAAATGCTAAATATACCTCTTAGACCTTAATTCCGATCTTTTGGGGCCAGGAAATCCCAGAGAGGAATAATAAAAACAGTAATGTAAATATAATTTTTATTCATGCTAAGGATTCATGATCTTTCCAGCCAAGTTACTTCTTTGTGCTACAACTGAACTGCTTGTTTTCAATCTTCCCTAACAAACACAACTTTAGTCACTTCTGTTTTTCTCTTTTACGAGTACCTCCTTATCATTCTACCTTTCTTCCAGTCCCTTGCAGGGTGATTTTTGGAAATCACTCAAAGACTAATAAGTTTGCTAATCTAGCCAATTTTTATGAGGTAAAAAATCACTCTTTTTAAAGCATGAGGGCTAAAGTAATTAGTAAAGTTCTATATTATCCTAAGACATACTAAACTGATCCAATTATAAAGGACCCTACAATTTATTCATAGAAATGTTAACACGTGTGAAAATATGCGTATGTAAGCTCTGACACAGAGACAAATGAAAGACATTAGTATTTCTTAAGCGCCATCCTAACAACAAGTATTTTTTCACACAGAGCAAACTGTTCTGTCCTCAGCACAATCTCTCAAGAGCTTTAGGTATTAACATCCCATTTGTTTGGATGTAAAAATTAAATCTCAAGTGGTAAGGAGGTGATTTGTTCAGAGTCACACAGCTGGCCAGGAGCACAGCTGGTGTTTGATCTAAGTTTCTATTGCAGGTTCTGCTTTGCTATGATGCTTCTTCAACTCTTGGCTTGCTTCTAAGTTTTTCATAAGATTCCCAAACTCCTAAACTTATTCTCCAAATTTGGACATAAAACCACTGTCAAGATCAAAGAAGACAAAAGACAAAGTGAAGAAGAAAGGAGTTAAAGGTAAAAAAAAAAAAAATGGGAAAAGTTGGTACTGGTTTTGTATTGATGATGTTTCAGGCCTAGGACTTGGGTCTTTCCAAGAGCTCATTTGAGAGCCTCACGGGTGTATTACCATTATCACACATAAATGAGAAACAGATTCAGAAGTATGATCTTACTTGCTCAAGGTCATAAACTGGGGCAAGCAGGATTTAAATTCAAGTCTGCCCAACTGGAAAGCTAATGCCTGCAGACAAGAGATGAGAGAACCAGAGAACCAGATCTGTAAGGGACTTTAGAGGGAAAACACTTAATGACCTCCTTGGAAGACCAAACTCCCCCAACAGTGTCACTGCTTGAATACTTCTAGGAATAAAGGACCAATTTATTTTCAAACAGTGGCATTTTTTTTTTGTACTGGGGCTAGAACTCAGGGGCACTCAACCATATCCCCAGCCATATACCCAGCCCGATTTTGTACTTTATTTAGAGAAAGGGTCTCACTGAGTTGCTAGGTGATTTGCTGTTGCTGGATTTGAACCTGAGATCCTCCTGTCTCAGCCTCCCACGCCACTGGGATTACAGGCATGTACTACTGTGCCCAGCTTAAACAGTGGCAAATTTTAGTTGGGATAACTTTGATCATTGCAAACTATCAAGGCCCTAAGGAACTCAGTGAGACCCTGTCTCAAAATATAAAAAGGGCTGGTTTCTAATTAAAACAAACAAACAAACAAACAAAAACTCCCATAAAAGAGGGGGGAATCTCATACAAATAGAAGGAAGACCAGTAGAGCACAGTAGGGCAGAGGAAGGAACCAGAGTAAGAAAGGACAAAAGAGAAAGGATAGGTATTGGGGAATGAAATTGACCAAACTATGTTACATGCATGTATGCCAAATCCCACTGTTATGTATAATTATAATGCATCAACAAAAATAGAAAGAAAAGTTTAAACTTTAAAGAACTTAACCCCTATACTATGATATTGAGAGATGGATGTCCAGTCTCTAGAGGGGTATACTAGACTAATCAAAATCAGAAGTTATATTCTGTTTTCCAAAGAAGATATCTGCAATGGAGTGATAAAAGTTCTATTAGTTAGGGTTAAAATTAATAAATGGGAAAAATCAAAACTGTTTAAATTACAGAAGTATTTGCTATTTGCACATAAATGCTATAAAATGGTTTTGAGAAGAAAAGCTGGGTAGGGCAAAGCAAAGCATCATTTTGGGCTTAGTCTTTAGCATAGCCACCAAATGACAGAGTAACCTTGAGAAGTCACTTCACTTTCTAGACCTGCATATCCCTACTTGGAAGTAACTCAAGTATCTCTGAAGATGGTCAACAAACACAATTCTACAACTATAAGACATCAATTATATTTTTTAGAAATAATTTTGAATGCTTACACACACAGGATGTCAAATTCACTGCAGTACCTTGGGAGAAGAGAATTTTGAAACCCTCAGGATTAACATCACTTCTAATCAATCAGTCTTCATTTGAATGCGACATGAACTTGTGTGGGTGTCTATGCAGTTTGAGAACTAACAACTTTCTAGCACATTCTAGCCTTTCTCTGGACAATAAAACTAAAACATTTTGGGAATACCTGAACAATCTTTATGTTCAGCAAGTCAAAACACCACATAGAAGATACAACCAAGACATCGAAGCAAAGATATTTATAGCTACTAGTTTTTCAGAACCTGAAAATAATCTTACAATATTTACATATTAGAAATATGTATATATATTTTCCACCTTAAGAGTGCCCCAAGGGCTGGGGACAAAGCTCAGTAGTAAAGTGTTGGCCTAAGGTTCATGAGGCCCTGGATTCAATCTCCGGTACCACACACACATATGCAAATACATACACACACACATACACACACACAGTACCCCAAAGGACTGGAAAGATATTCACTCAAGGCTATCTAGATTGTTGGTAGCAGAGGTGTGACTAGTCACTTTAAGATAAATGACATTGCTGGGCAACTGTCCAGTGTTTAGCAGAAGGAAAGAAAAATATACCAAGGGAAGAACAAGGAGAGACAAAAAGTGAATAAAATGAAGGTCCAGACAAGAGATGCTGAACACAGAGGGCATATGTATATCTAAAAAAGTAGCCAAATATCTCAATGTGAGTTATGTGGCCAGAGTCTTAAATTCCGCTAGACTATAAGCTGCATGAGGGCAATGATCTCTACAGTTTGTCACTACCACATAACCAGTTAAGAATAGTGCCTGAGACATAGTAGGCACTTAATGTACTTTGCTGAATGGAGAGAAAAAGGAAATAATAAAAGAAAAATGAAATAGTAACATATAGAAAAAATAATAAAAGTGGAGCCATGAGCATAAAAGTAGACATGTATGATTTAGTAGAAAGTTCAATAAACTCAGTGAACAAGGGTTATAGCCTTGGTTCTCAGGAACTTCTAGACAAGCCATAACTTTTTAATGCTTTGGTTATTTGATCTATAAAATATCTCTTCCTTCATGCTTTAAAAGGACACTATGAAGTGTTATTAAAAGAACAAGAGAAGGAGAGAACAAAGCTGCATTACTTAGGACTTAATGATTTTCTGGGAACACATAAATGCTGGTAAGAATAAGCATACAAGCAATCAGCAGAGAAACCTGCATCAAGCACACTAAGAAAGGGAAACAAAAAAGAAGGACATGTAGTTAAATTGATCATGCCAACAAGAAGGTGGTGTATATTTTTGGTGGCTGGAGACTGTTTTTTGTTTGTATTTTGTGGCATATGCAAATACAAGTCAGTATTAAAATGCAATAAATAAAGTTATATGTGAAAAGACAGGTGAAGATGCATTGGTATCTTAGAATGCAATGAAATACTGACATGTGAAGCCAGAAAATCATAATTAGAACAGAAAGAATTAGAATTAGAGAGATTCAAAATATAATTGGGAAGGAAGAACAGGAAGAAGGCTGATCTGGGTATCACAAAGGAATATGGAGGAAAAAATAGAAGCAGAATGTACAGGAAAGAGGTGAGCCATATAGCCATCTGCTATCTATTAGGGAACAGCTCACCCTGGGCAACCCATGCTGTTTTCAAAAGCAAGCTGAATATAGTATGGTTGATTGGATAAAGAGGGAAAAGACCACCACTACAGAAAAATTAATAAGAGAAAAACAGGAAGGTGAGAAAAAAAATTAATTTTGGTGATATGAACTATACACACTTTACTAGTGGTCCCACTTAAAGTACCTGTCTAATTGCTAGTCATTTAGACTTAGTCTCCAACTTTAACTCTCTGTAACAGGGATAAAATGTTAGGAAGAAATAGCAGAGAGCCAGAGAAAGTGTGTGTGTGTGTGTGTGTGTGTGTGTGTGTTTAAATTCTGGAAGGTATGCTACTACTAATTTTCTATTTCTTTTAATTTTTTAGGTTAGTGACTTTTCATAGAAGAATTTTACTAATTGCTTCAGTTATTTAGTTCAAATTGAGAATCTTTCAGTTCCTTCCAATTTTTAATGTTTTAGACTATAAACAAACATTTAAAGTGCAGAAAAGTTACTTGAAATCACTTCCAAAACTCCTTCAAGTACAATCATGAGGCACTATGAAAAGGATAAACTTGAACTAAAATGGTACTTTGAAACCAAAGGAAAGAAACTCTTTGGTATGTTCAATCATGTTGATCTTTTGTACATGGTGGTAATTCATATTGTCACTGTGGTAATAATGGTTTACCATGAAACTTAATAAAAAGATTTAAGACAAAGCAAAACAAATTTGGCCCAAGGTGAAAATACCAATATATTCTTGAATCTGAGAGTCTATTGTCAAGCTGGATTTCCCATCCAGAAAACATTTTATTTCAAGATGGTACCACAGTTTCCTTGCTATACTCTAAACAATCAGTTCTTAAAAAATTTTTAGTCTAAGTTTGCGACCTCCAAAAAGTGTCAGTCTTTTCCATATAAAAAGAGGGTAAGAAAAATTCTAAGGCCTAGCCAAAGAAAACAAATTAATGAGTTGGGTTGGGGATATAGTTCCGTGGTAGAGTGCTTGCCTAGCATATACAAAACCCTGGTTCCATCCCAGCACCCTCCTCTCCTCTGAAATGGTCCAAGTATTATGTGATTCAATGCAAATCAAAAATTTAATTAGTATCACAACAATATAATCTTTGTAATTGCCAAACACACATATAAAAACTTCAGAATAATATATATATATATATATATATATATATATACACACACACATATATATACACACATACATACATATATATATTTACACATACATACATATTTTCATCCAGTCGTATGTTAGATTTCATAATAACTACATGTCCACATACATTAATGCAGTGAAAACATAAAATTATTAAATGAAAGAAATACTAATTTTGGAAAACCAGACATAGTCATTATACCTATAGGCAATTTAAAATGCTATGATTTGTACTTTTTTTAGTCTAATAAAGACAAAAAAAAAAACTTCTTGTAATTTAACAAGAGTCATTGAGGAAGGGAATAACTCTAGTATTTATAAAATGAAACCCTAATACAAGGAGATAGATTGGTTTGGGGACTAACACAGCAGACACAATTACTAGGATTGTCCCTCTTCTACTCTCTCAGGCTCCAGGATAAAGAAGAATCAATTAGCCCTCAACAGACATGACCTTGAAGGCCACAGCCCTATGTATAATATGCTGAATATGCTGAGACAGAAGGAAAATGGAAAAGGAAGCATAAAGTCCTGAAACCATGGCAGAGCATGTTTCAGATATGATAATGTCATTTAAAAATACAAGTCGTGACAGCTTAGTTCATGTCAAAAACATGCATGATGAGAGGACAGGCCCAGTTCTTTCTGCAACTGAGCAATATCTAATTGTAAAAAAATATAATTCCGTTCTAAGCTTTTTAATATTTTATATTTTTTGCTTTCCTTTATTTAATGGCTATAAGCTTTTAAAATAACAAAAATAACCAATTACAAGTTTCTGAAAGCAAAGCTGCCTAGACTAACCCCTACCCCCCCCCCAAAAAAAAAATGAACTCATAATTTTTTTAAGGTACCAGTCTAAAAAAATAACAGTTTCCCACATAGTTTCCTATGGGCTTTAAAATGTTAACCAACTGTCTACTCCTAAGTTTTCAGGAGAAAACTATTTTTCCAGACTGGTTATCTCTGATGGACTTCAGAATGCTACAGCTGTGTATCTGGCCAGAACTGGCCACGATGATGCTTTTAGGCAGCAGTAAATCTTATCCCCTTATTGCAAATGTCACAAAATCAATGCCCTGTCATGGGGGCGGGGGGAAAGAAAGAAAAAGAAAAAGATATACCAGATGGAATGTACATGCTATTAAAACACTTAGAAGAATTTCCCTTTGAAACAATTTCTTAAAACTTTACAACTACTTTCTAACAAGGTCCTAGATCAGAAAAATATGCTGCATATTTCTTTGCATGATTTCATCAAATGACAAAATTACAGAATTTAGCTAAAGAATTTTACAAATAACCATCCTTTTTGAGGGGGTTGGGGGTAGGGGCTCATTCAACTGATCCAGGAATATTTTCATTAAAGACTTAGGTTGAAAATTATGAAGACAAAGAAGTAACCTTGTCTTCACGGTGAATTTTGCTTCCCTGTGCAGGATCTGCACTTGCTTTTTATAGCTTGTCATTTCATCTGGATATTATTTCCCGGTCACTTTGCCAGGTGGGAAGAGGCAGAGAATGCAGTGATATCTGTCAGACCTTTAATGATGCTTCAGGGATTCCATAAAGATGCAAAGCAGTGTCTGCATAAGAAAGGTTTTCCTAATTACATCTGGGGGAAAAAGAAGCTTCTTTTTAAGTCTTTGCCACCAAAATGTTGTGTGTGTGAAAAGATCTTGAATCTTTTCAAGCACATAGCAAGTTCTCTCTGTCTTTCTGTAACACACTGCACTACTGCATACTGAACACAATGTCTGAAGGAGGTATTCTTTAGTCTTCATTATGATCTAGAGGGAAAACAGATAGGATATTGCATCACAGATTCTCTACCTTCAACTCTTTTACCTCTGAAAGATTTTTAAAGACATTTTTGAGGAAAAAAATCTCTGTTTTTTAACTTTTTTTCTTGTAAGTGAAAATTCATCAATGGTAAAAAGTGATAGAGAAAAAAAGTAAAAATATTAAAGGGGGGAAGCTATAAAAACTCCTCCCTTCTATATGTAGATGTCTAGAATAATCTGACTAGTCATGGTTTCATCCTTTCAACTTTCCATTATAAAACTATCGCAATGCCCCAGTGCAGACGGCATTATATTGTTCTGAATTGTTTTAAGAGCGTAGTCTCTTCACTCACACGTTATTAAACAGGCTGCTGCAACCTGGCAGGTTAAAATGACACATGTCTGAAAAAAATGATGTACTTCACTAATGGAACTTATACTTTAATGACTGCCAAGGAAGCTATTTAAATGTCTGATTATAGGAGACAAAACTAATCTGGGAAAATCCCTTCCTGCAGAATTGCAATGTGTCTTGAACAAAATAAAACTGCTCCTGATAAGTGCTAGTAACCAAAAGTACAAATTGGGTGGGACAGCAATAGTGTCAGGCGAGGGAGAGCTGGGCACTATAAAGATCTACAGACTTGCTGCAGTTTTGGGAAGAAACAATGATAACACAAAGGTGGGGGAGAAGTGGTGAGGGAATAGGAAGAAGAGATGGAGACAGGTAACAGGCAGTTTGGGGCTACTGGGGGGGAAGAGCAACTTTTAAAATTGGGAAAAGTAAAATGCCAAATAATGCTCATGGGTATATGGAAGTTATATTCCTTTTAAAAAATAAAGGACAGCCTGATGCTTTAATTTCTAAAAACATCAGAGATAAACTGAATTTAACTTAAATTCAAGCATGACCTTCTGATGCTGAAGTTTTGAATCCCAAATCCCAGATTTAACAATCCATCTAGCGGGAGCTGCTATTAGAAAACTGATTAACACCAGGAGTTTATACATTTTTTTTTCTTTTACTCATCTCTTCAATACTACCCTGAGCATGAGAGTCACATGATTTGCTCCAATAAAACCATGCAATTAAAACCCGAGAAGAAAGGAAGCAGCTACACGCTGATTCTAGAGAACACCTCCTGGAAGCTGCATCCCACCCTTTATGCATCACCATCATCTCTCTCTCTGTCTCTCTACTTACAAAGTTTAGGAGCAGTTTGGAGATTAGTTTCTGTTGTTTGTGGCTGAGTTGCTGACTTGGGTGTTCTCACCTCAGGGTTCCGAGTGGTTGAAGGGAAGGGCGGTGCAGTGGATGGCAGGAAAGAAAAAGCAAAAATACGATTCTTCGGGGTTGGTGCTGCTGAAGGTTCAGAAGACCCAGCAGTGTTGCCAACTTGCACTGTAACTTGAACCTCAGTTTCAGATTGAGCCCTAGAGACAGGTGAAGTGTATGCCTTAGACGATACCCACACAGCTGAGGCAGCAGTTGGATCCAGAGAAATAATAGGGTCCTGGCCTAAGCCCCCAGGGTCAAGGTGAGTAGGAGAGTCGTACTCAAATATCTTGTCCACAAATACCCACTTGAGGCCAGCAATGCAGAGGCAGAGGCTGACCAGGCAAGCCAGAATGGGGACAATGCAGATTTTCTCTGAGTTGAGGCAGCCTCTCAGGCGCTCGGCTTCCAGGCACACACAGCAGGGCACGGCCAGGCCCACAAGTCCAGGGGTTCTCCCATCTTCAGTCTGGGTCTCTGGCATGTCTTCAGCTGCCGGAAGCCCGTCCAGAGATGGGTCTGCACTCAGCTGAGTGGAGGGGCTAGAGGACCTCACAGGAGGCACCTCAGACATGTCTGGGGAATAAATCTCCATCGGCTCACCTCCAGAAGGCCTGGCCTCTCTCACGGTCCATTACCATGCAGAGCCCCCCCCAACCAAATGATACAGCATCTTAGAGGGGGAAATCGATAAGTCGTCCAAGTCCAAGGCCATTATCAAAAGCGAGAGGAGTTCAGTTGGAAGAATAGAGGGGAAAAAAAAGAAAAAAGAAAGAAAGAAAAGCTTCTGGCAACTACAAAATAAAAGTATATTGTAATAATTCTTTAGCTGTTGTTTCTGGGCCACTTTTCCAGTTCTTTTAAATGCTTCTGCAAACCATCCCGGCTGGTCAGGAGGGGCCAAAACAGAATCGGAGCCGATGATGGCTGGCTAATTAAGTAAACCAGTAGCCGAAACTGAAAGGCATGTTTCTCACCTCAAGCATCTGAAGCTGGTGTCTGCTTAGATGAAGAAAACAAGTGTCATGCAGGAGAAGTAAAAGCAAAAGCAGGACCAGCGGCGGCGGCGGCGGCGGCAGCAGCGGCGGCGGCAGGAGAGGCAGCAGTGACAGTAGCAACAGCATCCTGTTGTGTTAACGCGAAAGAGGCTGAAAGAGGCTGAATCATTACAGAGCAGCAGGTGCCTGCCCTCCAAGCATCACTGCAAACAGTAGCATCACAGAGGGATCTGAAGGAAAGCCTGCGGCCAGGAGGGGCGGTAACTCCCTTCCCCGCCCTGCCTCCACCCCCACCCCCCAACCACTCCTCTTTGTCCTTCTTGAGCGCTCACTTTCTTCCTCTGCAGTCTTCCTTCTTCATAGTCTCTTTCTCTTTTTTCCCCTCATCCCAAACTCGTCCTGTCTCTCTCCTCTATCTCCTCTCTCTCCTCTCTCTCTCTCTCTCTCTCTCTCTCTCTCTCTCTCTCTCTCTCTCTCCCCTCTCTCCCAGCCCCCACCCTCTATCCCCCACTCTAAGCTGCCGGCTGGTCTGAGTAAAATCAGTACTGTGCACCCAGCAACACAGGACTGCCAGTGACTTCCTATTTTATCCAATTAGAAGGAATAAAGGCCATCAAATCAAAGAGAAGCAGGCAGGCACCAGTTAAGCTTGGTCCCCATGCACACACACCCCCCCTTTCCCTTTCTCTTTCTTTCTCTAGAAAAGCAGCCCCAGTCATCCAACTCCCCCTGCCCCCCCTTGCTTGCTCTCCCTCTTGCTGACTCTTTCCTTCACCTACTGTTGGGTCAGGAAAAGCCAGCGATCGATTCTAGCAATCTAACAAAGCTGGGATGGGGCGGGGGATGTAGGTGGGACCTTATGGGTTGGACCTGAGGCTTGGCAAAGTCTGATATCTGATTCCTCCCCAGAGAGGTAAGCTTTTTCAACAGCAATTTCTTCCTGCCTGCTGCTGAGAGATAGCATTCGTTCCCCAGTCTACTCTAATAAGTTTTGTTCACCAGCAGGACTGTTATTACCTAATTTTCAACCAACAGTTAGAAACATTGTTTTCTAACCATGGACAGCTCTGCATTTAGCCCTTTCTATGATGACTGTGTGAGACTTTATAGTGTCCTATGTGAAATGTAGAGTGTTAGAGGCTGAGAAGTACTAAAGGAAGGAAGAGAAGCCCTTACATCCCCTTTCCTTAAATTTGCATTTCCCTTGTTCTACCCAGAGCAGGCTAAATTAATGTCAAGAGAATAGGACACATTGGTAAGTAACATAGGAGCAAGGGCTACTGCTTCATTTTTAAATTAGCCTTTCATTGTGACTCCACACTGCACAGGTTTGAATTCCCTGGATGCTGTAATATATACCACATGTCCTCAGCTATAAAGGCACTGCAAGTATTGAGAAGAGTTTTCAATACAGCATGCCTTTCGGGTTAGGTTTCAGGAGCTGTACCTTACAGTTTCAATGCTGTTTTTCCCCCTGTTAAACCAGTAGTCATTAAAAGATGAAAAGAAATGCAATGTCCTTAATGGAGAAGGCAGGCTCCTCAGAACATTCTGTTGCACATCTATGTGTGCTATATGCATCTGAACCTTAATCCACACTTCACTGAGACTGGACATCTGAATGGTTTCCAAGGAACCATTGTATTCACTTATGTCAATAGAAGTCTTAAAAAACTCTCTAAATCTACACTATATATCCATCAAATGAGTCCCAGAAGCCGTAAAATTTGGAGCACAAGTCCTATGAAAATCTGCTTTAAGCACTTTATATTTTGTATAGCACAATTTCCACTCTTTTGAAATATGTTTAAGCTTCAAATGGCAGGAGATAAGAATATTATCATTTCCTTCAATATGAAATTACTCCATAGTTATAAAAGATTTCAAGGGTAGTAATATCTTAAACTGTATTTTCAGTATTATAACTAACAACAAAAGCTGGAATTAATTTGCATAACTGTAACCATAACTATGACAACCTTATGGACAAAATGAGTTATACTTAAGTTCAGCTCTCTATGACCTGCATCTATACACCAATAACCACATTTTAAAATCATTTCTATGCTCATTTTCTAGCTTTACCTGTTAATTTTAAAGTATTGAGAGCTCTCTTAATAAAGATTCTAGTGATGGACAGGAAGTTTTATAGTACAGAAAATACTGAAGCATTATGATCTTAATTATCAATATTCATGTAAGTATTCCAAAACAACATAAGCAGGTAAAGGTTTAGGCTAAATTAGAATAATTTATAATTTGTTCAAAGATCACTCAAGTTACATTCATAACAACTCTTCAATTCTGCCCCCAAACCAATATAACACTCAAGTTTGATATTTTGACAGTTCATTTTGGGCATGGTCATCTAAATTTCAAAGACCAAAGTGGAGTTCCTCTAGCCCCAAGTCATATAGGTGAGAGAAGAAACCAAGAACAATAACCCAGAGATGTGAAAATCTGTTGTTAACTTGCACCAATCATAATTACCTCACCTTAATCATTATGAGCTAACATATTGTGGACTGGAGTTGTGGCTTAGTGGTGGAGGACTTGCCTAGCATTTGTGACACGCTGGGCTCGATTCTCAGCATCTCATATAAGCAAATAAATAAAATAAAGGTCCGTCAACAACTAAAAGAATGTATTTTTAAAAAAAGTTAAAAAAAGAGTTAAATATTGAACAGACATAATAAGCTAGGGGATGTTGCTCTAGTTGTCATATTAAAAACCACCAAAACTTTCAAAGAAAGACAATATGTTATACAAAAGCAAGAGCAAAATATCAGAGATAGTGTCTTAAGGGCTGCTACAACTATTCCTTGCCCTGGACTACACAAATCAAACTTTGGGATGAGTGTGCTTGCTCCCTGGGAATGGATTTCATGAACTCCGTGGCACGCTGGCACTGAGATCAGCTTGCAGAGAGTCAGTTTCCTATAAAATTGTTTTCTTCTACTAAATTGGAAGATGAATGTAACTGGGGAAAGGGAGTAGGACAGGAGGTGAAGAATAAAAGGAATTCTCCATTAGTTCTACCCTGGGGACTAGGAGCCAGAAGTTACCTTTATCCCTTCATCAAATCTACAGCAATAAGTACACGAGGAAGGGTAGCATACATGGGGTTATAGGTCAGAATTGCCTTTGGATGAAACATACTTATGTCCATAGGAAGAACTATAGAACAAACTATATTTAACCCTTAAAGTGCCACTGTAATAAACCCCAGGAACACCCATATTTCTATGTCCTCTTAAAAAACATGAAAAGAGACAATCTTTCTACTACCTTTTTAAAACCTTCTATTACCACCTTTTTCATAATAAAACCTACATTTATTTGAGCTCTACCTATGTGCCTGGCACTCTGCTAAGTTCATAACATACATTATTTCTGATCTTTGCTAATACTATATAATCCTTATTACCTTGAAAATAAAGAGACATGGGCTTAGGAAATTTAGGTAATTTAGCCACAGAGTAAATGACTAAAAGAGCCAAGATCTGAAGAAGGCCTGACTCATGCTATTTATGCTGAAAAACACTGCTTTTTTCAGTCAAAACAGTATATCTATTATGTATTCTTTACATTTCAATTCAATGAGAGAATAAGAGAACCAGAAAGAATAAACAATCAAACGTGAATTTTTTACCTTACTACAATTAACAAATTTAAAGGTGCCTAGTTTCCAAAACAAGAGCCTTCTAAAATTTTGCCTACTGATTTCCAGAAGTTAGTTATAATGATTAAACATAGGCCATTTAAATATGATCTATTTTTAATTGAAATTAAATGAGCTCTTCTATAGTCTCAATTCCAGAACTCTTTTGGGGGAGCTATTTCAATTACATATTGCTGCAAAATAAACTGCTCTGAAATAGCTTAAAATAGCAATCTTTATTATGTCTCACTAGGCTGTTGATTTACTGGGTTCAGCTGAGTGGTTCTCCTGACCCATTTGATGCCCGATAGAGACATAATTTGGCCTGAACATTCAAGGTAGCTCACATATATGACTGGCAGCTGAAACAGATGTCAGCTGGGAACTCAACTGGAGGTGTCAAATGGCGGACCAGCATGTGGCTTCTCCATGTGGCTTGAGCTTTGCATAGCATGGTGGTTAGGTTCTGAAAGGAAGCATAGGCTTCCAGTCCTGATAAAGACTGGTGTGGAGTGCCACAAGTTATTTGCATTGCATCTTCTTTGTTAAATAATCACAGTGCCAGTCCAGACTCAGGACAGGAATACTAAATGTTGATGGAGAGAGTGACAAAGAGTTTGTTGCTACAACAGAGGAAGCAAATATACGTAAGCCAACCTGGGTCAAGAGGAGACATAATAAGAGAATGGATTTGGAACAAGCAGGTAAAATATACCTTGTATTTCTGATCCACATTCTTGATATTCCAGCTTCCTTGTAAGTCAGTTTCATTGAAAAAAAATCCTATTATTGCATAAAAAAATACTTAAATTCCTCTTCTACTTCAACCCAAGCTAGCTACTTATTTCTGCTTTCATTTTCAGAAGTATGTAACACAGCTCCAGCAGATGAAAGGGGATGATAAATGGCATTTGGGTTTTGACCACATTATCCAAGTTTATTTTCTATTTTGCATTTTTTGTTGTATTTTGCGCTTTGCAAAAGTTCCTAAATTTTATCACTTAAAAAAGGTAGAATTTATTTCATGGTATATAATATAGAATGATGATAGCAGTAATTTCATTTTTAAGATAACTAGGTATAAATGGTAATTTATATATTTATTTGCTAATGAAATATGAAATCATGATTTTCACAAGAAAGCTCCAAGGCCCAAAGGACATTTTAAAAACTTGCTGTTCTATCAGAGCATCAAGTACCAAAATGGACCTGTTAAGACTCCTCCCACCAACCCAAAACATCCCCTCAGCCTCCACGGAGCCCTTCCTAATCTTCCAAGTCATGGATTTCCTCACTGTAATATTTATTGGGGCATATTTTAACTGTCATGTATAATTATTGAATAATATCTTGTAAAGATACTGACATCTTCTTGATACCAACAATTGGGACTATCAACTTCTGCTTGTCCTAAATCTAGAGATGTGTCGGCAATTCAACACACATATTTTGCTTGGTTTTATTTTTATTGAGATTGAATTAAAAATACATAGATTATTGTGCCCCTAACAAATTGGTAGACTTTTTCATATCCATCTATCTATCTAAAATACCATCTGTACTTTCTTTCATATGTTCAGCCTTTTAATGTCCAGTTCAAATACTTGCTTCTCAAATATGCTCTGATTGTTCCAAAATATGCTTGATGTGAATTTAGCCTGTTCTAGTGAAACACTGTCATTCCAATGATGCTATTACAGATGGACAGAAGTTTTGGAATAAACCAATATTTAATTGTTTTTCTGTACTTTTGTCCCAGCCAAACAAAAAAGTTCTCTGAGGGCAAACCAAATCCACATTCTGTTTGATATTATTCTGCATTATTGACAATGCTAAATAAGAGAGACGAAAGTCATTTCTATTGGGCAGGTATTAGGTATTTCCTGCCCACTTTGAGGAGAAATCAAGACTCTATGTTTTATCCTTATCCACTTAAAAGGTTCTTAGAGAAGACAATTTTACTTAATTTTAAGAATTATTTTGTGAGATGCTGTATCGAATGCTTGATATTGATTGAAGGTGCTTCTGTGTTCTCATTTTGTAACATGATGACCAATTGGCTCTGGCACATTTTGTTCTTTATGATCCTTTGCAACTCAAGATTCAGTAAGTTATCTCAAAGATGTGGATGTGAGAACTTCATATAGAAAAATATTTTATTGTATATAATGTTATGGTGAGTTTACATTTATAATTTACTTTGAAAGAACCTATTAATTTTTTACTTCACATGAGTAAAATATTTAGTTATAATACCAACACACTTTGTCTTTTGTTTAAGATTTTTAATTTGACTTTCTTTTGAATTGACATAGAATTTTACATATTTATGGGATACAGTGTGATAGTTCAAAACATATACAATGTATAGTGATTAAAATAGAAATAATTAGCTTTTCTATCTCCTTATATCTTTGAAAGACAGTTTATTTATAATTTTATATCACCTGTCTTTTAAAATTACACATTTTAAAACTCAATGAAGGTAGGGGTCATGCAGCATTATGATAGATGCCAGTGAGCTGTTCGCCTCAAAATGATTAATTTTATGGTGTGTGACTTTCAACTCACTGGAAGAGATTACAGTGGATCCTCATTATGGTTTTCCCTTCTTTAACATTAAATTTTAAATGGAAAATGTGTTATATATGACTAGTTTTACTAGAGTTTTGCACTAAAATAATGAAATTTGGTAATGTGTAAGTTGCCTTTTCAATAGGAAAGACAGGGCTGGGTATGTGGCTTAATGGTAGAGAGCCTGCCTAGCAGGTGCAAGGATCTGGGTTCAATCCCAGCAAACACACACACACACACACACACAAACACACACATTTGGTGGTGCAATGTTGAAAATATGATAGAACTTCCATCCCAAGCATGTCTAAAGCATATTAAAGATGTAATAAACTATTATGGTATGGAAAAGACTTATTCTGTTCAATTTTATTTGCGTAAAATATAATTTTACACTGCCTAACTCCACCCCCTTCCTCTATTTAGGATCTACCACAAGTATGAGCAAGAGCTGTGAGGAAAACGGCAGTTATACTGTATCATCTGTATTTGCTATACATGCTGCTTTTTATCAAATGGGTGATGACTACCACCAGAACATCAGCTCCACAACGACAAGCACTTGTGTCTGTTTCCACTGCTATAATAAGTGAGGTACACAGATGGCACTTAAAAGGCATTTACTGAATGAATGCATCAGTATGAAAACACCACCGAAGAGGGATGTATAAACTATGAGAAAACATTTTCAATACATGTGTACTACAGACAGTTTTACTTGTGTGAGCAAATGCAAATAATTTTAGATTATGGTGTTTTGGGGGGCAAGTGAGGGGAGAGATGGGGAGGAAGAGGCAAAACCAAAAGAAAAATTATAGTGTCTAGTCTGATGTTATTAATGTTCATCTATACCATCTACTACAGCAATATATGTTGGATTAGTTATCTCAAACAAATATCTTTACTTTTATTAATATGCACTATTATAGCTAAGTTCAAGACACAGCTAATAGAGATTCTGTGCTCGTTTGTTTTTTTCTTCAAGTCCTATGGCAAATGTAACAAAATTACACGGAATCTTTTGGCCACTGTTCACCTATACATGTGCTACCTAATTTAACAAAAAAACAATATAGCTGGGCATGGTGGTGCTCTTCAGGCTGACAGGAGGATTGCAAATACAAAGCCAGTCTCAGCAACTTGAGGCCCTAAACAACTCAGCAAGAAACTGTCTCTAAATCCAAAAAAAAAAAAAAAAAAAAAAAGGCTGGGGATGTGGCTTAGTGGTTGAGTGCCCCAGGGTTCCATCCCCATTACCACAACAGACAAACAAACAACAGAGATTCTTTCATGTACTAGAAGAAATTTTTATTTATAACAAGGGGAAAATACCTCTAATAACCAATATCAGTTTAATACAAGTTCAACAAAGTTTCAGAAAATCTAAGTAATTTGTTCAAGGCCAGCCTGGGCAACTTTCGGTCACTACTTCCATGGATGATCTTTATAGAATTATCTCATTTTGATACTTTCAAGAGGACTGTTTCTACTCAAAAGACTCTATTCATCCAAATACAAAATAAAACCAAATCAAAAGGACTGGGCATGCAGTTCAGTAGTAGAGCACTTAGGCATTAATATTTTATTTAAAGTTTGGTTGCTTGTCAGCTGATTCTATAAACTGATCCCCAAACTAACCCAGAAATGTAGTTTGCATTTAGCACAGTATATCACTTATAGAAGATGCTCTAGAAACATGTGTTAATTTGATTTTTAAATATTCTGCTTAAAATAGAAACTGAGCATCATATTATACACACATGAGTGCTGTTATGAATTACTCATAAGAGTACAGGCAACTCTAGGGATCTTGAAACTTCACAGGTATGAAACAAACCCTCAAAACTTACCCAGAATAAAAAAAAGCTTGGGGAAAGAAATTACCTCAAGTGTTTTACTTTTAAACATGGTCCAAATTTCTAAACTTGAAAAGACTTCAGCCAGAAGAAGTATCTAATGATATAATTTTTCTCAAAGTCTACACAGTTTCTTCTCCCTGTTGCTGATCAAAATGAAAATATAAAGTTGCACCAAAGCAACGGGTGTGAGGGAGAAGGAATAAAAACATATGCAGTTTCCAGAAGTGATTTTGCATTCCAAGTGAGTCACCTAACTGGCAGGCAACTTTGTTGTAAGGTCACAGCCTTATGATGCTTATAGAAACTGAAATATACCATTTAAAATGAAATGCCAGCCTCACATTTTTCTGCTGCTTCTCAGCCCAAGGGGTGGAAACTTTTCCTACATTGTTATAATTTTTATTACTTTAAAAATATGAGTTAGAAAGTCGTAAGATAAAAATATCTTAGGATTTGACCTCCAACTCAAACTTTTTATCATAAACCACACAAGATATTGCTATAATAATAACAGTTTAAGAATGATATATTTTCTATTTCAGAAATTAACTTGGAGCAATACTAATTTAATACTAAGACCAACTGAATTCTCAATAATAATTGATTTAAATTTTTCATGGGCTGAATTTTGAAGCTAAAACAGACCTTACCCATGAATTTAATCTTATGCTAGAAAAAGAAATCCCCAGCAGGTAAAAATAACCTGCCTGAAATCATGTAGAAATTAATTTCAGAGTCAGGACAAGAATTTAGGTCTATAGGTCTTCCCTTTCAATTCATATCCACCAAAGACAGCTCCTTAGTTCTGTACTGCCAATAAAGGGAAACCCACTTGATTGGACAGTTTAGATTTTCTGTCACTACTGCCATGGATGATCTTTATAGAATTATCTCATTTTGATACTTTCAAGAGGACTATTTCTACTCAAAAGATTATTCTACTTAATGCTCCCTTGACTGCTTATGGTCACGATTCTATTTAGTCCTCTTTCTGAAAAATATTCAGAGGCCCATAGTCATATGTAGACTTACTTATTCGATAGTACTTTAACAAACTAAGGCACACACACACCAGGTATGGGCTAAAGAACCCCCAAATTTTCACTGAGATCAGGCTGAGGATTAGTAATTACCTAAATGACAGAAATATTCTGATTAGCTTGACTGCCTACATGGCAGGGCATAAAATAAACTCTGAGGTATAGGAAGTATAACTTCAGGGAGGCTGACTGTCACCTCAAAACCAAATCAGCTTATCATTATTGCAGTGGGTCAAATGCATACTATACCAAGAATCATGATTATCTCAGAATTGGAGAACCTGGGTTACTTTTATTTTTTATTTTTATGTTTTTAATTTGGAGAATTACCAGACTCGGTGGGACAAGGGAAGCAGTCATTGATTGTCAGGGACAGAAAAAATAAGAATGCTGATGACTGAATTATACTCTCAAAAATAATGACTAGAAAACTTCAGTTCCCAAAATGATGGATTATTCAAGAGAAACATATTATCTTTGCTGGCACAATCTATCACTGGCATATTTTTTTAATGTAGTAAGACATACATATCTGGCATACTGGGATATTTTGGGGTAAAATATCCTCGGGTAATATCAATTACTTGAAAGTCCATCAAAAAATAAAAAGTTGGATATACCAATGAGTAGACAGTTGATAAAACAAATACAGGAAAATTGTAGCTGTAAAATTCAAATTGTTTACTGTCTAATTCATTCAAATATCAATAAGATGTTGGAAAAATTTTAAAAGGTATTTTCATGACAGTTTTGGGGCACAACCATATGAGAGAAAACACAGCAGTTTTAGCATAAAAATTCATTAGCTTTTGCCAAACAAAGAAAACAATCCACTTATTCCACATTTAGTAACCTACACTTGGTTACTTCCCTTCCTCTGCCACATCTCTCTCCTATGCCCACAACCGCCTTCTCCTACCATTTTCCTTTTAAGGAACTGACTTTTAAAAGAAAATTTAAAATTATAACACAGATAAGTGATTCAGATAATTTGGACCATTATCTAATGGCAATGAAGTATCTTTATATGACAAACCATTAACTGCTACAGAAAATCTTAAGAGCTTTCTGCGCAACCCCACCCCCAGTACCATTTATTTATTGGAAAGGGACTGTCCTTAATGCTATATGTCAATCACTAGGGAACTAAAACATCTATGAATAATATGAACAGGGAAAAGGTTAAGTTTACACTACTGGCAAGATCAGAAGGGTTGGACGGTAGGCTCCAGGCTGTCAAAACAAATAGAATCCTTAGATTGTTGAGGGCATTCCAGGCTGCAGGTACCTTTCCCAGGGGTCAAATGGTCAATGAACTCTGTGAAGCCAGAGGTTCTGAGGAGAGCTGCTTGACTGCCGCCATTTCCCACCCAGTTATGCATACAGATATTTTATATAGTATTAAATATGTATGATGCAGTACAAAGCCCCTCTAAAAGCATCTGTATTTAAGTAAATCATATCACTGACAGCAAGAAGCATGCAGAGTAATTTAACCTAGCAGGAAAAGTACTTCTTTTACATATCACTGCAGTGCAGAGAGTTCCAACCATATGCTTCTTTTCTGCCTGCACATACTTCCCATAAGAAAGGAAAGGCTTAATTTAAATGATTCAAAATGCTTTTTAGACAGATTTCTAAAATGAAACATAAATCTAAAGAAGCACTTCTCAAACTCTTCCCTGAGGCTTAGTCATGACCTTAGTCACAAGAGGTCAGACAAATAAGCCATCCTCAGGTGACATCTTCTTAGGGTTAAACACCTAAATTTTACCCACTCTCCTGCATGTCCTTCCAAATGATATCAGTAAGCTGCTCACTGACATAATATAAAAGGCTTCTAAAAGGTATCTATGTACAACTACATCACCCTCTTTCATTTTACCTCCAAAAGACTTCAAAGGAAAAAATTAGGGGTGGGAAACATCAGGGTCCATTGTAAGTAAAATTATTGTTACCCACTCATACCCTAAAACCATATATTCTAATGTGATAAGTACTATTAATTAAGTAGTTTCCCAAGGTACCTAACTAAGCATTTGGCAATGCAAAAGAATAGCAGAGAGAGCTCTGTAACTTTTTTTAAAGGGCCACAAGAGTGTAAAACATTATAAGTCATCTCACATATAGAATTAGGTGTACTCCAAGAGACAGGTGATTTTTTTATAATAACCTATGACTGGAGAAAAACTATGTTGAATGGGTATGAAAATAATTATCTTATTATCAGAAAATCAAGGTTAAATGCTTGAGTTGTCCAGCTCAAAATGAAATGGCATTTCTGTAATTCAGCCAACATGCAGCAACTAATTAGGAAATTTGCTATTCAGCATTTAAACTATCTTCTTTTCATAAGCTGGAAGGTAAAAAATGCAATAACCTCAGGATGCCCTAATTTTTAAAAGCAGATTTTAAGTTCAACATATGAGATATAGTAAAAATAGCTACCATCTCTAGAAGACCTAAGATATATATTAAATAATAGATATTAATTTATTTAGTTCTCCATCCACCTACCCATCTCAAAAGTGGCTTGTGTGTGTTCCAGGCATTGTGCTGTGACTTATAGACTTTGTAGCAATTAGTTAAAATAATGTCCATCCTATTAATCTCTATTTTCTCTAAAGTAAAAAGTGAGATCTGCAGAGTGAAGACATGACTTAAATTTTGAGAGTGGTGAGGTTAAATCACCTTTTAAATCGAAGGGAAGGCTGATTTTGAATAATACGCAGGTGAGACACTGTCAAATCGAACATATGCAACAGTCTTCACAGTCAGGCTTCAAAGGAAGGGATATTATTTCCATTTTATTTTACATGTGGGAAAAGTAAGGATTAGAGAGAATACACAGGTAAGCTGCAATTACACAGCTAGGAATTGATGAAACTGAGAACAAAACCATCTGACTTCAAAGACCATTTTTCCTACAACTGCATAATGACTTTACATTGCATTAATTAGAGCACCAATGGAAGAAATAAACTTTGAAAAGAAAAAAGGATATCAAATTATATAAGGTAAATTTTTTGTTGAGGTCTTCAAATTTTAATTTGGACTTAAGATTTAAATGGGGGAAGAAGGAGGAAAAAAGGAAAATAAGAACAAATATGACAAAAAATATATATACAAGTTCATATACATGCCACAATTTCCACTTTGGACAGATTGACTTTTCTGATCAGTGCAACACCTTTTTCCACCATTTGGACTTAATGAACAACATTAGGCTGACCATTAATAATGTTATGCAGCTTAATTTTGGCCATGATGAAACAAACCCATTTAAAAGATGTTGCCAGTAAAGTACATGAATCACAAAAACGTAACATACTAAACAGTATGCTGGCAATCCATTGTGTATTTATTCTAACATCAAGAAGATCAAAGGAGAAGGCATGTCATAAACTTAGAGCTGAGTAGGAACATTTAATCTTTAAATTTTTTCTAAAGAAATTTTATCACTATTTGAAAATGTTGTGTAAATATTACAAGTTAGAAATTTCTCAAATAAAGAAAAGAATTTGGTCTTTAGTTAATGTTTCTAGTGCCACATATTTCCCATTTGTTTTATTATTTGATTGATTGATTGATTGAGATGAAGTTCTCCATAATGTTGCCTAGGATGATCTCAAACTCCTGGGCTCCAGCCATTCTCCAGCCTCCACCTCCTTGGGAACTGGAACCACAGAAGGCACCACCAAGCATCCTTTTTTTTTTTCATGCTTTTTTGAAGTGTTCCTAGATAAGTTTCAGGCTGACTACATTCACTTGTTTATTTGTTCACTTAATGGTTATTTAGCAAGTGCCTAAAATGAGACAGGCCCTAAACAAGATTGAAAGAAAGAGGGAGGAGCACTGGGGACATGGAGTGCTCAGGTTGTTCAGGCTTCCATCACATTTACATTTCAAGGGAAGACTTAAATTTTCTTAATCCCGGTCTGGCACAAAGGTAAAGACTTCAGAAGTGAGACTCATAAGAGTTATAATTGATTCTATTTGTATGGTTGAAACATGGTGATGTTTTTTTAAAGAAGCCTGTCAGGAAATACTGTTTATTCTATATGCAAGTCTAAATAGCTGGGAGATCTTCCTTTATTTGAGATTCACTTATGAAAATGTTTTCTTCTGACGGTGTTTTGTTTTGACTAGTGATAGAAGAAGAATGGGAAGGTTCAGTTCCATACAAGACCATGCCTAGACAAGAGGACTGTGGAGGTTTTGGACAATTAGAAGCTGAACAACAGAATCCACTTATTTCCATTCTCAGTACCCATCAAACAAAAAAATCCATCAGAACAGCCTTGACTACAGTAACAATTTTTTAACAGGTTAATTAAAATAAACAGCAGTTAACTTTTTTGTGACTAGTTTAAAATTAATAAATAAAGCATTAATATATTATTATTATCTGTTTGGTGAACTGATGACTTCTGGTGATGCCAATGTACAGTTATGAAGTACAGTTAGATTTCTTGAATTGTCAAGGAAATATGTTAACTTCATAAAAATGCTAAAATTTCAGCATAGAAAAAAATTCATGGTCAAAATCAAAGAGTAAAAAATTATATTACATACATATAGATATAGATTTGATAATTAAAATTTGTGGCTTATAGAAGCTAATTTAATTGATAAGGAAATTTTATTTTATTTTTTTTTAATTTTAATATTTATTTTTTAGTTATCGGCAGACACAATATCTTTGTTTGTATGTGGTGCTGAGGATCGAACCCAGGCCGCACGCATGCCAGGCGAGCGCGCTACCGCTTGAGCCACATCCCCAGCCCGATTAGGAAATTTTATATGATTCAGTGAAATAAGTATTAAGTATTTTGATTAAATACCAATTATGGCAACTATATACTAATAACTAATCTGCAAACTCACTGGCATGTCAAAAGCTAACAGTAATCAAATAAGTTTTATTATTAAAGTCATAAACATCTTCACAAATGTATGAATGGATGGTAATTAAAGAAAGAAAAAACAATTAGGATTCATATACTTTATAAAATTAGAAACATATTTTTTTCCATTTTTCAATTCTGATAAGAATACATAAGGCTCTAAAGCAACAAGTTTCTCATTCAATATTTAAATCAACTTAAATTTTTTATTTCTGCAATATGATCTGAATGCTGAACAGTCATCTCGTTGTGTGTCCAATGATAGCATGTCCAATGAACAAACAGGCATATGTTCTACTAAGATGGAACATTCTTATTTTATACAAATACTTGTTGGAGGCACATTTTTAAATGACATTGCAAAAATTTTTTTAATTTACAAAATTGATTCCTCTTGCTTAAATACTAATTTCTTTGATGCTCAAAAATAAAACATTAATTTTTAATAACAAAGTTTAATGCAATGAAGTTAAAAATATGAGTATATATTACTTACTTTGCTATTAATTTATTAACACAGCATTCATTTTTGTCACTAGAAATCCAATAATTTGTTATATCACTGAGCAATGTGGAGCATTAGATATTATCTTTAACCACTATCGCATTATTGTTCTTACGAATAAGTGTGCACACACCCAAAAACTCAGTAGTCTCTTGCAACTAAAGAGGTTTCAAAAATAAGTAAATTAGGTACAATTAAGGGCATTAGGTATAATTATGGAATCTCAAAGGGTCCTACATTAACATTATAGGAAATTCCATGTTGAATGAAATATGTAGTGTAGTCAGCAAAGATATTCTTTTCACATATCTTGTTTATGTCTATTATAAATAGCATAAGCATCCCATTAGCATTAATCCAGTGATTAATGCATATATCATGGAGTCAAGTTCTAATCAGTGATAATAACTGCCTACAACTATTTTCATAACTGTTCATCTTCCAACTCTTTTACTCTGACTAACAAAGAAATGCCTACTAAAGTCTAAGGGTTCATGTAGTTACAGGAAAGCAAATGCATTATTTATGAGGATGCAGAGGCTAGAAAGTTCGGCTATGCAGCTTATCCTAGCACTGGTAGGCTCTAAGCTATTGGCAATAGGAACCTTGCCAGTGCATTAGAAGATGAGATAGAAGGGGATCTTTGCCAAATAAAATAGCTAAGTAATAACGAATGTTAAAAAAGAAGAGCCTTGGGGGTTGGAGGGAGTCCTGAGATCACTGCTAAAACACAATTCAGAAGATCACTAAGCTTTTGCAGTCAATGCAGAAAGAAGAGCTGTAATCCCAATTAATTCTTTTTGTCTTATCTTTCTTGAGAGCCTGTTTTTTAAATTATAGTTGTATATTCTTTTTTTTTAAAGATGACTCGAGTATCTGTACACAAATTAGATACAACTGATATAAAATGTATGATGCACAGTGTGAAATTTCAAGTTCAGGTATAATTAATTGTAAATTTGTATTGTCTATAATATTTGGAATTCCACATTACTATTTTTAGTGATCCAGGAAAAATTTCTGCCTTTGATTTCAAAGAGAAAGAAACCCAGTCACAAAAGAAAAGCCACTATTTCTTATTCTTCACATATTCAAGCTGATGTATTGCTACAGACAGATACCTGTCATGGCTTTAAGTAGATTTTGAGATAGTGCCATTCAAGTTTCATTTTCTGTTTAATCATCATCAGTCACTTAGAATTTATACCCTAACAGAAAGCTGCATGCTTTAAATATTAACAAGAGCAAAGGATGAAAATAACATCTTACCCCCAAAACAAACAAACAGAACCTTAATAAACTGACAAGTCAACCTAAACATACCAAAAAAAAAAAAAAAAAAAAGATATTACCACAGGGGTTTTTAAAACCAAATATCTTTCATAGAAATCTGAAATTTGAATAAAAAGCTACTAATGATTGAATTCTGAAATTTAAAATCAATTTAAAATGACCCTAATGCAAATCAAAGCTAGAGTAGTTGAGGCTGTGCATCACATTTTATGTTTATCCTTTTCTTCTTAACAACCTGCACATTTTAGCTATTTAATTCATACACTTCTTTTCTACCAAAACACTTTCATCATTATCCCACTATCTCCAATGTGTGTGTTTTGAGGTGTGTGGAAAGGGAGAGAGACTCACAGTGTTCTTTCTACTTTTCCTAAATACAAAACAAATACAATTTGGTGTCAACAGTGTTCTGTTTAAATATCTTTTATTGTAGTAAATGTGTGTGTGTGTGTGTGTGTGTGTGTATTTCTGTATCTTGCTATCTTGCTTAGAAACCTTGGTTTACACATAACTAATTTGATCCTTGTAATCTCATTAGGAAAAAAATATCATTTTTGAAAGTAGCTGCAATGATTTTATACCCTTTGAATTAGTATGATAGAGGTCACTAAAGGAGCTGAAATTTCTCGTTTACACTCTACCTTTACCATAGGTAGGTAAAAAGAACAGAGCACAAGTATTCAGAAAAGCTGATATTGAATCACACTTCTGCCCCCACTTGTCATAAAACCTCTGTCAGCCTCTGTCAGTCTCCTCATTCATGTAATGGGGTTAATAATATATCTTTTTAAAGGAAAGCCCTCAACACATAGTGGGTGCAAACTTAAAAACATCTAAAAGAAATATCCACCTTATTGGCTCAATAGTGGCAACACCCTTACTCCCAAGCAAGTGACTCTTCAGCACCACAGAGAGGGACAGCGACCAGTTAATAAATACATTCTCAAACAATTTATATTAATCCTATCAGAGGAAAGACAAATTCTTAAAAGCCACCATGAAGACAGTATTTATCATATAATAAAGAAAGTTTTCAGGCATAGGATGAAGAAATAAATGTAAAATATAAAAATATAGAGTGTAGCTGCTTCTTCAAATATTACATGTTCTCTAACAAATATTCAATGTTATTGCTTAAAACTTTCATTTTAACTTACTTAGATATCTATTTTCATGATTAAAGCTTGATTTTATTAATCATTTCTTTTGATTTTATACATGTGCAATTTAAAAAATATGTAACCAAAAATAAAGATTAAAAACCCTTACTAACTCACTGTAACTGTGCAATAAATACTGATAACTAGAATAGCAAATAAACCAGAATTCCTCCCTTTAGGCTCTTATATTCTGGTGTGGGAACTGATGTGCACATCAATGTTTGTAGTAAGTACTTTAAAGCAAGACGTTGCACCAACAAGGGCAGACTACTGGGGATTAGAAGACAGTATCAGGATAACAACATGTCTCAGGACAATAACAAAATAATAAAAGATTTGTTTTCTTCTATGATTGGGCCAAAAATAATTTTTACAATGTCCAAGTATTATTTTAATAAAACATATCCAGGCCAGCACAGCAAGGGTAGTGATGACATTTTGAAAATTATTGAGAAAACAGCCAACCCTACACTTCATGAAGCCTCTCTCTACACCAGTAGTTTCTGCTGGACTCAGTCCTCAATGCATTTTTACTCAGTGATCACAGGCAATGATCTTGAGACTTTAAAGAACAAGCAAAGAGTCTACAATACTACTTGTCTTTGTGTGTATTCATGCTATGGTTGCTATTATATTTCATTTTTATTTATTTTTTTCACTAAGCTGAACAATTTTAAATCTCAAAAACCGCCTTCACCTGTACTTTACAAACATTTTTAAAGATTTTAATAAACCTCCTAAGTGCCCTTGAGTCATCTGTTTCTTTCCTAAAGCTTATCTTGCTTCCACACACAGACATATTTGCACGTACAAGGTAATTTTCTCACCCTCATAATCTTTTCATCCTAAAACATAGTCAGGGACTCTTTGTATGGTTTATTTTTTTCACAGATAACTTAAGGAAAATCTGAACAAAGACTTGATTATGTTTTGGAGCATTAGGAAAGTGAAATTCAGAAGCTGATGTTAGGACAGCAGAGAAAAACAATCCATCTGGGTCAAGGAAGGAAAATTTACAAAATTTGTTAAAAATTGTTTATAACCACTTAAATGTTTTTCTTTCTAATATATGTAAGGTTACTCTTCATATAACATTTTATTATAAAAATATCCTGCCTGACAACGAAAGTAGGTACATAATATTTTACAGTTTGTATTTATTAATTTATTTGGGTGGGTAGGGAAAGGTAGCAATTGCATTCTTCTAGCTTTCTAGAATAAGAATTATAAGTAACCATGATCCAGTCTCAAAGTTATGTAATTTGTGAAGAACATGGACTTTTGCAAGTTGATTAAATAGCTAGATCTCAGGTCAAAATATAGAACAATATTTATGTAGAACATTACAACATTTTAAATATTTCATCATGCAGAAAACTTTTAATATATCTTACCTCTGATATGAAAAATTTGTAGTTGCAAATTTAATCAAATGACATAGGATCTTCTTATTAATTAGTCACTGGTCTCAGTAAATGAATTTTAAGGAAATTGAAGGAGGAATCATCATAAAGGAAAAATTCTGCTTTAAATATATAATAATTGTAATGTGTTAGTTAACCTTATTATTTTACTTTACTACATTGAATCACTCAATAATAATGAAGGATGCATTTTCAAATTTATCAATTCTGTCTTCTCTGGGTCAATTTAATGGTCTTGTCTTTTTTTTAATTACCAAAAACATCCAAAACCAAACAAAAACTCTTAATGAAAATAAAACGTTGCAGAAGTTGCAACCTTTACATATACATTCCTAGGTGGCCTAAACAAAAATATTTCCTCAGATATGTATCAAGACTAAGTTTCTTACCACCAACAACAATTCAACTTACCATACTGTACTTTTGTTCCTCTAAAAGTTTTTAGTTAAATCTTGAAAATCCCAAACTGTTTTCAAAACTATACTTAGTGTGAATTAATTCCTAGCACCTCTTAATCTTGATTAGCCTTTTACTTTTACTGGTACATGATAGAATTTCATCATCTTTTTAAATGGGACAAACTTCTGATTTCTTACTAAAATGATTAAGCTTAACATGAAATGAAACAACAATTGGCTCCTTTTTTTAAAAAAAAGACAACAAAAATCATTACTCAATGATATTTCTTTTTTCATGACATACTGCAAATGTTTTTTCTATCTTAAGGAATATTATTTTTTGAAAAAAACCTCAATTTAAAAATTTGACCACATATCTACTTTTTATTATGATTACGAGTTATTACACGCAATCAACACAATAAACTACAATTAGATTTCCTACTGAAAACTCCTTCAATGCAAGGACTATTCCTTATTCATCTCCCATACCCAGCCCCAGTCCAGTCACTCAAGAAATAAGTACACACTTCCTAGAACCATGGTAGAACACTGTAGGAACTATTCTGTTAATTCTTTGTTAATGTTAGTATTGTAATTATTTATTTTTATTAGATAAAAATTCCAATGATCTAAGAAAAGAGCAGAAACAGCCATCATGTTTTAATTCAAAATCATCATCGAGTCACTGTTTGACCTTAGTTGTCACTTAGCCTAATCCTCTCTGTATTTTGCTTTCCTTACTATTGAAATAAAGAGATTAGTAGCCAAATCCTTTGTAAAAAAAATTTAATGAAATGCTGATTAAGTTTTTTGGTCATTTCAACTAAAAGTTTCAACCAATATTTAACTAAGTCAGGCGTGTATTTTCATATTTGATGAACAAATTCAACCTAAACACCAAATCTCCTAACTAAGGGATAGGTATGGACTTGAATGGAGATGAGCACAACTTTAAGCTATAACCCACACCAACCCATATAATTGGTTTTTAGGATTTTGCTGACCTCTACTAGAAAAAGAGATAAAATTAAAAGTGCCACTCCAGCAGTTTCCTGGTGATTAGTTGAACTATGTATACCCAGCATCTTTGTTCAAGAAATGAACTTAGTTATCCAAGTACCTCCTATGCTGGGTACATTATATGAATGGGACAGAGAAAAGTGGAAGATGTCCACAGAGAACTCCGAGTCATAACTTCCTTTAAGTTTAAATGGTGATGTTTCTAACACTAATAAAGCTACAATCACATTAACTCACTCTTCAACAGCACCTATGGGGTTTTCTACACAATACTAAATGGAATGGGCAAGTATACTTGTTTTTCTTTTTCAATTGAAAAACCTACAATGACTAACCAACATATAATTACTCTGGTGAATAACCATCCTTACTCATGAATTTTTAAAAAGAAACTGGATCATAAGCCAGGCACAGAAAGATAAGCAATGCATGATCTCACTCATATGTGGAATCTAAAAAACAAAACAAAAAAAGCATATCTCATACAAATTCAGAGCTGAATGGTGGTCAACAGATGATGACGCGATTAGGTGGAAAGAGTAGGGAATGGCTGTTCAATGGGAACTAAGATTCAATTAGAAACAAAAGTTTATGGTATATTATTTCACAGTAAGGTGACTATAGATAACAATAAGGAACACTTTAAAAAGCTGGAAAAGTAGATTTTTGAAAGTTCGCACCCTAACGAAGTAATTTTTTGAAGAGAAATATGTGTTTAATCTGATTTAAACATTACATTATGTACACAGGTATCAATATCACATTACTCAATAAATATGTATAAAATTGGTTTTTATGTGTCAGTTTTAAAACAGAAAAGGAAATTAATACATTTTTTTTAAATCTAGCTTTTTTTTTTTTTTTAAGACTGGCTTTTAGTACCAAATTAGGGCACTTTTTTCATATTGTAGCATACTTACCTTGCATTCCAATTAGAAAACTGTAATTAATTTTTCCATTTTTTTCTATTTTCTTCAGAAGGCATAATTCCCTGAGAATCATTTTTAATCAAGAAGATTACAGTAGGTTCAGAGGTACTAACAGGGAATCTTTTAAAAACCAAGATTGTAATTGTCTTCAGTTTTCCAATGCAGTATTTTCTTCAGGTTTGGTCATATTGCTACAGTTATTACAATGAAATTGCAAAATATCTATTTTTAATTTCCCTTTAAAATTCCCATAGCAGTATCTGTTTCCTGATTCTTCTAAGATTGTTTGCTCCTCAGTCATAGAAAACTATGTTATTTTTTCTTTGCTAGCTCTAATTTCCCTTCATTTATTGGTACAGAACGCTCCTCTTAATGAATCTACACTGCCTTGTTCCCTTGAGACTGAGCCCATCTGCCCAACACACCCCAACACACACAGGGCAGATATGCAGCCCAGCCCCCAGTCAGTGACAGTCATTAATCTCCCTGGATACAGTATTTTAGGGGGTAGGCAAATGATGTAATCAAGGCCAATCATATGAGTTCCTAAAATCTGCTGTTTGGATAAAGAATATACTTTCTCTCTTTTTTCAGACTAGGAGTCACAGGGATATGTGTGTGTATGCTTATATATCATTTAACTGTACATATATATGTATATATATGTACATGCATACATATTTATATACATATATATATATGTTTGTGTGTGTATATATTTATATTTATATATGTTTAAAACTATAAGCAGCTATCTCCCTGTTCAGGCAGAGAAATCCCCTGAGAACAAAGCTAACATTTGTACAGAAGCAAAAACTAAAGATCAAGAAAGCAGTCAATTTTACCAGTTGAGTCCCTAGATCAAATTGAATTGATAAGTAAATTCATATACAACCTTTATTATTTATACTCGGGAATTGAATTTCTATCATTTGTTAATGGGATACTCCTACACATAATCCCTGTCCATAATTCTTATTTTGTCAGTTTATCCTGTTCTTCCTCTAGCTTCCTTTTTCATTTTTATTTTTTTTCTTGCAGTAATAGAGATTGAATCCAGCACCTCACAAGCAAGATCCCTATCACTGAACTACATCCCTGCCCCCTTAGCTTTTTGTTGTTGTTGTTGTTTAGGGGTGGTTCTGAAGGCATCCAAGATTTTTTGATTTAAAGTTCTCTTTTCCCATAGTTCTATTTCTCAGATATCTAGCTAACTTGGGGGTGGGGGTATGTGGATGAAGACCTTAGAAAGCTATCAAATTCAGTGTATATAAATTTATCCTAATCTCGCTGGCTGTGTTCTAGATGCTGCCATAGTGGCACAGCTCTCAATCTCTAACTTCTTTCCTCCACTTGAATGCTTAAAAAAAATCAAAATAAAAACGTTTTTGTGTATATAAAACCCATTTCACTGCTCTATCTCTAATAATTAAAAGTACTATAGTTTTCTTTTTAAATTTTTTGATACTTATAGGTGGCCACAATATTTTATTTTATTTATTTTATTTTTATGTGGTGCTAAGGATTGAACCCAGTGCCTCACATGTGCTAGGCCAGTGCTCCCCCACTGAGCTACAACCCCAGCCTCACTACTACAGTTGTAATACTGTACTGGGAAAAATAATGGAATAGTAATTACTAAAGCTGAAAAGGGTAGAAAGAAGGAAGATTGGAGGAGGCAAGACAACAGGCATCTTTGCCACTGGGAATATGTTCCCATGTCCTAAGATGACTAAAGTTCACAGTGACCTCTTATATAATTTATGAAAAACTGGAAGGGAGGAGCTGGAAGGCTCCAAACATAAGGAAATGAAAAGAAGATGGAAACGCTAATTACACTGATTGAACAGTACCATTTTCTATATATCTTGAAATACCATACTGAGTCCCATAAACTCACATAATCATGGTAATCAGTAAAGAATAAAAGGGAGGGGGGATAGTAGAGGATAGGAAAGGCAGCAGAACACAACAGACACTAGTATGGCAATATGTAAATCAATGGATGTGTAACTGATGTGATTCTGCAATCTGTATATGGGGTAAAAATGGGAGCTCATAACCCACTTGAATCAAAGTGTGAAATATGATATATCAAGAACTATGTAATGTTTTGAACAACCAAAAATAAAAAATTTAAAAAAAAAATAATGAAACAGAAAAATAAAGATCTCCTTCCCTAACTTGATATCCAATGTAATGAGAGATTTTTTTTTCAAATGTTGAAGAGAATATTCTAATAAAAACAAAATACAGAGAAGAAATTACTTCACATCTTATATTCCACTACTAGTGAATTTAGTTATTATACAAATAATTTACAGGATTTATAATATTATGAAATAAGTTAAATATTATTTAATCTAGGTAATGCATTTCCTCCAAACACCAAACTACTAGAGGAAGATTTCCCGTCAGATGATCAGGTTTCTCTTCGCACAATAGTTCTACAATTATCCCCATCTCTGTAAATGTCATGTTCTGAAGTAGACTGACATCATAATCAAACAAAGTAATAGTCACTCAAATGTCTATACCAACAGTTTCTGCCTTCTTTTATAAAAAGCTTTGAATTATATTGCCAATAACTAAGGGCTCTCCTGTCCATTTCATTACTTTGTAGATTATAAAGAGTGTGTTATTTCTATAAATGCTGGCTCTGGGCTAGATAGGATAAATGTGATTTTTTTTTTTTTGAGTCCTTAAAAGAATTTCACTTTGATTTTTTTTTTTTTTAAGAATGCCTTTCTTCAAGTGAGTTATATGGATCTCATAAACCATTTTAACAAAACACCACAAGGTTTGAAATAAAAAAATTCAATTTTAATTTCTGTTCTACCATCTACTTGGTTATGAATTCAAGCAAGTCACAATTTCTAAACTGCAAGTGCCTTGTCTAATACATAGAACAATATCTAAGCCACAGAGTTGTGTGAATAAATGACTGTTTATGAAATGTATCTTATAAAACATCAAGTATGATACAAATACTAGTTATTTATATATACAGATTACACATGGGAGCTCACATACACACACAGTTTTATGGTTCAAAGAAATAAGTATGTAAAAGGTTAATTTCAATTCAGTACAAAAGGTTAAACCTTGATCAAAAGTTTTGGGATTATCCTGTCTACTAGTGAAATACCATAAAAAATGCTGAATGGCTTTATAAAGGACAAAGACACAACTGAAGAATTACAATACTATTTAAAAAAATTTTAAATACTATTTAAAAAAATTAAAAAGTAGGGTGTATTCACCAGCAAAATGAATGAACTGAACAATAACTTGCCTGAACATATGGATTGGGCTATGATATATAAGCCAAAACTCTTGCTCCAAGTTACTGTATTGTCCTAAAAATCTGTAATTAACTCTCCAGGCAATTGGAAAGAGGAAAGCAATATCAGTTAAGCAATTTTCACTTAAAATTATTATTTTATTGCTAGATAATGCCTAGTAATTTGTTTGTCATTCTTCACAGTGGGCAGAGCCACCACACCCTTGAAAAATGTCATGTTTATAGAGATCTGAAAACAATTTGCATTTCATTAGAAATAGCTCTCCAACAGTGACAGGACAGGTTCACATTTTACCACCAATAAAGATTTGAAATTGAAATGCCATTTTTCCAGCTGAGAATCATTTAGCAAAGATCCCGGAAGTTTTCTCTACCCTTAAGGAAGGGATGTCTATTAGAGCTGGGGGTAGAATGTAAGACCCAAAGCTCGCATTCTCACCAATGGGCCAGTGGGACCTGATCCAATCTAATCAATACATTTCAC
Source organism: Marmota flaviventris (assembly GCF_047511675.1). Taxonomy (NCBI): domain Eukaryota; kingdom Metazoa; phylum Chordata; class Mammalia; order Rodentia; family Sciuridae; genus Marmota; species Marmota flaviventris. The sequence continues at coordinate 109,981,153 of NC_092500.1, forward strand.
TGTGCTATTCCCAGGTGCAAATGCTCTCTCTCTTTATGACAGAAAGGTCTCTGCAGACAAGAGACTTTTTTTTTTTCCCTTCAACTAGCTTTTCTAGGTTCCAAATCCAAGGCTGAATTGTTAATTTCATTCAGAGATTTCAAAGAGGATTTCCTGGATATATATGTTCCTTTAAAATGCAGGCTTTGCTAAAAATATATATTAAAAAGATATAGTGATTTCCTGGCAAAGAACTTTCAGCAGCATCATTTAGGCTGAAAGTCACATATTTCCTTCTTTCTCCAACAATATTCAAATCTTCAAATAAGAATCAAGGACTCCCGAATATTTGTCCTTTCTTTAAAATACAATCCTCTTTTTACATACCAGCTCTCTTCCATATGCAGAAATGAACCACCTTTAAACAAAGATGGCTTAACAATTTACATTCATTTTCTCACATTAGGCTCCCCAATATATGTTTAAGAAAAACAGGATAGACGTAAAAAAAAAAAAAAAAAAGAGGAAGTAACTTAATCATGATTGCACAAAGTAGCAGCACTAGTATTTAGACTTACAAGCATGATTCCAACCAAAGTCTGTGTTCTTTCCAATGCATTCACAAGCTCAACTGGTCCAAGGCAACTCATTTACCTTAATCTACCACACATACTGCCAACCCACTTTCTATCAAAGCTATTTTTTGATCCATCCACAGAATCTCAATCCTTTTAATAGTTGGTATGGTTTACATATGAGGCATTCCCCCAAAATCTCATGTGTGTAATAATGCAATAAAGTTCAGAGGTGAAATAATTGGGTTGTGAGAGCCTTAACCCAATCAGTACATTAATCCCTGACAAGGATTAACTGGCTGGTAACTGTGGGCAGGTAAGATGTGGCTAAAGAAGGTAGGTCATTGGTGGTCAGCCTTTGGTGAGGGAAGTGCTCTCTCTTTCTCTGCTTCTCAGTATCATGTACTTAACCATATTCTTCTGCCTCACCTTGGGCCCAGGAGTTAACTGTCTATGGAGTGAGAACTCTGAAACTGTGAGCCCCAAAATAAACATTTTCTCCTCTAATTTTTCTTGTCAGGTCTTTTGGTCACAGCAGTGAAAAAGCTGATTAAAACAACAGAAAAGGCTTTTCTTTGGAGCAACAAAAGCTTATGCATCAGAGCAGGCTAGTGTATTGTCTGGGTATGAATCCTAAGTATATGACTGTAGACAACATGCATCGGTTTCATATCTGTAAAATGGAATAAGGTTTTTTGAGAACCACAAGTCACTATCCATGTGAAATATCTAGCACAGTTATCTGGCACACAGGAAGACTTCAATAGCTACTATTATTATTAAAAATATGTTTTATAGGGGGCTGGGGATGTGGCTCAAGCGGTAGCGCGCTCGCCTGGCATGCGTGGGGCCCGGGTTCGATCCTCAGCACCACATACAAACAAAGATGTTGTGTCCGCCAAATACTAAAAAATAAATATTAAAATTCTCTCTCTCTCTACCTCTATCTCTCTCTCTCACTCTCTCTTTAAAAAAAAAAATATGTTTTATAAGCCAGAGTGGTGCACTCCTGTGATCTCAACAACTTGGGAGGCTGAGGCAGGAGCATCGAAAGTTCTATGGCAGCCTCAGCAACTTAATCAGCAATTTAGAAACTTAGACCCCAAGCAACTTGGTAAGACCTCATCTCAAAAAATAAAAGGGACTTCAGATGAGACTCAGTGGTAAAATGCCTCTGGATTCAATTCCCAGTACCAAAAAATTAAATAAATAAAGTTTTACAACTTAAGACTATTTACCAGAAACCTATCTTCCTTTCCTTTCCTTTATTCTATTCAGTAGACTTTTTATTTTTGTTTACCTAATTTATATATTAAATTGGAATGGATGGAGCTTAATTAAATAAAGTAGTTGGTGTAACAATTGTATTTTTTATAACATTCAACAGAGTTGTCTGCAAAATGGGGTCACAAGGAGCTGGCACTTCCAATAGAAGCCATTATGGTTTGTTTCAAACAATCCATTTACGTTTTTGCTGACTCTATGAAAGGAGGAACAAGACAGTCCTATTGACTGTTTTATAAAGTTCAAGATCTTTTCCTTTCAAAAACCTGTCACTTACGCATAATAGGACACTCATATAGCCAATTACTTACCAACATGTTTAGTCACACATGTCTCATTTACAAAAAAATTGAAAAAAATGATGATGCTTATTGAAATTATTATAAGAAACTTTAAAAATTATAATTGGCAACTCTAAAATAGTGACTGTAATTTAAAATAAAAAGTCATAAACTGTCACACAAAGGGAAAGGTTAGTAATTTTATTTTTTTTTTAATTTTAAATTTTTTATCTGCAAGTTCTTTCCTGGAATTGGATCAGAAATTTAGAGCACCTTAGGGATTTCTGGAACAACACCTTCATTTTGTATGAAAAAGAAATTCAGTGTGGTTGGACAATAAGCTCAAATCATATAGTCAGTAAATACAAAAAGCACCCATTATAAGCCAGCTCTTCTAAGTCTGATGTTCTTTTTCTTTTTTTTTCATATTTTTATTAGTGTTTTTGTTGTTCTAATTAGTTATATATAAAGGTAGAATGCATTTTGACATATTGTACACAAATGGAGCATAATTTCTCATTCCTCTGGCTGTACATAGTGCTGAGTCACACCAGTAGTGTAATCACACTTGTATATAGGGTAATAATGTGTGCCTCATTCTACCATCCTTCCCTTCCACACCACACCACCCCTCCCTTCACTCTCCTCTGCACAATCCAAAGTTCCTTTATTCTTCCCTACCCCTCCACTATGAATCAGTATCTGCTTATTAGAGAAAACATTTGGCCTTTGGTTTGGGAGGATCAGCTTATTTCACTTAGCATGGTATGCTCTAGTTCCATCCATTTACCTGCAAATGCCATAATTTCATTCTTCTTTAAGGCTGAATAATATTCAATTGTGTATATGCAACATGTAGTATTTTGCCAATATTTATAAAATGCTGACATGGAGGAAAATAATAATATGTTTGCAAATGAAAAATAAACCTTAAAAACTGCAATTTAGAATAATTTCTTTATTGTAACAGTGATTTTAAAAATACCATTTCTAGAGGGCTAGGGTGTCTCTCAGTGGTAGAGCACTTTCCTCACATGTATGAGACCCTGAGTTGAATTTCAGTACTGAAAAGCAAAAATATATAAGTATATGCACATATGTGTGATATTTATATGATATTTCTAGCTAGTATTTAGCTTCTGATATATCAAGTAGATAGAGGGTAGAATACTAGAATGAAAAGCACCAATAAGAAGAAAATATATTATTATTTCAGATAAGTAAGTAGATAATTTTAATTTTCTTTCTTTCTTTTTGCTAATCCAACCTGATGGACAGAGAGGAAAGGAGAACTCAGTGGCTGGGGTGGTCAGGAAAGCTTTTAGAGCAAACAGGATATAGGTGGCAGAGAAAGACATGACATCCCAGGCAGGATTCTAAGCAGGAGGCTCACAGACTAATAAAACAAAACACTCTAAAAATTCACCCAGCAGTAAGAAGCTCTCAAAAAAGCCCTGGCAGAAAGGAAGTTTGCCCTAGAGCTCTGTGTACATGTATACCTACAAAACTGAAAAGGAACTGGGCTGCCTCTTCTCCTTCACACTGACCCTAAAAGTACACAGAACTGTTATAACACAAAAAATGTTTGCTGAATCCTTACTACCTTAGAAAGGCTTTCAGAATTTACTTAGAAAACACCAGTGTCAATAGTTCAAAGAATGTGGCCCACACAGGCTTGATTACATTATTAAAGCACAGGTCATTTTTCAAATGCAGGCATTTGCTAGCATCTCCTTTCTGGCTGAAGTGCAAAGAAACCTATATTCTTCAGAGCTGATTATTTCTGACCCTCGTGAACTTCTTCAAGGCCTTTGACTTTTTATATATTTTGAATGTTTGACTCCAGCTTATTGTAACTCCTGATTCTTCCATTTCACCTTCAGCCTTTACTAAATGGAGATATCTCTTCTTCACAATATTTCCCTGCAATGTAGAGTTCTTATGAGGCTTCCTGAAAATGATCTCCGTGCCTGATGCTACATGATTATTACCAGCAAGTTTGAATCTAGACTCCTGCCATGCTAGGTTTTCATTTTCAAAGTATAGAACATATTTTCATGAGATGAAAAAAACATGTTTACTGATCAATTCAACAACATTGACCAGAAACCTACTATAAGCAGGCAGAGATATATGAAAATGACACACAGTTATATTTTAACTAATGGTGCACAAAGCCTTCTTTCATAGTTCTAAACCGTTACCAAATACCAGGAACTAACTCTACTGAGAGTTAAGAGAACAGAGTCAGATTTCAAAATTATTTCTCTCTCAACAGTACTGCAATGAATGGAAACATAAACTGAGAGATTCATTTCAGTTCCCTAAAGCTCTGGAAAACTAAAAGAAGTATTTCTTCCATTCCCAAACTGGTCAAATGTGCTTAAAGACAGCATCCATAGCCCCATTAATGATAGCATGAAGGGTTACAATTACAAGAGTTTCAATAACTTTATTCAATGAATCATGCAAGAGATTAATTATTCTCAGATGAAATGCTGAAAAGAAAAACCTGGTACTTGCCTTTGTATGATAAATACTTAAAAAAAACAAAGCTATTAGTATGATTCCTTAATGTTAGTTATATAAAATCCATATAATTATACTAATCTTTTTATAAGTAGAATTAAATAATAAATATTCCAAATTTGCCAGCAGGGATTATCATTTTGGAGTATGTAATTAGAGTCCTCAGAACACAGAGGAAGCCAATTTAGTTCTTCCCAGCATTTCATTTCCTGTTTGATCTTCCTAGATTGTTGCCATCAATTCTGTTAAATGATGCTTTATGTAGTTAAAACATTAAACTTCATGCAATAATAGATTTTTGATTGTTTTGCTTTTGGTGCTAGGGATGGAACCCAGGGCCTCTTGCATGCTAAGCATGTGCTCTACCATTGAACTATACCCTCAGCCAATAAAAGATAGTTTTACATCATGTAACTACAGTTCTCATCCCACCAGCCAGAAGGAAAGACTTTAAAATCACTTCATCTATTTAAACATATTGAGAAAACATTTTAAGTCATCAAAAGTACAGACATCCATTGAGTTTTCTACCATGCTGATCATATAAGAAAATTGTCCCTGTATCTGGGTTAGAACAGGATAACTGAGAACATGTATTTATTGAAGAGCTTATCAAACTGAGAGATACTGTAAATAATAAGGTAAAGTATGGAAGAGAAAGACTATAGATGTAAGTTTTATTGTCTAGGTCTAATAACTCCCCTGTTGAAAATCAAAATTTAATACTATGATATTCTCAATTTATAAGTATCAGAAACTATTTTTACTAGTCTTCGCTAATTTCTTAAATTCCCCTGCAATCACACAAAGCACCAATCAATCTAATAGTTGTAGAAGTCCATAAGCACAAAGCACATTTCACATTAAACAGATGAAAACCAATCTGAGATCTTGCCTAGGGATTTGCTTTCAAACATTTTCATAATTAGTCACTTTCTATCAACCTTGAATTAAGGGCATCTATATATAGTTTCCTTACTCTATCAGAGCAGACTTTATATGAAAATTGAGGAGCCTTGGGATCGAGGCCCCAAATAGCTGGGCATCAAGCCTTAGACAGTTACTGAAGGCATCGAGACAGCTGAATAAAAAAAGAAAAAAGAAAAACCCACCCATAATATGGCCTCAGGAACACTACAAATCAACATTCAAAGACACTAGATTATCCTAAAATTAACACACATGTGGTGTCATTTACTATTCTTACATATAAGGCAGGGATGAGGTGTCTAGTTGATCCCAGGCATAGCAAATGGCCATTTCTCTTTCAAACATCTCCAAATCCCAATACCCTATCTCTCAACAAGGGTAGAGAATAGATGTGAATATGCTTATTGGAAACAGATATTGTCTTGGGTTAAAAAGTGATCAACAGAAATATTTAAATATACTTACATGAAGAAGTATTTGCTCCTTCTGTTGATACTGATATTCTAATGGGAGACTCTATAAAACAAAAGGGGCATGAGGCTTTACTGAGTCATGCTACTTGGACTCTTCAATTTAAAAATTGCCAAGCTTGGTTATTATAGAAAAAGTGAACTAGAATGCAGTACATGCATTTCTAAGTCAGAGGAAAACATATGTAATATTCAGAGACCACAAAGGAATATTTCTATGGTTTAGACCCAAAGACTTTTGAAAGAGAACATGAAGGCAGTCCATCTGCAGATGTCCCACATGTCAACTGCTAAATAAATTTCAGAGAAATATCATCAAACAGATCCACACTAGAGATGAGATAGATAGCTCATTCTCTTAGGTGTGGGCTTGATTTTAAGAATTTTAAGAAACATGAAAACAAAAGGAATAACCCCCATATACAGAGAAAAGGGTCATCTTTCATGTATGCAAAAAAAAAAAGAGGAAAATATTTCCAGGCGTCTTGGAGATGCACAAACATCCTTACTAAACATGGGGCTGAAAAAAGACCATGCAGGGCTCAGCAGAGCAATTACATTATGGTCAAACAAAACATGCTAAATAAACATATATAGCAATAGCTAGGGATATACAGGAGCAAGATTTATTTTTCAGATACCAAGAAGGAAGGAAAACCAGTGTTTAAGTATAGACAAAGCATAAAACATCAATCATGCAGGAAGAAAAGCATGGGATCAAAGGGTTTTCATTAGTAAGAAATCAGAAAAACTTAGTATCAAAGAAGGATTGAAATTCACAGACAGAAAGTTATATTCAACTCACATATCAGGAAATAATAAAGTCAATCTAAATTCCTAAGACAAGCACCATTTATTTTAAAAGCTCAGGTACCTAACAGCATCACTGGGGATAGATAATAAAATACTTAGAGAAATGCCTAAATGAGAGGTGAAGAAATTCACATAGTTTAATAACTTTTTTCCTCATCTCTCTCCACCTCCATCCCTTCCTTTCTCCTTCTTTCCTTCCTTGCTTCCTTCTTGCAGAAAAGACACAATCCCTTAAACTCCAGGATCACCCTAGCCCACAAAACACACACACACATACATGTTAGCAATGAGATATGAATATGCTCTAAATATGGCTAAAGCAGTCTAGGATACAGACAGAGCCAGCTTTTATGACTCTCAACATTGTCTTAGAAGGGAAGAGGAAATGCTGATGGAGGTAAGATGGAAGAAGACTGGTGGATAATGTGGCTGCCTGGAGTTCTAACAAGTAGGGGCCATAAAGAAACATGTCAACCAAGCCAAATTACCCAATAGAGGGCAATGAAAAGAATACTGAGCTCCAAGTACCTTCTCTTCTATTTCCTAAGACACATAACTTAACATTTCTAATGCTTCAGTTCTCTCATCTGTATAATAAGGAAAAAATAATGTCTCATTTTATGATTTTGTTGTGATTATCAGAGGTGTAAAAATCTTTGTAAAAGGTACCATGCAAAACAAGTTATCATTGTACCTTAGAAATGAGTTTTCTATATAGACCATCTAAAATTTCTTTGAAATAAAAATTAATTTTTAAATGTTCTAAGATTCCACTAACTATAAAATTACAGAGAATGAAGAAAAGTTTTTTTTTTTTAAAAAAAGCATATATACAGTAAAATGAATTAATTCATTACTAGTGGAGAAATGAATGAATTATGACTGTAAATGGATTAGCAGAGTTGAGTTCTAAGTAGCTATCATCATCCCAGACTTTAACTGCTATCAACAAATACTACAAGGAAATCAGAAACAAACAGAAATGCACAGACCAAAAGCAAAAAAGGAAGAAAAACAACAAAATAAAATTTTAAAGAATCAAGCTAAACATTTGTTGATTTTGTGAATCACACTGGTAATTAGAATCGCAAAGGTCACATACTGACCCATTATCTAGAAATAACTCTAATGGGTGAAAGAGCACAGGGAACCAAGAGCAGCATCTATAAAGCTACACCAACTGAGCTTGTAATCCTGATGTCACTAAGTATCATCTAGATATTGATTCTTTTCTCTTGTGTGTGAACAGGTCCAAAGTTCAGACATACAGTAAGAATCATCTCTTAAGTAAAATCCAAAAATGTAGAGTGGGACTGAGAAAGACATTGAGAAAACAGCTGATAAGAGAAAACAGCTGAAATTTGGATGCAGAAAGGGTTCTGATTAGTAGAAGGAACAGCTAGCAGTTAGGTCTGTCATTCTTGTTAGTAAAGCTTGCCAGGCTTATTCTCCTTACCTGAAGACACATATGTTCTTTCAGTTGAGGCTGGCATGCCAGTGATGATCTCTGCAAAAAAGAAAAGGTGATAGGATATTACGATGTACAATCAGGAGGCTGGGAGCCAGGACCACAGCCTGCCTTCATACTGCAAATAAGTATCGAGGAAGGAGGTATTGCAAAGGGGTCAAGAAAGTCCTCACTTCAGCATTACAGAGAGTGAGAAATGCAAAAACAGACAATCTAAATGAACAATTCTTCCTTCTTGGGCCAAAAGCATGAGACTAACTATACTAGAATAATTAGGAAGAATTCACTACACTTCTGGGGTCAATGAGGAAGAACATAGGCCAAAGAGGCAGTGAGTTCTCAGAAAGTAAAGGAGCAACAGGGAAGCCAAGAAAGTCAAAGCTATGTTATCAGAATTTTTATGTTATAGATCTTTGAAAAAATATACTTTTGTTCAAAAATAAGAACAAGCAATGCTTCTAGTTGGCATTGGTGAAAAAAGTCAAGTTCCAGCAGGGAGCTCTAGTTAAAATTGACAATTTTAAGACTACCTGGAGCAGGATATAGAGGAAGCAGGCAGCACCCACTTAAAAGAATTGAAGGAAAAACCTGCAGACTCAGGACACACTATTATCCGGAGATTTGTGGTGGTCTTGTTCAAGACATTGAACTTGTTTTCCTTCTGTTTTTGTGATGGGACAAAAGGTGGCTATATCATCTAATTCTGTATTCAGTCCTTCTAAAAAGGACTACTACTATACAAAAATGACTAGATCCGACTGAAAATCCTAAGGAGGTCATTCATGCTATCAGTTTAGGTCTGAATTAATGCACTGTTAATTATGGAGTTAGATAAGTTTATTGTCAGTATAATCATCTTTAAATCTAGATATGACTATTTAGGGTTTACAGGACTAGACTTCTCTAGTGAGAAAGAGAAATCAATGTAAATGTCAATATTTCTTCAACAGATGAAATTCTCTAGGGACAAAAGTTTTTGCAGAATTGAAAGGAAAGAGAAAGTCACGTGAGATTCAGAAGGGATGCTTAAATATCAAGTTAATTATGAATAAGACCAGAAATGTACCTTTAGTAAGACCAAATGTGTCTTACTGGTGCAAATTAAGTGAGGATGGGCCTCCTTTATCAAGGATTAAGAGGACAAACCATACAAAGAGTAATACTGTCATCAAGATATCAAAGATGTATACATCAGTTCTTAAATCCACTAAAAATGGTACAAAGTGAAAATAATTCATATGTAAGTATGTACTACATCCTTGGGACTTTCTCAAGAAGTAGGCATTAAAGAGAATATTTTGAGCTGATAATATGGATACTGGTTTCTGAAGCAGCCACAAGTATCTCTCTTGAGTTGGGCTGTAGATAATGAAATTGCTCTTCTTGGAGAAAATGTAATAAGAAACGTTTATTTAAGCTTCACAGTATATATCCTCTTTAGCAATACCTAGAAGAAGCTCCATGTTTCCAAACAATGTGCCCCCATTAAGAGAGAAGCCTCCTCATTCTGCCCTTCAGACTGTATCAAGGTCATGACAACCAGATTGATGTAGGGAACTCAAGACGCACAACAAGAGGTGAGCAAACTCTAAATCCCAAGCTCCAACTCAGATATCAAGACTCCCCTCAAATTGATTTTTTAATTGTTTACAAAATAATTAGTTGTCTACTGTGACCTTCCAAGGGAGAAGAAAAAAAAAGTTTTTCTATCACTGGCAAAAAAAAAAGACCTCAGAGTAGAGGAAAGGTTAACCATACATTTCCTTTTTTAATTGAATGCTGCATAAAAAATACCAGAACAGGAGGCTACTATAATGATGCATGTACACAGAGACAATTTAAAATAACCTCCCTTCCTAAAATTAGACATTTATCCCAGAGACCTCAAAAATATCTTTAGTGATTATGGTCTCAAATGAAAACTTTCTAAATTTATCTTAGGGGGAATACAGCTTAGAAATTAACATGTACTTCTAAATGAAAGTCTTCATTTGAAAAAGAAATTTGCCAATAAGAATCCTTAATCTTTTTATTAAAACCACTGAGCAAGCACTTTGTGTGTGCTATGGGCAAAATTCATAAATTTATAAAACCATCTTCTGTTATAATTTTAAAATAATTATAATAAATAATTTATAATATAAATTTGAAAATAATTTCATACTATATTTATGGACTTCTAAAAAAATTTTAAGTCTTGAAATTTCCCTGATGATTATTTAAGCAATATGTTTTCCAACAGTAATTTGGTATATTAAATTTGTTAATTTACTAAAGGACACCCCCTTCATTAGAGTAAATTAATGAGGATTCAGGATCATCAGGAACTGAATAATACTGAGCAACTTATGCCAAGTAGACAAGGAAACACAAGGAACATTAGTGTATTTGTAATATTTCAGTTTTTTAAATAAAGTGGATCTGTTCTCAAGGAACTGTTGCAGTGTCTGGGAAGGAATTTTTTTAATTATTATAAATGCATGACTTGTCTGAGATTTCACCATAAGCATAATATACTAAACATAACTATTTACCAACACACACACACACACGTATGCAAACATACATGATGTGTCTGTATTTGTTTCAACATTCACTTGTGTGTCTCTTTGTTTTCTAAAATTATAAACCAACTATTCATACAAATATTTGATACAGTGACTCTTTTTAAAGATTAACAAAGTAGGCACATTTATTTATTAGTACTAGTAAATATGACTTCAAGCACATCTTTTGAGCATTTGAATTCTTGCTTATAATGAGTGTTTACTCTAAAGTAACCGAGAACTTTCAAAATTAATAATAGTATAGAAACATGATGGATACTATATACCATCTACCCTATTCTATTCATATTGCCCTTGCTTATTAGCTTCCACAGGCATCCGAAATGATATAACACATGTGGAGACTGCTATACACATTATAAAACGTATTATGTGTTTTTCAGCACAACTTAGATTGTTCACTAATAGCATGGCATTTCTAAAAACATTGTCAATTGAGGGGGCCAAACCTATTACCTGCATGAGCCAAATCTGTAAGGCACCAATCGATAATTTAATCAAATTTTATAAAAATAATGTTTTTCTATTCTTCTCAAGTAAAAGAGCTATTTTATTGCCAGAGCTCAAATTGCTCCTGTGGGATCCTGAATCTCACTAAAATTATTTTTCTCCTGATTAAAAAGGAAAACATAAGAGATGACTGAGTAGTTGTATATTCTCCTGTGTTAATCTTTGAAAAGAGAGCATTACTTAATTAATTTGAAAACCGGTTAAGTCTATTATTCTCTTCCCTATTCTAATACCCAGGAGTTTTCATAGAGCTTGTTAGCTAAGAATTAATTGCTAAATGAAGGTTTCCTATAGAAAGACCAAGCTAGATAAAGTACAGATAAAAATGAAAATATAGTATATGAGCTGTGAAATACGGTATGTGGCATTCTCAGTTGCCAAATATGAATTTATGAAAGGAATATACTTGTAATTCATCAGATAATGACTGCTACATATGAGGTCCTTCTTTATATAAAAATTCAATGTTAAATAATCCTCAAAGTAATCGGCATTTTGCTTAGGTTTATAGGTCTACAATGGCAAATTCTGTTTTCCAATTCCAAATGGAAGTTAAAAGGCATTGAAAAAGGCAGAAAACATAAATTTCTAAATTGTTTCTTAGCAAAATGATTGACTCTGTGTACTTTTCTCAATGCTTGAAAATAGTGGTCTCTGTTACTCAAGTGCATAAAAATTTACATGGACTTTCTAAAATTTTTTATCATTTCATTTACACCCATTTGTTAATCTAAGTAGATCTAAACAATAACTTTCAGTGCAGAAAATATTTATGATCTCAACTAATTTTAGTCTAATAACTATTGTAGTTGTCTTACTTGGATTAAACAGAGTGCCAAATAGCTTACTCTTTGGGGAAGAAAGCAAAGATCTTCTGATGAATATCTCCCCACACCCCACCCATCTGTCTTAGAATCATGCATCAAAAGTAATTTGAAATATTTTAGTCTAAAAAAGGTACTATGTGAAAATTTAAGTAAATTAAAAGCAATCCTTTATATATGAAGGTATGAGCATAATTATCAGAGTGTAGCAACATACCAGGATCATTCATCAAAGCGACCTGTATAGAAATCTTCTAATCATAGCCATGTACTCTTGGAAGAAATATGTTATAGGTGAGTACAGAACATAAAGTAAAATTATATTTCTCTCTTCAAATTTTTCTCAGAGACCTAGAGATATGGGGATATGCTGACACAAAAGTTGTACATCTGAGCACCAGTGACTCAAAACCCAGCTGAGATTCCTTTAATAATCAGCCATGAATTGAATATAGTAAAATCACAGATAGCAGTGAAGGAGGATGTAGGATCCTGATACTTAAATCTTTCACTTACAGTTACACTATACCTAAGCCCCTGGGGTATAGGGTATCTACCAACACATACAATAACCAGTCCTTATCAATCTTGGTGCCTGTGAAGACACAGATCTTGTTGGGCAGCCTGCTTCACCACCCATCCTCTGAAGGTAGGGTATTTCTGAGCAGCCACATTTCTGTCTTCTCCCTTCCTTGGTGAGCAGAAGTAGATATCTAACCAGGGGGAAATGATTTGCAAGTTCTCTCAGTCTTCTGGTAAAGTAAAATATGATAAACCCTGATAATCAGATTCTGGTTAAGGAGAATTTGATTGGGGAACCCAGAAAGCCATCATACAGTAGGAGTTAAAGGAAGCCTTAAATAGAGCTGAGGAGAATATGGCCATGTGGGATCATCAGCAGGTCAAAGTTTTGAATTTTTAGAAAGCATACTGAAATCAGGAGCAGTTATAAGTCATGGGAAATCTCAGGTACTTTTAAGGTAGAGGCTCTCAGAGATGCCACAAGTACAATTCCATCTCACTGAGTTCCAGTTTGTATGAAGTTCCACTTCTTCCCCATAGAATCTCTCTATTTCCTTTGACTCACCCCATTTCTTCAGTTCTGTTCTTCACAAGTAAAAGAATCTGCTTAAATATTTGCACATATACATTCAGATATTGAGTGAACTTCAGTATACAAGGAATTGAAGAAACCTGGGTTCATGTCTCATTTTGTTATTAAATATATTTGTGATTCTAAACAATTCTGTTTTTTATTCTAAATCTCCCATGTCTTTTTAAATACAATGAGAGGGTTGGATAAGGATGATCTATTCCTCACATGCCAACAAGACCACAGTGCACTGTCATCAAGATTCTTCACTCCCCTCATTCAGATGTTTGAAAATCAATAGAAAATATTCCTGAAAGAACTTTAGTTGTTTGTCTGAAAATAATTTGCTTACAAATTTTATGAATTTCTCTTAATTCTTGTCAGGTTATAAAAAAAGATTCATTATCAAAAACACTCTTTCAAAAAATTTTTAAATTAAAAAAAACCACTTATTTCATTTATCTATTATAATTTGTGGAAATTACATATTCAAGTTTGAGCACTAAACCAAGGCCTGAAAGAGTTAATATACAAAAATGAACTGGATGTCTGTGCTATGTGAGAATAGTAAAAAGTCATATTATCAAACATTTAGTACACAAAAATTAATTTTAAAAAACTCTACAGGCTTTGGCCAGGAATAATATACTGGTAAATAATTCATTGCTTAATCCTTTAAATCAGAAACCATGAAATAATCACTACGTAAATACTTAGTGAGACTATGATACTAACTATAGTTTTATTCTATTTTCTGGAACTGCATAGTTTGCAATAGTTACACAAATCTAATCCAAAGGTCAAAAATAATAATCCAATAGCATTTATTACTGAATCAAGCAAGTATCAAACTGAGGACAAGCTTCAAAACATGGCATATGAGAAGTAAAGAATGATGCACTGGCTGGGCACAGTGGTGCATGCCTGTGATCCCAGTGGTTCAGGAGGCTGAGGCAGGAGAATCGCGAGTTCAAAGACAGCCTCAGCAAAAGGGAGGTGCTAAGCAACTAAGTTAGACCCTATCACTATATAAAAATACAACATAGGGCTGGGGATGTGGCTCAGTGGTCAAGTACTCCTGAGTTCAATCCCTGGTACCCTCTCCCAAAAAGAATAATGCACTGGAATTGATTTTTAAATTAGTTTCATATAGCATCATATAAAATCCACGTGGGGTAAATTAATACTAGCAAAATGCTATGCATTAGTTAAAAAAGTAAAACAATTTTATATATGTCCATATAAAGTTTAAATGGCTGTTACAATTTAACTACCATAAGCACTACTCCTAAAAATAGTAATGGGTTCTTTTCATGGTTCTTTACTCTCTGTGGAGGGAGTACATTTACAATGAAAATAACAAACTTTGATTACACTGCTACAGAACAGTTCATTGGGAAGTCCACAGAGAACAAGACATTAACCTGGATTTTCCCAACCCTGTTCCATATTTTTATCTCACTCCCCTCTCCCTATCCTATTACATCACATATGGATGAAGTGACAGAAACTACATCAGGACCCTATGGAGTTAACCAGAAGTTATTTACTTTTCCTGTGCTGACCTGGTTTTTCTACCTTATCACTTTAAGAGACCATGTCCTTGCAAAGAACATTCTCCCCCATCTTCTACCAAGAAGTAATGCAATTAGGCTTGGCTTTATAAAGTTGACAAGAACTTATAAGGGCAATCATTAACTGCCATAATTAAAAAATAACATTTGATTATTCCAAGAGATTTAAATAAGCATTTCTAGGTCACCAATAGCTCCTACAGATATCTCTATTGAATTGTGGAGTATTGGGGGTTTAATGAAACAGAGAGACACTAGCTATGGATCTTTTACTTTCCTATACAACTCAGAGAAGTTGTCAGAGGGCAGGTGGATCTTTCTACCTCTAAGTCTTTCATTTCTTTAACAAATATCACCTGGCACTGTTTTGAAGAAAAATGAATGAGAAGCCTGTACATAGTAGGAAATTCACTACCTCTAAGATTTTCCTACTGTCAAAATTAATAGGCCCTAAACAATTAATAGGCCTAACTTGCTGCTTAACTTGATACTATCTAGAGCCAAAAGTAATCACTTAAGAAAATATATAAAGGAACATAAAAATTCCCAGGACTGTGTATGTATATGTGTGTATACATACATGTAAACATGTATATACACAGAGTTATACAGACAATATAGGCATGTCATATATATCTACGTATACATATATAATACGCATATCTTCTTTCTGTGTGTATTTGTGTGTCTGATAGATCCAAAGACTGGACTGCCCTTTCTAAACAGCTTAAATGGGACAGTACAATCTCCTTCTCTTAACAACATAAGTCTCTCCACAATTCATAACCTATTCAAAACCTTTAAAAAAATCTATGTAAGTCCATATCGTTTCACGAAGTGAAGAGCTATAGGAAGGAAGCCACAAGATGCCTGAATGTTGATTTTCTTTCCAACTTTTCTCTTTGTTCACAATGAGATTTAACCCACCACTTTACCATAAGTCTTACCACATATCTTGATTACTCCTCTTACACATTGGGAGACAAAATACAGCAGGTATCTCTTACCATTTGAGTCAACAATGGTGATATTGGCAGAGGCACTGTCATTTCCTAATTTGCTGATCACTTTGCACATATATTCTCCAGAATCAGCCAGTGATGCTTTGTTAATTCGAAGTTCTGACTTCCTACAAGATCAGGACCAAAGTGGTATAAGTATATAGCACAGAAATCTAGTAAATACTAAAATATATATATATATATATATCTGTAGTTTCAGAGTTTACAAACTCCTCCTCCCCACCCTACACATATCATGTTAAAACACAACTTACATCGATTTGATTGCATGATTGACCCAGAGTAAAAGTGAGATAAATCACATTTAAGTTATACCACGGATATAATCTTATCACATGTACCAGTATTTTAAAGGAGGCCTTTCTAATTTTTCTTTTTATTCCTCTACCTCTACTACTACCACATTATGCCTTAGATGTTAGAGTTCAATTCATAAATTTTCATTCCTTCCTGCATCTAAATGTCACCAGCCACAAGGGAAGAGAGAGAAGTGTAAAATCATTTCTTACAAGTCTGGTAAGGTCAGACATTTAAGGAACACTAGAATAGGTAAAAATGCTCTGTGCTTCTCAGTAGAGTAACATCAGGAATAATGTTAATTTTGAATGAAGAGGATTTTTCATTTCCAAAAGAAAGGGAATCTGTCTTTCCTTAAGATTATCATAGCTAGAAGCATAGTACCACATGAATGTTTCTTAATGCTGGAATAAATATTCATGCAACAATAGCACATACTTTTACAAAAGTCTGAATATTAAAATCAATATTCACCATTTTGAACATGGGCAGCACTATGATTTCCATTTTTCTGTTTTACTGTTGCACACAGACTGCAATTTAAGGACATAAAAATTCAGAACTACTAGGATTGGCTCAGAGTTTACAAAAGCCTTTTCAAAGCATCTCAAGCATCTTTCTATGCTCTGGCCAGGTAACTGTGACTTCCTGGGCTGTTGAAAGGAAGACAATACAGAGAAAAGGAGGGAGAAAGGAAAGACAGCAATCTTTCTGGTTGATTTTTTTTTACTCTGCTAGTTGTTTAGTAATTTTTTTCTGGTCTTGTAGACACACAGTTAATTATTAACCAGGTATACTCAATTATTCCAAATTTAATTCCTCCTCTTCTCCAGCTTATCAAATTGAATTGCCCAAAGATCTACATGTAAGCCTTACGGTCTTCCATCTCGGTGCTTTGGGTTGGGTCCTTTCTTCCTCCTGCAATGGGGGCCCTGCATTTTTACCCATCAAACTCTTAGTTGACCTAGAAGGACTATCTCCAGTACCAACTGTCATCAAGTCTTTCATGATTATGCATCTAGAGCTACTCCCCTCTAGATTCTGACAGCCTAAGCACCTCTCTTAGTCTTTAATAATAATAATAATAATAATAATAATAATAATAATAAACAGTTCTTTCATTAGGTCTTTTTTTTAATATTTATTTATTTATTTTAGTTTTTTTCAGCAGACACAACATCTTTGTTTGTACGTGGTGCTGAGGATCAAACCTGGGCCGCACGCATGCCAGGCGGGCGTGCTACCGCTTGAGCCACATCCCCAGCCCCCAGTAGGTCTTATCTATATACCTAGTACATAAAAGTCAGAGGGGGGAGTGGTAACTTAAATGTATTGGTATTCTCAGAGCATATATCCTTGCTTTGTCTTTGGGATGTCCTCAAACATTATTGGATGAATGTGTGAATAAAGGAAGAAAATATTTGGCTATTCCTACTTATGCACTCCTCAGGACCTAAAGTTCCTCATGTAGGTGACAGGAAGAGAAGATTCAATGTTAAGAGGCTAAGACTGTCTTAGTGGTCCAGACCAATGACAGCAATGGATTGAACCAACATGTTGACTGAAAAACTACACTCACTAGTCATGATTCACAAGGAAGTCAACAGGCAAATTTGAGGATAAATACATAAACAAATCAAACAGTTCTATACTCAAAAAATTGGAAAAATATTAAATAAAAACAAGCTTTTTTTCCTTTTTCTCAATTCTATAGGGTTTCTTACAGTCTTTAATATACTAATGTGTGTTAGTATATTATTATATTGTACATCTGACAGTCTAAAAATAGGATACGTTATTTCATTTCTCCCAAATTATTTGACCATGGGATCCTTTTCACTCACATAAAACACCTTTAATGTTAATAATAATGTTTAATATTAATACTTAATGTTATTATTTTCAGAAAAAATGGTCCATAGAAAAAAGCTGGCAAAAAAGTGGATCTAATACAATAGTACCCTTGTTTATCTATGAAATGGAACTACCAATGGCCATTTAAGAATATTCACACATTAATCAGAGAGCTTACAAATAGTAAAGTTTCCCTAAAGTATATTCCTCTAAACCAAAATAGGCTGTTTTTATGGCAAGTGTCCCGACAATAAAAATTTAATACTCAAAATACAACATATTAGTATATCACTGTGAGAGGTTCTGAAATCTTCCAAGCCTGGTTTTAGAGTATTCAAATATAAAGATTTTAATGGATTATCAGCTTTTCATACACTTGGCTCATTCAGGACAATTTTCTTTCATGACAGGATTCTTTGAAAGATAAAGAGGAAAAAAGGGCTAACTGTTTAAAACCATTAACAATAGATAAAGCCAGAAGACTATTAGAGTGGGAAATAACACCCTAATCTTCAACACAAGAGAAAGAATAAATTACTAAAATAAGAAGATGGTTACTTTTCTTGTTAAGTCCCAAAATTCTGAGATAAGATTATTACAAAAGCATCCAAAGAATCCACAAAAACCAAGAACAGCCCTTCTTTCCATTTATATAAATCTAAGAACAATCTTAAATTTGAATGTAAAAACCTTTTTCTTGACCCTAGCAATTTAACTATTGAACTGGATAAAACCGAAGGATCATGGTAATCAAATTTATAGTTAACATAAGCTTAAAAAGATAGCTCTAAAATAAAAATTCTCCTAATAGGCCTAGGCAGTGCTTCCTGGAATACCAACCCAAGTAATATAATCAAATGCTATGCTTGAAAGAAAGGGAACAAGAAAAAAAGAAAAAGACTTTTTTTTCCTGCTCAAATAAATATTGCATTAAAGAAAGCTAAAGGGAGTTCATAACCCACTTGAATCAAAGTGTGGAATATGATATGTCAAGAAATTTGTAATGTTTTGAACAACCAACAATAAAAAATTAAAAAAAAAAAAAAGAAAGCTAAAGGGGCTTTAAAAAAACCAGTACTTCTCTGTAGTTTTTAAGCAAATGTGTAATGTGAATTTTTAAAGTCAGCATCACAGGTAGCCATGGAATCATTTCGGTAGAGAATCTTTTCAGGAGTTCTAGGGCAGAATGTCAAGATTCAATTTAATCGCAAAACAGATACATTCAGATTCAAAAGTCAGTGATCCAGGCATGGTGGCACATGTCTGTAATCCTAGTGACTTGGAAGGCTAAGGTAGGAGGATTATGAGTTCAAACCCAGCCTCAGCAACTTAGAGAGGCCCTAAGCAACTCAGTGAGACCCTATCTCTAATAAAAAAAAATAAAATAAAAAATAGCTGGGAATGTTGCTCAGAGGTTAAGCATCCCTGGTACCAGAAAAAAGAAAGGAGTGGGTAGAAGTGGTAGAAATATGAAAGGGGAAAGAAATGCACTGGCTACAATATACAGAGCAAAATTTTTTTTCAAGTAGCAATATATTTAACATTAAGCCATTTATTTACAAAAATATTTTTCAAATAAGAAAGAGGAAGAAAAAAAGAAACTTATGCACCCGTGAACCACATTAATATTAAACCAGAGCATAAATGAAATTTGATTCAAGGCCAATACACTGACCACTGGCTGGATCACTTCTAGAATACTGAACTATTTTTTTAGAGTGACATTTATTGAGAAATATCATTAAATGCAGGACTTTAAATGATTGTGATCAGACTTCAATAGGGACTAGAGATCTAAACAACAGAGAGGATTCTATTAAAGAAACAAGGTTCCATTGGCAAGCAATTATGAATGAAGCATGAGTAGCTAGTTAAATATATTTCATGACTGTCATCCAGAAAAAGCAATCACTTGGGGTTGATAAGTCTTACAGAAAAAGGACCTAAGATAGAACTAAACCTTACAGGAAAAAGAAGACATGTTTTGGGTGAGATTATAAGGAAGAATAATAGGAAGGACTTTTTAAGCAGTGAGAAATAGATAGGGTATCTTGTCAAAGAGTTAGGTTTTCTTGTTGGAAAGATTCAAGTCTGGAGAGCCATCGGCCAAGCATACTCTGACAAGAATATCTCTACGCAGAGAAAGATTAAATTAGATCAGTGGTTTCAACTATTTTTGCAACAAAATCCTGCTTAAAATGAAAGCTTAAATCAAAGTCTCATATTCAAGAACATTATAGAAAAAAAGTATTCAGGTAAAAGTGATGGCAATCCTTTTTGCAATTCAATAGAAATTTAGAATTCTCCAAGGACACAAATGGAAAATCAATGATCTAGATGATCATTACAATCCCTCTGAACTGTAAGGATTCATTTTAACTATGATTCTTTGATACTCATATCCTATAGCAGGGACATAATGCCATAAGAAAGTAGAAATTACCAAACCTCTCTTGAAAATTGTAACTTGCACCAATTTCTAAGGCTTTTAAAAGTATGAATACAGCCCCCTTATATTTCTTCAATAGGCTGCCACATATTGTCCATGGAAGGTTAATTTGGAAAAAATATTGCAATCCCTTCAAACATAAAGGTAACTTTTTGCTCTTTCATTTATGAGTTTTCTAGGGTCTAAAAGTTTGTGTGTCAATGAGTTTCCAAACTCTGAAAGTATTCAATGAGTTAATAATTATTTAATGTAAAATGTTTAAAGTAATGCTTGCAATTATGTAAGCTCCAAATAAGTGTCAAGTACAATAATAAAAATTCTACACTCCTGAAATATTTGCATTTTTATAATAAGTGATTAATTCAAGGTTCCAATAGCTATTATCACGTTTTTCTAATTTAGCTTGATTCTTCCCCCATAATTTAAAGGGTAAGGCAACTTAAACACACATAGGAAGCAGGTTCTCGGTTTGTACAAAGAAGCAGGTTCTTGGATTGTACAATTCAATTCTTCTGATGATGGAGGAGTTATACACACTTTGCATGTGTCTGTATATTCAATACTGCTTCAGATACTGTCCATCTGTTAAATCACGAGGACACAGAAGGGGAATAGGCACTTCTTAGGCAACAGAATCAGGCAGTGTGCCAAATGCCTCACATAAATGGTCACTGAGTATATAAGAGACTACCTTACAGATAAAGTTCAAGTGGACTGCCAGAGCTGCTCAGCTAATAAGAACAGGAAATGTGTATAATCTTTATCCATATAGAACCAGAAACAATAACTGCAACCACTGACAGCAGAAATAACTCAATTTTCCCAATATTTTTTAAAAATGAGCAAATTAATTAAAGCCAATTTTAAGCAAGATTAAAATATGAAAGAGCTGAAATAAAGAGCTGAGAGAAAATTAAGGACATTCAAGAATGTATGAAACACACAAACTTAAGAATTCAGCCTTTCAGAAGGCAAATATAGAAGAGATATTTAAATACAGTGAAGTCTGACAGCTCCAAAGCTCTTCAACCATTTTTCAAAAATGATTAAAATCATCCACCAAGCAAGGAAAACAAGAACAAAGGGATCAGCAGACACATAACACAAGGCAGTTTCCAATTTCTTTTAATTGGTCCCACACATTGCTTAGCCAAATAAAACAAACAAAGGCTCAACTGTGAATTCAAAAATCATAGGAAGAACATGTAGGAATGTAGTTTATTAGCAGGAACAGGGGTACAAAGAGGAATAAGATCTTATACAATAATAAAATTGCATATGGATGTGAAATATTTTCATAGAACTAAGAAATTAAAAGAAAATTCTGGCTATGTGTGATCTAGATTATAAAATCAAGAGGAGGACCTACACTAGGAAGAATCAATGTTTCATTTAAATAAAGACATCCCAGAGAAATCCTAAAACTTCAAACTAAAATTCACCTCTGCTCAGTTGATCACAGCCTAAGATAAAGTTTAAGCAAGTAACTAACTAACCCACTGCAAAATATTAACAGCCTGAATCTTAGTAACAAAAACATATTGACATATAGATGAACCTGAAAAATAATAATTTTTATTAAGACACTAGCTGCTATGGTCTGGAAATGCGGCATCCCCTCACCTCACAAAAGCTTATGTTAAAAAATGCAGGAATGTTCAGATGCAAAATTATTAGATTATGAGAGCTGTAACACCATCAATGGATTAATGCATTTAATTGATTAATGCTTTGAATGGACTACTGGCTATTAACTGTAGGTAGGGCATGGCTGGAGGAAGTGGTTCACTGTAAGCCTGCCTTTGGAGATTACATGTCTTGTCCCTGGATCCCCAAGCGCTCTCTGTCTCTGCTGTAATGAGCTGAGCAGCTTTTCTCCCCCATATCTTTTTTTCATGACGTTCTACCTCATCTTAGGCCCAAAGCAATGGAGTTGACTATCCTTGAAACAAACCTCTGAAACTGTTTCCCTCCTTTAAATTTTCTTGTCAGGTATTTTGGTCACAGTAACAAAAGCTGAATAATCCATTACCCTAAGCCTGAGTGTGTACCAAGTCTGGTATTCTAATTTTATATGATAAAATCATAAGTAGTTATGAAATGGCATGAGCCTGAGAGTCATACATATTTCAAATAAAGTTAAACTATTCATTACCATTATAATCTATAGGAAGAAACTAACTTCCTTCATTCTTGGGATATTAATTATTTTTAAAAATCATTATAATCATAATAGTATTTATTCTACTTATATTTATGGGATAAATTGAAGTAATAGAGAACTTGCAAAAATTAATTAAATGTAGGAAAATGCAAGATTCTTGCTGCCCAAGAAAAGCACTATAATTCAGTTGGATCCTTTTACTTGACAAAGAAAGACAACACTACTTTTTTAACAAAGAGAAAACTCTAGAAAAAAAAATATTTAATTCTGAAAATTGATAAGCTTATCACTTACTAACCAGCTGCCCACTTTACACAAAATATGCCTTATTTTTAGATCCAATATGTTTAATGTTTTGCCAAAAGTAATTTACAGTCACATATCTTGAATAAATTTTCCCCATTTAATACTTTCTAGCAAAGCTATTATTCTTAAAGAAATAATTTCTAAATTTTGTCCTTTTTGGTATCATGGGATTTTGTTGATATGAAGACAGTCATCTTAGCTGTCTGAATCTATAAAGTCAATAAAAAATGCTTTTCTGAATATTAGTGATTCTTTTATGTTATCCAAGCCATGTAACAAACAACCTCTTTAAGTATCCACATATCCTTTCAAAAGCACATTCATGTCAGTTCACTTTTTCTTTCTCTCTCTCTCTCTCTCTTTTCTTTTTTACATTGTTTACCCAACTTCATTTGCTTCTATCCCAAAGTCATCACATGGAATATTTGCAGTCTTCAGAAGCTTGCTTCTACTCCTTCAGCCAACTCAACCTCTTCTCCCTTCCTCCTCCCCAGCTCTAACACTATGTTCCTGCACAGGATCTGGAATTCCTGTTTAATATAGGACTGAACTAGAAAAATCTCTCTACAATTTTATGTCTGCCTGGCCATTGCAATAATGCTCTATACCTCTTCAATTTCTCTACATCCCTGGCATAAAGTCTTAAGTGAGCAATTAAATATTACTGATATCACTCCACAACCTCAGGGCAATAAATGAGATATTACCATTCATGTATAGAAAACTTCTTTTCTTACTAATCTAACTGATGAAAAACCAAATACCAAAATCTATTTAACCCTGTATCCAGAAGTATGTTTTTGTCTTGTGAACATTTTCCATAAGAATCAACCATATCTTTTCAATTCATTCACTCTATCTATTCTTCTTACATACACATATTATTAAACAAGGACAGTCTCCAATTTTAAACAATGAAGGTGGCACTAAGGAATTCAAGAAGTAGATGCATGTTCTAATTGAGGTGTCTGTTAGTTGTGTGATTTGAAGAAATTCCCTAATCTGCAAAATTAGAGTTATTATGGGCTAATTGTACAACTGTTGCATGTTTAAATGTTGTTTAAAAGTAAGATTATGTAAAAAAGCACCATCTCTCCTCATAGAATTATATTTTGTGTCTCTGAAGTACCAACTGCTGCAGAAAGTGATACCCACCCTTACTGTCACTCTGTTATACTTTCAAATCAACAGATCCTGCTGACATGACTAATAACAAGAGTAAGCAATGTAGATAATTAAACCATTGGAATTAGGAAAAATCCCTAATAACGATTATCAGAGCACTTAAACTCTTTGATAAGATTCAATTAAATTCATATTACAATCACTTTGTTCTCACTTGCTCATAAATGTGTGACAACTTTTTGATAGACATCCTATAAAATCAAAGGATAGGAGGAGACCCTTCTACTGTTACTTCTGTTATTACACCTAGTGTTTCACTGGAGCCCTCTGAGGTGTGAAGAAAACACCTCTGTGCTTGGAACCATTTGGGAATAGTGACGTGATCAGGCTCACAGAAATTAATATTTCTCTTTGAAAGATTACTTGGTGATCATACTTTTTTCTTTTCTTTTTCTCTGATGGGTCATCCTGATTAAAGAACTGTTTAAGAGCAAAAATCCAGCATACTTACCTCTCCCCTAATTTCAAAACATAGTTTGATTCTAGAGGAAATAATTCTTAAATAAGGCAATAAATTAAAATGAGGAATGCAGGGATAATAAAGGAGTCAGGCACAGTGGTACACACCTTTAATCCTAGCAGCTCTAGAAGGCTGAGCAACTAGGAGGCCTCAGCAACTTAGCGAGGCCCTAAGCAACTTAGCAAGACCCTGTCTCTAAATAAAATATAAAAAAGGGCTGGGGATGTTGCTCAGTGGTTAAGCACCCCTGAGTTCAATGCCCACTATAAAAAATAAATAAATATTTTTTTTTTAAAAAGACCATCATTTTGGAGCAGATACAGAATATCAAGTTTTCACAGGAATCTGACTGAGCTCTTCCAAATTATGAATGTCCTCAAAAACGCAGGAAAATGCAAGATTCTTGATGCCCAAGAAAAGCACTATAATTTTCATGTAGTTTAACAGGATTGTTGATTAAAAATTCTAACCAGATACAACTTCATGTATTAACTCCTTCCTTGAAAACAGTTCAAATTCAATAGATTACATCCCAATGCTCTCCCTAAATCCCGGTACTCGTTGAACTTTATAATGAAGTTTGGATTTTATTGTGTAAGGCACTGTTACTCTAAAGAGCATTTGTATTATTTGAAAGAAATTAGATTTTAGATTTGTAACTTTTACAGCAGCTGCCGAGAAGAAGCTGTCTTCTTTCTTACTTTTCATTCACCCCCCCACTTCCTATAGTTCTTTTTCCATTCATCTTTTCCTTGCTTCATTCAAAGTTGTAAAACTCAGAAACTCCAAACTCTTTTCCATGTGATATCACAATTTCTGGTCACTATATAATGAAAAATCTTCATGTATTGTATGTCATAGCTTTTGATATTAAATGTATTTATTAGAGTCTAAGTTTCTTTTTTAATCATCCTATTGCTAGATGTAGACTCTGATATTTGTATGATACTCACCCTGGCTTTTTTTGTATCTTGATGTTTTGTGGTTTGTTTTTTCGGTTTAACTCATTCCCATTCTTGAACCATTTGAACTTTAGAGAGGAGTATTCTGAACTGGTTTCACAACGAAGCACTAACTTGGAGCCTGCAACTGACTCCTGGCTTTTCATCTCTTTCAGTCGGGGAGGCAAGGCTGAAAAAGAAAAGAAAAAAGGATGATCATCAAGTAATCTTTCAAAGACAGACATTTTTTAGTGAGCCTGATCAAGTCACTATTCCCAAAGATTTTACTAAGAGAAAAAAAAAATTAAAGACAGGTGAGTGAAAATGGGTCTCAACTTGGAGAAAAAAACAAAACGTCTAAATAAAAGATAGGAAAGAGAAACAGAGTTATAAACTTATAAATTTATTTCTAAAAAAACTTTGGGATTATAAATTTGTAAATTTATTTCTAAAAATATTCTAGATAGTTACTTTCTCAAGCTTTACATTCTCTGATACCACTTAGAATCCTCAACATCGCTGGATAGAGTGGCTCACACTTGTGATCCCAGCTACTGGGAAGGGTGAGGTAGGAATATTGCAAGTTCAGGGACAACCTGGGAAACTTAGTGAGACTCACACCTCAAAAAAAAAAAGTAAAAAGATTTGAGAATGTAGCTCACTGGTAAAGTGCCCCTGGGTTCAATCCCTAGTATAGGAATGGTAAGTGGGAAATGAGGTCCTAAGCATTGGTAATGCCAAAGAACAAAGCCTGTGCTAGAAGAGCACATGTAATTTGGAATGATTTCCAAAGCACTTTCAAGTTCCAAGTCATAATTCACCACAGTTTTGTTAATAGATAAGGACACATCATACCCACTGTGTTTTTTAATTTTAGTATTACTATTATTATTTTTTGCAGTTGTAGATGGACAGAATGCCATTATTTTGTTTATTTTTTATATATTTCTAAGGATTGAACCCAGTGCCTCACATGTACTAGGCAAGCATTCTGCCACTGAGCTATAGCCCCAGCCCCCATACCCACTTTTTAAATTGGAAAGTTAAATTTTAGAGATCAGTATAAGTGACTAACCTATCCAGAATACAAAGTTCTTGGCTACTTGGGCTCATTTCACCAACCATCAGAGGTAGTCACAAAAAAAAAAAAAAAAGAAAGAAAGAAAGAAAAAGGAAATTTATAATCATAACACCGATTTCCTTCTTCAAGAGAGAAATCCTTTGGCCATATCGGACCTACCAATAGCCATCTCAAAAACAATGAATGACATTCCAGGTGACCACCATGATTCTTCCAAATGGTTGGTTTGACTGGGTTCAGCATTTGTAAATCTTCTCAACAGAAATTGCAAATACCTAAATTGCACATTAACTTGTTGAATACTTTTACATTATTAATCTATGCCATTCTTATTTTATGCAAGAATGCTTAAAAAAATATTACCTAGGGAAATATTTTTGGACACAATGTTATAATACCTGAGGTTTGTTTCAAAATGCTATGTTGTGGGGAATGAGTAGGCATAAATATACAACAAAATTAACAAAAAGTTGATAATTGTGGAATATGAGCAATAAGTATATGTGGAGGTTTGATATATAATTCTGTATAGTATATCTGATTTTTTCATAATAAAATGATTAAAAAATAAAGGCACAGATGAATGGATTTCCCTCTGCATACACAATTTCACTTACTAATCAACATCACAGAAACTGAGAACTCAACAACTCTCAGTTTCTGCTGAATCTTAGAAAAGCCAACTTCAAAGTGTACTTCTGACCCAGTCCAGGAATTAACAGGAAATCCCAGAAAATAAACCCAGGTAAATGAGACTGATTCAGGGCATAATTACTCATTGGGTAAGGACCAAGACTCCAAAGACAGCAATCAAAGCCACCTTAGGCATGAACAGGAAATGGACTATCTTGCCTACTCAGGGTATTTGTTTTTCTATAACTCTGCTCTTACCGGGCAAACCCCCACAAAATGTCAGGAATGAGCATAGGAGTTACAGCAAAAAACATTTGAATATTGTGACTTCTTAGCAGTATTCCTATAATTACATGTTGCCCTTCTTATTTATTTGGAGGCTAAGAGACAAGGTGGAGAAGCAGGCATTTACTGTGTCACAGTGGCACGTTATAGAAAATTTATTTCATCTGTTTTTAGCTTTCAATGCCTGATGATTATGTCTAGTGGTTTTTTTATTTGACAAATTAAAAATAAGATTTACTTTCTGAACAGAATTCATAAAAGTCTAAGATGTGGTTCATGAATCTATCTTGAACTATTTTTTTTAAGAGACTGAATTCTTATCCATCTAGAATAGTGCTTATATATGCTGAAGCTAAATGACACCAATGAAAGTGATTTGTATATATTAAGAAAAACAAATTGCCTCATTTTATGTGTGGACTCAAAGAAGTAGCTTGAACTTTTCCAGTGGATTTTATATTCAACTTGAAACACAAACAAAATTCTCAAGGTTTATTTCTTTGCCTCTAAACAAAATGCCCGAAACACAGTATTTCAAATATCTTTGAATCTCAATAAGCACATGTTCCCTCATCCACTCCATATCTTTGCTTATCAATATCTGAACAAAAATCTATTACACTTATTTTCTCTGGTTCGTGTAAATATTTCATCAGAGTATCAGTTTGCATATCCTTCCCCTTTCCCACCTCTCTTCATTTATTTATTTATGTATGTATGTATGTATGTATGTATGTATGTATATTTTTTTCTCTATTAAGAATCTTGATTCAAACTGAGGGAACAATCAGAAAAATTCAAATTGAGGGATATTCCACAAAATGGGTCTAAACATTACAACTGTCAGTTACATGAATGACAAGAGAGATGAGATGGTGAGACTGACCTAGATTAAAGGAGATGAAAGAGATGAGACAAATAAATATAACATGCAACTATTGATTAGATCCTGCGTTAGGGGAAATGGCTATAAATGACATTATTGGGACTATTAGGGAAATCTAAATAAAAAATATCTTATTAAAATTCAACTTCTCAAGTGTGGCCACTAAATGTGGAAAATCTAAATAAAAAAAATAGCTTATTAAAATTCAACTTCTCAAGTGTGGCCATTGCATGTAGAAGAATCTCCTGAAAAACTAAGGGGTAAAATGATGTCTTCAACTGAACTTCTGATGACTTAGAAAATAGGACATACATGCAAACATATACACTAAAACACACCCACGGAGAAATGTATAAAAGGAGCTTTGGTTTCTCTTTGTTTTCCTGTCTTTCTCATCTGGTCTTCTATTAAATAAAAGGCTTAGGCTTTCCTTGGTTTTCTTTTGGTTTTTTGTTGTTGTTCTGTTTTGTGGAGGTTTTCTGGTTATTGTTTGTTTGTTGGTTTGGTTTGGTTTTATTGTTATTGTGTTTTTGTTTGTTGTTGTTTTTTGCAGTGCTGGGAATAAACCCAATGTTATACTTGCTAGGCAAGCTCTTTACCAATGAACTATAACCCTAGCCTTCATAAAGTACATTTTAGAATCCTGATTAAGTTTGCAATCATAAAGGCAATTCTCGAAAATATTTGGATTATGATTTACAACTTAAATCTACTTAATTAATTAACAATATCAACCAAGCAAATTCATTGCAGCCATTTAATTCTTTGAGTGATGGTGCACTGAAATCCCCATGTGGTCAACTTCATAACCATGAATTTGGAACTCTAAACTCATCAGGTCCTTTGGTAGAAGGAAACCAATTGTTCATCTGGCAGGTTAATATCACTTTTAGGGTTCATATACAAAGAACTTCCCCCTAAAGATTGCATTCCTTCCTTAAGAGGTGATCTTCAAAGAAATGAGGCAGAGACTTTCAGATAAGGTCTGAGCTATTAAATCCCTATTCTGTAAGTTGACCCTGATGTATAAATGTTTCTTGATGGCTGGGGTTCATTTACACCCCTTAGGACTAACCTGAGTTACTTTCTCTTGCACAGTTCTAAATTCAAAGTTTCCAGGTACTCTTTGGCCTTGTGTCTTTGAAGTCTATAATAATGTTCCTTCTGTGTCCTCTGTGACATAGGGTAACATCTATGACATGAGCATATCCAGCTTGTTAGGGATCAGCTCTTTTAAGAACTTAGGGCAAAATCCTCCACAGTATAAATGGAGAAACAAACCCACACACCACCAGTGGAACCCCATGACTAAAGGTGCTCTGCTGTCAGTAGTACCTGCTAGAGAAGTACCATACAAAACTCTTCACTCACTCCCGGCAGAGCCCAACTCATATCCAGGAGACCTGGCAATGATGTAAACCCTGCCTTATCTTCTTGAACTGCCACACTATCGAAATAGCTCTAAATATTTCATAGCTTCTTCCAGAAAATGCAAACTAATATTCGAGCTGGGATGCTTTTATGATTCTTTTCATCTATCTACAAGGAGACGATTTCAATACAGTAAATTTTCTTTTGTCAGAGATTATAAAAAATTTTGTCAACAGAATATAGTTTACACATATGCATGTTTCTCAGATAGGGCTTTTTTGCATGATATAACCTCATTAATTTAATTTTTAAAGAAACCATCCCATCAAGTACTTTCTTATACACAAGTTTAATTTCATAAGGCTAGGGCTCCTAAACTTAGTGTTGATATTTTAGACTGAGTACCTGGATTTTAAAAACTGAAAACATTTTTTCCTTGTCCTTCAATTCTTATTATAAAACTAAACAATCTGTTGATTTAAAATTGGGTAAGGGGAACCCAATGTTAAGTTTATGCTTCAAATACCAGGAATTGTTTGGAGAATCTTGAGAATGATTTAATTATATTTGGTTTACCACAGTTCATAATTTTCCTTTCAATGTGTTTCTAGGGAGGCACTATTTCTACATCCAAACAATTTAATGTTAGAGCAAATTTTAAGCAGACTCTGGCTAAATTTATTTCAAACGTGATCTACATTAATACGAACATGTCCACACCCTTAGAAATACATTAACAGAGATTGACAGTCAAGTTCAAGAAAGGAGTCTTTTAAAATAAATTCAGAATCACCAGAGAAATACCACACATTTTACAGGTGCTTCTTTTTAACATGTCTTTTTACAGGCTTTCAGTGTTATAAAGAGTATTAAAAAATCAAAGATACAGTTCATATTCCAACACAACACAAGTAGGTATACTAGGTACATTTAAACAGTCTACTACTGCATTCCTACCATTCATATTTAAAATGTTACACAATATAGAAAATGTTGTGGTATTAATCCAAAAATATTGATTTTACATTCTGACTGCACAAAAACCTAAGGCAACATGTTCATTTATTTCAGTAATTTAATTGGTAAATGAATATTTGTGATAAATACAAAATGAATTTATAAAAAAGGGAATTATTCAGCTAAGCAATCTTGTTTTGATCATTTCCTGTGCACTTGTGTTCCAAATGCTGCTTTACCAAATATTGAACTGTACTATTAAAAACAGGAAACAAATTTTAGCATGTTTATGCTGCAGAGATAAGCTGATAACATGTGACACTAGATAAGTTGTTATTTCTGTTCTCTGAAGAATCTAACAATGCAAAGTTAGCTCATATCATTATTTTCCATGTTTGCACAGTTAATCTGAAGAGTCTCAACACACTGAACAAATTAAACAGGAAACCTGCAAAATATTATCAAATAACAGTGAGCTTTCAGTGTGATCCCAGGGAAGTCCTCCCTCTATAAAACCTTTAGAAAGCCTGCCACCACACACATATGCAGATTTCACAATGAAAACTGTGACTGACGTATCATATGAATTAATGAAAGCAGCACAAATATCATTAATCTGTCCTCTATGCAGGTTGTCCTTTCTGGAGAAATAAATAAATTACGAATAAAAGCCTCCAAAACTCCTTTACGGATCATATTTCTCCCTCAATGCACTATCTCATAGAGAAGATTATGGTCATGCAGAGTGAATAAAGTTTATGCTTCACCATCTGGTCTTCTTCTCTGAGCTGTGCTCACAAATCTAGCTATAAAAGGGAAAATGTTCCTTATCAGATTAAAATGTGTAAATATAGCCATGTAAAAGACAGCAAAATCTACTGAGAGCAGTAATTCCGAATACACCTAAGTTTTGTTTCTATGTGTGTTTGTTTTTTGTTTTTTTTTTTTGGTTGTTTTTTGTTGTTTTTGTTTGTTTTTATTTTGGTGCCCAGGGTTGAACTCAGGAATGCTTTACCACTGAGCCATATCCCCAGCCCTTTTTATTTTTTTTATTTTGAGACAGGGTCTTACTAAGTTAATTAGGCTTTCAATAAATTGCTGAGGCTGGCCTCGAACTTGCAACCCTCCTGCTTTAGCTTCCAAAGTTGCTGGGATTATAGGTGACACCACCATACCAGGCTACACCTCGGTTTTAATCACCTCTTCCTAATGCATTTAGTGATGCTGAGTTACATGAAGAATCAACAAGGTCACTATCACAGAGTAATACCACATGTGGTGAAACTGTGCTCACACATCTCCATGCTCCAGATGAATCATGCTTCAGATAGACTGTCCTGACTCAAGTTAACAAGAGTGTCCTAAGAGATAAATTGGGATGGTGATAAGTCCCTGTGTATTCAGAAATGACATTTCAAGAATGGAATAAACATGTGAGTGCCTTCACTTGAAAGAAAGTCACTTAAAATTCCATTGTTTGCCATGAAATATTGTCAATCTGACTCTATATATCTCCGACAGCCAACTCCATCTCACTAGTAAACACACTGGGAAAGTGCTTCAAAGTAGTTCAAATATCATTTTGGCAGGTACATGTACAGCTCATTACACAATGTGAAGATATACACACAAAACAATTAATTATTCCATTATGAGCACACTAACTCTCCCACATGTGCTTAGAACATGTCAATAACAATAAGAAACAATTGAAAAACTGGGGCAATATTTCAGCATTTGACTTCTAATATTTACAATGGTAATATCACCAGAACTGTTTTTTTTTTTTTTAACTTGGACTGGTTTCTTACTTTGATTCCTAAACATATTAATTTTCTTTGGTGGAATTTTGACACATGGATGTCCTCAATGTTTCACTTCTCACAGTTTACTGCTACAAGTTAGCTCAAACAGTATGATTCTTTTAGATTCTCCACTTGAGGGCATGAGTTAGCATTAGCTTATTCTAAGGTCAGAGAAAATGAATAATCATATTCTACATTGGAATACCACATTGAACAGGCTAAAAAGCACACGTATGAAAGGAGAATGATTTAAGGACATTATCCCTACCAAATCAGATAAGGGATTTAAGGACATTATCCCTACCAAATGAGATGAGGGCAGGAATAGTTAGTAGTTAGGTCACAGTCCCCCACTCAAAAGCTTGGGTTATTGTTGGCAGTGATGCCAGTCTGAGTTGTTTGACACTATATTCAAACATTCCAATTTCTAAATGTATTAGGGGACTATAGCAGTATTAGATGGAAGATATTAGATAGGATCCCAGGACCTATCTCAAGCTAAGACCCCAGTCCTGCTTCCCCCACTCTCATTTATTTCACCTGATCTAAGAGGCTACCCACTGTAGCCTACCCTGTGGTCAGGCTACTCTTGCATACTGTAAGAGCAGCACACACATTTTCACATAGCTTCTGCTTTCAAGTCCAAGTGGTTGCTCTAAACCCAGTCTATAGGGTTTCAGTTTGCCTCCTTAACTCTTTTTTTTTTTTTAATAACTTTTTAGTTGTAGATGGGACACAATATCTTTATTGTTATTTACTTATTTATTTTTTAATGTGGTGCTAAGGATTGAATCCAGGGCCTCAGGCATGCAAGGCAAGCGCTCTACCACTGAGCTACAACCCCAGCCCATTCCCTTAACTCTTAGCATGCCTTGTTGTCGTTTTTACACTTGTAAATTTGTCGTTTGTGTTGAATTCCCTTTCTTTGACAACAATTCTAGTATATGTGCCATATAATGTGGATAATCATTATTTCTATTTACAGGTAAGGGAGTGGGGGCTTATTCTGGAACCCATGCAATGCCAGGAGTCTAACAAGCTGCATAGTCAGGTTTTAGATCTAGGACTTTATACCATGGTATCTCTGCTGTGTTTGAGATACAGGCAGAAAAAGGGGAGAAGAACTCTAGAATTAAATCTAGGAAAAATCATTTCACAGCCACTATGGTGATTTTTTGACACTTATAATGAGCTACATAAATCAGTTCACCTCTCCACATAGGCCTGCAGGAGATTTATAACACAGTAAAATTCTACAAGAGAAAATGAGTGCAGATATATTAGGCAAGAACATTTTTCACGCTGAAAATTAATATTATGTTTTTTGAAATTATCAACTCTTTTCTATACAGTTCTGCAGTTTTTCCCAATATTTCATAGTTGGGGGTTAAAGGAAAAATAAGAATATTATTAATAATAATGTTCTCAAAGCCTATGGAATTAAAACAAGGTCCCCTTAGTACTTTCAATAATAAACCCCTATTAAATAATAATAGCTAATACTTACTATGTGACAGACGGTGTTTCAAGAGTGTTATGTTCAATAACTCTTTTAAGTTTTATAACAAGTCCAGGACATATGTATTACTATCATAATTCCCAATTTACAGATGAAGAAACAAAAATAGAGAGAACTTCCCTATAGGCACACTGTAGAGCCAGATGTGGACACAGGAGTCCGACCCCAGAGCCTCTGCTTTTAATTTCCAGGTAGTAAACTGAATTCTCCACGATTCTTTATAGTTTTGTAGTTGAAATGTGTGCAAGATGTAGCTTATTGATTATCACTAGTGACCATATTTTGCTGACAAATCCTAACACCCACCACACACAGTTTACTTCTGCATTTATTCCAAGTACAAAAGACAGACTGGGAAAGAAAGCAGATAGGCAAGATTACTACATTTACTGAGCTATTTTGATGACTTGTGGGGAAATAAAACAAGACAGAGTACTTGAAATTATACCAAAAAAAATCTTTTGAACTAGGTGGTTGTCATCTGTCATATATGCCAAATGCCACAAGGGTCAACTGTGCTGTGTCTCACTCTTGTGTTCACTGAAATGTGATAACCCCCATGTGAGGATACAGCAACAAGAGTGTCTTAACAGATTAATGTTATTCTTTCAAGGTGTAGAAGCAATGCACCATGACCATGAATGCTGGGTAAATCAACGGCCCAGGTGCCAGCAGCTTGAAGGTAAGTGCTCAACAGACCTGTCTAATTAGTGCTGTCACCACAGCTGCCCCCAGTTAGGAAAACATCTCACTCACGCACATAAAGAGGATTTCAGGCAAGCCTCACTTAAGGCGATCAACTGTACAGGGTTAAAATGCACCCTTCACATTTTCACATAATGGTTGTGTAGCAAACTTCATTGGGCATAGGCTTATAAATTTCATTTTCTTTACCACTGAAAAGCAAAGGTTTTTTTCCCCTATTTTTTATACAGACCTGCCATATCACCTCCAAAATATCAATTAAATAGAAAAATTGAGAATGATTTAGTAAAAATTTAATATGTTTATTCTCCTGTTGTGATTTTTTTCCTCTCCTGATGTCCTTATCTGTTAACACATTAGCATGACTTAGATGTGTTAATGTTCGTCTTTATAACCATTTTAGCACATTAGCATGACTTTGAGGTGTTAATTTTTGTCTGTGTAACTATTTTCCTTTGTTCAGATTGAATGACATTTAATTAATTGGTGTCACTAAAACACTCTTGTTTTCATTGGGGAAAAAAAGGAATTTATTTACATGTTCTAAACTGGACAAATTCCCAGGTAAGAGGATTTAGTACAGGGTTATAATTAGTGTTAAACCATGACAACCACATGAGAACTTTCAAGCAATGCATATAAATAAAGCCCTTGAATGATCTATGAATAAGAGTTTCCATTATCTATTTTCCATATAGCCATTTAAATCTTATTCCTTCTGTGAGGAAGAAAAAAATTTAGCAGAGCTAAAATTGTGAAATAAATGTATCCTCTCCAAACCTCTTACATTTATTTGTTATTGAGGCAGGACCACTTTCCTGGTAATCATGACCTGGTTTTTCCTTTTTGTCCACAGATAATTTATTAAACTGAATTAAGCTTAATGAACTGAATAATTTATTAAACCATATTAAGTGTACACGCCAGAGTTGAAATGAACCTTCTGTACTCACTGAGCACTACCAGATCAAAGTCAAGTCTCTCTCT
This sequence comes from Marmota flaviventris, assembly GCF_047511675.1. NCBI lineage: Eukaryota > Metazoa > Chordata > Mammalia > Rodentia > Sciuridae > Marmota > Marmota flaviventris. The sequence continues at coordinate 110,016,957 of NC_092500.1, forward strand.
GTTTTGTTTATTACAGTTTAAGTAATCAACGTTGTATTCCTTCTTAAGCAGGGTCCAAGTCTGACTTTCTGAGGATCTTTAAAGCTTGGGTAGCTCTTAACTTTTATTAAGCAGGTCCATGGACAGCCTAACAATTGAATCCTTATCATTTTACTTCTAGGACACAGGAAAAGCCCTACAAGGCAAGGTCTTATCTTCGAATTCTCAGGGACATTAACTTGAAGAGGTGGAAAATAACCAGAGTCAGTCGAAACAGAAAGTTGTACTGAGAAAACTTGTGCAATATTATTGATCATCTTAAAACAACCTAATTTTGTGGCCAACAGAATATAACCAGAAGGCTGCTGAATTTCCTGTGCAGTCCTCAGAAGCCAAACAATGATTAGAGGCAATGTAGCTTGATTTCAGATAACACACAATAAGGAATCACAGTAAGAGAATTTGTGGTTTCTCTTATTTTGCATAAAAATAAATCCATTAAAGAATTTTTTGAAAGTGTGCTTCCCATACATTCTGAAATAACCACCTGGGTTCTCAATTGCAATAAAGTTTTTCAGTACAAATATTACACAAAAGAAGCCAAAATAAAGCTTATTCACCTCATCAATATGTAGCTTTCTTTTCCTCTTCCACTAAAATATCTGTAGTTTGGTTTTATTTAGAAAGAACATTAACTTGATTCTTGCTAAGAGCCATGAATTTAAATTGCTAAACTCTACACCTAACATCCTGCTCTTCTACCTCAGGCTTCTGAGTCTCTATCAATAGTAAGAATGAAGAGTGGCAGGTGGAGGGAAGAGGTTGTGGCCAGTTGCCAAGTGCTTGTGATTGTGTAGCATGCATCAGGCCTTGGATTCTATCCCCACTCCTACCACACACAACAATGATTCAGAAGACCTGCATTAAGGTACCTGTTCGGTCTAGGAAACACTGCAGTCATAAAATTACTCTTAACTTCAATAATCTAGGTCATAAAATGAGGGGAAATAGTACCTTCCTTACTTATTTCTACTCAGTTGTGAAAATATAATTAAAAAGGGTAATGAAAGCATTTTGCAAGTTTTTAAGAAAATTATAATTACCTATGCTGATATAACTGCCATGATCTTAAATCATCAAAAAGTTAGAAAATATTAGATAATATAAATCCAGATGGTACAAACATATATAATTAATATCTAAAAAATTTCATATAGCGTTGGTCATTCACCAGGAACCAAAAAAAAAAAAAAAAACAGCTGGAAACTATCAAGAAGGGTCACTAAAATATGCAGAGGGAAGGGCAGCCAGTATAAAGGATAGACTAAACATTATAGAATCATAAAGAGTGATAAAAGGAACACCAAGAATAGAAAGCAATGGGGTCTTTAAAGTCATGAAATCTCAGTCAAATCATCTCTCAAATTCACAGAATACTCTAACTCATGGAAGACCCCTGAAGCATGAAACAAGTAGTTTTAGAATAAAAAGGAAATAAAATTTTGCACAATAAGTGTAATTTGGAAAATGCCCATTCTGGGAGGCTATAGAGGAAAATGACTCAGGAAACAGTATATAGAAGAAAAACCTGGGTGCTGGAGCCAGTCAGGCAGGTTCCAGGATCCAATTCCAATTTTCCCAACTAAAGCTCTGGTACTTGACCAAATTGTTCACTCTAGGGAAGCCTCATCCTCCCTATCTGCAAAATGGGTTCACCTTACATAGGATGGAGTGAGAGAATCAGATGCTATATCACCTTCTTTGAATGGGATACTGCCAAGCACATGATAATTTCTCTATCAATAGCAGCTTTTTTCCTTTAAATAGCAGATCCATATGGAATTACTTAAATTCATGAATGGAACTAATCATTCTTTAACTTCTTTTAGTAGAAATTAAAATATGGAGAGCTCACATATAGTTTGTTTGTGTTTTTATTTCGGTATCAAGGATTGAACCCAGAGGAGTTCTACCACTGAGCCACATCTGGAATGCTTTTCATTTTTGTAGAGACAGGATCTCACTAAGTTGCTTAGGGCCTCCCTGAGTTGCTGAGGCTGGCTTTAACCTTATGATCCTCCTGCCTCAGTCTCCCAAGTCACTGAGATTACAGGTGTGCAACACTGTGCCTGGATGTAGTTTATTTAAAGCCACCTTCAGAGATTGCAACTTTCACCATCAGTGACCTAACCTGAGCTCATCCAGCTGGCATTTCTTATACTACCACTATCTAGCCTACTGTTTACAAAGCACTGTCAGACAAGATCTCTCAGTCTAAAAGGTATACCCAAGATGATGAAATCTAAATAAGGCTCTATAGTTTAGCTAATAATATTATAGCGATGCTAATTTCTTAGTTTTGATCAATGGATATAATAGGGTTAGGTAGCATTAAGGGAGCTGGCTGAAGGATCTATGGGAACTCTGTCCTCTCTTTGCAACCTTTCTATAAATCTATTTTCCCTAGAACTCCATAACACACTGGATTCATATAAAAACACATTGAATTTATCGGGGCTATCACTACCCTCACACTCATATAATATTAACTCCTTATATGGTCTGTTCTTAGCCAAACACATTAAAATATTCAACGTTGACCTCTAAGACCTTCTTCTGGCATCCATCTAGTATCCACATACAGGCTCATTCATATATATATAACTGACTTCATTCTCATAGATATTTCTCAGTTTTCTTTTTTTTTTATTGGTTGTTCAAAACATTATAAAGCTCTTGACATATCATATTTCATACATTAGATTCAAGTTGGTTATGAACTCCCAATTTTACCCCAAATACAGATTGCAGAATCACATCGGTTACACATCAGTTTTCATTCATTACAAAATACTATGCTTCTGTTACAGGATTACTATTAGAAGTACCAGACTTACAGAAATGAATGAGATAAACAAGATCTTTATTCTCCTAGAGCTTATATCCTGGTCAAGGAAGAATGGATGAAGAACCCATTAACTGATTACACTATAATATGACTTATCAAATAAATCCTTCATTTTTACAATCTGAGGACACTAAAAATTATTGAGGTAGCTATGGTTTTTTTTTTCACTTAATCATGCAACACAACTTCTTTTCTATTTAAATTGACTTTGAAAATTGATCACTAAATCTATATAAAACTAACTAGTATTAAAAAGTTGGATAATGCTCAATTGATACTATAACATTTTGATAATTTATAAAAATCCATTTTCCATATTAAAAACAATCATTCATTAGCTAGGACTTCTCTGCATAAATTATATTTCAATACTACATTTTACTATAATTTTTTTCACTTTAGGGCCAAATATAAATAGTGAAATATATTGTTTAAAAGACAAATGCAAGGTATACTCTGCCATATAGTAATAGTTTGACTTCAGGCAAATTATGAAAATTTTCTAAGCCTCTGTTTCCCAAAATGTAAAATGTGATAGAACCTTATATAAGATATTGCAATTAAAGCATTCAGTAGTCTATATGTGTCTCATCTAAGCACCCAACACGTGTTGGTAGCTATTCTTATTATATCATAATATTCATTCCTGTGGCAAGCAGAATAATAACTCCCAAAGATGACTAAATCACTAATCTGCAGAACCTGTGAATATGCTACCTGGCCTGCAAATGTGACTTTAAAGACATGATTAAGGTTAAGGATCTTGAACTGGGAAGATTATACCATATAATGCAGGTGTACCAGTCTAATCAAGTGAATCTTTAAGGGCAGATAGTCTCTCTGTGGTGTAGACAAAAAGCCATCAGTGATACCACAGTGCTGGATTTGAAGTCAGAAGCTGGCTTCTCAGCCAAGGATCTCTGGCAGCCTCCGGAATTGAACAAGGCAAAGAAGCAGATTATCTCTTAAAGCCTCCAAAAGACTTGCCAACACCTTGATTTTGGCCCAGTGAGATTCTTCTTGGCATTACAATGTAAAGAACAGAAAGATAATAAATTTGTATTGTTTTAAGCCTCTAAGTTTATAATAAATTGTTACAGGAGCCACAGAACACTAATACAGTACCCAAGGAGAAATCAACTGTATTTACTTCCTAATATTAGCAAAACACTCATCTCATGATAATACATGGGACTCTAGTCTATAGAAGGAAATGAACCACAGTGAAAGAGAATCAATAGCTGAGCATCACTTCTCCTTCTTATCCTCCTACCCAGGGTCCACCAAAGAAACTCACACAAAGGACTCTGAGGAACAGAAGGAAAAAACATCATAAGTTTAGGAATTGAAATTGAACCCCACTGACCCCAACCACTTATGATCCACACAACTATTCTCTCTCCCTGGCCTCAGTTTCTTTTTCATAAAATGTAAAGGTCAGATTGTCTCTTGGTGCTGTTAAACTCCAAAGTGAGTCATGAAGATCCATTCTTTTTGTACATTGTGTTTTAGAAATTTATGAGCAGAGTCACTAACCTTATTTTTTATATTTAAACATGATTAATGAATACTAACATAGCAATGGCACAAATACACCAAAAAAAAAAAAAGAAAAGGAAAAGGCTTTTACAAAATTTTCCTATGCTTTACAAAGTTGTGAGTTTCAAGAAACCAAACCTACATATCAATAGGAATGTGCTTAGATTTGACAGTTAATGTAACAAAATAAACACTTTTCTAGTGATGGTAAAATTTAAGTTGCAGTAATGCTTTTTAATGTCTTATAGTTTTTGAAAAAATATCATCATTTAGAAATTTGAATAAACAAAAATTTAAACAATATCTTCAAATGAATCCTTTACCGATTAATATTACGTTCACTCCTGAGTTGATATCTAAAGAAATCCCTCACTAATTTCTGTTTAAACTCTATTTCTAAAGAAAGTTATTTCTGATATAACATTGGTTTACCTAAAATATCTTACATAATACAAGAGAACATTATGGAAGAGGACCAAAAGTGCTCAGCAAATCTGTTACAGAGAAGTGTGAGCAAACCCATCTGTAAAGGGGGAAATCATCCTGAAGTAAGTTAAAAGCTACAGAAATAAGACCCTTCGAACCTAGACCGAAGCAGCTTACAGACAGCCCCTGGAGGTCATTCCTGAACAACTGCAGTGTTAGCATTCTGAAAAAATTCTATCAGCAATGCAGTAAACCACTTTGATTTAACCATCAGAGAAGACCTGTGAGAACTCCAGCTCTAAGAATTTTACGATGACAGTGACAAAAATGGAAGAGGAAATGAAATATTTAGAGAGGTTCTGCACACATGTGTTCCTGTAAAAAGTGGGTCCCAAGTAGGGGCCTGATTTCTGTGAATTAATGCTGTGAAGCAATAAGGGACAAGCTTTTGCTGATTAAAGGCACAGTAATCCATGGAGATCTCAGAGGAAAAGATGACTGTTCTACACATGTCTTTCTTCCTGCAAGTACTGGCTGGTTTACTGACTTTAAGAATCACTTTATATTCTGTAATGTCAAGCTATCTGGAAAAGCCAATGATGTAGGAGATGATGCAAAGATACTTCCTCACTTTTGCAAGAAGTGCTCTAACAGTGGAATGTACCTATTTAAAAGCAAAAAATATGGATAAATTAGTTAATTCTGATTTGCTCTGAAATACAATGTTGTCAAGGAACAAGATGAATGGGGGGGGGGGAGCACCAGCCTCAAAGTTTAAGGGTCCAAAGATATAACTAAATTGTTGAAAACAAATAGCATTAAACCTAGACCAGTATCGAAACTTTAGTTTTTATTAGGATCATTATCATTCTTGTTGGGGCTCCAAGCACAGCTCTATAAATTTGAGTTCTCTTCACCTAGCGCCACTTTTTTCAAAAGCCCCATTACATTTAGTGTGTGATTCTGCAAAATATGTTCTGTTCCCTACAGAATACAAACCTGGAGTTAGGGTGGATATGTCTAAAGGAATACAAGGCTCTGCTAATAGTTCTGCAGATACAGATACTTTTTGAGCTCCAAAGATTCTCAAACCTTTTGCTGCACATATAGGTCACTTAGGCAAGTTTACCAAAATGAATATGAAATACTCATGGACCCCATCAAAAGATTCAGATTCAGTAGCCTAAGAATCTGCTCTTCCAGGAGCCAGTGTCAGGGCTCAGGGTGTGGCTCAGTGGTACAGTGCTTGCCTAGCATATGCAAGGCTCTGGGTTCCATCCCAGCACTGAGGGAAAAATCATTTTTTCTTTGTTCTTTCAAAAAGCATTCTAAATGATTCTGATCCAGGTACTGCAGGCACAACATTTCAGAATTAGTACACTGTCTGTGCTGAGGGTGGTCCTCTCCAAAGTTAAACAGTACTAGCAAAGAGGTAATGCCCAACCCTATGAAATCTCTCCTATAATGATGGGTTCCTTTAAATGCTTGAAATTTATTATCCTAGGTGAATCAAAGAGAATAGGACTTTCTTCCTTTGAAGAAATTCAGAATATTATAGAAAGAGATAATTGTGTTTCTTATGATTAGTGCAATAATTGATGGCATCTATAAGGCTTCAATTTTGACCCTCATATCTGAAATAAGGAGTTGAGAGAAAGAAAGGAAAAAATGAGAATCAAATATTCCAAAAAGTTTCTCCTGAGTTGTACACCTGCATTCATCTTTACGTTAAGAAAGGTAGACTATTCTCCAGATAAGGTCAAAGAGTGATTTCATAATATTTAAACAACCAATTTAAAGTATGCTATATTATTAACAAATTGCTAAGAGAATAGATTTCAAATATTTTCACCACACACAAGAAATGATAAGTATGTGAAGTGATGCCCGTTAGTTTGATTTAACCATTCCACAATGTTTCAAACATCATACAATAAACCATAAATACATAAAACCGTATTTGTCAGTCTAAAAATAAATTTTAATTTAAAAAATATTAATTAGAACACATTTATTTTGGAAAGCTATTATAGAGGTTACTTAAAAATGCTTTTTCCCTTCATGTATGGTACATTTACAAGACTAGTACCTTAATTAGAATAAGACATTTCATGTTCATATAAATATGTCAAAATATACTCTATTATCATGTGTAACTAAAAAGAACAAATAAAATACATTAAAATGCTTTTCCCCTACTTTTTAAAAGTATTTTTTAGTTGTTGATGAACCTTTATTTTATTTATTTATATGACATGCTGAGAATTGAAACCAGAGCTTATGTAAGACAAAGAACCAAACAGCTTCATAAATATGCTTTCTGAATAAGATGAGTACATATGTGGTCTTCAAATTTGAGTGAATAGATCTAATAATAGTAGTTACTAATTATAAAAGATTTTAGAACTGCTTATTCCAGGAATTTGTGGGGCTTATCCCTCATTTAGGACATTCCTGATCTACTGATTGGATGACTAAATGATTGCCGCCTTTCAATTTTTACAAGAAGACTAGACTACCCTCTTGATCATATCACTTCATACTTCTTTCCTAGGGAACTATGGGAATATTTGTGTCTCCACCATAGACTTCTCCTTTGAGATCCAGACTTTGTCAGTGTTGCTTTTCTTAAAAATGGCACAGACATCATTTTTTTGAGAAAATCCAAACTACGACTTTCTCATATACTCATATCTTTCTCCAGTCTACCACAAATTTCAGTTAATTTTATTACCATCCCCTAATTTCTATACCTAACCCTTTAAGGAAGGGAACTTTTATAGTATTAATTAATAAGCAGAGCCAGAAACCAGTAACCACTTAACTATAAAGCAACTTCAACTGTAGAAAAGAGGAGAAAGAAGAAGTACGCCAACCATAAAGGCTAAAACACTCATCCTAAGAAAGGAGGAAGTAACCAGAAAAGAATAGTAAATCATGAGAGATGGCAGTGCCCATCATGGTGTCCATATGCCCAACAGAATGGACACCATGTCAAAGGCCAATTGGGGAAGGATCAGAAGCTGGATTGGGAAGAAGGTGTATGCCTAAGGAGCAAAGATCTATAATCTGCTGCTTAGCTTTATTCTGTGCTTGGCTTTAGATGTGTATAGGGATCCTATATATATATGAGAGGGAGGGAAAATATTATTGAAGATATAGGGACAATAATAATATCAAGGGATTTTTATAAAGCAGAGGTGAGTAAATGTGATCCACAAGCCAAATCCTGCCCACCATGTTTTTGTAAAGAAAGTTTTGTTGAGACACAGCCATACTAATTTGCTTATAAATTGCCTTTGAGTGTTTTTGCACTGCAAATGTAGAGATGGCCATTTACAGAAATAGTTTAAGATCCATGTTACAGAACACCATAAGTCATCATGGAAGATCTACAGAATCTTATCTAGCAATTAGAAGCAGCTGGTTTCATAAAGACACAACAGAATGGTAATAATCCACATGGGATCTACATTTTGAGGATGAAAAATGAAATGGGTATACAGAATGAAATATTCAAAATATTGTATGTCAATCTTAAAGGAACAAATCCCCATGTGGATAAGCAGAGGAATAAATGATATGCTTATGATAAATGTGGGCATTACTTGGTTCATACATAAAATCGTAAGCAGAGGTGGGATATATAAGCCTGAAAATAATGGTGGGGAAATCAACCTCAAAGGCAGAAAATACGTATGTTATGAGTATTTGAATTAGCATTTTATTTTGTGTATTTATTTGATGTGCATGATTTTATTTGATGATGATTTCCTACCTAGAAAAAAAGAGGAAGACTGGTTCACTTAAACTCTGGTAGAAAACCCCTAGGTAAGGATATTTATCAAAGAGAGGACCTGAGGGCTACAAAATGCAAAATTAGAGATGAAATCGTGGAATGTCTCACCCATTCACAACCAGAACAACTACATCTACCCAACAAATGAAACTGCTTTTGTTACTTGATGAGCAGTTTATAAAATCTCCTATTCTGTTTAAATGTGTGAAGTTATAACACTATGCCCTTACTGGTTTGCAATGATTTGCAACTATAATAAAGATGGTTGGAATAAAACGTAATTATAAATTGGGATAATGTATTCTAGTCAAGCAGAAGTGATTTGGGGATTAGAACTGTGACAGTGGCTTATTATTCCAGAGGAAATGAAGTTTGGGCATAATGAATCAAATCTGTACAAGGAAAATATTAGGAGACTCTTTTAATTTTATCTTAGAGACTTTATCCTATACTTTGCTTAGGCTGTATTGATGATATGTGGTGCAATTTGTTCTTGGGATGGCTCTGAGATGATTTATGTCCTTTATAAAATTGAGTTGACTTTTGTGATGGGGATTAGAGGGAAAATGTCAGTTAACTTTTAAATCAAAAATCAAGAAGTTGAGGAAAAAAGATGAAAGACTTGGGGAGTGTGCCACTTACGTAATAAGTGTTTCTAAAACATGTTGCAACTATTTCTTTGAAAGAGGAAATAAGAAAACTGGGTGGGAATCAAATACTTAGGATAATAAATCATAGAGTCACAAATTTTAAAATGCAGGCAACTTAAGAATAGAGGAAAAATAGAAAATAAAAATGAACATAAAAGGAAAAGGCAGCTAAGTAGTAATGAATCTGCTTATAAAACTTACATAAGTTTTGGAATCAGACAATTTAGAAACTGAATTCCAGCTCAGAATCTGATTTTTTTATGGCCATGTATATCTGTAATCTGATTATTGCATATATGTAATTATTTACTAACTGTATTACCTTATTATAGAATTCTTGCTCTGTTTTACATTAATTACAAGTCATTCAATTCACCCCATTGGTAAAATTGGGAAAAGAGAGACGAGAGTTTAGAAATAGAAAAGAAATAAACAATAAAGGCAAGAAAACTGGAAGTATTTACAATAAAGCTTCAGGAAAAGATAAGAGTGAAAATAAACCCTGGCCTTAAAAAAACTAGTCTCTGCTGGTTTGAGTAAAGGCAGAGGAACCTAAAACTTGTTTATAAAGGCTTCACTGAAGATGAGAGAGGAGACAGCACCCAAGAAAGAAGAACACTAAAGCTAGGACCTGAAAATCAACACCTACTCACCTGGCTATAAAATCATGAGGGCACTGGATACAGGGCCAGACCTTAGGAAAGGGGATGGTATTGAAAATCCCCTTGTATGCACATTATTTACAACCAAGTACAATGACTTTATGAGCATCTCAAACTGCAGGGGAACTAAGATCCTAAACTACTTCCAGTGAGTAAGGAATGGTAAATAGAAATTAATAACAGAGCCCCACACATTATTACTAGTTTTAAATGGAGATGACATTGTTGTGTTTTTAATTAGGAGCACTGTCTTTATTGATTCACTTTATTGTCTACTAAAACATAGTATAAAGACTGTAACAAGTTCACCCCTGACTTCAATCCTCCTTAAAATAGCTTTCCCATCATAGACTTTCCAGAACCTACCAAGCACAGCTCACGAGTACATCTATGTACACACTGCCCGGGTATCCTCATATAAAGTACTTTTCTTTCAAAAGCAGGAAGGAATAAGGTAATCACTAATTAGAAGTTTGGTTCAGATGAACTTTCCAGGTATGTGTAGCTCAATGCACATTCTTATCATTCACCTTCCGTCCAGTCCATTACCAATACTCTATAACATCATTCATAGTACCATGATTACCTTATCATTGACAACCTGAAAGAGCCACAATCATCAATCATTCAGTTTTATATGTGATATTTTGTCTTAAGAAAGGTTTCTTTCAATGTCTATTACAATGGACGGAGAGAAGGGCATTCAGCCCCCAAATGCAACAATTACATGGCAAAGAAAGGTATCACTTAGCCTCTATTATTAGGTAAAGAATGCTTCTCAACTATTTAAAAATGACTTCCTTCTACATATGTCACAAGTTCAGACTTATAATGAGCTTCAGCCAACTTTGCCAGACACTAGAAGTTTAAAAAAGTTAAAAAAGAAAGCAAATAAACCTGGAAAATTCCACAACACTGGATTAAAACAAAACAAGCAACAGCTATAATAAGAAACCTATTCAAGTAGTACTACCAACAACCATACATCTTTACCAACCCTAAGGTTCCACATGGTCACTCCAGTCAGCAGAAGCATGTGTTATGAACTGTTTCATTGTGTTCGAACATTGATAATTTAGTACTTGGATGTATTTCTAGAGCATATTCCTATCATCCATTACTTGGCAATGCTTGAAATTATAAAAATAGACATAATGATTTCAAATTTCTTCATCTATAATTCAATTTAGGAACTTGTGGATACACCAATACAAAGTCCAAATTCCATCGTGTAAAGCATAAAAAAACTCCAAGAGGCTCAGTGAGTTAGCATTCTCTTGAAGATGAAAGTGATAACAGCTCACTTGGAGGAAACTTACCATTGAAACAAGCACTTGGAGATCTAGGGTGTGTTTTAAACATGCAGGAACAATTGTCAAGAGAGAACAGGCTCTATTACAAAAAAGTGATTCTCGAGCAGTTAGTGACCTATTCCCTCCCATCCATATCCTAAAACACAATATTTTTTGCTTTAATAATACTGAGGAATTAAGACTAACGGAAACACCTGGAGTTGATTTTAAACATTACTTTGTTAGCCCAGGGTATGGTCCAAATCCCATCAGGCTAAATTTCACCCTTGACCTGCCAAATATGATTACCAGAGTCCAGTCACTTCTCTGAGTCCTGCAGCTGTTCTTCCCCCTCCCTTCATAGTCATCACATCTACTTCTCTGCCCAGAACTCCAACGGCAGTGAAAGCACCCATTGCCAATTCAAGTAGAACAACAATTTCTGCAATTGACCTTCCCAAGCAAGCATGCCTGTGTTTACTACCACTGCTAAACTAGCAATATGTGGAATCCACACACCTCCAGAAATCCCAAGAGCACTTTCATTGGTGATGGCCTAATGCAGACACTGCTGGGTGAAATAGCAACTTATGAGGGCTACAGCAACTGTCACACAGTTTATTTAAAAAAGAATCACAGGACATCCAGAGTGTTTAAGTTGCAGGCAAGGCAGAATGTGGAGCTTCAAGCTCACCTATGTACAGATCCTATAACACCAGGTGATGGACTACCAGGCTGGAACCTTTTCCCTGACCCAGTTGTCAAATCATTTAACATATCATTTTTCTTTTGAAGACTAAAGATTGAACAAGTCAGGCTACAGAGGTCTTTTGATTTGTTTTGTTTGGGGGGGAGTTGTTTGTTTTTGTTTTTTTCCCTGTACTGGGGATTGAACCCAGGGATGCTCTATCATTGAGTTACACCTGAAGTCCTTTTTATTTTGTATTTTGAGACAGGGTCTCCCTAAGTTGTCTATTCTGGTCTTGAACTTATGATCCTCCTAGGTCAGCCTCCAAAGTAATTGGTATTATAGACAAGTACAACCCAAAGGCTAGAGAGAGTTTTTGGTTTTTTGTTTTTGAGTACTGGAGATTGAACTCAGGGGCACTCGACCACCAAGCCATAACCCCAGTCTTTTTTTTTTTTTTTTTTTGCATTTTTTCCCTAATAGACAGGGTCTCACTGAGTTGCTTAATGCCTTGCTTTTGCTGAGGCTGGCTTTGAACTCACCACCCTCCTGCCTCAGCTTCCCAAGCTACTAGGACTACATAAGTTCACCACTGCACCTGGTTTGTTTATTTATTTTTTATTTATTTTTAAATGATTAGATAACCTTTTTAATATTTACTTTTTAGTTGTAGTTGGACACAATATTTTTATTTTATTTTTATGTGGTGCTGAGGATAGAACCCAGGGCCCCGCACATGCTAGGCGAGCTCTCTACCGCTGAGCCACAATCCCAGCCCCAATGTTTGTTTATTTTTAAATCAAATTTCTGACACCTTGGCAAAGTCTTGATCCTTCTCTTGTAAACTTGGCAGAAATCACTAAGCTGGTAGCGGTTATATTCAATAAAATGTATACCTTGTCAAATAATATCTTGAGCCACATTTTGCCTCTATTTCATTGAGATTTCCACGATGAACCTATTGACCTTTTGGCTTATTGACTCCCTCCATATCCCCACTTGAGGCATTTCTTAGAGACCTCCTATTTCAAAACTGACCATATATAAGTTTACTTAGTAGACCTGAAAGGCCAATCAAACCATTCTTCCTCACAATGTCCATCTACTGAAAATCCCTAACTTGAGTACTCTTCTGGTCAACAGATCTTTTCTGGGAAACATTAACATTGATCTAAAGTTTTCAGCTCCTTGATAATTAATGATCCCTCTTCCAACAGAGGGGAAGTTTTTCACAATAATCTTCTGGTTAGGAGAAAAACTAAAATTGCTAAGTGTAGCATAATTAACATCATCTGTAAAAGATTTGACAAAATAGATAACACTCAGGACAAATTCTGAGGAGATCTTTTGAATCTTAAAGATAAAAGCAAAATACATCGACAATCGCAAGCACTTTTTATTTAAGGGCACTTGCCCATCCTGAAGAAGGGACATAACTCATGAACTAAGACCTTACAGTAGAACTTCTCCACATTAGGCTGAAACTCCAAAAGGTTATACCTGTGAAGAACCCAAAAGTAGCTATACCCACAGGGCAAGCAAGTCTCAACCTATTCTCTTCTAACCTCAGAAAAAAAAAAGGGGACATTGTACTGACCCTGAGTGAAATGGAATGGGAAAGCTGAGGCCACAGACAAACCCCAGTAAGGATAGGCTGGTAGGCCAGAACCTCTGACCATCAACTTGGTAGTGTTCAAAGTACACAGCAGTTAACAAACACAAATCTTCTTGGCAAGAATGCACTGTGCTACACCTGGAGGAATGCCACACATCATTTTTATACAAAAGATGACCATCCCAGAGTCAGACACAACCAAACACAGTAAGTAGTGAGAATTAACACAGACTGAAATCATCACACAAATTATGAAACAATTATGCTTACTCTGTTGAAAGAAAGAAAGGACACACTTGAACATATCTTTAAGGACTAGGAAAACATAAAATGCAATATAGAAAATATGAAAAAGGACCAAATAAAATTGCTAGGAATGCAGGGGGGATGGTAATTAAAATAAAAAACTTTATGGATGGTCTTGGCAATGCAGAAGAGACAAGGAGTGAAGTGGAAGACAGATCAGAAAAAATGTAGTATCAGAGTTAGAAAAAATATGGGAAATTGGAGAGAGGAAATAAGAGAACTGAGGACTACAGTTAAGAAGGTCAAACTTAATTTTAGTTAAAGTTTCAGAAGGAGGGAAGAGAGTGAGTTGCAGGAAATCTTTGAAGGTATGTGGATGAGATTTTCCAAAATGAAGCAGATCCACATGTTCAAGAAGTCCAACGTCCTGAGCAGGAATAAGGAATCTGCTTCTAAACACAGCACAGTGACTAAGGGGGTGGATATAGAGAGGACATACCCTTGAAACATCCAGAGAAGAAAGGCAGATCATCTTCAAAGGAGTGGCGGTTAGACTGACATCTAACTTCTCAACAGCATCTGATAGATTAAAGCACATTCAGGACTAGCCGCATCTTGGTTTTAGACCAAACGATATGTTTTACCTAATGCCATAATTGCATGCTGACTAAGTCCTTTCTCTGAACCCTTTCTCAAGGTAATGGCAATAAAGAGGATATAAATTTCTGAAAATAATTCTGAAACATTCGGCAGCTTTTAGCTTTATTACCCAATAATGTGGTAAAGACTCTGTACTAGAAATAATGGTGCTTGGCTTATAAGTTTCATCTGTGTTAAAGTCTTCCCACCAATCAATTAAAATACCTTCCTGGAGCTGGGCCACAGAGAAAGAGAAGAAAAAGTAAAATTGATTCTTCCCGGGTAATAAACGGACCTTGAGAAGATACACTTAAATATATCTCTGGGCCACTGATAGAGTACCTGATGCTTGCCTAATAACTTTTTTTTTCCAGATTTGGCTTTAAGAAATCAAATTTTTCTTTCATATATTTCTCCTTAGAGCTTTCATTTGTACTTTACATCCTAACAATAAATCCTTAATTACAATTATGATAATGCCAGAGAGCATTTTACATATCTGTGTTGGGACTCAGTGACTCTGATGTTAAAAAGGCAACTAAAACAATTTCACATACATATCCATGGTGACAATCACTGTGGTTTAATCCACTTCACTTAAAAAGCAGTCTCCTGCTTGTCTAATAAAAGTCTTGCTTTATCAAGAGAACAGATACATTTAGGAATTTTGTAATGGAAAGTTTAAAAGGTTCCTTTCAATGAACAGCTTGATGACAATTCAGAGTTACTAGAGAGAAAAAAAATATGGGACCATAAATCATCTTAATTTTTTTAAGAGAGAGATTTTTAATATTTTATTTTTTTAGTTTTCAGTGGATACAACATTTTTGTTTGTATGTGGTGCTGAGGATCGAACCCAGCGAGCGCGCTACCGCTTGAGCCACATCCCTAGCCCCAAATCATCTTAATATTATGATCCTTCCACTAAGATAAACAAGAGGACTAAAAATCTACTTGATGAATTTAGTAGTATGTTTCCCAGCACCTCTAGAAAAGATGATTTTAGTAGTATGTTTCACAGCACCTCTGGAAAACATACAGAGCCTATATCCAAATATAAAATGGAGTACATAGAAAGTTAAGGATGAAGAACCAAAACTAAATCTAAAAACCATGTACCCCTGAGGAAGAAATTATATAATGTGATATCATCACATCATCATATAATTTTCAAAGCAAAAATATTAGGAATTTATCAAAGTCTCTGTCTAGTTTGCATGTTTTACTGCTTTACACTGGCTTAATAGAGGTTAAATCCCATAACTCTTACCAATCATACATTGTAAGGAACAACTAAGTTAACGGCATCTGAGAGATCACAATTCATAGCCAATGCCTAGTTTCTATTGAGAACTTCATTAAAAAGACTTCTGCACTTGTGATTTATCAATATATTTATTACCATGCACTATATTGTCCTAAATAATTCATATACCTAAAAGAAATTCTAGATATATTAACCACATTACTATTTCACCCACCAAAAATTGTTCTATAGGAGATAAACTCTTTCCTACATAAAACCAGTTTGTTATTTTCCTATACTTTATATAACTATTATTTTTCCTATGCCTTAGACTTTATGAAAACACACCAGGCTCTAGGTGACAACACACCAGGAACATACTACATAAAATTGGAGACCACTGGCCTAATAAAATCAGACTCTGAATCATAGTTTTGTTTTTTTTTAATCTAAAATTTTGACTTCGTATCTAAATCAACCTTATTAAGCATGAAACAAGGAAATAAAGCCCAAATGAATGTGGAAAATTGCACAAATTTAGTCCTTTAATCTTTTGATTGCTGCTCAGAACAGTTTCCTTTCCATACCAACACATGGTGGTCCTTCCCAAAGGCTCTTGCTCCCTCTTCCTCTCAGGTAATGACTACTTACTGTAAGTTCTTAGAGACTCAAACACACATACACACACACACACACACACAGAGGCACGCATGCACACACACACACACACACACACACACACACCATAGTGTATCCAAACCCAACACACATATATGTAGATCACACACACATACCCTCAGACACACACCACACTACATCCAGGATCAAACACACATACAACACACATACACACACACAAACACTGCTTCTAGGATCAAACATGCATGTACATGCACACACACACACAAACACTGCTTCTAGGATCAAACACACATGTACAAGCACACACACACACACACAGACTGAAGTTGTCACCCTCCAACCCTCTCACCCTGAGCTGGGGAGTACTTCCTGGTTATGACCTGGAAGAGCCTTATAACCCATGACTGGCTGGGAATCATCAATTGTCTGAATTCCCACTTCCTTGGATGAGTTCCCAGTGGACTCTTCAATCCCTTTCTAGCCACTGTTTAATTCCCTCATTAATGGGGCCAGGTAAATGAATCAGCATACTTCCTGAGTTTCTACCACCCTCAAAGGGTCTTATTCTCCTCAAGGCAAAGTTCCTCCATAAGACCTATTGAGTGTCATTTGTGAAGCTCTGGTCTGAAGATGGTTCCCACCATACCTCAGGAAAATTCTGTGAAGCCCAGACAAAAATCATAATATGCTGAGGTTTTTTTCTTTTAAGGCACTAGCCAAATCCTTCAAATAAAGATCTGGACTAAATTAGCATCCTATGAGAGTTGGAAAAATAACTATCTCTCATTCCAACAATCCTCCATCCTTCCCTTTCAAAAAAATTAAATAAATATAAATAAATCCCCCAATGCAAATTGAACTACCACCTCACAGATTTAATAATGGTCTAGAAGACCTTTAACCTTCAACCTCTGGGTTCCTGGATCAGACATGGTTCAGGTTGCTAGTGATAAAATGTCACCATAATTAGTGGTTGGTCATTGGCTTTCAGATGGAAGAGGCAACTCCATGTCTCACAGCAGCTGTCAAGGCATAAGTGCTCATGACCCTTTTCCCATGCACTTCCATTTCACAGAGAGTATCCAGAGAGCCCACAAAGATCTTTTTTTGTTCTCAGGCCTCCTGCATAAGGGGTCAGTGCTAACAAAAGTTTCAGAGCACTGAGCCAGCTTACACCTATACCAAATGTTAATTCACACACACACACACACACACATACACACACACCTCTGTTACCCTCGTCTTCTATGTTATCATATTATGACTTTACTGGTCATCTTGTCAATCAAAATTTGTTGGACCTACTCAGGTATAAAACACAGTAATAAGGAACAAAAATATATAAAGGTTTGGCTGATTTTAATTTATGGCAACCCTTGAAATAAAATTGCATCAACACATCTCCCAAGCTAGTCTTTGATGGTAGAGAAATATACTTCTCTTAACAAGAGAAACCATTAGCAAAGAAAGCTAAACTCATATATGGTTCTGACATTAGATTGGAAAGTGCATCTTCATGAAAATTAAAATCCCTACCCAGAAATCTGGAGGACTGGGTTCTAGTGCTGGGATTCATGCAGTTAGACCCTAAGATTATCTTCATCCAAAAAGATGTAGTTCAAGCAGATGAACTTGTCAGTTCTAACACTTTATGATTTTTCTCAAGACTAATGTAAACCTTGATATTTAGGCAGTTATTAATATTAATATTTTCTCAGTACTTACCAGGAACAATTATTTATTTGTACATTTATTTATTTATTTAACAAGCTCTTAGTATAGCAAACATTAGGAACAGGCAAAGGCAAAGTAATCTATGAATATTAATTTTTTTAATTGCATCAGTTTAATTAATTTTAACTACTTCTATATATACAACAGAAAATGTAACAGAAACAATTTAGGGTTAGCAAGAATTGGGCACTGAACAACTTCTATTTTCAATTCATCCGTCTGAATAATTAAGCACCAATTAATATTTACTGAGAGATTTAAAATAAATTCTGCAAATTTAAACCACAAAAATAATGAATGGTCAATTTAGGAGCAAATCCATACATCCCTGGTATCGGTGATTTGCACTCATACTTTCTTATTAACTGACAGTACAAAATAACTAAATAGCTACCCAGAAACTTCTACAACTCATTGTTTTAAGCAAATTAGTGCAACTTCCATATTCATTCAGTCACTGAATCAATTCTTAAGAACAAAAACTATGGTCCCCGTACTTTGCTGGCCCCTGGTAATAACATATAGCATAAGGTTTTGTAAAGATTACAGTGAAATATAAACTGCTAAAATATACATATATATATTTACTCAATTTAAAGTTCTTCTAGGTGGATACAGTGGTTTATTTCTAAAAATTAAAAATATTAATGATAAAATTAAATGCTCAAAATACAATTGAGTTCACTGTCACCTCTGAACAGCAAACAAAAACAAAAATAGGACATAAATAAATATTCAAAACATATTTTCTGTCTTGTTAAAAAAAAGTCGGTAAAATGTAGAAATGTTGCCAACTTATTCATATACATGTATGTCCTGTTTAACAGCTCAGCATCTCTACCAGCTCAGGAAATACTACTTCAATAGCCTAGTAATCAGACAAATAATTCTATAGAAAGTAAGTCTAATCTGTGGCTCCAGCCCTTTTAAGTATATTATTCATTAATACTATTTTTTTTCAATGCTGGAGAGTGACTTAAGGGAATTGCACATGTTAGGCAAGCACTCCACTACTTGAGCTACGCTCCAGCCTTCTTAATACTTTTTGAAACTAATCAAAAAGAGAGCCAGTAGCCAAAAAAAGGATATAACCACATATCCAGGAACTGTGCAATGCTGTACTCATAACCTGGATATGTATATCAACATGGACTCATTTCTCATTTCCTAGAGGGACCAGAAACACACTATTTCCATGGGGTTTTCTACCCCCTGCCACATGACAATGCTAAGGATGCCCATTCTTTGCTTAATTTATGAAGGAGTTTCTAGCAAAGACTGCTATACACACAATCAAAAACTAGATTCTTATAAGGATGGAAAAGGGTGTAATATGTCTGTATGTGCATGTGTGTGTGTATGTTTATTATAGTGAACTAGACTACTAGGAAAACACTGGGGATCTTTCAAAGGATTATTTCTTTCTATGAGTTCATGTGAGAATTATAAAACCAAATTGGAGGTGAATAGCAGCCAGGAGCAGTGGCGCACACCTGTAATCCCAGTAGCTCTGGAGGCTGAGGCAGGAGGACTTCGAGTTCAAAGTGAGCCTCAGCACTTAGCAAGGCCCTTAGTGAGACCCTGTCTCTAAATAAAATATTTTTTAAAAGGGCTGGGGATATGGCTCAGTAATTAAGCGCCCCTGGATTCAATCCCCAGTACCAACAACAACAACAAAAAAAAAAAAACTAGAAAAGTTGGGGATGAATAAACTTTTTTTTTTTTTTAAACCCAGGGCCTCACACATGCTATGTAAGTACTTTACCACTGGGCTTTACTCCCATTCCTTTTTTGATGGTCTGTGAATAATGTAAACAACAGTTAAAAATTTAAAAATCTACCGTTTCTTTCAAAATATCAAACTAGAGTATAACTATTTCTATAGATATGTTTCCTTCCTGTCAGTTTCAAGGCAATTGGAAAACACAATATAATCAACATGTTATCAAAAAAAAAAAAAAAAGAAAGAAAGAAAGGAAAAGGAAAAACCCTCAAGACATAAGTCTCCCATTTCTGTTGAATTTAATATATGGAAAATCATGTATTTCGTTTTCCATTCAACTCAGTATTCAAATAATTGGTTTTCTCTTGACAAACCCACCAGCTCATTTCCATAATTCCTGTAAGTATAACTCTTTCCCAAAATGGATAATGCATGAGCAATACCCTTAGGGAAGATTCCAAGTATATAGCAAGGTGACCTCACTAAAACAAATTATAATCACAATCTATTTTCTGTATTTGATCTTATCCTTCTGGGGACAATATACTGACCTTCAATATTATTCCCAGAAATAGATGACAATAATTTTCAGTATTACTTCAATTATAACTGTTTATAAAAATCTACCATCTCATGGGCTTTGAGGCAGCCCTTTCCCTTTTTTATTTATTTAAAAACAATTTCAAGTGAAGAATGTGAAGGGAATACTATAATTTTCAACAATGAAATGCTGTACTTAAAACCAATGCTTGCTTCTATTTTACTCTGTTGGCAGAGAATACAATGAATATTAAAAGAATATAAAGAAGGTTTGATACATATGCACAAAAATAATGTCTTCTTACTATACAAATGAAAAACAATTTCAGACAATTAACTTTTTATACCACATAATACAATAGGCCCCAATCAAATTAATTCACAAACTACATTCATCTTTGCTTCTGGCTGGGAAAATAGAAGTCAACAGGCATATGTAGAAAAATGATTCTGATGCATTTATTCTATAAATATCTGTATGCAAGTATTCTATCAGGTACTGTTGCGCAGTACAAAGTTACCCAATAAGTTATTTTTTACTTCCAAATATGGGAAATTAGGAATGGGAGCATTGCATCTAAAGAACTAATGGGCATATATTTTAAGAGACTGGAGGTGTGTGTGTGTGTGTGTGTGTGTGTTCTGTGTATGTGTGCATTCATGAGTGTATTTAAAATACAAGTACATTTAACATACTATTGTAATAATGAGTAAAACACCTTGCACCATAAATGTTCTTCTGCTGTAAAACTGAGTTTACCTCTAGGCCAAAGATCATGCTAAATCTCAGGCTAAGAATGTCCAACTCTGATTTTTATGAATGTGTTCTATATTTGGTATCCCACTCTCAACAATGTTTCAAATTTCTCGGATCAATGCAAATATGTATTTCATATGTATTATCCACATGATATTTATTTACAAAGAACTTTCATGTATAAGACCCTATGTACAATATTTATAAAGTTACATTCTGAGGGCTTAATATTGGGAACACATTGATGTAGCCCTACAGATAAAAACATCATTAGATGAACAAATAATGAAAAAAATGCTCAGATTTTCTTCAAACAACTGATATTTTAAATGAAAATAATGTTTTTAGTCTCTACTGTATACCAGGAACAATGCTAAATATTAGCCCTCAGAACTGCCTCAAGAATCACATAAAATTATTGTCCACAATGTATAAATGTAGAAACTGAAGCTTATAGAGTTTTATGCTGACAGAATTACAGTAGTGGTAAGGGGTGTATCCGGAGTTTCTCCCAAACCCCATGAGAATACACAGCCTTGTCTCTTAACCACTGTTGTGTTCTAACTTCCAAGAATACCTCCATGTCCAGGACTAAAACTAGGACTTCCTGTCCTAGAATGGACTTAGTTAGTAGGCCTGACCAGCATTCCAGTATCACAGGGACATCCACTTGATGGGAATTAAAGTCACATTCTCATGATGATATGTTCTGGGCTGCCCTACATGGAAAGAAGAATTCTCATTTGGACTGCTATTTAGGAAAGAGCACAATTTTTTTTCCTTCCTATTTTGGTGGCCACATTGTGATAAGAGAGTTCTAGTTTTATGTGTGTACCTATGTATGTTTATACATATATTTATTTTGTGGTACTAGGGATTGAATGCAGGGTGCTCTACTAATGAGCTACATCCCCAGCTCTTTTTATTTTTTATTTTGAGATGGAATATAACTAAGTTACCCAGGCTGGTCTTGAACATGGAATCCTCCTGCCTCAGCCTCCCAGATACTGGGATTACAGGTATGCACCATCACTCCTAGAGTTTTATTTTTAAAGTGAATAGGCCAGATGATTTGGGGAGAAGGGAAAATACTAATCAATTCTAGAGTGCTCCAAGTGTCAGAATACTGTTGATTTGGAGATATCTGAAACACTGGTTTCAAGACAGGACCACCACCTGTAAACCTAAGCTGAAGAATATATATTTTAGAGGGATATTTTTTCCATCCCATCCCAGAAAGAATATGTAGATGTGGAATATGCAAATTTGGACTTAAAATGTGAGTCGTACTCTGTACTTCCTTCCATCTAGTAAGTTTATAGATAATAAAAATATCTTAATTAGCAAAAATACCATTCAAACTTTTACAGGATCCTTAAGAGGATGAGTTAAAATGTCCTATCTGGATTTTATATGAACTGCTGACTACACAAAGTGTATGTTTTAATCTACGTCAAACCCGAACAGAGTTTCCAGAAAAAGTAAACCCTTTCCAAACCAGTCTTCATGCTAAACTCATATATTACATGAATATAAAAAATGAACAAATACAAAACAATTCTTTCATTTAAATACTCATAACCCTGAACATAGTATAAATTCATAACTAGAAAGTAAGTCTTCCAAGTTGAAGGCTGGGGAGAGAAGAGAGAACAAAGGGAAGTTCCACAGGAAAAAAGCATATATGGAATCATGTGAAACATAATACAAATGTTCACCTGGTAGGCACTAAATTATAATGTGTTGTATCTAAAATGACTCTTCTTATCCTGCAGCCTTTATTATGTCAACTACTGTTAGAGCAAGTTATCAATCCTCCTCTGTTTCCCTTATCATCCTACAGTGTCAAAGCTTCCAAGGAATAATGTGAAAAGGAAAGAAGAGACATTCGGAGACCACCAAGAAATTTTCTAAATTCCGATAAAATTAAGAATAGAAAGAATACTTAATTCATGGCAGACATATTTTTAAACATTAAATAGCAACATATGCTATCTTTATAAAAACTGCTGCCTCACTATGAATATTAGATTTCTTTTAAATATCTGTTACCTATCTCCTTCATTTTTTTCTTATTCTTTGATTCTTGGATGCCTTTCTAATCAGTTCACATATCAAGTGTTATTTCCTATTATTATACTCAAATGAAAATCCTAAATCACATACAAAACAGCTAAGAAAAAAAAGTTATAATGTTTGAGGCTTTTTTAAAGAGAAATTCTAAATTTAGAAATTCTAAAAATAATCAATATTCAAATTTTGCCTTATATCAAATTGAATATTTCTGAGGAAAAATTGTAAAATGTTTGGGAATTTCAACTTTCAAATTTGGAGTCCTTCAATATAATATATATACAAATATACATTGAAAATATTTTATCATATTTATAAAAACTATTTTATGAAAAAAGAAATCATTCCAGATTGGAATTTAGACATTTCCTTGTAGACTTTAGAGTCACTATGGAATAGCTAAAGAGACTATGACATGCTTTAAAAATGTAATTTAAGTATCTAAAATTGTGAGATTATATGTAATAATGAAATGCATTATAAGCATATACACTTTTAAAAATTTGCTTTATTGAAATCCAAACTTTATAATATAAATCATCTAATAATGAGATTCAATTTCACTTGAAATAAAATTCTTGCTTATTAAAACTACTAGAAAAAATGAATTGATGTGGAAATGTGAAAGTGAGTAAAGAGCTTTTTTGGTTTTCATATCATTCCATAAAATAAAAGTCTAGAATTACTCACCAATCATCAATGTTAAATTTTGTGGTAGAATTTTACTACCTTTTCCTGTAAGGAAAAATGCTAATTGCCTTAGCATTTAGTATACTAACTTTATACTGAATCCATTTTAAGTGGATATCATATGAGCTTAACTGTTGATTGGAGAAACTGCCATTGCTTTAATTACTTCCTATCCCAGATTTATTTTATAAATTACTTTAATCCCCTTTAATTACTAAAACTTAAAAAAAAAGATTTCTTCAAAGTTGTCATTACTATGTTATTTAAAATAACATGTAAAAACATAAAGTCAAATTACTAAAGACCCAATATTAGATTAAACTCTGTAACCCTGACAATATTGAGCCATGTATGACCTATAAAACTGACAGTTTCCTATGGTTCAATCTAATGAAATGGGCCCTGACTCCCATATCATTGAAACTAAAACTTAACAGCTTTTCAGGGGAGGCAATTGCCTGTTCATTGAAGTTGCCAGAGGTTTGGGATACGGTGGCAGAGCAAAAGCTATCTTTATCAGTGATGCCATTCTTGGAGAAAAAAAAATGTGAAGAATATCACATTTTTAAAAGGGAGAGGAAGTAATATCATAGGAGTAACTCACAACAAAAATGAGAAGCACGGGGTAGAATAAACCATGAGCAAGTAAACCACAAAAACAGGGTTGTGTGACAGTATTATACAAAGAATTAGTTATTCCATGATCTAAAAGAATTAATTACTCAAACCTGTGTGTAAATCAAAGTAGGGCTCTTAAATACTGAAGCCTGGGTCAAGGAAACAGAGGGATAAGCAAAATGAAAACAAATCTATTAAACACCATGTGTTCAATTTTGATGCTTTCACATATAATTTTACAATGCCAGAGTAAAATTTTCAAATACTACTAAATCTTTTTCTGGGTATCACTTGAATTTATTGGACAAGAAATGCTTGGAAGATTCTTAGAGCTGCTTGGCTCCCTGGGGAAAAGGTGCCAGAGAAGATCAGTCTGACAGTCTGCAAGTTCCCTTGATGGCTGCATCATTACCATCAGAATGATGCTTCAGAATATTCTGATTCAGAATTCTTAATGAATTCAGGATATTTGGTTTTGCTGGAAAACAAATTCCATTTGAAGCAGCTAACACTGAGGGACTCATGATCCTGTTCCTTCCAGGAGATTGCCCAGAATATTGCAGGAACTTTAAAAAAAAAAAAAAAAGTCAACCTTTGGGGAATAGCAGTGTGATGCTCTTGCAGCACCCTCTGGAGGCCACAGAAAGGTGACACTGTTAAAAGAAAAAACTGAAGAGAATTCTGACCACCTCTGTCTGACCTGTCCAGAGGCCCAAGAACTTCACAGATCTCACTTGAGGTGGAAAAAAAAAAAAAAAACACATTCACCAATCATAATCCAGGATACATAAGAATTATGCATAAGTCACTTAGTTTACAAATTGAAAAGAGGAACTGAAGTTGTAGCTCAGTACTAGAGTGCTTGCCTTGCCCAGGTGAGGCCCTGGGTTGGATCCTCAGCACCACATAAAAATAAATAAATAAAATAAGTGTGTTCATCTACAAGTAAAATATTTAAAAAAAAAACTGGGAAAGAGGTCCAATATGAAACATTCTCCATAACTTTGTTACTTAATTTTATTGTTAAAAAAAAAAGCACTGATTGGTATATTTTCACATGCTACACTCTGAATTCTTGTGGGAATTTATTGCAGAGGCTTTTTCAATATTTTGAGGAGAGGGATGCGGAAATTTTCATTAACAAAAATCTAATTCTGTGCAGATGGTTATATAGGATATTATTAATTAGCAAAATTCAAAGTAACCATCTTCATGCTTATTAAAACTGAGACTAAATTAAGCTGTTTCTTTTTTCCATAACACCTCACTTTTTCTAAAGCAACAAACACTGACATCTATTGGTACTATGGTAGTTTGCTTTTTTTTTTTTTAATCTACTAAAACTTATGCAAATTCATAGTCTCATGACATCAACAGAATTAGGATAAACCCAAAATATCTGCTTGTTCTTTTGGAAAAATTTTATTTTATGTACTTTAACAGATACATTTTTTCCTCTAGTTGAAATAAATCCATTATTCAGCTAATCAAATATGATTAGCTTCGGTTTTCTGCTTCCTCTATTTGCCAAGTGAAGAGCTATGGGGTTAACTAAACTATCAGAAGTCCATTTATTTGCCTCTTTGAGCAAATAAAAATGACTCACCTAAAATATTGACATTTGTTTATTTTCTTCTATCATGACACAAGACACCAAATTAGCAATTCTTTTAAAGTCAAATTTAACTTGTTACTTTGAAAAGGCTTCAGGACACTGATTTAGTGAGAGAACATAACATTCTTAGAACCCTAAAAATACATATAACCATTATAGTAAAGGGGGAAGGAAAGAAAATAGGGAGAAATGTGGATTTACCATATTCACTGTTTTGTTTATATTTGCAAATACCTGCACACAATTCTATGAACTTAACAGGCAATATACTGTTACTCTTGATAAAAAGATAACAGGACATATTAATGCACATGGTTTTTCAATTGCTGTAATTTATACTAACCCCCAAAGAGAAGATTACACATTCTAGACAACAAAGAGAGATTTAAGCATCAGCTCTAAGTGTTGCCAGAAAAGGAATCACATTTCAAAATCTTCTCATAGGTTGAAACCTCAACATTTTTCTGGGATAAAGTTAAGTTGTACCTCACTGTATTTTCAATATTTATATTGAGTTCAGCACTGTTTTCATAATACATACATGCAGTTATGGAATCTGACATGCTGGTCCACTTTCCTCTATCTTTTCAGGTAGTTCATATTTAATATTTATACCTACACTAATCTAAGGTCAGCATAGGATTTTTTTACCATAAAAGGTAAATTTTGAAAATTCTATCAAATATCTGTGCAAAGACACAGGCAGTTCATTCTTGAAGTAATTTTATAAGAAGAACTTAGATTTAGTAGGCACTTATTACACGTGGGGCAATGTTCAGCATGCATTCCCTGGGATATCTTGTTTACACTTTGCAATGTCCTCATGATAATGATAATGCTATTATTATCCCCATTTCACACACAAAAGAGGAAACTTAGGCACAGAAAGATTAAGTAACTTTCCCATGGCTCTGAAGTTAAGAAGCTGCTGAGCTGTGATTTAAACCCAGGAGATCTGGCTAGAGAGCTAATAACAAGGCCTTCTTCCCTCTTATTGCCTACTATTGAAGCTCTTGTGTATTTTCCACAGGTCAAGTGATACAATACCCCTTGCCTGTGTTATACTATGTGGAACATGGTAAGAATTCAATAAATAGAAGCTCCCTTATGTTCAAACAGGAAAATATTCAGTAAAGGTACTGTTTAAATATGGGTCCAATATTTTCTGATTTTACATATTCTATTTTTTTTCTTCCAACTTTCATCAATATCATTTTTCATATCATGACATTAGCATCCAAGTTTCTCCCATTCTTTCTGCTATTTTAGTTCTTAATAAGTACTATTTCATCCTGTAAGTAATCTTTAATGTTCTTAACAATTATATAAGGTTACAAGAAACCAGGTTGAAACAGATCACTGGACATTCCTACCATTCTGTAAACACAGGCTGCCCTGTTAGTGACAGGGCACTTAATATCCAAGAATGTTTACAAGTACTTCAGCCTGTGGAGCCACTTAGTTAAGGAAACAGGTGGGTGATGTCATTCAGGGAGCACACAGCCTGCTTCTACCCATCTGGGATACTAAGTTTCTCAATTTTTCCACCACCTGTACTCACAAATGCCCCTTCTGCCAGGCATGAAGTAATGCAATAGTTCTAAAATTGGGGTAGGCATGATAATGAATTTATTTTTTCCTTATTTAAAAGAAAACAAAAATATCCTTTGCAGACTGTAAAAATCATATCAGCAAACAGAGAATCATAAAAGGAGCTTATAGTCAAATACTAATTGGAAAAAAAAAAAAGAAACTGCTTTTGTGATTTAGGTTTCTAAATAAAAGCTTTGAGGAGCCAATTCAATCAATATGAAGAAGCAGGATCTGGGAGGTACTGCATGCAGGAAGCTCAGGATGTTACAGGACTCTTGGCATATGGATCTGATACAAAACCCAGGGCTATGCTGAGGTTGCTAAATTTTGAGCAAGGAGGAATCAATGACCCCAAGGGCTCAGGACCTATTAGAGCCATTATTTTTATGGAATAGATAAATATGCTGAACATCTGCAACCCCAATAGTGTGCAATTCAATATTCAGTATAAAAATGCAGATGCTATGAAACATAGCCATATATGTGTTGCATATCAGCCACACATGTCATATGAAAGTTAAAGAAGATTTTTTCCCCTCCAACAGATGTGTTTATGCCTATGCATATAATATTGTACACAGAGGGGCTGAATGGATGAGTTTCCTCAGTGTTATATCTCCCTGGACTGTCATGAAGCAATGCTATAATAACATCCAAAGAGACACTTGGCCATTGCACATGCATCATCAAGGACGTACAGCTTCAGTGGCTGTTTTAAGAAAGGAGTGAAACTTGGAATTGAAGGGAACTGATACAGGAGCAATTCAAGATATCCTTGTCCTCCTAAGTCCTGATTTGGGCTGGCATGGCAAGTATAAACACAGTAGTTATAGCATCTAGAGGTCATTACTTTGAGGATGACTCAGACCAAAAGAGCGTAACACAGATTAAGAAAGAGTGTGGGTTATTTCACAATTATTAGCTATCAGTCAACTATTCTCCTAGGATTAAAAAAGAATACACAGGCAGTTGCCCATTATAAGGGAAATGACAAGGAAAGGAACACAGATTCCAAAGATTCCATTCAATGCCACATGCTTCTACCTAAAGCTGGTTTCAAGTAGACCATTCTTTTCAAATCAAATGAAGAATAAACACACCTATCTAGTTTAACAAGTGCAATTTGTCCTTGAAGGGGATAAAAAGCCACCCCCCCTCAAAAAAAAAAAAAAAAAAAAAAACGATTACTACATGACAGGACAAACAAATGTACTAAAAACTAGCCAAGAGACAAGTTTATCCCATTTGGGGAGGGAAAAAAATGGGGAGAATGTCACTCAAAGATTGGTTTGGAGGGAATCACAACTGCTTGGAAAGCAGAATCAGAGCCACCAAAGAAGTTCTAGAACTCTATATCAAGAGAGAATATCAGGTAATCACAGAACAGCTGCCTACCTAGTAGATAAGATCTGCAGGGCACAAAATGATTGTTTTCCCCCAAATCTCTCCTCCACAGAGCCACTGGCTTGTCTGCAATGTTGATGTTGTGGTCCTTCTGCTGTGAGTCCTTGATAAAATGTAAACTTGTCTCCTGAAAGGTATGCTACTTCCGGCCATTGTCCCTCCTTATTTCATGAGTCCATCTAAAAGGACCACAGAAACATCTGAAGGCAATGCATGAACAGACAGAAACACCACAAATGGGATAAGAAACTCCCAAATAACTCTATAATTTTACAGTGTGGGTTAGGTCTAAGATCTCTTTAAGTGAGCATGATGACCTTAATAGACAGAGTATTTACAGAAGCTGCCAAACTGGCTCCACATTTCATACTATGTTCAATAAACTGCTATACTGTATCTCCAAAATAGGGTAAAAGTAAGGAAAATTTCAATCTCCCCTCAAGAGGGCTAATGAGCAGTAATTAAGGTGAATCTGATCAGCAGTGTCTTATTTTAGAAGCATGCACACGAATGAATGGTCGGTCAGTGGCTAAACAATTACTCTCTGTTCAATTTCTGTTTTGCTCAAAACCCTGCTTAAGGTCTCTGCCAATAACCCAGGTCCTGAAATGCTATCAGTGATTCCAATGAGAACACTAAGCAAATCTGGTTTGTTTTCTTCCTGCAAGGAACAGAAAAATATTTGTTTATCTTCTTTAGCCACAATTTACCAAGTGCCATTGAATTGATTCTTCAGAAGTACTTCATAAAATGTATGCTGGAGGTATGCTCTAAGTGACTTAGGACCCAGATAAAGCAACAATTGGGAATTGCAGAGACAGGAAGAGAAACAAAACAAAACAAAACCTCAATGCTCATCCCTCACTCCCCCACCCCCCAGCCCTTTAAGCATCTACTTCACTTGATTACTTATAAACAAGTATTTGTTCCAGATGTCTCTTCTGTCCAAGGCAATGTCTAAAGCATTAGCCTTTCTTAGGTATATCTAAGGTAACTCTGTCATTCATGTTGTATTCTGACAAATAGAAGATTTGTTTCTAGAATGCTTTAATTGCTATTTCATTCTATATACAACCAGTAAATAACTGGATTGAAAAATTTAGGTAAACTGTTTTGCTTTCTGATACCTCTTGAGAAAGTCAATTAACCACGTTTGTCAAGATCGTCCTGTAAAACAGAAGTGCTGCGCCAAAGTTTGTAAAACTTACTTGGAGCTGACCTGATTCCTGGCACTGGGCTGAATTTTATCTGCTTCGCTAATCTTTAGGAATCCCTCCCAGCTGCTCTGAGTTTCCCTACAGTAGAAGTGAATCAAGGGGAACGTACGCACACACTGCGACTCTACATCGCTTCCTCTCTGCCCAAAACACTACACCGACGCTCAGTTGCCCACGCGGTCCCTTTCTCGACCACCCCGTGGCCAGGCACTCGCAGAGACGACCAGGCTCTCCGTTCCCGCGGCCGGTTCCCACTTTTCTCGCTAGAGGGCAGACCCGGCCCACGCAAAGCCGTTCGGCGCCAGGGCACGCGCGCACCCAGCCTCCGCTCCCGCACGCCGGTCCCACTCCAGGGTTGGGCTCAGCGGCTGAGGAGCTGGTGGAAGGTTGTGCCATGGAGCACAGCACATCCACAAAGTCCGGGAGGGTACAAGCCGGGACTGTCGCCCCCCGTGCTAAGCGCAGGGCGTGGGTGTCCAGGTGAAGGGCAACCCCTAGGAGCGAAAGCACCAGCCAACTCAGCGGACACCACGGGAGCATAGCCAGGAGCACAGTGCTCAGGCGGACGCGAGAGGGAGAGGCCACAGCACCAAAAGAGAAGGATGACTGGGCTGGGGCTGAGCACTCACCTGGGCTCCGGTCGCCCTCCGCGGGCGCGGGTTTCTTGCTAGAGCCCCGGTCCTTCTTCTTGCCCTTCCCCTTGCCTCTGCCTTCTTTGCGCTCGGACATCTCTCCGGTGAAGTGAGCGCTGTACGCGTACTGCTGCTGGCGAAGGCGACGCGCGACAAGTTTGGTCCAAGGGTTTGAATCGGTTAGGGGAAAGTTTGTCCCTCAAGGGGAAAGCGAACGACCGGGCTTCGGCGCTCGCGCTGCGCAGGGGGGTCTCCTGTTGCCTGCGGGGAGAAGCGCGGACGCGGCGTGCGGTCTAAAGCCACCTGGAACTGACGGTCTCTCCGTCTAGTAGTCGCCCTCGCTCTTGGGACTGCACCGGTGGCCCTGGGTCCCGCGGCTGGCGACTCCCGTCGTGGCCTGTATCCGCGACCTCGCAGCCAGAACAGGGAGAGTGTTCACCGTCCCGCCCGCATTCCCATCGCCCGGGCAGCGGCCGCTGCTCCTCTCCTGCCCTTGTGCTAGCCGGGAGTTCCGACAAGTTTGGGGGAACTCCTCGCCGGCTCTTTTTCAATTGCCCCACAGCTACCCACCTCCCGCCCCGCAGGTTGGAGGCTGGCGCCTCCTTTTCACCCTCCCCTTGCCTCGCCCCCTCCCTCTTCCCCACCACACCCCCACCCCGAGGCGCGGACACGCCACCGGGAGGAGCCTGGGCTCGGCGCTCCCGGGCGCAGTCCCTTTCCTCCGAGCCGGGCCAGGCGGGGCGGGAGGGGGAGGGGGCGGCGCGCAGAGCGGCTGCCGGGAACCCCCGACAGGGGTCGCTGGAAGCTGCACGGATCTGCGACCGCCACCGCGGCTACTGGAGCCAAGCCGAAGGGCCCGGGACGTTCAAAGATGGGACCTGGGACTCTCGTTCCTCGCTTTCCTCCGCGGACAGGCAGTGGCCTCCGAGCTGGTCCGATCGCTTTAAAGTGAAGAAAGATGTTGGAGGAAAAAGTTTGCAACTCTGACACCTGTTCCCTAAATGAAGGTTCTGCAGCCCTTGTAAGGGCTGAAAACGTTTGGTATTTTTCCAGAAAAGTTCAGAGTTTATTCCTTTTTTCATATTAATGAAGCTTCCCTCTTGCGTAGGGCAAAGGTAAACTCTTTGAGGAAGGGAGTTTAAGGTAAGACCGGAAGCTCCAGGAACCACAAGGACGATCTGTCTGCACTTCGTATCTGCAACTTGAGAACGTTCTGCCTTCGTGTACTTAAAAATGGGTGTGTTAAAATTTTCATCTTCACTTTTTCCTCAAATACAAAACAAACAGGAAAAAATCTGGCTTTTTCTAAAAGGGGTGTCATAAGCTGTAATGCTTACTACAATTTAATTTTTTAAAAATTTGATAAGCTACGACTCAAAGCACAATCGACAATAATTTAAATGACTACAATAGCCGGGAGTGAGTTCGTTCCGCTGTGTAGGAGAGCAAGAAGGGAGCGGTAGAAGGAATAGATAGATTAGGGGATCCTTAATTCATCAGTGCTAGTTTTCTCAGGTTCAAACTTTTCTCAGAACTGCACGTGAAACCTACTAGTTCCCTTGTCCTCCCTCTGGTGGAGAATTCTGAAGAGCTTAAAACCCAGAAAGCATTGGCACTCCCCTGAAAAGGGCAATACCTAAAGACCATAGTAATCCTCACTGGGGGAATGATCCAGAACAAGTCTCCACATAAAGAAAATATTGAACGCTACACCACCGCTGTGACTAAGACTGTCTTAGACTGTTCATTGACAGTGACCTACTCTGGCGCTGTGATGAAAAGGAAGTGGGAAACATGAACAATCCGTGCTCAACATCTACTATTCCACTTTCAAAGGGGCTTGCTCCTGTTTTTCCTTCTCTGGGATTAATGCTAACTGAACCATTGCCTACCTACAGCCTTCTCTGGATTCTCTAATTGCCACCTTATAAGTAGAGGTGAAATACCGGTGCCTCCTTGATATGTAGGTGGGAAGGGAGAGAGGCAAAAAGTTCATTTTAAAATTGTCTTAAAATAAGAGTAATTTTATTCTACTCTACTTTGCATTAGAATAAGAACCAAACTCTGTTGGGGTGGGCTTAATTATTAAAAAGATCATAGCAATATTGCCATGGTTCTTTACTTTTAAAACATTTGATATCCTCTGACAGCTTTCCAACAAACACCAAATACAAATTTCACTTTGCCACAAAAACAGCAGAACCAAAGAATACATTATGGATATGCGTCAATGGTACTGTAATATTCCACAGAGTCCAATGGAAGGTGGACTCTGAATATTGGGTGAAATAACTCTGCTTTCCCAGGAGGGGCCACTGCTCAGCAAGAAGGGACAACAAAATTCAGAACATAGAAGTCCTTTCAAAGATACTTTATCTCAAGGATGTGACACAGTTTAAGGGTTTGGTGTACACCAGCCACATGTTATCAAACATATTATTTTGGAATTTAAGGACTTAAATGTATTTTGAAACTAAAAGCAAATAAACTTAAGATTTTCCCACATAAAATAGAAAGCTAGTAGTAAAACCCATCTCTATGAAAATAATATAATTCAGTGATTTTGGGAGGAGGGGTCTAGATATTTTACTTCCAAAGAGCTTATTAATTCTCATTTAATAGTAATTTTTACATGAGCATAATGGAAAAGTGTATAATTTTGTGATAATTTTCTATCTGAATGAACCTAAAGATAATTGACAATCTTCCAAACCTAAGCAGAAATGATCGTGCAAAAGAAAACTGATATTTCAGTACCTTTAAAATAAAATACGGCACCCACCAGTATTCCTATAGAAATTTTAGGACTGGGGTATGAATGAATATGAATAAAGGAAAGTGTATATAAATTAATGTTCAATAGTTATTTTTCATTGGTTTGATGTGGCAGAAAGAGGGGCGGAAAGGCAAATATTACAATCTTAATTGTTGAAGGAACTGTAAAGAAGACAGTAAACTGGCAGTTGAATGACAGGGCTGCTTCCTAGAAGTATGCCCAGATTCTGGAGTCTATTTTGGTGGTCAATTGCAGCTGAATTGCCAGGAAATTCACAGAAAAGTCCAATTTTTTTTTCTACTATTACATTGTTTATATATGTCTTTATTCTAAAGAATACTTATTTCATGTTAAGTTCTCAGGAATTGATTTTATTACATATTTACAACCAGCAAAAGGATAACCAAATTAAAGTCAATTTATTTGATAGCTAAAATATTTGTGAGATTTACCTAGAGTTTAAAATTGTCCTTAAATTATCCATCTCTGTGGTCAGTAAGTGGCAAATGAATTTATTTGGCATTTTCACAAAGCCTTGGAACTGATAGGACAGAGGGACAGAGAAAGGAAGAAGAATTTTTTTGCTTTTAAAAAATGTAAAATATGAACCACGATTGTATAATGTAGAAATAACAACATATCTTCATGGTTTAATTTTATTAATTTGTTGGGTATTGTTCAGCTCTTAGAACTTGTATCATATAAGACATATCAGCTCTTGACTAACATGTCAACCTGTCAACATATGTCATCTGAAAAAAAAGAAGCAAATTATAAATAAGCACCTTGAGAAGAAAGGCAAAATGTAGATCTTATATAAATGACAGCTTAAAAGAAATGCAATCATGTACCATTACATTTCTTTGGCTTGGCTTCACTTTTAGAAGTACTCTTACAATCTATAAAGCTGGTTGAATATACTCTTTCGGTAATTCCCTTTTGGGACTACTCCAACAAAAATTTTAAAACAGAAAAAAAATCATACAAAAGAAGATTATTAAGTGAACATAGAGTGCATTCTTGAAAAATATTCTGCATATTTACAGTAATGAGAATTTAACTTAGAATTCTGCAAATAGTTAACAACTTTTTTAAATGAAGTAACTTTTTAAATAACTTTGTGACAAAGTTGATATTAATGAAGATGCATGAAGGCAAAGAAAATCTCACCAGAGTCAACACCAACTGAAACAACCACCAAATGAATATGATTCATTTGTTTAACAAGCATTTATGGAATGAAAAGGCGGACAGTGCCGAAACAGAAATAAAATATTACTCCTTTTATCATGAAGCTAAAAATTATGAGAAAGACATAAAAACAAACTAAGTATTACAATATGTTATAAAAAGCAGTACTGTGTAGGTTTTCTGGAGCTCATAAAATTTGAGGGACCTTTTAAAAGGCAATGAGTACAACATTAGAAATACAAATTTAGGCTCCCTAGCCTAATCAGTCCAATGCCACACTCTTAGAACATGAACAGTCTTGGTTTCAAACCGTAGCAACAAATTATACAAATTCAGGTACAAGAAAATGCTAGAGCCCTTATAAATGAGAGGCCTTGGAGTTTCATTAGCTTCAAGATGAATTCACCTCTACAAATTTCAAGCATATTCTATCATCTGCAAGAACTAGTGTAGTAAGGCTACAGGATGATTATACACTATCTTAAAGATTAGCTAATGCTATCTTAGAGATTAGCTAGTACTATCTTAGAGATTAGCTAGTACTATCACTGCCAGTAGGAGACATTAACAAACAATCACAAGGAATAGACATGAAACTGATTGGAGCACTGGTGGAGTGGTGCACACTTGTAATCCTAGGGACTCAGGAGGCAGGAGGCAAGAGGCAGCAGGATTGCAAGTTCAAGGCCAGCATCTGCAACTTAGGGAGACCCCATCTTAAAAGGGGCTGGGAATGTAGCTCAGTGGTAGAGCACCCCTGGGCTCCCAGTACCACACCCTGCAAAAAGGAAAAACTGAATTGACTATCCTGTAAGGGAGAAAAAATAAATGAAAAGAGCCTTAGTAATTCACAGATTAGTACTTGTTCTGTATGTTTAGACTCTGAGAATCAACCTGCAAGTTAAATGTGTTAAGCAAAGTGTTTCTGACCAGCTAAATGCCCTGGGAAAACTAGTAATGGTATGATCTATTACTTTTAGCAAACAACAAAAATTACTAATTAACTCTACTTTGTCTGCTGTGGAGAGAGTCAATTTCATAACAGAATGGTGAGTTTAGAATCCAAATACCAAACAATATTTAAAAGAAATCTATGTTTATGCTTTTCTGCTTGTGTGATTTTAATGTTTATTATATACCAATGATTTCTGTTATCTTTGTCATTATTAATGAGAAGATTACTCATGATTGAACTTCATGATTGATATCGTAAATTAAAATATAGATAATACAGTCAATTACTAATTCTTAATTTCAGTTTTATTTCTTTTTGGGGGGAGCACTATTTGGCAAATTGATTCATATCATAAATCTCTTTTGTAATAAGATAGATATTTAGGCCAATAGGTTTTGAAAATATCTTAATTTCTTATAATACCTTCCCACTCACCTTTTCAGTTATTCTTCCTGACCACACTGGTTATTTATTTTTTATCTCCCTTGATAGCCTTGCAGAACAACCTTATTTCAGATATATATTTGAAGGAAAAATCTCAAATTTATATATACATAAAATACATAGATATATTCCCCTATGTATATGTTTGTATGTATGTGTATGTGTATGTGTGTGTGTGTGTGTGTGTGTGTAGAGGGTTATGTAGTTACCTTTACTCATTCTATTGGAAATATTGTATCTGAATGTGAGCATACATAAGGCAGAGATTATATATCCTATAATCCACTTTTCTCACTGTTATCCATTAGAATTCCTAGCACTGTACTTTGCATCTGCTAACCACTAAATACTTTTGGTTAGAATGAATTTAAATAGAATAGAATGAATATAAAAATCCCAGTTCTGATATTACCATTTTTTTTATCCATCTACTACTGGTAACCTACTCTGATAATCATTTTGCTACCTCCTTTTCTTCAGCAAACCCATCTCCAGTTTTATCCTTCTTCACTAAATTCTACCCAAATCCAAGCCTTCATCCATCCTTTCTTTGCTTTGACTGTTGGTAGAACTTTCTACTTGGACTATGGCTTCTTCCAATTATTTTCCACATTCAGAGGTCAGAGGAGTATTTGAAATGCAAATCAAACCTATTCACTCTGTGCTTCCCAGAACTATATCCAAGGCCCTTGCAGACCTAAGCTGTGCCTAACTCCAGCCTTGTCTCTCTGTGCTTTATACATAGAAGCCTCCTTGTAACCTACCTGAAAAGCCTGCCATTCTTCCCCTCCTCACTGCCCTTACACCTGGTGTTTCCCTTGCCTGAATTTTCCCACAATTCCCACACTTTGCCAAATGCCACTTATCGTTCAGGTCGAAAATAATGTTGTTTTCTTGGGAAAGCTTTACATCACCTTTCAAAACTGTTTTTTTTTTTTAATCTTCCATCACACTTTTTGCATCTCCTTCATAACATTTCTCCCAATTTGTAATTATGTGCTTATATTTATGAATATTTTTTACATAATCTCTTTCCACTGGATATGAATCTTCTTGAAGAAAAGACCGTTTCTTGTATAATTTTATGTCTACCACTATGCCTGTCTCATCTTAGCCAATGCGTACACTTTGTTAATTAGTGATTAAAATGAAGATCAATAGAGTGATTTTCATAAGCATTAAGATTAAAATGTGTACATGTATGTATTGTGTATGTAGGTTTATTTGATTAGATTTTTAAATGATAGTTATGACTGTAATACCAGGCATGACATTTTGAGGTAACTTTTGTTAAAATAAGCATTTTTTCTAATTATTTTTTAAATTTATATATGACGGTGGAATGTATTACAATTCTTATTCCACATATAGAGAACATTTTTTTCTTTTCTCTGGTTGTATACAAAGTATATTTACGCCTTTTGAAGAATGATTATACAAAATAAAAATTTCAGCCAGACATGGTGGTGTCTACCTGTATTCCCAGAAACTTGGGAGGATGAGGCAGGAGGATCACAAGTTTAAAGCCAGCCTCAGCAATTTAGGGAGATCTTAAAAGAAGCTGGGGATGCAGCTCAGTGATAGAGCACCCCTGGATTCCCAGTACCTGAATATACATGCTTTTTTTTACTCATAGTTACAATCTCTCAAAGGTTTCTCTAAGGATTGATGCAGTAACATTCATACAATGATAAAATGTCAAGGAAATGTTTTGTTCTCTCTTCTGTTCGTTCTCTCTCTCTCTCTTATTGGGGAGCAAACCCAGAAATGCTACACCACTGAGCTACATTCCAGTCCTTTCTATTTTTTATTTTGAGGCAAGGTCTTGCTAAATTGCTGAGGCTGAGGATGAACTTGTGATCCTCCTGCCTCAGCCTCCAGAGTTGCTGGGGTTACAGGTGTGTGCCACCAGAAACCTGCAAAAATTTCATTTTTCTCTTAAATTGCCTCTTCAAGTTTCACCTGAAGATTACATTTTTTGGCTTCATTTCCTCCCTTGGATTCTTTTTGAGGGGTCAGAGTAAGCCAAAAGGCAGCTGAGTTTTAGCAAGGAAGTTCTAGCTGTGATAATAGACATAAAACTCCAAAGGGTAAAAATTGTTAACAGGGTAAAAATTTCTTCTTATCCTAGGCATGATATAAAGTTCTTCTCTCTATAAGATTATTTTTCACTCCACAGACCAATGCTAAGTCCTCATATAAGCACTGAGCTACACTCAGAGCCACCTCAGAACTCACTTGGAGTTCAGACTTAATTCCTTTAATATTTTGCTGTCTTCTCATCATCCATACTCATACAGGACATATAAAGGGATTTCTTCATACACACTTGGGGCTCAGATTCTGTGAGCACTTACTATATCAGGAGAGATCAGATGCTTCAATAGCTTTCAACAGACAGCCCACATGATCCTGTGCAAGGTTACCATCTTAATTCCTTTCAAACACACTTTCTTCATTATTGTGAAAATATTCAATCCTATTACATTTCTAATGATGCTAAAATATAAATTAAATGTCATGAGTGATGAATTAATATGTCAAATATTTGAACAGTGAGAGTAATTTAGCAGGTCAACTCTTTTCTCTGTTTGTTCCATAAGAGACACCTGGTAAAAAGCATTTCCAAAACAGATTATAGTATATAGGAAATTACTTCATAATGTCATCATGATAGCTGGGCTGCATGGGATGAAATGTTGACCCACAATATTCTGTACCTGGCCCAGTTATGCAATAATAACACAATATTTTTCCTCTTCTTTCCCACATTAATCTTTGTAACTTCCTTGCTAAATCCTTATGAAAACTGCCCTCCTTTTGTTCAGTTCCTCCTCATGATAGAGCCCAATGCTTCATATATCTAACTTAACTAGGAATTTTTAGTTTCAAGCTGAGAGCCAAGAGTGAAGTTCTCAGTGGAATGTTTCAGCCATCTCCACCCCTGGACCGAGGCCTAGAAGTCAGCTTTATGCTCTGCAACAAACCAACTTTCAACAAGCTATATGTTAGAGAAATCGTGTGCATGTGTGTTAAAAAAATATGTGTGTCTTTCAATTCTCATTCATTTGGGAAAAGAATTTCACAAGTATTAACAACTTATGAAAGGCAAGCTATCTTTTAAAGATGACTTAGCAGGATAATTAGCTAACTTGACAGAAACCAAATGAATGTCCAAAAAATAACTGGTGACCAACCATGCAGAAGATTACATTCTTATGGAAAATATCGTCTTTGCCGCTTAATCATAGAGACTGGGTTTGTTCCAATGCTTCCCCATAGGTACAAGATGGAAACCACCACCTAATTTAAATGGAGCAGGGAGCTCTGGTCTCGGCTGGGGTCTTTATAAAGTTTATGGAATTCACTGGGGTCCAGAGAAATTCTGGGAGTGGTCCTGGGCCAGAGATATTCAAATGACTGTCTAAGGGTATGTTTGGATTAGTGTTTGTGACTGATCTTTGGTCTCAGGTTTACTGAAGTCTCTGGGATCCCATAAAGCAGTTATATCCAGACCTGGAAAATTCTTTCAATTGAGCTGAGATTCACTGCCACTAACTCAAATGTGGATAATTCACAAATGTGTATCTACTGCTCTAAATTTTGTCTAAACTCCAAGCCTTTATTTGTAACTCCCTCAAATTAAACATGTCCCCAATAGAGTTGATTAATTCCCAACCCTGTCACCAAAACTAAAAGTTCAGCTCAGCTCAAAATCACAAACTAGGTGTTATCCTTCATTTTTGTTTTTCCATCTTCTTTTCCTTCCCTCAATCCAACCACTCGGTGACCCAATGTCAGCACATTCACCTCTGAAGCAGTTTTTACTCTCACCCCTCTGATTCTTTCCTTGTGTGGGTCCTCTTTATCATTCTTTGACTGGATTTGTTAAGTTCTCATTTTACTATTACAGTTTCAGTCTTCATATGCAGCTATTCTTCCTCTTGCCACCAGAGTTAGTCTTCTTAAATACAAGTTATTATATTGTCATTCCTTCTCATAATGTCTCCATTGGATTCCTGATGCTATAAAGTTGAAATGTCACTACAAAGGACAGGCAGATCCCTCCCAATCTTCCTGCTGCATGAATAATCAACCTCTTTTTAATCTACCTTCCCTATGCATTTGGTATACCCTGCCCATCAAAGTATATATTCTCTTACCTAACTTCCTCTCTGTTTGACCTCTACCTAGAATTTTCTTCCCTTTTCTGCCTGGTAGAGCTACACTTTCTTCTAGAACCAACTAAAAACTCACCTCTTCTATTTTTTTTTCCTGATGTTCCCAAACAGAACAAATTTTTGCTGAGTATGCTTTCCTTACATATCTTCGGTTTAGCACCTGTGTTGTTGTAATTATATGTTTTCCAGACTGTCTCCCTGTTAGACAGTAATGATGCCTCAAGGAATCATCTCTATCTCCTTAAAGGACACACCCAACATGTGTGTATTATAATGAACAAACTATGTAAAGATTCACAATTCACATTTAATTCAATTTCATAGTGTTTCAGGCAACAGTTTCCAAATTTAACTTTTTACTCTAACTGAAACTAGGCATTCGTGATGTAACTCCAACTTTTCCAAGTTCTGCAGCTGTATGAGCTACATTTTAATTGATTTGTTCAACCTAAGTTACATTTTGCAGGGTTCTAGAAAAAGGCTAGTGATTTCTACCACCTCATTTGCATTTACTAAAATCTATATTACCCCTTTGTTTAGCACTCTATGACTTATTTCCTCATCATAAAAAAACTGTTATAACAATAACACCTATTACTCATGAATAATCATAATTAGGTATTGAAACATTCTAGTAAGCCTTTATTCGTAAATTCCTCCATAAATAAAATTAACTTTATTACATGTAGCCTTGATCTTGATTTTTGAAACATGCAATTGTAACTCTCGAAGAAGAGTTCCTTCATATAGTTGATATTTTTTGATTGCTTGAGATAGCCTCTATCTCTAAAGGGTACCTAGAACCCTGTGGCCCATCTACCATCCAGGTCTCTGCCCAAATCTCCTATGGGCCTCAGAGGGTCATTGTCTTTGCCACAGGCCTGGACTAAAACCTGACAAAGACAAGACTGTACTCAAGACAGTGCCAATGAATCAGACTGAGCTCTGAATTCTGACTCAGCCACTTCACTGCTGTTTCATCATCTGTGAGTTGGGATTATAATATCTAGTGTAGCAGGTCATTGTTGAGGATCAAATAAACACATGAAAGTAAAGTGTCCAGCCTACAGTTGTCACTGAGAAAATGGCACGTCTTTTGGTTAATGCCATTCCCTGACTTCCAGCAGCTGCTGCTACACCTGACAATCAGCACAGGTTGCCCCAATATTTCTAAATCCAGGCCAACTTTACAAAAAGGAATTGTATGCCAAAAAGAATATATAATTTTTTGCTATTATAATTAATAGAGAATTCTGAATGATCCCAAGACAATGGCACTTATGCTACAAAGAACAATAAGCCAATAAAAATGGAATATTTTATGGATATGAATTCAAAGTTTTCGCTTCATTGCTTTTAATTCATCTCCTCTTGTCATTCCTTTCTGTATTTTTGGCAGATCAGACACTCTAACCTTACCCAATGCGAGGAAGCAGATGGGAAAGGGAGGTGAAAAGAAAAATTAGTAGAATATAGTCAGCTCTCAGTATATGCAGTTTCCTCAGCCACAGAGTCAACCAACAGCTGATCAAAAATATTTGGAAAAAACACATGTATTTGTAATGAACATGTCCACAGCTGTTTTGTATTTTTATTGCTTGTCATTATTCCATAAACAATACAGAATAACACTTATTTACATCACATTTACATCATGTTAGATATTATATTTAGAGATAATGTTAAGTACACTGGAGTATGTGTGTAGGTTATATGTAAATACCACACCATTTTATATAAGAAACTTAAGAATCTGCAGTTTTGATAGCCATGGGGTCCTGAAACCAAATCCCCCTAAATACCAAGGGACAACTGTACCACCAATTTGGTAAGTAGAATTTTGAAGTGATCCATAAGATTTCTGTTTCCTGGTATAAACACCAGGATGAGAACTATTATATGGTGGGATACCACCCATATGATTAGGTCAATTAGTGAATTTTGAACTATTCAAGACAAAGATTAAACTGGGTGAATCCGATCCATTCAGATGAATCATGAACAAGAGGGTGGATCTTTCTGGAAGAGAGGAGTTCTGCTAGATGTAAAGAAGTAGCTGCCTTTAAGTGAAAGAGCTACATGCCTAAGACCTTCTGGTGGTCTCTAAAAGCCCAGAGTTATCCACAGCTGATAGATAACTAGAAAACAGGGGCCT
Organism: Marmota flaviventris; assembly: GCF_047511675.1. NCBI lineage: Eukaryota > Metazoa > Chordata > Mammalia > Rodentia > Sciuridae > Marmota > Marmota flaviventris. The sequence goes on from NC_092500.1 coordinate 110,059,586, forward strand.
CAGTGCTACAACCATAAGGAACAAAATCCCACCAGCAACCTGAAAGAGTTTGGAAGAGGTCCCCAGGCTCCAGATTGCGGCACAATCTAGTCAATTTATAATTTCAGCCTTGTGAGATCATAAGCAGAGGACCCAATTATGCTGTTCCTAGAATTCCAACCTACAGGACTGTGAGTGTATGGCTGCATGATACTGTTTTTCACATGCTAAGACTGAATTGGATTGGGTCATTTGTTACACAGGAGTAGTAGGCTAATGAAGTTATGCAAGCATTTTAACTTTTATAATGACTCTGATATCTAGGTTTTCAGGAGAGAAAAATAACAAAGAGGAAGAAAGTTTGGAATCAGTTGCAACTATCTCTGCTCTGCTACTTACTAGCTCTATTGATCTAGGCAGACTCCAATCAATGAGGAGCTAAACAATAGACAAGGTCACCTCAAAGAGACTTCTAGGATCTGAAAGTCCTCCATCACTGTGTTTTACCCAGTTTGGCCATAAAATCCTTAGTTTTTCAAAGAATAAACCCAGGCAAGTAGGGAAAGAAGTTGGAAATTTTGAAAGACCACAGAAGATTAAAACTGATTTGGAACTCCCAGCTCCTCTACAATGTAGATCATTTTGTCTCTAACCCTTCCTCGGAATATCAGCGATACAGACATCAAAGGAATTCAAGGAGGTTTATAAGCCTTGTCCACAGTCCAAGGAGGACCCGAAGAGTGTGGCTTTGTTCTATTTTTGGAGGGTTAGTGTTTATTTCTATTTTTCTCAGGGATATTTTGGGTATTTGTTTTTTGCCAAAATAATCAGCAAGATAAAACACCTGCCATGGAGATAAATGCTATATAAAATTTAGTACAAATTCATGAGAGAAATAAAGAACTTTTCTATAAATAATAACAATTCATCTTAAATATATATCACAGCCTAAGGATCCATTAGGGAAATGTGTCAATGTTCCTAAGGAAGGTCCATGGTCCTGAAGCAGCAAAAATTTTGGCTTGAAAAAGTGATGTGTTGAACTGTTGCTATTTTGCTCTAGGACATAAGTTTTTTATTGTGGATACCCACAAATAACCCAAACAGAACTTCTTAAGAGACAGAAGTACAGAGTTAAATGTTTTAAGTCCACCATATCAGCTGGAATGAAATGATTACTATGCAGTTTAGCAAAAGGTTCCTCTCAACAAGATTGATTATGTTACAAGGAGCAGGTGAATTTATCTCCTTTACTCAACCTCACAAAACATAAAACATCTCCCTAAAGTCACACTGGATTACACATGTTTTGCAATAAAGTTGTGTTATATATTAAATAAGCCCAAGAAATCAAAGTCATCTAAAATTTTCAAATCCTGGAGTAAACTCAGAGTGTTCAATAATGTAATATGCTTTAACACAGCCCACAGACTCTACCCATGTACACAAAGTAAAATGGATAATAAAAGAATTCAGTGAGTCGAATTTTGATAAATTGAGCCCCAGTTCTGAAGGAAATATTAAAATTGAGATATAAACTATACACATGGGTCCATGCATTGATTAAATTGTCTATATAATCAGATATCAATGTTTCCATAGATAGAACCTCAGATTATCAACAAAAGCCATTAATGTTCTATGCTTAAGTATTTCCACACATCTCCTTTCTGTAGTGATAGAACAACTATTCTACTAAAAGTTTCTGCCTTTAATCAGACCTTCTATGTCTTAAAGATATCTATGATCTAAGTGGGAAAAACGGTGAAACTAATAAAACTTAAGCATCAGAGCCCTACACTTCAAATAGTACCGTACAAAACCCTTAACTAATTTTGCAATTGTTATTTCCTTCTTTTCTTTCTTCTCTCTTTCCTTTGCTTTCATTCCTTTTCTTTCCATTCTCCACCCCATTCTTCCCTCTTTTTTTCTTCCTTACTGAGCCTCCAAGACTCATTCCTATTTAAAGAAGTCTATAGTTCTAAGTTGCAGGAATACACTATAACTGCAGACAAGTTCACCTATTAAGAGTTTGCTCAAATTGACTTTTGACTTCTGCCTGATCCTAAAACAACCTGGTCTGTGATTAGCTGTTTTTATTGTTTCTTGTTTTTACTTTCAAGTTATGGTTTTTATCTTAGCTACCCTGAATGATTTATATCATACTTTGATTCTCACTGCGGAGAACATCCCCTTGTTTCCATAGTGTGTGTGTGTGTGTGTGTGTGTGTTTGTGTGTGTGTAGGTGGGGGGAAGGTTGCAAAGCATATACAGACGTTTCTGGGTAAGGCTTATATGGCTGGTTAATACACTATTCACTTTTAGGTGAGGATGACATTTGTTTTCTCACAAACACTGACAGAAAATACAGAATTACAATTTTATTTTCATACTTTTTTTTTGTAAAAACCATTCAGAGTACAAAAGTAATCAGTGTTTTTAAATTGGCTCTTTGAATTAACCTTTCTTCCATGCCTGACTGTATTGTGAATATGTCCCTATCTGATTTCTTAATGAACAATACATATTAATTGCAAATGAATATGTGATAAATTCTTTGAGGGCAGGCTGTATGTTACTGGAACTTTTTTTCTTACTTGGTACTAGAAATAGTGCTTTTACCAGGTAGCTTTTTGAAATCTTCAGTATGAATAATGAATGAGTTCATTTTCTAGGTGTAGTTAATTAACACTGTTCAATTTTGATAGATATTAATAGTTTTCTCTTTGTAATTGCTAAATTACACAGAACTATTTTGGGGCCAGGAATAATGATTCACACCTGTATTCCCAGCATCTCAGGAAGCTGAGGCAGGAGGATCATTTGAGCCCAGGAGTTCAAAACAGACTGGACAACATAGCAAGACTCCCGTTCAAAGGTAATTATTTGTGGAATAAAGCAAATAATTTTAATGGCAATTAGACAGTATCAATTCAAAAGAGATTGCCCTAACTTCTACCTGATCCTAAAATAACTGATCAGTGATTCTTTCAAATGAGGAAAATAAGAGTTAATTATTCAAATCAAATTGGCTAAAATAAATTAATAAAAATATTTAGCTAGTTGCTCAAAGCAAACCTGATGCACATTTAAGAGTTAGAGGTCTTTTATAGCTATAATAACTTATTTGAATCAGTTTTATTATACCTAAATTTCTAGCATCACTTCCTGATTACATGCTGTTTCCAAACAGAGGGGTTTTGGATTATATTTTCAGGATCAATCTCTTAATGACTATGGCTCTTTTTGTGTGTTGATGTTCGTAATGACATCTTCAAACATTACCATCTCAGGAAATTTGTGTATTTCTTCTATTGTTTATATATATGCATTTATACATATCCAAGTAAAATTTGTTATTTTTCCAAATGCCATGAACCTACCTTATGAAAGATCAAGAAAGAATGTTAAACGTGGAAATTGAAACATTTTCTTTTTTTAAGGTTTTGAAGAAGCATCAGCAAATAAATAGTAAATTAAGGCATAGGTTGTATCTACAAAATGTGACAACATACACACGAAAATGGGAACAAAATAGCCACTTACAGAAATGTGTTTTTTTCCTATGCTATGATAATTATTTGCCAATTTTGCCTTTTAGGAAAATTTAGACAAATTTATGCAGAAATTATTTCTTTTGTAAGATGTTTTGGAATTAAAATTTTAGCATAATTATGAATGTCATTTCCAGTCATGAAGTGACATTTTTAGTAGAGATCTTCCACATATGAACGTTTTAAAACAACTCTTCTTGAGGGCTAGAAATGTAGTTCAACGGTAAAGCACTTGCCTAGCATGCACAAGGCCTTGGGTTCCCCAGTACCATTAAATGGAATGAACTGAAATTCTTTATAAACTTTGTATTAACATATGATCAAGCAGCTCACCATGAATTTTATTTAACAAGACGGATTCTCTACAGAACCAACTTGGCTGAAAAAAAAATTGTTATGAAAATAGCATTATCTACATTGTCAATTATAATTTAGAAAATCATATATCTTAAATAAAGCAAATGTTTCTGTAGGAGAAATTCTAATACCATTAGAGCAGCTTTGATAAACACAGCTGTTTTCATCTTAGCTAGAAAAGCAATGTTTCTCCTAGTTGGTTTAATTGCATTTCAAGTGAAAGCATGTTTTGTTCTCATTATGTGTCATTTTAATTTCTGATAGGAAGTCATAGGCATTATGAAATTGTAGCACCTTAACTGCAAGGATTTTTTTTTTGGGAAAAAGCAAGCATTTGAAAACACTTGGAGTACATTTTAATCTCTAATTAGACAGTAAAATCTTGGGAAATTTGCTAATTTATAAGAAAAGTGGATATAAATCAAGTTAGCTTCTGCACATATTTGAAAAATCATCAGTGATCTTTACTTTGGTAAGCAAAAGCTTTGATGAATCCACAGCTCTAATAAATTTGACTTCTTAAAAATTCAGGTGAGTTATTGGTACATTATTGAATCAAGGTTCTGGTTGCCTTGTGCATATGTGAGCTCTGAAAAAGAGAGCATTTATTGCTCGTTTTGTCAATATATTGACCAGGGAAAACATATGTTCCAGTATGCTCAGGGACCATTCTGGTTCATACTTTTGGTCCAAGCTTTGTTACTAATAGCACCTGCATCCACTCTCAAAAGTACTAGTGTTGGTCCAAACATTCCAGTTATTACAGTTAATAGTTTCTTTGTTTTTGGCTATCACTTTTTTAGTTTTGGCTTGTATGCCAGGCAGCATGCTAAGTCTTTTATATGTCATTATGTCATTTGATCTTCACAATAACCCTATGAGGCAGAGGTATTATTTTGCACTTTATTATGTTACAGATGCATAAATTGAAGTTGAGAATTTCAAAACTCTGTACCTTAAAAAGTTCCATAAGACTGCCTATACAACACCCTAAGTAATACTAAAAATACCATTTTAAATATTTGAAAAGTTGTAGGTATTTGAGCACACAGTATCATTTTATACTGCCACAATAACATTTGGAAATGGATATTTCATTCAACTTACATAGTTCCCCCTTTATAGATTCTTCTTTTATTACTTTCACTGAAAATCTTTGGCAGAGAAACCATTAAAAAACTTTCTCTTCTTGACCATATTATCAGAGCAATCTCTCATTTAATGGTAATGAATATTTAATTGCCTTTTAGGTAAAAAGAGAAAAATGAAGGCAAAAAGAAGCATAGATGAACAGGAAACAATGCTTGTGTTGGAAGTTCTCTATGTCACTGGGTTTCCCCCACCACCCCTTAACTGGGAAAACTCAGTATTTCAGTACATTGCAAGGTCTTCTCAATTTCCTTTTTCTGCTCCCTTTTTCTAGTTCTTTTTTTTTTCTCCTGAATTTTCCCTGGATTTGCATGGTCAGCGTTTTCCTAGTTTTCCATTTCCACTAACTCAGAGACAATATCTACCAAATACAACTTTTAAGCTGCACATATCCAATTGTGATCATAGGTAGTTTTGTCCTTAAATTTTTCTTTTTAATGAAAAGGTAGCTTGTCATTGTACTATGAGAATAATTACTCGCTAGAATAAAATGCCTAAATTTATCTAGGACTACTTTATTAAATCAAGTTTTATTTGTGGATCTGGTTACCAAAAAAACTTTACATATGGAATGGGGATGGGACTAAACAGAAGGAGAAAGGAATGGAAAAGTAAATCAATTCTAGTTGAGACATCGAAGACCTAAATCCAATTATGTGACTGTTGAAGAAATTTCAGTTTAGAAATCAGACATCTTAATTTATTATGGAAAATTGTATATAAAAATATGTGCTCCAAACTAATCTATAAAATTTTAATTGTCATATCAGTGTTATTTAATGGGCTACTTTGACTCCCATATTTTTGTTCAAGTTGGAAACCAAGGCCAGGATTCCAGGATTCCAGGACTTTATTACAATTCTCTGTAATAACGATCTCAGTAAAAGTTTATATAGGAACAAGTCATGTTTTGAATCAAAGCCATGATATATAATTTTCAGAAGGCCTTGAATGTATTCTGTTTATGATAAGATTCAAACCCCCTTGCAATATGCTCAGACATCTTAAAGATCATCTATTCTAAAAGGAGTAGAGGAGTAGAAGGAACAGAAGAATTGCTCTGAGAACACAGATGAAAAGTACTACCTGACAATTTATGAACACAGTCGCTGTTATTAGTTAAGGCAACTTCTGAAAAATCAACACATGCACATATACTGTGGTAATATACAATAAACTAGATTCCTGCCTTTGATGTCACTTGAGAAAGCTGACTACACATGTTAAATGCCATCCAACACTTTGTTCATACATTTGACACTTACTGCACACCGACTACTACATACTGGGCTTTGTTCTGGATTATAGGGATGCAGCACTAAGTGGCACAGAACGTTTCCCCCATAAAGCCTATACTCAGAGGGTAAGCAACTGACCATGTAATCACAGGGAGTATTTTCAAGTGGTCACACATGAAACATAAAACACAGAGGACAGGGAGTGATGGAGGCTATTTTATAAAAGGTGTTCAGGGAAAGTTTCCTGAAGAGGTGATATTGAAGGAGAGATGGCAATGACATAGAAGAGCATATCATATTAATATCAGAAGAATAAGAATCCCATGTAGCCAGAGGTGCCAACATAAAAGTACTGAGGCAGAACAAGCTTGGTGCAATAGAGGAAGAGCAAGTGTGCCAGTCAGTGGCAGATAAGAGGCCAAAGTGCCTGGGAGACAGAGCAGGGGAACAGGGGAGAGTGGTTGGGTTATGGATGTAATCTGAAGTTGGAGCTCTCAGGGTACACTGAGTAAGAATTTTAGGTAAAGTGTAAAGACAACAAAGAGCAATAAAGGAAAACTCCTAGATGTACATCTGAGTGACTAAGGAAAAAGCAGTGACACTTATTGACATGAAGACCAATTTGGACACAGTGAGTTTGGGGGCAAAGCGAAAAGAGACAAAGAAATCAAGAATTCTACATCAAGTTGTCAAATTTGACATGTCTTTGAGGTCAAGTGCAGAGGACAATTGAGCACGGCCTAGAGCTCAGGGGAAAAGTTTGAGCTAGAAGTAGAAATCTGAGAGTCATCAATATACCGATGTAAAGTCATGAGACTAGACTTCTTGGGTGAAGTGTGTAATTTCAGAAGAGTAATGGACTCAATGTGGGGCCCTGTAGCCCTCCAACATTTAGTCCTCTGAGAGACAGAAAGAGAAAACCAACCAAAAAAGGAATCTGTGACACAGATGCAAATGACAAAGGGGGATGAATACTACAGGGAGATGAGGTATTTCCAAATCCAAAGGAATAAAATGCTTCAAGAATCATGTCAATTGCTGCTGGTTGAATAGGACAATTTGAGATAATTCACAGATTGTGGAAGATGAAGGTCATTATTGAGTCAATCACCTAGGCATCCTGTGTTAACACACTCCAGGATAGCCCTCAACCTGCCTCCTGGCATTTGCATTCCTGTGGAATTCCCTCACCTTGAGTGGAGGTTACACAGTAACCAATTTCCTACTTTCTTTTAACCAGTAGAATATGACAAAAGTGATGAGCTCTCAACTCACTTCTGTGATTAGATTGCGTAAAACAGTGGCTTTCTTTCTCTCTCCATTACTGGCTTTGATTGAGCAAGCTGCTATATAGAGAAGGCCATGTAGTAAGGGATTGATGATGACTCCTGGTCAATAGTCATTAAAGAACTGAGGATCCCAATTCAAAAGCTCATAAGAAACGGAAACCTGCCAACAACTATGCAAACATAGAAGCAAATGCTTCCCCTTTGCACCTTCATATAAGACCCCAACCCTAGTCAGCATCAGCATCTTGATTGCAGCCTTGAAAGAGTTCTTGAAGCAGTGAGTCCAGCTAAGCTACACCCAGGCCCCTGAGCCACAGTGATTCTGAGACAATAAACATGTGCTGTTCTGATCTTTATTATACAAAGTATTATTTATGGATCTGATCACCAAAAATCTCTATATGTGGAATGGGGATGGGTAAGTTGCTACACAGCAATAGATAACTAATACATCTTTTGAAATGAGGGCAAGAAAATAAAATGGATATTTGCCCATAAGAAAAGGGAAAAAAAAGTTAGGAGAGATACAGTAGATCGGAGATGTTTTAATTTTATAAGATTTGCAATAACCAACTTATCAAATCATAAGAACTGAAATCTATGTTTGTATAAAGGAGGAAACCAACAAGAAAGTTGATTTGTTTTAAAGAATATATGTCCTTCAATGGATGAATGGATATAAAAAATGTGGCATATATACACAATGGAATTTTACTCAGCATTAAATAAGAACAAAATCATGGCATTTGCAGGTAAATGGATGGCGTTGGAGGAGATAATGCCAAGTGAAGTTAGCCAATCCCAAGAAAACAAATGCTGAATGTTTTCTCTGATATAAGGAGGTTGACTCATAGTGCTGTAGGGAGGGGGAGCATGGGAGGAACAGATGAATTCTCAATAGGGAAGAGGGGTGGGAGGGAAAGGGAGGGGGCAGGGAATAGCAAGGATAGTAGAATGTAATGGACATCATTATGCAGAGTACATGTATGAAGACTTGAATTGGGTGTCAACATATTTTATATACAGAGATATGAAAAATTGTGGTTTATATGTGTAATAAGAATTGTAATGCTTTCCACTGTTGTCATGTATTTAAAAAATAAAAAATAAAAAAAAGAATTATATAAAGATTCAAAAATTGTAAATAGCATCCAGGGCCTGAGAAGCTAGAGGAAAAAGGGGGAGAAAATGCTGAAAATAGGAGGATTGAATTGAAGTATGAGGTAAGAAGCCCTTACTCAGATCCACTCGACCCCTTGAAGAGCAGATGAATGAAGAAACTGAAGCAGAAAAAAATTTATCCTGGGGATACTAAGCAGGGAGAGCACATAAGTGTGGTCTCAGATTGGAGTGAAAGCCTGCATTTGGAATGATGGTGACTACTATCTTCCAGTGTCTTCTCTGTTTTCAGAAAGTGAGCAATCAAACTTACACACACACACACACACACACACACACACGCCATGCTTAAGGTGAGTGGGGTCTTGTCTAGAAACACTGGCTGGCTTGGGATAAAAGTGTGATATGATAAAAGATCTGGCCCCTGGGGTCTGCAGCCCACTTCAAGTAGGACAGCATTGCCAGCATCTCTTTCATAGGCACCAGGCTCTTGGGTTTGACTCTAAGGTTCTTGTGGTTATACTAAGAGAACCAGAGGACAGTTAGGAAAAGCATCTCTTGGGTACCCATCTCAGGGGTTCCCTTCCTCTGTTGAGGTGCATACACTGACTGTCAAGAGGAAGTTTCAGGCATTTCTTCTGTCAAGATTTCAATGTATGGTGCGGGGGCTGTAGCTCAGTGGTAGAACACTGGTTCAATCCTCAGCACCACATAAAAATAAGTAAATGAATAAACAAATAAACAAACAAATAAAGATATTGCGTTCATCTACAACTAAAAAAATTTTTTAAAAAAGATTTCAATGTAAATCCACTGACATAGTCTAACTAAACATTATTATTACTTTTTTGTGAAAAACTTTTTCCACAAAAAAGCTTAAAATCAATGATTGTATTGATAAACCTGAAGGACTCTATAGGGTGAACTGAGCAAATGAATTTCTACCGGGAGAAGGTGATAAGTGACTGTTGATGTAGCCTGGGCTTGGGATGCCAGCTGCCAAACAGGCAGTGTCTGGGAAGAGACTGGAGAGACTCAGAGGAATAGCACGTGGTTCACTGGATGTGCTGGTGGGAAGTATAAAAAGTTATTCCAGAGATATAAAATTCTAACTGAACTGAGCTTCGACAAGAGGCATAGGCATCAGATGAATCAAACTACTGGAGGGAAAGCTGTTAAGTGTGGTTTTAGACCCAGCGACACTGTGATGCAGAATATTCAGCTGGCAACTGCTGTGCTTTTTGTTTGACACCTTGAGAAAGACTTCTGATCTAGAAAAAAAGGTTTTGAGAGATAAGAAAAACATTTTTTAGGACAGAGACTGCTGGGGGCAGGGGGTGAGTTATCCCAGGGAATACAAACCAAGGGAAAGAAAGGGGTAATCAGGAACATTGTTTGAAAACCAGAGGAGTTTATTGCCATAAAAGGGAAAAAATTCCAAGAAGAAAGCAGAGGTGAACACTGTTACACATTGCTGAGAATGTAGGGCGGATAAGACGGGGGGAGATTCTTTAATATCTGAGGCAGGATACCAGTGGGGCTAATTCTGTGATCAAGATAAGAGAATGAGGGGAGAGTGTGGAGAAAAGGCAACTGTAGGAACACAGACCTATCTTCTCAAACCTTTTTATTATGAAACTCATTTTCATATTTAAAATTATTTGGGACCTCTCTAAGAGCTTTGGATTTTATCTTCCATTATTTAGCATACTAGAACTTGAAGCTAAGGAAACAATACCTATCTTTATTTTTATTAAACTCACTTTAAAATAACCATGCTAACTCCACTATATATTAAAATAAGTAAAATAGTTTTTTTAAATGTTTATTTTTCCAAACAAAAATAATTTTAGCAAGAAGAGAGCACTCATTGACTCCTTTTTTTAAAAAAAATATTTGGTTTGGTTTCACAGAAGACAGCAGGATGCTTATGTCTGCTTTATCATCCAAGCTGTTGTGATGCATTGTTTCGATTGAAGTATATATAGAAAATCTGGCATTGAACAGGGTGAATAGCTGGGAAAGGGACTTCCTGGTGTCTTTGAACTCCCAGAGGTTCCCAAACCAGACACCAAAAATTCAGGTATGAAGTACTTCTTTGAGGAAACCTAACCATGGGAATAGACAAATTGGGTGGGAACTCAGGGGAGATTTAGATTTGAAGGAAGGATTCTGAGTTTGTTTGATTTTAGGAAAAGGAAGGAAACAAGAAAGAGAAATTGAAGATATAGGTGATGATCCCAATGGAGAACTGAAGTGTTGTGATAGATCTGAACATTTAGCTCTTAAAAAGAATCTCTAGCTTTTCCTCCCCCAGGACTCAAAAGCATGAGGAAGGAAAAGTGATTTCACTGAGAAAATCCAAGACAGTGAAAACATGGCGTGAGCTTGAGATGAGAAAAGCTGAGGCACGGTCAGTTTTTTCAGTCAAGAATGATATATGTCATTTGCTCAAGGTGAGTAATGGTGGTACAATATTAGAGATGGGGAAAGACATCTATGGGGAACTAAAGAGAGAAAAATTAATGATTAAATGAGCAGCAAACGTGGAGCCTTGCTGTGTAGTACTTAGCCCATGGTGGGTTGGCCCTCTTGCTTTTGGGTCTGTGAACATGCTGTGCCACTCTGGGGTGTTCTTGTAGACTCCTAAGGGACTGATTCTCTCTCTGAAGTAGAGTCAGTCCAATCCACCAGGGAAATCTCCACAATGGAGATGAACTTCAGATTTCTCGCTGAAAAGTTCATCTTGTAGAATATCATCATCTTTCTCGTCTGCCATAATTCAAGCAAGCACTATACTCATCTGGTATTTATTTCAGGAAATCTTTTTCCAACTTTCTGTCAGATATTTATTAAGAGCTCTTGGATTTACATAGAAAATCAACTAAAGGAAGAAAGAAGTGCACTGAAGGAGTTTTTCCCAATGGGATTTTATTTAGGTGCATCCATTATCTCTTTTAATTGAGAGGGTTAAAGAAGACATTTCATTAAATATCTTCTTTAGAAAACTATACTTGACTGTATTTTTTTCCTTTTTCCTTAAGAATAGTCAAAATTTTCTTCTTTCTGCAATGTTCTCACTCAATTTTAATTTTCAAAGTTATCATCTTTCCCTTCAAGACCTGACTTTAAGGATATTTGTTCATAATATTAGGAAAAAAAGTTTAACTTAATCTTTGATTTTTCTCTCATTAAAATGAAAAAATAAATATATCTTTGTCTGTAATTTTGAGTTTCCTATTTTATTCTAGGTAAATTTTTAAAGACCCCTTTGCATTAATAGCTTTCCATGTGGGGTAGAGGGAATGTTCACCTTGTTAGACTGGAGCTCTAGTATTGTTCCTTCTCAAGCTTGGTCCATGAACTAGAATAAGTGTCACAGTCTTAATGCCTTAACTTCTGCATCTACAAAATGAAAGTGTGGAGCCGGATTCAGTGGCACATGATTGTAATCCCTGTTACTCAAGAGGCTGAAACAGGAGGATTGACAGTTCTGGAACAGTCTCAGCAACTTAGAGAGATGTTTAGCAACATCAGCAAGACCCTCAACAACAAAATAAAACAATAAAAAGAATGGGAATGGAGCTCAGTGGTAAAGCACACCTGGGTTCAATCCCAGTGCCAAATAAATAAATAAAAGAAAAAATGAAAGAAATAAACACTGGGAAACAGAGCACCAAAAAAGGACTACAATAAATCTATCTGATCTCAAAATCAATCACTTAGATTATCTGAATTTTTAAATAATTTTAGGGTTATAAAGACAAAACAAACAAATCCCAAATATATTCTATATCTATTTGCCTTTACTCTCATAGCCTCTATTAAAAGTTTCATTATATATCCATGTGATTTAATATTAAGCAAAAATAGTAAAAAAAAAATAACAAACACCAATTATTTGTTCTTACTATATCGCTGGCCCAATAATAAGATTTTTACTTATATTATCTCATTTTAATTTCACAATAGTACAATGATAAAAATACTCTTATCTCCATTTTATGTGTAAAGAACCTGAGCCCAGAAGATGCCCAAGTGCACACCACCACCATGCAGTGAAACTGGGTCTAACCCCCTTTGTAAAACATTCAATTATGTAGCATCTGTTTTAATTCTTTGCAATATTACTGCTGAGGAGTCAAAGGTTATATAGATGTGTGTATTTGTGTGTGTGTGTGTGCAGTATTCACATGTGCACTGCAAACACTGAATAAGAGGAAAAGAACACTTATGAAAAGGTGAGAAATTAGAGAAATCTACACCATTTGCATTAGGCTAATGTTTCTCCAACACACAAAAAGACCTGGTAGCACAAAGAAGGAAGTAGGAATTTGGGGGAACTTCTGAAAAATTACTTTGATTAAGGTCACAAACAAATTTAAACTTATTGAACATAGATTTCAAACCTCTTTGAGTGAAAATATTCTACTCAGATTGATTTTGATTACATCTTGGAAGGCCCCTGTGTTATCTGACAAGAGTACTCTAAGTGATCATTTTATCACTAGAGTAGAAATACAATCTAGTAACTAAAATAACCTGAGTGCAACATTATTGTTAGTTTACTTTATGATCTGTCAGGGTAAATATGGTTTATGCAATCCAAGTTTGCAAGTGTTTCAAATCCTACATTAAATCACATTATTGTGATTATTTTCATAGATATTATTATCTGAAGCCACTTGCTTCTTCAAGGTAATATCTCCTTCCTCAAAAATAATTCATTTATAAGTGGCACATTTAGCTTATCAATTTATTAGTTTATTTATTTTAAGAGAGTATTTAATGTTTAAAGTAAAACTGTCCATCAAACCAACTGTTCCTGATTACAAAGCTATGTCATTTTATTTTTTAAAACTAATAGGTCCTGTTTTCTTTTACAATATTTTGATCTGTTCCAGTTATCTCAAGGAGCTTAGTAATGTGTAAAACTAAATTAACTTTAAGTCATTCTAAAATAATAGACACACTGTATGGCAACTTTTGTGGTATTTAAGTGTAGTGCTATCTCATACCTAGAAAAAATTTTCAAAGTCTAAAAAAACTCATCTATAGAAAAAGCAACACATGACTATTGAAATAACAATGTGATTTTATGATTCTACTCATCTGTCAGTGAAGTCCATCAGATTCTCAACTATGAACAAAATTGCTATGACCATCTAAATCTTATTAATATACTTATGCTTTTTTTTCTTATTTCCTTATTTTCTATGGCACCAAATCAGATGTTATTCTTTCAACAAATACAGGAACTGTTTATTTTTATTTTTTTAACATGGCTTTCACATGAATGCATGAGCCTACAAACTTTTTCTCTCTGCATCCTCATGGTAATAAGCACTGAGAAAGTTGGTCCTTTGCACAGTCAGGGTTTTGAGTTGCAATTTTCCTTGTGCGGTTCAGTCGGACTTCTCTAATCTTTTATTTTTATCTTGGAGTGTTGTTGCTCTTTGCAAAGCCAGAATTCCAATGGGAGAGAAGCAAGAACAGGGAACTCCAAGCCTCATTCTTAATTCTACCATAGAACAACTTATCACCGACTCAATTGGGACTAGATATTGCAAGAAATTGTGAGAGTATTTATGAAATTCAAACAGGAATTTTCTTTCCTCTTTGCTCTGTGTTCCTGAGACTCCTGGAAGCCTTGCAGATTCTGGAGATGGAAGTAGCAAGGATCCTTAAAATAGATGACAATGTGACTATTCATTCAATGTAATCTTTGAATAGCAGAGATGACCAGGATCAAAATGAACATAAAAAGGACGGGAAGACTAAGTCCTGAAAAGGATTTGAAAACATGTCACCAGCAATGGCCCAAGTTAATACCATGAAATGCAAAAATATAAATTTATATCTGGGGCTGGCTGCCTCCTTCTATTCTCTTTTCATCTTTTCTTTGTATCTTGACATCAAGGCCTTTGATACAGCATTCTATTCCCCTATTCTGAGCCCCATTTCCATGTAGTACCTATTTTCTTTGCCTATTTCTTCATTCTGGGTCTGATCTTTGCTGGAGGGCAATTAAAACAATTTTTATTTATAAGTTAACATGTTAATATATTTCTCTAATTTGGATCTCTTATGGACACTTTAGTAAGTATACTATATTAACTCAAATGAATATTATGGGGAAGTCCTACAAGTTCAAGAGATCTTGTTTCAGACCTCAAATGGAGATAGGCCATTCCTACACGTCATGTGATACAGCACCTCATTATAATGAGCCTGATATAAATATAGATGGAGAATTTCTCTGTAGTTATCTTTACATCTCAAACTTTAAAAAGGAGATGCTATATCCTTAAGCATACTGTTTATTTCCAAGAACTAGACATGGTGCTGTATATACATTCACTTATTAATAAAAATGTCACCAATAAGTAGTTACATAAATATGTAACTTTAAGAAACACAAATAAACATATATGTTTTCTTTTGAATTTTTTTCCATTGAGCTCCCTTTGTCTCAAATGTGATATATAATGCAAAATCTTCCTTTTCTACTCGTCTACTAATAGACAATTTAGAAGTTATATGTTGGATCCTGTAAGAGTGTTGAACAGAAGATATAAACTTAGCCTTTATGAAAAAGAAGAGTTCTTAAAAAATGTGAAGTAGAAGATCATATTTACCAAGTAAAGAGTATGAAGGGAAGAAAACTAGACAGAAAAAAAAATGGTGAGGAGTTTGGTACATATTCAAGGAGAAGAAAAAGAAACAGTCACAGGTGGAGAACAGAGAATTCACACTGGGCTCCAGCCACACTGTGATGCTCATTATAACCACACAAGCAGACCAAGCCTTAAGTGTGTGGGGAGCAGGAACATGGGGGACAATGAAGGTCTGCCCCAAATTTCATTATTTTACTTAGACCTAAAGTTACATATAAAATTACTCAAGCATATTCCTATAACCACAGACCTGCAAGATAATCTTCTTCCCTCCCTGTATCCCCAAGTCTTTTTTCAGTTCTCTAGATACTACATCATCGTTGAGATGCCAATGTGGCTCACCAGACAAAATCATGGATTACTGTTCTTGAGCAATTCTTCTTTTACCACTAAGGATAACTGAAAACTCTTACCTTATGTACCATGAGTTATATTAACTAAGAAGTAAGCCTTTGAGCCAATAGAATAGTTTTTTATAGCTTTGATCTAATAGAATGCTTAAAAATCTGAACAATGAAAACTACAGTTTTTTAAAGCAATGGGTTTATTATTAAACTATATGTGAACGATTAACTCTTCAGTGTATCAAATTTTTTAGTCTAATCAAAGCTTCAATAATAATCTACCTGACCCCAAATATTTGGTTATCTCCTACATAGTACCATAATTTACCATCCATTGAATAATGTTTTTGCATTAAAAAAATTCCAGATGCATTTAGTAGTATTTGAAAATCCATCTTATGTGGCAATAAAATTGACAATGACTTACTTTGCCAAATGTGTATAGCCTATATGTTGAGATATCATAAAATATTTCCATACAACAATAATGAAAGCATTTGTTATATATTGCATGCACCATATAAATTTAACTATCAGCATTTTCAACCATGAAGTATATTAAAAATGTCAAGTCTGAAAAAAGATTAAACGAAATTACACATATGCAAGTGCTTTGAAAATGGTAAACCACTATAAAATATATCAAGTAAGGTAAGAAAGTAATATATACATGCAATAGCAGAAACCAAATGTGAATACAGTCTGCAAATGATGTAATGATTCTTGTTTGTCTCATTTGCATTTTCGGAAAAGACTGCTTATATGTTACAACAGCCTCTAAGTTTACAACAGTTTTTTCTTTGTTCTTGGCGAACAAAAAAAGGTTAAGAATTTGCAGACAAGTCTTGGCAAAGAGGTGTCATGACTCAGCTTTGCCAATTCCTGAGAACTACAGTATACAGCTGGAAAATGTATGTAGGTTATGAACTTGTTAGAAAAATTTTCAGTTAGTATTGGCTAATCAGTACAACAACATCTTCAAATCATAACTGAGCCTTAAGAAGTACTCAAATGCTTATAGAGCATATCCACACACTAGTTGGCTCTTCCCATTCTCATTTGGATGATCTTTGTTTCCATGCAGAAATATTATTTGGGTTGAAAGGGCAAAATAGTATAACCAAATATTTCCCTTGTTCATTTAAATATATCAATTGACTTGGAATGTCAATTTTATACTGACAAAGACATCAACTAGGTTATTTTCCTGATCACAGAGTTCTTGTTTTCTGACACAGATTTTCATGGATACATATATAAAAATGCTGTTTGGTATTTTGTCCTCAAAAATAATACAAACTTTTTTGTAGCCAATGATAGTTCAGATTGAATTTGTGTACCTGAAGACTGACCAGAAATTCACAATATGATGGAGCTGGGAAGGATCTTATAAATCATGTAATCAATTCCACTGACCCATTACCAGCATTTGACAGATAAAAACTGAGCCGCAGGGAGGCAATTCTATAATAGGTATGTTTCTAGTCATTATCTGTAAAGTGACACATTGATGGCTATTGGAGAAATGATGGTCACTCTTTTTTTTTTTCTAAAGAGCTAAATGTTGCAAGAATTTCACTCCTTTCCCTTTTCCTTGCTTGCTCAGACAGGATATATTTCCTTTTCGTCATCCTGCCTCAAAGTTCAAAATTCTTTTGCTCCTTATATGGAAAGATACACTTGCTTAAACATGTTGAGAAGCACAAATAAAAAGGAATCACTGAAAAGATTTATATGTATATATATGTAATATACACATATATAATATATATACATATATATATATGTATATATATACACAAATATATATATGTACCCCCCCCCACACACCTGCCTAAGAGAAATCAACAATACAAATGATTACCTAAAACAAACTATTTGCATAATAGTTGACCATGACCTGACATTACCCTAATCTCATTAAACTGCCTTGTACATACCTCTGTGTCTTTACTGAAAGGTTGCAATTTTACTCTCCCGGTTTTTCACATGTATCATTGTTTGGATTTTCTTATAACTAAAATAAGCAAAAACTAGACTAACTTGATATCACACTAACTGAAATAGGTGTCCCAATAATGTTTGTAAGAATAGGGTATTTTTCTATGTTTTTTGTTGTTGTTGTTTTCAAGTTACAAAATAGATGTTCATTACCAACAAATTCAAAGAATAGATGACTATTAAAAGGGAAAAATGGAAATTCCTCCTTCTAAAGTATCCTTCTGGAAGTATCCACCACACCAGGGAAGACATATGGTACTGTGTTTAAGATTATAAGTGCTGCAAGGTGTGGTGGCGCATGCTTGTAATCCCCATGGCTTGGGAGGTTGAGGCAGAAAAATCAAAAGTTCAAAGCCAGCCTCAGCAACTTAGCAAGGCCTTAAGGGCTTAGACCCTATCTCAAAATTAAAAAATAAAATAAAAAAGGGTTGGGGATGTTGCTCATTGTGAAATGTCTCTGGGTTCAATTCCTGGTATCGAAAAAGTTTTTTAAAAGGTTGGAAGAGCTAAAATCAACACCTGGCTTCAATTCTTACTCTACCACTTTTCAGGTGTGTGGTCTTAAATAAGTAACCCATCTTTTCCTGTCTACATTCACACCACCAATAAGCAGCATTAATAAATGGTAATTACAGTAGACAATTATTATGTGGAATAGTTGAGATAATGGCACTTAGAAGAAAGTCTGGAATATAATAAATGTTCAATAAATATTAGCTGTTACTATCAGATCCTTTTGACAGTCAAACAAAAATATAGGTAGCAATAAAAAAAAAATTTAAAAGCCTGCTATTGAAGGAATTTCTTGTCAGCCCAGAGTTTCAATATGTTTATATTTTACTACTCTATTACTCCCAAGCAAATTTTGGTTAATAAGTTATTATTAATCTTGCCACCTGGCTAAATTTTAAGCCCTACATCAAAACCTTTTGAAAAGTAGACATAATTTTTGAAGTAATTCAAATTATTTTTATTCTACATGAATATTGACTAAAATATGTTTGTTTGTTTTAGCATCTAAACAAATAGCTTTCCACTGAAATTCCAGTTCCTCTATAAGTTTCTCCTCTCCTCAGTTCACTCATAATGCAGTAACCTCTCACCTACATTTGCTTTTCCTTATTCCTGGATTATGAAGAAGAGGGCCAGTTCAGGTAAGTGCATTCCTATTGCATGAACTGGCTTCTGATCATAGTGCAGCCTCCTACCATACATGTACAAGACAGTAGAGAGACCCAGACAATGTCTGGCACAGGGCCTGACATCTATTCCAGTCCAGCCCCACTGGTCCTGGCTCTATCTGTTCCGTCAGCCTCCCAGTAGCTATGACATTGCAACATTCTAGGCTGTTCTCTGCATTAGGGTCAGAGCTATGTGTTCCTAATTTATGACTACCCATCCACTTACCTGCTCTGGGATTTTATTTAAGGTGTGCCTTTGTCCTCACACACCATATTTAATGTTAATAGAGAGTTCTCAATAGTTTTTATCAATGAGTACCCTTGACTGACTCAAACACAAGACTTTGCAGTTCAGTTGACAAACTCTAGTTTGTACACATGTTGAAAAAGTGCTCAAATCTAGCCAAAGAAAGAGGCTTAAGATAATCCAACTACTATTGCTCCTTGCACGTTCAGTATAAAACATCACTGCATCATCAGGCTAAGCATAAGTGTAAAATTAATCAAAAGTGTCTGTGACAACCTGAGAAAATAATAAGAAAAAGTGTTAAGACTTTCATAAAACTGAAGATGGAAATGGCTTTCTATGAAGCATTAGAACTATAAGCAGCTCTTACTCCCTCATACATATTTTAACGGAGTCTATAATCTACAAAATATTTGTGTGTGTGTATATATTATAGGTGATGGTGTGAGTTTGTGTGCATGTTCATGGAGGAGAAGCAAGATTGGTGAGGCAGGGTCACCTAAATTTTCTTACTGATGTACTTGTTGACAATAATTTATTATATGTTTTTTTTTTCATAATTGTTTGACCTTGTATATCTGGTGGCTTGTAAATTGAAACCATTTCCATCTTATTGGGTCTAGCAGGGAAAAAAAAAATCTCAGTCCAAATTCAAATAGTTCAAACACATACTCTTATTTTCCTTAAATATTAAACCTCTAATTTATGAGAAGACTGAGAAAATTAGCCTTAGTCTTTTAAGAACCTCAGACATGCCCTGCCCATTCTCCCCTCAAGGTGCTGGGTGGATGGGAAGATTCAAGCCAGAGGTTGGTCCTGTAGGATCTCCTCCTCTTGATAACTAAGAAGGGGCCTTGTATCATTCTGCTTGGCCAGAGAGTGTGGTGACCCTTGAGGCTTCCATCCAGCATGCTCAGTCCTTTGTTGTAGCTATCAGCAAGGTCCTCAGCCTCAAGGGAAACAGCACTTCTTTGGAATCATTATTCTTGCACTTTCGCTTTCCCCCTTCCCTCACCTTCCACTTCTGCCAAGGAGCAGGCAGGCACAGAGGGAGGGTTTCTCTTCACTAGGTTCCTATACCTTTAGATGTCTTGCCTTCTCCTTAGCAGCATTACAAAAGAAGTGAAGAGCAGATTTACTTGCTTTCTCTCTCAGATACTCATAAACATTTCTCTTTTTTCCCCACCTCAATGGAATCTTCTTTCATTCCCCTTACCTCCTTTTCTCCCTTTGTCTCCCTCCTTCCCTTCTTTTCCAGGAATTAAAAAAAAAAAAAAAAAAAGCCAGGTTCCCCTTTGGAGGGATATTTTCACCACAGAGTAGACTACTTGATAAAAAGTGGATGTTTAATACAGTTTATTAAAATGATGAATGGCTAAATGAGTTGGAGGGTAATTAATTGAAGAATAGAAAGAATGGTGTAGGGGATTTTGCATTCTTGAGAAGGTGCTTTAAAATCAGGCAGTCTAAGTTTGGACCTCTCTCCCTGTCCAAGGAACAGTCTACATTTGAAAATGTACCCCACCTTCTCCAAATGCTTCCACTTCCACATCCTACAGGAAATATTGGAGTCACAGGAATCACATCCATCTTCATATAAAAAGAGAAGATATTGACCACTATAATTGTGATGTTACACAGAAGGGGTCAAGTTTATCTCAGATGCCACCATAAATCATGCCATTTTAGCATAAGGATTATTTTGAGCTGAAGGCCCTGGAGAATTAATAGATACATGAAGAGTTCTCCATGCTACTCTTATGCCCTGAAAGCAGGGTATAAATTTCCTTTGAGGGTGGCACATTCTCCCTGATCCCACCAAAAAGAGAAAAGCAAATTTTACCACCAAAGATAGTCAACACAAAGATGAATTTATATATACAAACTTTGCTAAAATAGCCCTCATCTTCCATTAGTTTCCCCCAAATATTGTCCCTGGAAGCCAAACCCTCTTTCCTCTGCTAAGAAGGTTGTATATAACCCCGAGTCTAACCACTTTGAGCTTCATTTCTTCTCTGTGAACTCCTGTGCCAATACAGATTAATAATAATCCAGAGCCTCTTCCTTGGCTAATCAGTCTTTTGTTATTCAAATTCACAGGCCCCTAGGGGCCAATTCTAAGAGGGCAGAAAGGAAGTTTTTCTTCCCCTGTAGGTTTTCACAAAAATGGGATGGATTTGAGCTCTGTTTGCTCTGAGGGCTGTAGCTGAGATCAGAGGGCCTCTGACCAAGCTGGCAAAGGCAAGAATTCCTAAATCGCCCCCCCCCCACCCCCCAGATTTCTGCATTCTGGTCCAGTGAGAGCCTCTGCTTGTCTTTTCCTTTCCAGATTTAGATTGGCAGGAGAAAACATTTGTAAGAACGAGTTCTCTGGGTATTGTGACTGTTGTGATTTTTGGCTTCAGGGCCGTTATTATTAATCCTTTTCCTTCTAGAGATAGTCATGTTTTTCCTTCATCTCTACCTTTCGAGTTGTTTGTCATAGGAGGAAAATCTTAGGGTAGAATACCAGCATAGCCAGCCACACTGACTAGTCAATTCAAGGTTCTCACCAGACCCATATCCCTTCGGACAAAGGTTGCTATAGGTCACCAATCCAAAAGCCAGATGAGGTTCTCCTTTCTGTCCTGTGACCTGGCTTCAATCCAATGAGAGCATTCTGTTTCTGATTATTTTGCCTGCTGGGGCACAGATTGTTAATCTTGAGTCTGTAGGTGGCTTGCCTTCAGGCTAAGAAACAAGCACAGACAAAACTTTTAATCTGACCATGCCAGCAATCCCAGAAATTTGTCTAAATAAAGAGTCTTATCCCATAGGGATCCTTATTGTCTTTCTCTTCTCTGCCTTATTAGTGCTGAGAAAAGCCTATCTCCGTATCATCTGAGATTAGCAAATCCGAAATTAGAGGTGTCTCACTTTTGTGGGAGACTGGAGACATGAATTTTCACAAACAGTTTTCCTACTGCCTGTGCTGATGAGGGTCTTCCATTCTCTTTGGCCATCTTTGGGAAGGAATGACTTTGGACCATGGGGGCTGAATGTTCTATATCCTCTTTGGGGGCTCTCTCTTGTGTCCAGGGGTAAAACATAAAAAAGGCTTATTGGTTTTGAGTCATAAAAGGCTTATTGAATTTGATTCACATTTTGGAACAGGAATACCTTTGAACATCATAAATCATCAAAAGCCAGAGGATGACATCTTGGATTTGGAAAAGATTTTAAAAGAATGTTCAGAAAGTTCCCACCTAAATAAATGTCTCTATGGGTACCAATGGGACTATCACATTGAAAGAATAAAAAAGTATATCATGGAGCCTGAAAGATACCCTTAACAAAATTAAAGAACAGAAATTAAATTTAGAACAAAACTTTAAATCTACATACACCATTTATCTATCCTCATCCCCACCGGCTCTTTAAATGCCTCCTTGAAAAAAATCTCAATGCTGTCAGGAGGATTTAGTTTGACCCAGAAAAAACAAACAAACAAACAACAATTTTTTTTTGTATTTGGTAATACAAAAAATATGCTACTAAAGCAACTGAAAATTTGCATTGTTTTTCTTCCCCCAGAACAGACTTCTGTAGGACATAGAGTCCTCTCTTTGAAATATAAACATCCAACTAAATAAACTAAATAACTCTGGCTCCCAGCCTGAAGACACCTTGCTTTTGTTAACTAAAACACTCACCTGAGATTAAGTCACAGTCTCAATAAGCTAATAGATCAAGAAAAAGAAAATTGATAAATCCCCCCCCACACACACACACAAATATTATTAGAAAGCTTTAGTCATTACATTGAGCAGGCAACCTTGAGTTGTTCCATCTGCCAGAAATATAAAACAAATTATTTTAAGGAGAAAAAACACAAGATTTGACTTATATAAATTAGCAACTTTTGTGTTTCTGTGTTTATACCTAACTCATGGCTAAAATTTTAAAATAAAAGTCATTAAATCTCTACTTATACCTGTCTGTATCTTTATGTATATGTATATGTATATTCCACATATGTGAAATTTTCTTACCTTCAGATGATATTACCTAATTAATAAATGGAAATCTATTCTAAATTGAGTTAGAAAATAATAAGCATTTGTAAGCATGCGTAAAATTCTCAGAAAACAGAAATTAATGTAAATGCTTCTCAAGTATATATGATATAGGATAATATTTGATAAATAAAACTAGTATTAGCACTTTAATAAAAAATAAGTGTATCTTCAGAGATGTCAGCATTAAACATAGTACGTACATTTTATTCTACTTGTGTTTAACAGTCAAGTTAATATAATTACTAATGTATAGATTATGAAATGTATAAATTTCATTTTAATCAAATTGGGTCATCATTCTTGCAAACTTTATTTCAACAATAACTGTGTTTTATTGTATGCTAATTTATACATAGTTTCTAGCCCAGGATGTAGCTCAGTAGTAGAACCATGCTTAGCATGCACTAAAGCCCTGGGTTTTAATCCCAGCACCAAAAATCTAAACAAAACAAAAAAGTTTCCAAAAATCTTTTTTGGTAATTTGAAGTGTAAAATTATACAAAGTTAAATTATAGCTATGCATTGACTATCTAGATCATTTCCAAATAAGATAAAATACCCAAATGTTAATTACTAAAGTTTAAGTTTGTCTACTTCAATTTATCTACTTTCGGCTTCTTAATTTTACAGAGAGACTAAGAGTATTTGAGTCTGTTAATAAAATGCCACATTTAAAAACTGTAGTCAGAAAACATGCGCCTCTAGAAATTATAAAATGATGTCTTCACAAATTTGCAATGTGGTACAGAATGCTGATAAATGACAACCAGTTTGTAATTGTCTACTTCCTCATTTTCATAGGAAATCAAGGTTACTAAGGATCAAGAAATCTAATAAATATATTTAAATAAATTACTAGGAAGTGAGATGTGTTTTTCATAAGAGAAGAATGAGAGTAATTTTGTCCTTAGTAGTATAAAGGTCATTTAAAGGTTGTTCCCAAATGAGAAAGAGGAAAATGAAGGACAAAAACCCAGTTGTAAAGGAAGTGTGGGGAGAGAGAAAGGGAGGGAAAGAGTGAGGGGTGAAGAGAGGGGGCGGTAGAGAGCAAGGGCATATCTTCTGGGGTTGAACTGGCTAAAATTGAATAGATTTATTTGTTAGGGTTTTAAAATGAGCTTCATAGTGCACCAGTGAGAAACTAGCATTTATATAACAAAGTTTTCCTGGAATTCTTGTCTATTTTTAATAAGAGATGATGAAAGTTTTTCTTTACCCTTAAGTAATGTATCTAGAAAATTAAGATTGTGTACTTCCTGCTCTCTTCATCATGTCTTGATTTTCTTAGAGAAACTGAAGTCTGCTCAATACTGAAAGAGTTAAAGTTTTTCTCTCATATTATCTCAGAAATCTTTTATCCTCACTCTAAATAGATAAGATTCATGGTGATCTGTGATCCCATTCAATTGAGTGTTCAAACCTTAGAACATTTTTGACAACATCCTAAAAAATCAAATTCTAAATGATGACTTTAAATTTTTTTTTTAGTTGTAGGTGGACACAAAACCTTTATTTATTGATTTATTTCTATGTGGTGCTGAGGATTGAACCCAGTGCCCCATGCATAGCTAGGCAAATGCTATACCACTGAGCTACAACCCCAACCCATAAATGATGTCCTCTCGACCTCAAAGTGAATCTGGGGTTTCTCAGAGGGCTCTTGGAAAAGTCTCAAAGAATTTATTCTCTCTCTTGGTAAAAGGAGATGTTACTGGTTAAATTAATTGGCTTATGTGCTATGTTAAATTGCCTGGGAAGCATTGTGAAATAAGAATTGCTGTTTAATTATCTGTAAGTTATTTTTATACAGGTAAAATGTTGTTCAGAAATTATATAAAATTTCCAAAATTTGTCAGTGTCTTTGCTGTCCATGGTAGGTTCTGGTTTTATTGCTATAAGCCATATTCCAGTTATTATTTTTAAATATTGTATGTCACAGAAACAATAAAATTTCCTTGTCAATTGCCTTATAATGATATTTTAACCACAGCCATTTTAAATCTCTTATCAGTCACAGATGGTTATTATTTTGTTCTGATATTTCCTAAATGCTCCTGCAATCATCTCCAGGCCAAAGTGCTTCATCTTCAACAAAGGACTGTCTTAGAGATTCATGGAAAAGACAATGACAGGTATTCTGGAGTACCAGCTTCTGATGACATTGCTTAAATGATTTTAAATTATACTACCGACCTGAGTTAGGATTTCTAGAACTGATAGATTAATAAACCCACTAATGCAAGATCAAACAGAACAAGGGCTAATTATAGGGGACTGAATTAACGAATGAAAAAAATTAAGATTGCCTTTCTCTTTTCTTTTGAGATATATAACTCACAACAATTTAGTAGATTATACTTTTGTAAACACAAGTGAAATACCTATTTTACCCTATCTTATCTGTACCAAATTTGGAAACTTTGATTGAGTATTCTTATTTTCATGGAATTATAGTTATTTGTACAAGTTGAATGTGTTCTCCTTATGATAGGAAACAATTGGAAACATTAGTTATATTATGAAAACTTTAACTGGAATGTCATATCTGAGAATGAAGTACACTGAATCCAATAAATTCAAATGATTTTTCTTTTCTTTCTAGTACTGGGGATTGAACCCAGGGCAAGTGCTCTACACCTGAATTATATCCTCAGACTCTTTCTAATTTTATTTTGAGACAAGGTCTCACTAAATTGCCTTGAACTTGGTATTCTGCCTCAACTGAAATTACAAGCATGTGTCACCATACCCAGCTTGATCAAATGGTTTTAGGGAAATAAGATTGACTTTATTCAGTCAATGCTTACAAAGCCCCCTTGGGGGTGGAGGACAGCCTGGTATCTTATTTATAGGTTCCCAGCTTTAGAGGTGAGTAAGGTAAGTCACTTTGTAGAAAAGGTCTTGGCACCTAGAGAATTTTGAGAACTTTGAAACTTCACCAAAACCTATAGATATTGCAGACAAAGTCTGATGGTGAGTTCTTGGCTTCCTGTAAAAGAGAGGCTTTTAAAAATCTTATCTGAGATTCCATACTAATCATTCCAGAACAGGACACTTAAAAAGGCCTATACAGTAAGTTACTATTCATGCTACACTTATATCAATACTCAGACTAAGTTTAATGATACTAGACTCTGTTTGAAAGCAAAAATAGTCATACATCCAAAATCCAAAATCTGAGATGTTTCAAAAACCCAAAAACTTTTGAGCATCAACCAGACTTCCCAAATAGAAAAATTACATGCCATGGGGCTGGGGCTCTAGCTCAGCAGCAGAGCACTTGCCTAGCATGGGTGAGGCACTGAGTTTGATCCTCAGCACCACATAAAAATAAACAAACAAAATAAAGGCATTCTGTCCATCTATAACTACAAAAAAAAAAAAAAAAGAAAAAGAAAATTGCATGCCATGGAACTTTGGTTCATGCACAAAATTATCACAAATATTGTGCAAAATTACCTTGGGGCTACGTATATAAGGTATTTATAAACAACCTATGAATTTTGTGTTTAGACTTGAGTACCCTCCCTGAACATCTCCTTATATATACACAAATATTTCAAAAAATATGAAAAATATCTAAAATCTAAAACACTTTTGGTTTCAAGAATTTCAGATAAGGGAAACTTAATTTGTTCTTGATTGTCTTTGAGCAAAAAGGGTGTGATTATAAGAAGAATTTTATGTTTTAGCAGATAACCAAAACCCACCCCTGTGAGTGTTCATTGTTATTGAACTATTTTCACCCATTCGTAAACTGGATCCAGTCATTTTGTAATTAATATTTCTAATTTTTTTCCACCCTTCTGAATTGGTATTGCCAAGAACTAAAACTGCCTTTTTCCTGAAGCCCAGAAAGCCAAGGCTGAACAACTTCATAGAGTTCAAAGGATTTATCACCACAACAGTTTGGGCCACTAGGGAAGCTCACCAAAACATGTTCCTTCAAACCCCAAGAAATATCCATGACTGTGAGTTGGCTACCATCATCCTCAACCTACCATCTAAAGAAACTTCAAGCTCTGCATTTAAAAATCTTCTTGATTGACTACTCTCTGGACTCAAACACTGATATTTATTGTCTACTCTTACCATTATTCTTTGTTTTCATGTGCCACTCCAAAATATGTTACTGTGGCATAAGGATTATTTTAGAGCTGAAGGCAATGGAGAATGAACAGGTGAAATAAAGGTACTCTGTCCTCTCCTTGCATGCTTGAAAGCAGAGCATAAATTTCCCTTTGAGGCTAGTGCCATCTCACAGGCCAATCAGGAATAGAAAAGCAACTCTTATCATTAAAGATAGGGGGTCAACACCAAGGTGAATTTGCTTAAACAGACCTTACAAAACTAGCCCTTACCTTCCATTAACTTACCCCATTTATTTACTAGTCAATTCCCCACTATTTATCATCCCTTGATGTTTAAACTCTCTTTATTTTGTTAAGAAGTGTTTATAAGCCCCCAAATCTAACCACTCCTGATTTCACTTACTTTCTTCAAACTCCCATGCACATAAATATTAATAAACATTGCAAGCTTCTCCTATTAATCTTTTCTTTGTTATTCTAATTCACAGGCCCGCCATTTACTGAACCTAAGAGGAAGAGGAAAATTTTTCACTCCCAATAGTTGCCTTGTACAATCTTCCAGGACTGGACTAACATGTGTTAGTTCTGTGGATAGAAGCAGGAGTCATGTGTGTCAGAGCAAAGTCAAGTGTTTATTAGTGGAAATTGCCTGTATTGGATCTCTGTGTCTAAATCCCTTAAAAACACTGCCAGTAATATAGCAAACTGTAAGTTAATAAGTAATAACTAGCTGAACTTACATTCTTCCTCATTTAGGTGTTACTTCAGAGATTTGGATATTTCTATTATATTTTATATAATAAGATGCAATGTTAACTAATTTTGACCCATTTAGAAGAGTTAAGAAGGGTTCATATATGAGTATCTGAATGTGAAAACGTGAACAAAAAGAAATGGATTCTATTTGTTTTTTGGGACTGGGGATTGAACCCAGAGGACTTTACCATTGAACTACAAACACAGCCCTTTGCATTTTTTAATTTTTAGACAGGATTTCCTGAAGTTGCTGTGGCTGACCTCGAACTTGTGATTCTCCTGCCTGAGCCTCTTGAGTCGCTGGGATTATAGGCAATGCAACACTGTGTCCAGCCATGAATTGAGTTTAGTGTCTTACTAGTTATGTGATTCTGGGTAACTTACTAAGTAGGTAAATTTATTTCCTTCTGTATAAAAAGGGAGTGAGAATTATATCTTTTTTTCCCATATTACAAAATTATAGTAAGGATCAAATGCATGTACAGTTTTACTGATCAAGAGCTAAATAGAAATTAGTTTTTAATAGATGAGATAAGATGAAATCTAGGCTTGTTGATTCTTTACTATGTTTATTAAATTTAATCTAGGAATACTAATAACAATAATAATAAAGAAGCAAGTAGATCCTAATATAGATAATCAGACAAAAAACAAACAAACAAAAGAAAGTCTGAGAAGAACTCAGATAAAAGACAAAACCTACAATGTGCTCCTATACCTTGGTAAACCACCACTCTATCCCCATCCTTTCTAATTTTAGAAGAAAATCCCCTGAGCAATTTCTAAAATGTTCAGGGCTTTCCATGGTGTGCTCATCAGACAAAAGTCAGCCCCTGTAGAACAACAAATCCATTACTTTTCTAACATCTAGTCCCTCATTAACTACTGTTAGGGGAAGACCTGTAACAATAGAAACCTGCTAAGAGAGTTTACCTTGTGTCAGTGGATTTTTGCTGAAATCTTCAGGGCTTTGATGGAAAACAAAACTGAACAACTTTAGTGAAAGATCTCAATACCCTATTACCTGCCACTTATTGTCCAGTTATATCCTATCTTCTTCAATAGCTCTCAGAGGAGCCTTTTATAAGTTGTTATAAACATTAAATATGTTGCCAGTGGCCAGCCCACCAGAGTTAGAGGTGATTCTGTTCAGATACAGCTGGCCTGATGAAGTTCACCAAGGAGTCTATTTGATAAGTTCAAGAAAGTAATCACAGAGCAGTATAAAAAGGAGTGGGAAGTTCAAAATTGCATGCTGGTGTGGAAAAAAAAAAAGAACCCCTGGTCATCGTCAAATACAATTAGTATCACACACTGGCTCTCTTTTAATATTGAAGCCAAGAACCTCAGGGAACCAAGTCAGAACCACAGAAGGAATCGGGTATTTTATATTTTTGTCTGCACTGTTATTATGATTTATTTTGTCTGTGTTGACAACTCCTGAGGAATATTCAGCATGACTACAAGCCATTCCTAGGCTAGGAATTATTTACAGAACCAGAATTCTACATAGTCACCCATATTATATTTGAGGATTTAGAAACAGAGGGAATACATCAATTACTACTAAGGACTCACAGTTGATGACAGGACAAGGAGTACTAAATAACTATTTCATAGTTGCTCAGGGTAAAAATTCACTCTGAATAAATCTGGAGCTTGTATATTTAAGCTCTTAATTTCATTAAAAACTGTATTTTTAAGCTAATTTATTTGGGTGCTGGATTGAACCCAGGGCCTTTGTACGTGCTAAGCATGCACTTCTACTGCTGAGCTACAGCCTTAGTCTTAGTTTTTATTTTTACATTAGTTTTTGTTAACTAATTGATTTTGTTGACTCTCCATTTAACTGTTATAAGTGGCTACTAAATGAAATTATTTTTGTTAATTTGGCAATTTGGGCTTTTTATCATGGCTGATTGCTACATAATTGATGAGGACAGGATGACTCTTTGATCCTCTCCCCCTTAAATATGAGCTTCTCTTTGGGTAGAATTTAAAACTATATTAGTAAATAGGTCACCTTGGCTCTAAGCACCAATTCATGTATTAAAAGGAGGTATAATTATAATACGAACTTTAAAGATCAGATTAAAATAGAATGCATAATTTGAAAATTTAATGTGAATGTGAATATGAATATGAGTACTTTATGAAAGAGATACACGAAAATATTAAAAATATTAAGAACGATTTTCTCTGGTGAGACAATTCTGGGTTATTTATAGTCCCTGGTAGTTTCCAAATGTTCCACAATTAACATGCATTACTTTTATCATAAGAAGTCAATTTTATAAGGGAAGCCTATAAATAAACATCTAATGGCAGGAGCTACTCCTGTTCATCTTTGAATTTTTCACAGCACAGTTTAATTGAAAGAAGTGTTTTCTTGTTGTAAAAGCCACTTGATTACAATAGGCCTTTGCCATAAACAAACAAGCAATTAAAAAGAAAAACAATATTATAAAGCGTGGTGGTTGTTCATTAACAATTAAAAAAATCCTCTCTGTGTTTCCCCTTTCATTACTCTACCACTTCCTTGAGAACACTTGTAAAATTTCTTTTTTTTTTCAATAAAATGATGTGTTTCATAACCATGGAATCTCAGAATTAGAAGGGGCCTTAGAGATTGTTCTAACATCATCTGGAATTATCCAGTGGAAACTCAAATCCTCCAACAATGGGGAATTTGCAACCTTTCAAGTCAGTTCATTTTTGCAACTTTCAGCAAATCTAATAGCAGCATTTGTTCGTCTATTTGCATTTATTTATTTATTTTTAAATTTCTGACAGTGAATCTCATTTTATTTTTAATAATGATCTATTCCAATGGACCCAAAAGCAGCTCAGAAATGTCAATTATGTGGAAGAGTCTAAGATTCAAAGATTGCAATTTCAAATGAAGCATTTACAGGAATGTAATGGTGTCTATTTGAAATGCATTACCTTCCTATAACACATGGTTTTTCAAAAGGATGTCTAAGGAGATGTAATCCGCCATTCTAAAGTAACACACTCACGTTAATTTTAAGGAAAGAAGAAATGATTCAGCTACAAGTAATAAAGGTTGGTGTTTTGGGAGGGCCATTTGCCATTTTCTGAGATAGGAATGGGAGTGCTGAGTGAACATCCCCAGTGAGTGGTCAGCTAAGCAGCTCTAATCCACACTGTTTTTCCTTCTCTGTGGACATCAGAACCTTTCATTGAGCTTCTTACTTAAGTTTGTTCTAGTGGGTGGAGAGTCACTAGTCTTAGGAGATTATTAGAGGATGATTAACAAGAAAAGAGACTGGTTTACAATAAAAACCTGAAGGTCCCTTGCCCCTGTAGAAACCTAATTTCACACACAGAAAGACTCTTAATTATCTCCAACTGTGTAAGAACGGTAAAGTTACCCCTAGAAATCACTCGCAGTACACTTGTTTTTAAAATGATGCAGCAAGTAAGAGGCCTTGAAGTTCTATCCTGGATGAAAAACCCTGTTTTAATTACAACACTGTAATGCCTTATTTTTATTTTATTACTCCATCATGTTTTGAGAAACACTTTTTAAATTCTTCTTGTTAACATTGTTGGTAGGAATACAACGAATTTAACTTGCCCACTTCCACAACATACACGCTTAAAAACTTGCTTAATGAAAAACTTTGTTGAAAAAAATCTGCCTCATGTGGGCCAGGCAGTTCTGAGACACTAAGACTGTGAGAGGACAGAACAAACTGAAAGTTTCGAATTAAATAAAAAGACCAGGATGAATATAGTTGTTAGAACACAAGCAGAAAACAAAATTCCTTCAGAGGATTTTTTTGGGTTCAAACACTTTCTTTTCACCTTAGGCATCCTCGTATTTTAGTTTATTTTCTTGAAGGAAAAAAAAAAAGGATCTGTCCTAAGTTTCTTAAGGATGTTTGTCTGAAGTATGATATCAGTCAACTCTTTGAAGTGTTTCATGGGCTAAGCTAAATGCTAAGTTCAGATCTGGAGCATGCTGGCAGAGATCTTGTATCTGGATGTGTGTTTTTGAGAAAAAAGGGGGGGGGGGAAGAGAGAGAGACATAAAAAGGCAAAATTATTCTTGAGTATTGGTACATGGAAAAAACCTGAAACGAAGTCCCAAAACTAAATGTCACACAGGTCAACTGAAAGTAAAAATATCAGGCACTCACCCTCCTAAGTCAGTGCAGTGACTGAGCAATTGACTTCCATATGACTCAATTCCACAAGGATTTATTGGGACACCTATAGTGTGTGCTCAATATTGTGCTTGGCCCTCATGAATAACAAACAATCTGTTCTCCATGTTTGTTTGAGTAGAAAAATGGCTTTATTTTTTTCTGTCTTAACTAAGATTTTCATGTCTTGGAGAAATTTTTCTGATGAGTGAAAAAATTATGTAGATTTGTAAAAAAAATATATGATATTATGTGTTGATATTTTTTTGTAAAATAGCATGTTTGATTTGACACTCATAACACAAATTTAGTTTTTCATCTTTTCAGGGAACAAGCTGAGGTAAAAGCAGAGAATTAAAAACAAATATATCCCCTGTATGTACCCCTTTGGCTTCATAACCTAAAAGAGGCTTAAGTTCAGGAAGTTACTATCTTAGACCAAGTAAGTATGTTATGGTGGATCTTTTCCTGGACCAGGGCCACTTCACAATAATTTCCATGAATATGATTCCCAAGGATATTCTTGGGTCCAACCGAG
Source organism: Marmota flaviventris (assembly GCF_047511675.1). NCBI lineage: Eukaryota > Metazoa > Chordata > Mammalia > Rodentia > Sciuridae > Marmota > Marmota flaviventris. The sequence continues at coordinate 110,092,336 of NC_092500.1, forward strand.
GCAGCTTTCTTCTCTAGCAGCTATATTGACAGTCAGGACACTTGTGGGGGTGAAGGAAGGGAGGCATTTGAAGCTAGACTACCTGGGAAGAGACTATTTTATACCTGATACATAGCCAGTAATACAGGGCTAACTGAAGGGAAGAGAACCTTCTGGGTTTTGTGGGTGTTTTTTTTTTTTGTGTGTGTGTGTATGTGTGTGTATGTATGTGTGTTGTTTTTTGTTTTTGTTTTTTGCACAAAGAGAACATTCTCCCTATATCCTTCGTCACCCTCCTGGTGCAAAACCAAATATATCTGCTTACTCTTCTTAAGATGTGAAGAAGCATCTACATGTTAGTAATGATTACAAAATTTATTTATATAGTAATTTTTATAGGTATATGAAAATAATAGATAAAAATACTTATTTCCTTAAATAGATCCTGTTTGTGCTGCAAGAAAACATTTTTTTTATTTTCTTGCAAATTGACTTCTTGCAATTTGTTCCAAAGGTACTAATCTGAGAGAAACTAAGAGAAGTTCCAATATTAACTAAAACAATTGTGTTGATATCAAATCATTGATCATCTTTATGGGTCAGACAATATACTAAGTTTTTAAGGATTTTTTTCCCCATCTCACCTAACCAGGATTCCTGCAGCATAAGTGTAGTTAGCCTCATTACAGAGATTATTAAAGAAGTATAGTAACTAAGATTAAACAGTGATTCCCTGGGAAGCAGGGTGTAGTAGCACATGTCTGTAATGCCAGCTACTCAGAAGGTTGAGGCAATAGGATTATAAATTTGAGGACAGCCTGGGCAAGAGAATGAGACCCTGTCTAAAAAAAGAATAAGAAGAAAAAAATACTTCCCTCAGAACATTTGGAAGCATTGACCTTGATATGCTGTGCATTCTTCTGATACTACCAACAAAGGCATGTCAAAAATACTAAGAATACAAAATGAAACATTGGGAGACTGGGGGTAAAGTCATCACACAGGTGCCCAGTGGTGATGGGCAGGCAGAGCCCAGACCAAGATGGGCAAGTACTTCACCTCAGGGACAGAACCGATGGTAAGCACTCTTTCCTTTCCAGGCTTGGCTTCTCTTTTTACATGTAGAACATAGAGCAAGGAGATGAGCAGGCTATTTGGCTAACAAAAGAATAAAGTTAAACAAATCTGGAGTGCAAAAAGAGTGTTAAAGTTTCTCAAGACAAGTTAATTTGGTCTTTCTCCAACTTTGGGTCTTTAGGTGTCCAGAGGCTCTCATGACATTGTGAGAAAGGAATTATGCTTCTGTTCCATATTTATTACAAATAATAATAATAGTGCACTTCCTACCTACCAGGTACTAAAATAATGTTGACCAAATATTACTTACTCCATGGATTACAAAAACTGGCCAAAGTCCTGCCAATCATGCACTAGTACCTGCTCACTGTCATAGAGCAGCAATTCTAAAACTGAGTGCAAATCAGAATGCTAAGAGCTCTTATGAAAATGTAAGCTGGGCCTCAAGAGCTTCTGCTTCAGTAGGTCTGTGGGGTGGGGCATCCCAAGAATTGACATTTTTAACAAGTCTCCAAGTGAAGCTGGTCCAGGGACAACACTTTGAGAACCATTTCCGCTTGGACACATACAAATGAAATGCACTTAGAAACTCCAAAGTCACAAGTGAACAAAACATAATAAAGGAGCACAGAGAAGTCTTTCAATCAGACTCCAAATACAACTTTTCTTGGAAGAGTCTTGAAACATTAATCTCTTATTAAATATTAAAGTGGTGGTGATGACAACATTTTGGATGAGCCACAACTTGGCTATATTTTCCACTGACAGTATTTTCCAACTATTGTTAAATGAAAGCCTTTTACAGACATTTGGAGAACTATTATGAGATATTAATCTAAATATTTACCTTCTATGACTGAATATCTTTGACTATCTCTAGGTTCATACACTCTTGGTCTTTCACCATGAAGACGTCTGCATGGTCCCTTAGAAAAAGTCTACTTGATCCCAACCAGGGACAGGTCCTAAGGTTATTTTCAACTTCCAAGTGTCACTCTAACCAGATGTTACAGATTTTTGTCCTGAGGCTCCTCTCCTCCACCCACTGTCTTTCCATTTCTATTTTCTTATTTCTTGGATCCTCTAGTTAAGAGATCATCACTGAACAATGGCCTTTAAGCCATTTTCTCAGGGGTGTTTCCCCCATGGTCAGAAGTATAATGGTTTGTCATTTCAATGGCTTCATTTGATTCCACATTTCAGTTCATATGTCAGGATCAAAATTCCAAGAGAAAGAGGACTTCAACATTCTCAGTCTTCCATGAATGCCTCTGATTTTATTTTGGCAATGTATTTGCTCAAGTAGAACTTCTAGACAATGAACACTGCTGCATATTTAGTCACAAAATTGAATTCTTTATCATTTAGTAATGTTCATGTGTGGTGTTGAAATCAATGAAAACCAAATTAATCACATTGTATGTTCTTACATAGGACTTTGAAAATTGGGTAAAATGTATCATCCAAGGATCACAAAGTTTCAGGATACCGAAAAATGAGAAAAAAGAATCTGACTTTTTGAAAATCTGCTCTCTTTATTGCAGATAACAATAATAAAAAGTAAAATGAAAGCAAAGAAATCAGAGTGAGTGGTTGATTGAAACTCTGTCCATCACAAAATATTTGGGTGAAACAATAGAAGACTCCATCCACCCTACTAGAAACAGAATTTGAGATTAAAACAAAACAAAAAATCAGGGCACAATGGAGAAGAAAGAGCTGCAAGTTAATTAGCCAGCAGGATGCTTTTCATTTGCGGTCGACTGTGGTGCCATAAGAAACCATGGTCTCCAGGAAGACCCCTTCTAATGGAGCCCAACAATTAGAATCATGAGCTGCCTTTGTACCCTGTTGCACAATCTCATGCCTTCAAAATAGATCTGTCACTAATGACTGAAGGCTGCATGCAATTTACCTCACTCCACAACCATCTGCTGAGTATTCTTAGTCTGACTCTGGTTGAAAGAGACTGGTAACAAGTTTCCTGAGTAGACTCCCTCTCTTTAAAAAATCCTTTAGACTCTTAATGTTTAGAGAAGTGCTTCTGATCCACAGAAACCAGACTGTATCCTCAGCAGATACTGCCTGCCTGGCTTTTCAGAGTTCAGTGGCACCAATTACTCTATACAAGACTGACTATAATCCAGAGAGCAGGAACACAGACAGACAGTCTCAAGGAATTTGGAAATGTTGTACATCATTTGTTCTTGGATTTCTAAAATCAGTTGGCTCTTATCTCTGGAATGGCAGAACACAGAGACATTAGCCTTTCCAGCTTGCTTACTTTTGGAAGGAAAATTGGGAAGGACCAAAAAGAAGTCTCCAAGCCCTACCTCATAAACAAGTACCAATCAAACAAACAAACAAAACCAACCAACCAACAAACAAGGTTCACAAGTACCTTTTCTTTTTTGTGGGGAGGGGAGGAGGATTTGGAGAGATAGAGGTGATTTACTAATGAGCAGCATTTTTTATTTTTTGAGACACAATCTCACTAAATTGCTTAGGACCTTGCTAAATTACTAAGGCTGGCCTCAAACTTACTATCCTTCTGCCTCAGCCTCCTAAGTGGCTGGAATTACAGGTGTGCACCATTATACCCTGCTCGTAAATATCTTTTCTGATCAGCTTCTCTAAGAGATATAAGAAATCAAATGAATAAAAGCTGCATTATAGACTAGATGTATGTGTATCCTAATGGAAAGAAAACTGAGCTATAAAGGAGGGGTGAAGATGCCCCTGCAGTCTTCAACCTTGTCTATGCATTCACTGGCATTTAAGGTGCATTATCATAGCTTTCAGTCAAAACTGATTTCCTCCCCCTTTTTTTCTTTTTGAGTTTGGAAATATTATAATTTAACAGTTGATAGGGAATATTCAGATACTGTTCCATGTTATTAATGGCAATAATGGGAAATAATTATTTGACAAAAACTGGACTCTATAGAATTTTATTTTATTCTATTCTATTTGGTACTAGGGATTGAGCTCAGGGATGCTTAACCACTGAGCCACATCCCCAGTGCTTTTTTATATTTTGCATTGAGACAGGATCTTGCTGAGTTGCTTATGCCCTCACTAAGTTGCTGAGGCTGGGTTTGAACTTGCAATCCTCCTCCCTCAGTCCCTGGAGCTACTGGGATTATAGGCATGCGCCACCATGTCTGGCTTGACTCTATATAATTTTTTCTTTTTTTAGTTGTAGATGGACACAATGCCTCCATTTTGTTTATTTATTTATTTTTATGTGGTGCTGGGGATCGAACCCAGTGCCTCATGCATGCTAGGCAAGCGTCCTACCACTAAGCTACAACACAGCCCAGACTCTATACAATTTTAAAAAATACATACATATATATATATATATATATATATATATATATATATATATATATCTTTTTTTGTCTGAATTTTTCATATTTGTTTTATTAGTGTGTATCAGACACTTGCTTTTTCTTAGATCTAAAGAACAGAAACACTGTTGAGAGTTGACATTAAAGTTCAGCAGCTCTGCTGCCTTTTGGGGAAATAACAGTGTATTTTTAAAAATCTGCTTAAGGGACTGGAGTGTCGCTCAGTGGTAGAGCACTTGCCTAGCATGAACAAGGTCTGGATTCAATGCCAGCACCGAAACCAAAACTCCCCACTCCCCTTTCTCTTTTTGTCATTGCTGGGAATCAAACCACATGGGTCTTCCACATGCTACACAAATGCTCTCTTACTGAACTAAAACCTGCTTTTACTTTCTTTTGAGACCCAACAGTAGATGTGGCAAAGAGTAAAAATGAATACTTTGTGAAAAATATCAATTATTTCCCATCCTATTTTAGCACCCATGTTAATATTAAAGCATATTATACATAAAGTCATAACTTTGACCTCTTATCTATGTCTTCACCATATTCATATTCTTGCCTCTTAAAAACCTAGTGATAGAGCTAGGGGTTCATTGCACTTATGGTTTCTTAAATGGCTTGCTATAAGGGACGCTTATACAATCTCTGTAGGTTCCTGAAATCTGTTAGCCATCTGAATATTATAACAAAACATAAAACAAGTATACACTTAGAAATTATGAGTCATAAGTGAAAATTGTAGGAAATACAATATGATTTGTAGGGCTGACTAAGGTTATTTGCTTGACCAAAGCTCAGACTCCAAAACCTTCTCCTCTCATGTGCATACTTCTGTAACAAGTTTTATCAAAACAACCCTGCTCATTCAGTTTGGCAGGACCTACATCCTTGGTATCTTATCATCTTCCATATTTAACCAGCTTCCTCCTCTTTCTCCTCTAATATCCCCCAGGTGTTATCTGACCACCCCGGCCTGTTTTCAGCAGGAATCCTGTTAGGTTGGCCCCCCTCATTCATATTATTTCCTCTTACTAATTTTGCATCCACAGCTCCTCCCCACACACACACACTTCTCCTTGGCTATCAATTTCTACTTGCCCATCTGTATTCCAATTGAGCCTAATCTCTCTCTTACACCACAAGACTAGACTGCAATGGTCCCTAAATCCATCACAATAGCCTTGAATTTAGGTTTTCTTTTCTATATTTCTAACAGGTGTCATTGAATAATTTTTCCTTTAGCAAGGCTCATATATTCAAGAATAATTTTAGGGGATTGAGAGGAAAAGATAGAATGGATGATGGAATGGATCACCTAAACTAGGGGCACTAGGGGACTTAAAAGAAAAATAAATCTTTTAAGGGAAAATTTCGTTAGGATTGCCACAGTAGAACCAACTAGTCACAGGAGCTTAAAATGCAATACAGTATTTTAACTACTATTTATTTGTTTTGTTAAAATATGTTTCCTCAGTGAAGCAGGGAAACACCTTAGTTAGTTAACATAACCAACATAGTTAACATAACCAACCTCCCTCCTTCTCTCTTCCCTCACTTCCTCCCTCCCTCTGTCTCTTTATTTTTGGGGGGTAGGTACCAGGGATTGAACTCAGAGGCACTTGACCACTGAGCCACATCTCCAGCCCTATTTGGTATTTTATTTAGAGACAGGGTCTCACTGAGTTGCTTAGAGCCTCACTTTTGCTGAGGCTGGCTGAACTCTAGATCCTCCTGCCTCAGCCTCCAAGTCACTGGCATTACAGGTGTGCACCATTGCATTCAGCCCTTCCTCTTTTTCTTACTTATTTCTCCTTTCCTTTTTCTCTTGGAAAATATTTCTTGATTGTCTGTTATGTGACCAGGATTAGGGTTTAAAATAAGGCACAAACTTAGCCTTTGATGGCCTCATTGTATGGGGAGGACAGGAAAGCAGACATGTAAACAATTAAGGAATAGAAAATCTGATATAATAAATAGAACATTTACAGGGCTCAGGGAGGTCTCTAGGAGAGTTCAAAAGAAGGAAGAAAGAGTTAACTATGGCATCAGAGAACTGGAAACGTCAATTCCAAAGAGAAGTCATATTTGGGCTGGACCTTAACAAATGAATAGAAGCCTATTAGTCATATGAGACAGGATGCATCATAGCAGGTGCAACAGGTAGAGATGCTCAGAAAGAGAAGATGCCCTGCTGTGTGTAAGGAGTCTCAAGAAGTTGAGCATTAAGAATATAAATTTAATTGTGGGAGGTGAGGCTGAAGAGATGGACAGAAATCAGATCTTTCTGAGATCCTTCCTAGCACAAGAACCCTCCAGATGTGAGATTACTGATGCATTGCAAGTCTGCCTGATTTTCCTTGTGATTAGGATAAGTAGAAGGGGAAACAATGGCATTTCCAAGCTCTGTTTATTATTTATAGGCTACATTTTCATTTTGTACAAATTTTCATCATCATTCTTGAAGTATGGAAGCTTCAATTAAAACACAAAACCTAACAATACTTTGTGATTTTAATAGCACACAAATAAATGTTTTTACTTTCATAAAAAGAAACAGGAACTGAACAAACAAAACAAAAAACACCTCCATTTAGCCAAGAGCATATTTATTGGCCCACCAGAAAAAAAATACAGAATGAGTTTCTTTGTTAAGTTTTAAGCAGGAAAAGACAAGACAACATAGGGCACAGACAGGTTGCCTGAGCAACTCCAAATAGATTCTATGCCTGTTGGAGCATCCTTTGGATTTTAAAGGATCACCTTGATCTTAAATTGCTTGAAACTGAACTCAACATGTTTTGAACAAAACCTACCTTAATTTCTCTATTTTCATATTGTCATATTTCATCAGTGATATGCTCCTGGAACCTCTGTCAAAGTTGGCTCTCTTCTCAAGTTTTTCCCACATCAGCCTGGCACTAAGTCACGCAAATTGATTTTTTTTTCTTTTTAATTTTCCCTACTGTCTGTTTCCTGTCCCCTGAAAAGATGAATATGGGAAGTTCGGTTCCATGCTCTATACCTGGCATCTTAGAATCTTAACATGATTTCTGAACTTCTTTCTCTCTACTGCATATTGTACAACAGTCAAATATTCTCCTTGGCACACTGTTCTGTTTACTTCCTGCTATTTACTACCTGGATTAAGTCCTCAGATAGTTTTTCTTGAAGCTCTGTGGTCTTCCCCAAATTTCCCAATTAGTGGACATCTGGGGCAGTGATGAAAAACTATAAAAAAAGGTGATGTAGTTTCTGGACGGACGTCCTTGCCCACCTGTATCTCTTCTCAGCAGGGGAAGGGAACTCTCATAACAGTAGCACCCACCTGAGAGGGAGCAGCCAAAATATTCAGTTCCTATTTATGCTTAAGTGGGGAATACAAACAAGACCTATATAGTCCTGGTCTTAATGTAAGATCTTTATAGGTTGGAGATGGAGAAAAGGGAATTCCAAAGCTCATAAGGTGGAGAATAGATTTCTCAGACAAAAGCAAGTGTGGTATGTACCCAGAAAAAGAAATTGAAATTGTCCCTTTGTTCTAAGTCCAGGGTGATGAACAGCAAGTGGAGACAGAAAATGTACACTACATCTGTAGTGGAAAAAGAAGTTGGAGGTGGAGACAGAAGAGGTAGAGTATAGGAGGATTAGAGGAACTCTAGAGAGGTCAGATTACTTGAAATCCTTCCTAATAAGACAACTGTTTCGGTTTATTCTGTGTCTCTTGGAAAGTCAGGTGAATATGGATAATTATAGGGAACTGAAATGTCTTCCACATCTCAAGGAATATACTAGCAGTCCAATGAAGAGAAGGCACCTCTAGTCAGTCTGTATGTTGGATTTAGTGAGATAAGCAGAGATGAGGATCAAGACAGTTTACTGGAAATACTGGAAGAAAATGCTGTCTCTGCAGTCTCCTCAGCCAGCATGCATGCCTCTGCCATCACGCATACATTCATCTAGAGCTAGAGACTCCCTTGGATCCTGCAGATCTAGTGTTGTGCAAACAAAGTCAAGGGACAGTGGGAAGACACTTGGAAAGTCTGAGCCTCATGCTGTGTGATGCTCTAACCACAGAGCTCAAAGGCTTGCCTTAAGTTAGTCATTATGCACTTTGGTGTATATGAGTTTCAAAGCCTGGTTGTTCCCTAACACCAAAGAACTTCCAGTAGAAGGAAGGAAGTGTCCCTGGAGCTTTAGCTTTGACCCTCTGTCAGCAGACAATTCCACCTCCCTTGCCCCCACCCTCTCTTTCCCACAGCTCTATCCTCCACACTGGACTCACCAAAGAGGCTTGTGACCTTGGGCTCATTTGTGGGTCCCCTCTCCCTGCTGCATGCCTTTCCTCTTGTCAGGACCCTGCCCCTACCTGTTACACAGGGAGGAGGGTCTGGGCTCACCCCACAGGACAACTGGGTACTCAAAGCTCACCTTTCCTAACCATTGCAGGTCAAAGGAGGAATCTCAGGCAAGGCAGCTCAAGGCAGGGAGGGACACAGGAACCAGTCTACATCTGCCAGAAGGACATGGGAGTTGCTTCTGTTTGTTTGTTTCCAATTTTGATACTGGAGATTGAACCCAGAGGTTCTTTACACTGAGCCACATCCTCAGCCCTTTTTATTTTTTATTTTGAGACAAGGTCTTGCTTAGTTGTTGAGGTTTGCCTCAAACTACAAACCTCCTGCCTCAGCCTCCCACTTTTAATTTTTAGCATGTTTCAATGATATGCAGAGAATAGATGGAAACATTAATACTATACTAATAATAACCTGATAGATAATGCATATCATTAATGTGGTATGTTAATTCATTGTGAGTTTTGATTACAGGTGCTTAGTTCTTTTCACAGTTATGTGCAGTTATCCTGTTACTCACACAACATCATTATTTGTCTTGCAAGAAAAAGATGGAAAACTGTCTTATAGAACGAAAAATAAACTCCTTCTCTTAGAATTTAGGACTCTTAGTTGTCTGAGCCCAGTGTATGTCATCTTTGCTAGAACTTTCTGTCCCAGTTAGAGGCCTTCCTACTCACACCCAGACAAGCTGTGCTCTCTGCCCAGCAATCCTGCTCACACCAGCAGCTCTCACTTGATGTAGTGAGATGCCTTCCTGCGCCTTTCCTGCATAACCCAGCCCATTCTTCAACTCCTCCAGAGAGTTCACACACCCTGTTGTTTAGCGCTTTATATCTCTTAGTACATGTAGTTTTTCAACTACTTCACACTACCATCAATTCTAAATTAGAGCTGAAGAAATTAAAGCCGAGAGTTTGAGTGCATTTGTCTAAGATCTTGCAGCTATCAGTGGAAAAGCTGGGATTTGAAGTCCTGCCTTCTGACTCCAGGATTCACATACTTATCCCCTGTGTAATACTGTCTCCATCCCAGATAAGGCTGAGTGTATCATCTGCAGATAACAAAAATGGCCATGGTTCAGACTTTGCTCTTCTTTTCCTTTTAAAAAATTTTTCAAACTTTTATTTCTTTATTTTTACATGTGGTGCTAAGGATTGAACCTAGTACCTTGCATGTACTAGGCAAGTGCTCTACCACTGAGCCACAACCCCAGCCTCTGTACTTGTTTTCTTGATCACTTGTCTGACACATTTTACTAAATAATAGCTTCAGCTATTTTGCCTTACATTCTTTCCTTTTTTGGTCCTAAAATGACCCATTTATTTGTTCATTTATTTATTTAAATTTACTTATTTTTCTTTCTTTCCTGGACAAATAATAATTGTACATACCTATGGGGTACAATTTGATATTTTGACATATGTGTACATTATGGAAAGACTAAATTAATCTAATTAACACATCTATCAACTCATCTCATTTTTTTTGTGGTGAGAACGTTTAAAATCTATTCTTTTAGCAATTTGGAAATATGCATTTTTATTAACTGTCACCATGTTATACAATCAATCAATGCAACTTACTCCTCCTGTTTAACTGAAACTTTGTAGCCTTCACTCAGTGTCTCCCTTCCCCATCCCTCTCCCTGCCCCCAGCCTCTGATAACCACTATTCCACTCTCTGTTTCTATGAGATAAACTTTTCTAGATTCCACATATAAGTGAGATGATTACCAATTGCTTCTGTCATCTCATTTGTCACCCAAAAGGCTGGGACTTCACTTTCTGCATCCAGTATCCTCTATACACTTGTTGCTTAATGAGCATTTTGTTCAATGATTCAGATAAATTATCTTAGATTCCTTCTCATCCTTAGCACCTTAGGCCCGTTAAGCCTATCAAAATGCCAGTCATATTTTAGCCAGATCCATATGTTTCCTTGACTGACTCCAAAGAAAACGTAGAAAGATGGATTTTCCGTTACCCAAAATCAAATAATAATAAAAATAATGTAAAGAACTGAAAGGTGCTAATCCTCTAAGCTTTTGGATACATGGCCACACTCATTAATACTAAGCCCCCTTACTCTATTCTCTTTTTTCCTTTCAACTACAACAAATTAATTTGGTTAACATGAGGAACAGGAACTAGAAACCTGACTGAGATTCCTTAACACCCAGCCAGGGCTTGTCTCTTAAGTATTTCCCTTTAAAATTATGTTTTCTGTAAGTTAGGTTTGGATTTAGTTGAATACTCTAGAGAAATGGGCACAGGATTGAACTTACTAAGCAGGAGGCCATGGCAAAGACTCTCCCCAGTAGAACTCAACAGTGTTCAGGGAGCTGAAATGACAGGTCCAAACAGGTAGCACTGGAGATAATTTCCAAATTCTATTATATTCTTTGCTGAGGTAAATACACACACCCCACAGGTAGTTTCAGCTTTTAGGCATCAAATTAAACCTTTAGTAATATATATATATATATATATATATATATATATATATATATATATATATATATATATATGTATATGTAACTGATTTCCTTTTTTAACTTGAACTGGTGAAAATTTTGGATCATCTTAATGTCAAAGGACAACTTGGATCGTCTGACCTTTAGATCTCAATGACTTTCTTTTTTGCCTTTATTTGACCATCACTATGTGGTCTCCACTTATGAATTCTTTATATATAATCTACTTCTGTGCTTATCTCATGGTTGATGGTTACTACTTCACTGGATTATGCCGTTTGAATTTAGGATGTAATCATTTTTATGAAACTTTGGGAAGTATGTTTTGGGCTTGTTTGCTTTGCATCAACAGTATCAAATAAATAAATAGATAGATAGATAGATAGATAGATAGATAGATAGATAGATAGATAATAACTAAAAAATGGCAGTCATGACCTTTTAGCACAGGCATGTCCTACATAGTGATTTTTATGGTATTATATTGGTGTCCTAAAACATTTTGAATGCAGCATGGGTTTTAAAGCAATAATTGAACACGGTTAGCTCACTGCAAAAGGCCGTGGCCTGCAGGGACGGCGCCTGCTGAGAATCACCTAAAAGGGTCCCTGGGCTGCAAAAAGGCCCCACACACAGAAGAAGCTCAGTGGGCAAATGCCTCCTTGCTCAAGGGCCAATCCTAGCCTGGCAGCTCATAAACACCATTAGCAAAGCCTACTGCTGAGTTATTATGCAGCAGAAGGATACTTGAAACTGCTGGTTGGTATTGTTGTTTTATTTCTCATTTGCCTGGGTCAAAGTGGCAACACTCACTTGAAAAGATCAGGCATTTTCAACTTCTCATTGTTCCAGATGATGAGAATTATAGACAGATTTATTACAGGTTGTGATTTTCCAACTCTCCATCAAAGTCTGTTGCATAGGGACTATGTTATTGGTGAGGATAATCCAAAGAGCAAAGCAAAAAGAAACAGAATGGACCTGAGTTGTCTCTATTAGAATCTTTTCTAAGATGTGAACCAATAACAGATTTGAGACATTTTATTCACTAAATTATATATGGAGTTAAAGTACATATTATGAGAGACTAAAAATTGAATGCAATTTTTTTGTGTGTGAAAAGATACTAAACTAATAATTCTTATCTTCCAACCCTACTTTTTGGATTTAGTTTCTTTTTTTCTGGATCTTTTCCAACACCATCTAACTCACCTACTCCCAACAATCAATAAAAGTTTAATGGCAGTTGGGAGACATAGGTGGTAAAACTAGTTCAACACTATTTTTAATGCATTTAATGTTTTGATGCTCTTGAAATGTAGCACCACATTCCAATGTCTAATTTCTTGATATATGCTCCTATCACCTAATTAGTGACATCAATAAAAAAAATATATAAGACATGAATTTCAGGCTCCTTTTACATTTGAGAAGGAAAACATTTCAGAGGAAGTGACCTAGTGATTCCAAGTTGTCACATTCACTGGGGCTCGTGGTGTTGATGATGCTAAGCCACTCCTGCAGAACCACTGTTTGAGCCCTATTCTTCATAGGGTCGAATGCGATGAACTCTCAGTGGTAGTCAGTGACCTCTGATTCATGCCATCTTGCAGCCGGCTTTCCGGAATGAGAGCATCCTTGATGGCTTTGTTCTTGCCTTGTGTAGACCTTGAAAGGCTGAGGAAATGCGGCAGAGGCATGGGTCTCGATGAGAAGCTCAGACTTGTTGCCAGAATGAATATTTAACTTGATTGGCTTTCTGCTTCCATAATCATCAATCCTCCCCTGGAATTGTATTCACATTTTATGAACTCTCTGTCTTACGGGCTCCTTTGATCTTCAGACATTGTCTTTCAGTTGGGCATTTGCCTGCCTCCCAACTCATCAGCCCCTGAGTCCATCTAAATAATGTGCTACATAAGAACTTAGTGTTTCCCAAATAACAAAAGATAGATCTGAATGCTTCAGTGCACCATGAAAGGCTGTTGAAACCATCAATCTTGCTGGCTCTTGTAGAGGTCAAGAGACGGCAGGGCCAGCTGGCCAATCAATTAACCACGAAATTCAGTTTGGAGCTTCAGAAAAGCTGTCTCTGTGTTATTCTTTGTAGCAACATAACTGTCAATATTTACAGCAGGTAATATATAAAGATGTAAGGAAATAAGTAGGTCCCCCTGTACTGTAACCATTGGTAATTCTCATGGGTTGACAAACGGAGCCAGTCTTACAGAACATAGTTTTCTGAATCAAATTGAACATGGAAAATGTCTTCTGAACTTTATAGAGCCTAGAAGAAAAGAATGTGGGGTGGCTTCCAATGAAAGATTATGCCCATCTTTATCTACAGTCATCATCAATGCTTCCATATAAGTAAAATGAAACAAAACAACAACAAAAACCTTCCTTTTTGACCTCCTGGAATGAAACTTTACTATAACTGTATGTAATTGATTGTATGTTTAATGTCTATGAACACATAACAGAGAAAAATAAATAAACTGATAACTATGACAGGGCATGGTATCAACAAAGCTGACCCCTGAAGAATGCATTGTCTCTTTTATCCATGACCTTTGGCTTGATCTTTGAGATCCATCTCTAGAATTCTATGTGCACCTTGCTCTTATTCCTCATGTGACTGATCCTTCTTTTCCCACTGGTCTTGTTCTCACATGCAGAGACAGATATCTTCACCAACAGACTTCTCTTTTTTCTTAACAATTTTTGTCACATACATTTTTATAATAGATTCCCATTTCCCTTATATATCTGTGTCCTTTTTTTCATTTACGTATTCAGACACTTAATACTTTCTCAACCCAGCAGGCTACTTGTCAAATTTTTACTACTTCCCAGGGAAATAGGCATATTTGTCTGCTGATTTTGGAGTAGAAATTTTAAAAATCAGAGTGATAAGGAGCTGTCAGTGTAGGGCAGTGGTAGAGCAGGTAGGTATCAAGCATGAAAAGATCCTGGGTTGAATCCACAGTACAAAAAAATAATCAGACCAATAAATTAGTTGAAACAAAGCACTTAAAGCACTTAATACCTGATCCATAAGGATTGATAAACATTTTATGATATTAATAATTAGGATTGCAAATAACTTGTGTGAAATCATGTAGGCAATAGAGCCAAGACTTGAAACTACATTTACTTAATCTCTTAAGTGTTACCTTCTCTTTCCTCTAACATACATTTTTATATCATTCCTCACTTAAGAACACATATCCAGAAGCACATGTATTATTAAGCCAGGAATGATCTGAAAATAAAGAGACAGGGAAGGCTATCAGCAGGTACTCTCAGGGAGGAGTCAAGTAATCATGTCATGGACATTTGAAGTGATGGTAAGAGGTTGTGAATACTGCTGCAAACTCATGAGGTGGTGAGTAAAGGCCAGGAAGTAGGCTATGTAAATCAGGATGAAATCTTAAAGATAATGAATTTCTAGGGGAGAAAACCTCACTTTGATTCTTCTTGGTGCTAATACTCTGCAATGGCAGGAGGCAATTTGATATGCTTTGCATAAATAAACCAATAATCCTCATAAATGATCAAATAAAAGCATACCAGCAGAGCATCTGGTATTATCCTTATCATATAGTACCAGTGCCTTAATGTGCATATATAATTGTAGCCATAAAAACAGGAATATCACTGAGAGCATTCCAAGACCTTTATAGGGAAGAGCACAATTTGGGATATATCTATATGCCTATGGAGGAGAGACCACATGGAAGGGTGTGCTGTTGGCACTACTGGAATCTGCTTTCTAATGGAATCAACCTCCCAGCCTCCCAGAAAAACTCTTACCACTGTTACTCATCAATCCAGTGATTTATAGAAGTTGCCAGAATGCTTGGAGGGATGAGCAATATTATTAGAATAAGATAGAGTTGTTAGAATAATAAATATGCAAAATTTCTCTTCTAAACAAGATTTTATTGTTAACTTCACATTATTCTTTCATCTTCATGTATGGGACAACATGTCTGTTCATTAACACCTATATGAGTGCTATACTCTATCACAAATACATAAGAGTATAATACCATAGACACAATCTGGTAATGACTAAGAAAAATATTAAGTGGCAAGTCATGTCTGTAGGGGGACATTGTGTCCAGGGGACAGGATTCTAAGAGAGAACATGTGACTGATGGTGACCAAGAGTGTTGTAAGTCTGGAGAAACCATATGTCACCCACCAGGCATCACATTAATCAGGGAATTGAGACTTGGGAGAGAATTTGATGGATTTAGTTGTATCTAGAAACTAGGATGGAAGTAGAACATGAAAGATTGAATGATAGTAAGTTATCCTGGGAAGAGCTCTGATTATGACTTTGAGGTTCTAATCCAAGATCTGTGATTACTTAGATGTTTAAAAGGAAAACAATGACCTTAAGCTCCCAAGGGCTTTAGTTTCCTCATCTATAAAATGAAGGGGCTATATTAGATTTCACTTACTAGATTATCTCTGAAGTCAATTCTCCTAAAATCACATCCCTGAGCACTAAGGTAAATTGAATTCAATGAGTAAATTGTAGGTCAAAACTGCTTTATTTTTTTAATAACAGTATAATAATCAGAATGGTAATAGCACCTGTTCATCCAGCACCTTCTCTGTACTATGTACTATATGCATATGTATTAATATGTGTACATGGTATCTATATCCATTCAACAGCACAATTTGACTGATGATTATTAAGGCTTGCTCAACAAGTAACTTTTTTAAGTTCAAAGCAAATTCAAATGTATTTGCAAAGGTTTTATTCTCTCTACTTTACCCTGTACCTTCAATTCCCCTATCTATTTGTCACTAATAAACCTGTGTCTTCCAAACACCAGAAGACCAACACACAGGCAGGCAACACTATAAGAATTCCAAGGAGAAATTTGACAGAATTTAAGACAATTAAATTAAATTTAACAGAATTGTAAAGGGAGATTCACTAAATAAATACAGATTTAGCTTTCTCTCTTCACCTTATGGCCCCGTCCTCTCTCACTCATCTTCAGCATTTCTATAAGATTTCTTTGGTGTGTGTGTCAGGGGTGGGGCTGCAAAAACAAACAAATAACAAAAACACTACCTAGATGTAAAGTCCAAAGGCTTCCCACAGATCCCATAGAGCTGTATTTAGGCTCATCCTAAATGTAAAGAAACTATGAGAAATGATGAATTAAAGACTTGCTCAGATTAACAAAAGTAGGCCCTAGAGGAACATGGCTTTACAACTATACTGTTCTTTTATACCCTTTCAGCTAAAAAACATCAACAAAAACACTGTGCATTTTTGATAGATGAATATGTATTTTCATTAAAGATTGAAATCAGGGGAAATAAAGGGTAAAGTCCAAGAGTTCATGGTCAGGGTCTTTGGAAGTAACCTCTCATTCCTCTTTTCCTACATCACAACGTATCTCTTGATAAGCCATAAGGAAAATACCAGTGGCTTTTGAAAGCAGTAGAGATACCTGATGGGAAGCTGCCTGGGTAGGTCCAGTCATGTGGCCAAAAGGGGACAGAGGTAGAAGTCAGTTTCCTCTTCCCCCTGTGTAAATATAGGACTGCAGATGGTCCACAGGCGTTCGTGACACTTACTACAATTTCCCCATTCTCATTTCTAGCTGTCTTTTCACATCTAGTCTCCAACTGTTATAGACATCAGCTCTAAAGCTAACTAGAAAAGAGCCAGACAGACAGGTTATAGTGGCACACACCTGTAATCTCAGTGACCCTGGAGCCTGAGGCAGGAGGATCACAAGTTCCCTGTCAGCCTCAGCAATTTAGTGAAGCCCTAAGCAACTTAGTGAGCCCCTATCTCAAAATGACAAATAGAAAGGACTGGGAATATGGCTCAGTTGTTAATTGCCCCGGGGTTCAATCCATGGTTTTAAAAAAATAAAAGCCAGGTAAGTTAATTGTAATTTAAATCAGCTTGTTTATCCTATTTGGGAGGGATTGGTGCTAAGAAGTTAGATGGACTCAAGAGAAAACTTGGAGAAATAAATTTTTCTGTTGGTATTTAAGTATCACAGATATTATATTTGTATTTAATGGTTGTTTCTAAGTACCCATTCTACCTTAGAGAATTGTTTTCTCTTTTTTTAAACATAAATCTTTGTTTCTATGTGTTTATTGGTTTTTACTAATTAGATTAGTAAAAAAATAAAATAAAATCTAGTTTTTACCAACTAGATTCTACTCAGGTTATCTATTGTATTTTAAATAAGCTATTCTCCTAAATGAAATATAAAACAGTGGGTACTTCTTATTGCTTGGTAGCATGATTGATGGTGATTGATCTATAACCACAACCCTTTTATCAGATCAGTCGATTTGAAACAAACCACCAAAAATGTAAATGTGACAAATTACAAAATGTAGGGGGAAAAAAAGACCCACTTGGGTCAAGGAAAAGTGATTAGAAAATGGATTTTTTTTTTTTTTAAATGAAGCTGCAGCAGTGTGGCCTTCTACCCACTATTTTATGGAGGTTAAAAAAAATCCTATTGTTGTGAAAAAGATAACTGAACAGAGACAAAGATATGTCCACTGATTTGGTTAAATGGGAACAGAATCAGTGTGTGCAGTGGAAACGCACAAGTGAAGGAAGTCAGTCCTCCGTATGTCAATAGGCATAAGTGACTTCACATATTGATAACTTCCATGAAGAGGACCCTGTGAGGGCAGGCAGTTAGTTAGCTGGGTTACAAAAGATGCCTAGAAGACTAGCAGCAACACAGTGAAAAGTTAAATACAAAGCAACAATTCTGAAATAAATTAAAACTCTACATTTCTTTAAGAACTTGCTCATTAAAAAAATCAAGATGTCTATTCTTATTTACTATATTTGGTAGATATTTCCAAAAGGTGATGAGAAATATTTTAAGGCAATTTTATTTTTTCAAGTCAACAAATAGATTCTGAGTAAGAATTTAAATGTATTAAAGTCCCTGTGCAAAAGAAAGCAATTCTCTATTCTGTGGTCCATGGGATGAAGCTGGGAGTCTGCTTCAGGAAGAACTATTTAAGTAGGAATTTCTGGCATGTGAGATGAATGAACCCATGTAGGGGGGTTAAGTGTGGCCTTTGTTTTCCTCAGCTAACAGAGCATTTCATTTGCAAGGGGAGAGCTGAGTTACCTAATGGGCCACATTTCCTAAGTGTCAGAGTGGGTGCAGTAGCAGCAAACACACAACTAGTAACCTCCCAACCTCTTTCTCTCACCAAATCTCCCATCCCAAAGTTTTTATATACTGTTGGGGGAGGAGGGGAGGGTATTTATGACAAAATAAAAATAAAAAGGTTGAACTCAGATAAGATATGGGTAAGAGGTTAAAAAGAAACTTCTTCCCATACTGAGTGGATGAAACATTTTCCAATATTCTTTGATCTTATTCCTTAATTCACTGGCCTTTATGATCCCCTCTTTAAATCTCTTGAGCTTTCCTGGTCTCTCTTTCAGATCCTCTGTCCCTTGAAGATCCAAAATCTTGAGGGTCTCACTCCATCTTCTGCTAACTTACAGTATTTCCTAAGTGGCAAGATTTCTGTTCAACACATGACTGGGATAATTTATTTTCCTCACTAAAACTCAGTAAGATGGGGACAATTATCCTCTCTCTATTACACATGGGAGACTGAGGCTCAGAGAGGTTAGGATGCTTTGCCTATATCCCATCATTGGAGGATGATGGCGGAGTGACCAGGATCCCTCAGCTGGACACTGGGGCCTGAAATTTTAATAATGCTGCTCCTTATGCAGCCTTTCCATGATTGCCAACAAAACTAGGCTTTCATTTTTTCTATAACCCCCCAAAGTTGGTTTAACCCATGGCAACCCTCCTGAAAACCTATGGTCATAATATGCCTTTTCTAATTTTCTCTTTGCCTCATCAACTCTATCTTCCTTCATAGTTTTCCTTCCATTGCATTAAGAATAAACTCAACTTGCTGAAGATCTTCCAACCATCTCTCTTTCTGTATCTGTGTAAATTAACCTTGCCAATGCTATTTCTGTCATATCACTTCTCAACCTATCTACACATATCTAAATTCCACATAGGCCAGGTATGGTGGCACACACCTGTAATCCCAGCAGCTCAGGAGGCTGAGGCAGGAGGATCACAAGTTCAAAGCCAGCTTCAGCAATTTAGTGAGACCCTAAGCAACTTAGCAAGACCCTGTCTCAAAATATAAAAAGGTTGGGGATGTTGCTCAGTGCTTAAGCCCCCTGGGTTCAACTTCCCATACCAAAATCAATCAATCAATTTCCCACAGGAGGAAAGCTAGCTAATTTTGCCTGTACTTCCTTTGGACACCTGTATCATTCCCCTTGTTGGTTATCCTGAGAGAACTATGTAAAGTTTCATCATCTCTGACAATCTTAATTCCTATTGTCTTTAAACATTTATTATTTATTCTTGGGATTGACACATAATTGTACATATTTATAAGGTACAATGTATGATGATTCATGTGTACATTGTGTAGTAATGAACTCAGGGTAATTAGCATTTCCATAACTTAAACTTTCATCATTTTTTTATGGTGCCTATTGGTTTCTATAGTTGTGTTAGAGAAGAACTCCACTCCACCCTCCCAACACTGTTCTCAGAAAATAACTGTGGAATGAATGAATGAATGAATGACTTTCTCAGTGGCTTCAACACCTTGTTTATATTCTTTCGCTCCACTGAGTTTTCCATATAATTCTTTGGAAAAGAAATTTCCAAAATTGAAGTGGATAAAAATAGATATTGATGATATGAGAACAATAGCCAGGCTCTTCGGTTCTTAATGTATGATGAATGTACTTTTTGCTGTAAAGAAAATTGGAATGCTGCAATGTTCAAATATGTATGTATGCAGATGTTCATTAGTTATAGCTTCAAGGGAGAAAGGGATGAACAGAGAACTAGGTGCACAACAGAAAAGTGGTCCTCTGGTAGGACTTGAAGTGGTTGAAAAAAATGCAAAACGAGAAAATTCCCCAGGAGAATTTAAGGAAATAAGAAAAGTTTAAGTTATTTAGGGAAATATTGGAAATGTTAAGCAGAACTTGTGAAAAGTGGTGCTGACTTTGATACTTTGGGCAAAATTGTAGGGTTTGGCGATTCCAGGAGGATAAAAACATTGAGAATGCAGCTATATATGAAGGGGTTTGAGGTAGCAGACTTTGAAAATTTTTATTTAATATATATTTAAATATATTATTTATTTTAAACTTTGATTTTATAATTATAAATTATTTCACAATTATATTTGTTAAATTTTATTTTTACAAATTATATAAACATACGTATACTTAGAATTTTTAGAAAGAAAGTGAAGAGTTATCCCTAGAAACATAGACCACAAATGTTTTCTCAAGAACCAACTAAAATAATTAACTTCAATTGACCTCAGGTTACAAACAGAAGCTAAGAAGAAAAACAAGATTTATCCCTTAAAAGAAGGCAAAGCTGGACTTTGTAACTCTCTTGTGTCCCAATAACTTTCTGTCCCCAGCCTCTACCCCACCACTCCTTGCAGGAGGTCATTTCTTGGGCTCTAATGGTTGGCTTAGTGTCATGTTCCTGAGAAGTCATTAAAGAGGAAAAGCACTGAGGGATTAGGGGGCAGGAGGACCACAATCCCCAGAGCATTACATACTATTGAATGTGCTGTGTTTATTGCCTGCTGCTGGGTGGCTACCAACAAGACAGCTTCCTGGAGGCTTCTGTCTTTGGTCCAGATGTTTATCATTTGGATTTTCAAAGTATCTAAAGGCACCATGGAAACTCTGTGAATGGACAATTTTAAGCAGAGACACTGCCAGTCAGCAGTCCTAAAAAGCTAGACTATACCAAGAGGGAAGGAGACAGATGATAATGTCTCTGAGACCCTTTCTAATGCCATTGACCTTTCACACAACACCATTTCTGTTCTTGGCTGTAATAGCCCTTTGATATTATCCCCTTGGGTTCTTATCTACTTAGAACTACTACTATTATTATTTTTAAATTTTTAAATTCTGAGCAATTTTTAAATTTTTTGAATTATTTTTGGTTGTTGATGCACACAATATCTTTATTTTATTTATTTAGTTTTATGTGGTGCTGAGCATTGAACCCATTGCCTCACATATGTAAGGCAGGCACTCCACTGCTAAACTACAACCCCAGTCCCATAACTCACCATTATTATTATTTATACAGAATGTATAATACATTTCATGCTCTTTAAAAGATGGATCCACATTTCGTTGATCCAAAGATCTACCTTAGCATAGTATGTGGCCACAGATAGGAACTCAGTGAATAAATAAGTTGAATAAGTGACTTTTGTTTGTTTGTTTGTTTTTTGCTTTTCTCTGGGGATGGGGATTGAACACAGGGCCTTGTTCACACTAGGCAAGCACTGTACCAGCTGAGATATAGCCCCAACAGAAAAAGTGTTTCTATAAATTAAGCTTTATCAAAATATTTCTCATACATGAGAAGAGACTATCTTATGTAATAACTCTGGGTTGGGCTGATTATGCATTAGACTTAACTGATGTTCACTATTAGTCTCAAGGCAATAGACCTGGTCTGCAGCACACTTGCAGCTGGGCTTTGGGTCTAAGAGTAAGGCACTGAAAGTTATTGATAGAGATAAGCTTTCTTCCTTCTCAGTGAGATAATCACTGCCAAAGACCTGCTGATTCTGCAGGCAAAAAACAAAAAAATAAAACATAAAATAAATATAACCATTCGGGCATATTTTTTTTTTCCCATAGATATGTTGGTGCTTGAGCTTTCCTTCTACATTACTTTGTATTTATGTTGGATTTGTTCTTAAAAGATATGTCATGCTCTTGCAAATCTTGCATCTGAAGAATTTGTGTCTTTACATTAGACAAGGTTAAAAATGTGCTTTTTTTAATATTTATTTTTTAAGTATAGGTGGACACATTTTATATTTATGTGGTGCTGATTGAACTCAGTGCCTCAACACAAGCCAGGTGAGCGATCTACCTCTGAGCCACAACCCCAGCCCCCCACAATGTGCATTTTAACTGGTGTGTTGGTGCATGCCTGTAATCCCAGCAATTCAGGTGGCTGAGGCGGGAGGATCACAAGTTCAAGCTCAACAATTTAGCATGGACCTTAGTGAGAACTTGTTTCAAAAAAAAGGGCTAAGGATATGGTTCCGTGATTAAGTACCCGGGGGTTAAATTCCCAGTACCCCCCCAAAATGTCCATTTTATAAAGGGAAGTATTGTGAACAAAGTTAAATAACAGTGGAGGTGAAGGGAGTCCACTGACATAGAGATGACATGCTGAGGAATTGCTGTGTATGCATGTATTATTTAGCATATGTAAATGACATTATTATTATTATTATTATTATTATTATTTTGGTCCTGGGGATTGAACTCAGGGGCACTGGGCCACTGAGCCACATTCTCAGTTCTATTTTGTATTATATTTAGAGACAGGGTCTCACTGAGTTGCTTAGTACCGCACTTTTGGTGAGGCTGGCTTTGAACTTGTGATCCTCTTGCCTCAGCCTCCTGATCTGCTGGGATTACAGGTTCGAGCCACCATGCCTGGTCAACATCATTATTATTATATTGATATTATTCACGTGTCATGCATCAGAATATCACTATTACACACATGGTGGAGTTACTGCTTCAAGTCAAATATAAAGTTGAAAATATGTTGAGAAGGAAACACTTCTGGGAAGAAAGAGTAGAAAGGCCATTAAACGCACTGACCAGATGAACTGCCCATACCTTCACCTGTCCCACAACAAAGCAGATTCTACAATGGAATGGAGGAGTAAAGTAAGGGATGTGCAGACCAGTGACTGTACACTTAAAATCTAATCACCCGCTGCTTCTTGTAAATAACCAGAACATCACAGTTCAGACCTGAGACAGGTCTGAGGAACAACCCATTTTACTTTGAAGACATGGAAACCAAAACAGATGGTTTCTTTTCATCACATGACAAGTGTCCATGCTGGAATCAGAACTCAGGTGTATAGTCATATACAATTTTTGATGCCACTGGACTTTGAAAAATTTCAAAGTAATATTGATTATCATTAGCAAAAGTTTGGAACACATGGAAGAATAGGAACTAGGTGGTGCATAACTGCACCATCTGAGGCAGGTGGGATATAATATAAGTTCAAGGCTAGCCTCAGCAACTTAGTAAGGCCTTAAGAAAACTAAGCAAAGCTCTGTCTTTAAAAAAAAAAAAGGCTTTAGCTTAGTACTAAAGTGCCCTGGATTTAATTCCCATTACCAAAAGAAAAATAAAAAATATTACCTTAAGGCTCATTAGTAAAGTATTGTTAGCCAATGGTTGTGGCTCAAAGGTAGAGTGCTTACCTAGCACATGGGAGGCAATGGGTTCAATCCTCAGTACCACATAAAAATAAATAAAGGTATTGTGTCCATCTACAATATATATATATATATATATATATATATATATATATATATATATATATTGTATATATATATGTATATATATATAGCCACAAAGCCTTGTCATTAACATCTCCTTGTGTTTGTTTTGTTAATACACTTAACGTTTTTTTTCTATTTTAGGTATGCTTTCTTTGTACTTTTTTTCTTAATAATATATCAGAAACCATTTCCT
Organism: Marmota flaviventris; assembly: GCF_047511675.1. Classification (NCBI taxonomy): domain Eukaryota; kingdom Metazoa; phylum Chordata; class Mammalia; order Rodentia; family Sciuridae; genus Marmota; species Marmota flaviventris. Next base: position 110,116,232 of record NC_092500.1, read on the forward strand.
CCTATGATTACATGACTATATCATATTAAACAGCATATATGCTATTCTTTATATAGTCATTTCCATAATGTTGGGCATATAGATCATATCTATCTTTTTCCACTTATAGCTAATACTGTCTTAAACACTTGTTTAAGAAAATTAAATCTTCTGCTTCAGAAAATTCTTTGTAGAAAAAAGATAATATCCTTCAAGTAGTTTTCCAGAATAGCACTTACTGGATTAGACAGTATAAACATATAACAAAATGTAATACATATACAAACAAGTTCGTTGGTATTTTTAATGAATATCTTTGTTGTGTCATGTCCTTTTAGAAAAGAGTTGTTTTACAAAAGTCCCTCCTTGCCTTTGGTGGTCTTACCAGTTTGGGAAAGTAAACTGACATCTGACAACAATGGGCTAAATATATGGCCAACAACTTTTTCTCTTAAAGAGGTGGACTTGTTCAAAGGAGCATCAAGGTCCCCTGGGCATTATGCTGATCCTACAATTATGATATAAGCATGAGGAGCTGCACCCCTAAATATAAAAAGAAGTAACAGATTTATAGTGTGGTGTCAAGGACTGATCATCTTCCATGTTTGGCCAGGTTCCTCCTCCTCCAGTATTGCCCAGGTGGTATCTGGTCACCCTGGTCTATTTTCAGCAGGAAAAATGTTCCTGATTAGAGAGAGGCTTTTGGTGCACAGGTACATTTCTTCATTTTGTAAATTAAAGCCAACTTTTTGCTTTTTAAAATTATCGTCTTACTTAGAATAAGGTGATTTGAGAAACAGAGAAAAATAAAACAAAACAAAAATCAAAGAGTAAACATGGAAGAACCACAGGATGCTAGAATGTTATAGTTGGAAATGACATAGATATCAATAAATTCTGGGTCAATGACAATATTTAATATAAGACATAGACAAGAAAGATCTCATGGTTATATAAGTAATGCAACTTTCTGGTGGATAACCTCTTCAGAAAGAAATCTCTTGTATTCTCAATAAGACATAAAACAGTCTCCCGTATTCTTTTTGAAAAAAGGGTTGCAGTGGCATTAATATCTTTGTGTTCATAAACATTGAGTTTTGGGACAAAAACTTTGATTTTGTTTTATAGGAAAATTTTTATTTTGTTTTGTAGCAAGTTGGAGTAATTTTGTGACTATGTGAAAGAACACAAGACTGGAATTCTGAAACCTGTATGAAGTCTAAACCTAAGAACTAAATATCTAAAATCCCTTATCGTCCATTCCCTAATTCACATGATAGCCCTGTGTTGACTACCTCACAAAGATAAAACAATTTTAAATTAGGGAATATATGTGAAAATAATTTGCATACACCAAACATTATTTGAATCTAAAAAATCATAAATATAAATATAATTTTTCCTATTTATAATTTAGCATTGATCCAGGTCAATTTAAAGTTATAGTTTGGCTATTATAAAAGAAAAAAACAAAAGTCAAGAGATAGCAAATGTGAGAAAAAGGTGTGAAGAAAAGGGAGATTTTGTCCACTGTTGGTAGGAATATAAATTGGTGCATCCATTAAGGAAAACATTATAGAAGTTCCTCGAAAAATTAAAAATAAAACTACCAATGATCCAGTAATTTCATTATTGCTTATGTATCCAAAGGAAATGAAATAAGTCTATTGAAGAGACATCTGTATTTTCATATTTATTGCAGCACTATTCAAAGTCACCAAGTAATGAAAATAACTAGCTGTCCATCAGCTGATGACTAGATATAGAAAATGATCCCAGGGAATAATTATTAAATCTTCAAAAAATCAAAAGATTCTGCCATTTGATCCAAAATCTATGAAACTAAAGTATATTATGTCAAGAGAAATATAAAGTACACAAAAAAAGGTAATTATGAAAGATGATATGTTAAATTGCTTGCCTATGGTAATGATTTCACTATGGTATATGCATAGTGTATATGCATATATGTATCATGTTATTCACCTCATATTTACACATTAAAATAAGTAAATGAGTATATAAAGGTAAAGTAACTTCTAGTTGGGGCTTTATTCTTAGAGATTTTAGTGGAATTTAAGTCTCATGAGTATGTTTCAGTCCTTCAGAATTTAATGATGGAATACAACGGAAAACTGGCTGCTCTAAAGTCATGAAGCTGATGAAAGGAAATGTTAAAAATCCAGATGAAGGAAACAGTTTGCCAGGTATATGCAGTTCCAGTTTCTCTACTGTACTTTAGGGAACTTAGCACTCAAAAATTTTCAAGTTCAAGTCCCTTATTATATAAAGAGGAAACCAAAATCCAGAGAGGTAAAGTATGATTTTACCTAGTTATTAGAGATTTAGGGCTATTTTTATTTGATCTGTTTGATAGAGAAGGAGATGGGATAATTTTAAAATAGTTGGTTAGATTGTTAAATGTAGAAAGCGCTCAGAAGGTTCTACTTGGAGTGAGGAAAGAAAAGCAGGTAGTTCAACAACAGCTTCTCAAAGTTTTTGTTGAATACCATGCATATGTGAGCTCTGTCCTTCCAGACAATGGCTTTCCTCGTGCCATATGTGGCCTTAGAAGGCATTCCTTCCCTTCCCTCTAAGCTGTGATTGCGAATAGATACAGAAGACAGGCTTTCTTTTTCCAAACCAGTCTTTTGTATATGGAAATTGCTTGTTTACACCTAAATTTTCTTTCTTTTCCCCTCAGATATTCAAAACCTTATTTTTAACAATTGCATTCATTACAAATTAAAATCTGGGAAGCTCCTTTTCCTCCCACGCAAAGTATACATAATTATGTACTGCAGAGCAAACTCATTTTTAAATGAAAATTATTAGAAAGGCAAAATATCCAGAGGCATTAGTCTATCTTCTGAGAGGTAACATGATCCTCAGATTTTCAGAGTACCAAGTTTGTAGGGCTGTCTTAATCACCAGAATTTATAGCTTAATTTTTTAATTCTTCCTCTTCACTAAGCAATAAAAATTAGACAGCCCACCAATGGAAAAACTGTTCCCATCTGACACTCCTAGTTGGGTCCCCCGATTTTTCACTTGAGATGATGTTGAGTTTTTGTTTCCTACTGCCTCTTGGGTTTTCTCCCCAGATGTGGTACTATTATGACGTATCCCTTTTTGTGCAAAAGTGAATGAAAACATTCTTTGATCAGAGCATGATATTGGGGCATAATCTCTGATATTTAAAAATACTGGTGATTGAACTTACAACAAGAATGTCCCATGGGCATTCATATCTCCCGATGCTATGGGAAATAAGGTTATAAATGAATTCAAAGAAGTCAGACTGCATTCTGCGGGGAGGACAACCAGTTCCTAGATAGAGCTCATAAGCCTGGGGTTGCATCCCATTCACAAAAGGCCTTAGTAGCAGAATTCAGAACAGGTTACAGGTAAATCATCAAGGCCACGTATTGACACAAAAAAACAGGAGGAGCCCTCCTAGCACACCAGAGATCTTCATTGCTTCAGCTTGCAACCAAGGCATCACATAAAACAGGAAATTCTATGCCTAAGTTTTCTTTTGAAGGAGTTATTTGAGAGGGTTTTTTTTTTTAGCACTAATAAAATGTGAGATAGGGCCTGGGGTGGTGGTACATGCCTGTAATCCCAGTGGTTCAGGAGGTTGAGGCAGAAGGATCGTGAATTCAAAGCCAGCCTCAGCAAAATTGAGGCACTAAGCACCTCAGTGAGACCCTGTCTCTAAATAAAATACAAAATATGGCTGGGGATGTGGCTCAGTGGTTGAGAGCCCCTGAGTTTAATATCCAGTACAAACAAACCCAAAACAGAACAAAAACATGAACTAGGTTGAGTCAACTAGAAGAGTAGGAGCCTCAGAGGTGTCAGCCTTAATATTCTACCATTATGTACCCATTGGAGTCAAACTTTTGAGAAAAGATCCATTTTACTGAGAAAGGAGAAAATGAAGAAGGGTCATTTAGATTGTATGAGGTAATGATAGCCTTATAGTTAAAAAGAAAGTTCAGCAACTATTGCATTGTATATATGTATATGTATATAAGTTTACAGTGCATCATATGTATGTAAATATACGTCTAATGCTTTGAGAGCTATTAAAATTTACAGTCTGCTAGGATATATAGACTGTTAATATCTAGATACAAATTCATGCTGGGGTGTGTATGAGTTTTTAGCTTTCTTTAGTTCTTGAGTAACTCTTCAGGTGGGGCAGAAAGACTGAAAAAGAAAACATAGGATATACTTTCTATTCAGACAAAGAATTGAGAAATAGGCAACTCTTACGTTCTGCTGTATTGTGCTCTTAGCAATAGTTTGAAAGCTGAACCAGTGGGGAAAAAAGTATTTGCTGTTATTCTGGGCTTTCAGTTATGCCTCTTTACTCTTAGACTGGCAAAAGCAAAATGCTGACTGAGCTTACAAGTGGATCTAGAAACTGGTTTCATTAAAAGACAAGTGGATCCAGCTAGCAAAAAGTGAAATGCGTGATTCGCAAACATCAGACATTCCAAGTGGACAGGCATTCGGGTTTATTTATGTTTGCTCTGAAATTGAAAACCCTGACAGGTTTTTATGAGTCCACTCCAGTAAGTGGCCCAACAGGTCATCTGCAGTGAGCCTTAACACTTGCAGTCTAGACATGACAGTGACACACAGTTCCCTCTAAGTTAAATGTTGTTCACATACTTTCATCTGTGAAGGTAGAACATGCTGGTTCAACTCTGTACAAAAGAGACAGTTGTATAAAGGTATACTGTCCACATGGTGTTATTAAGAAGGTAGGTATAATGCTTGATTTTTTTCTAATGATTTTTATTCACTCACTCTAATGTGCTTATTGGAGTCTATCTATGTGCTAAGGACTGTGCCAAGGTCTGGGATCACTTCCATTTCTTTCATTGATCTGACCTGTTTCAGAGGCGAGAGGTGGCAGGAGACAGGCAAGTTAGTACAGTATCAGCGACAAACACTCTACACAAACATAGTGTAAAGTTAGCGAAGTTCAGTGGTTGGCACTAACACATAAAGGTGAGAGAAGGCCTCTTTGAGAGTATAGTATTTAATCTGAACTCTTTTTGTTTTTATTTTTGGATCTTTATTTCATTTATTTATGTGCAGTGCTGAGAATCAAACCAGTGCCTCACACATGCTAGGCAAGTGCTCTACCACTGAGCCACAACCCAGCCTTTAATCTGAACTCTTAAAGACAGATGTCAGCCTTCTGAAGAAATGAGTTATAGAAAATAGTGAGTCCAGTCATCTCCTGGTATCTTCTGAGAATTTGTTCCAACACAGGCTCTCACAGTTACTGAGCTCCATGGATGCTCAATTTCCTTATACACAGTGGTATAGTATTTGCATATGGCCCATGCACACCATTCTACACAATTTAAGTCATCTCTAGACTATTTATGATACCTAATACAATGTAAATAGTTGTAATGCTCTATTGTGTGGAATGACAACAAAAAAAATGTTTGCTCATGTCCTGTACAGATGGAATTAAACAATATTTTTGGACTAAGGATGGGGAAACTGTGGATATGGAGGGCCAACTGCACATCCTTATCCAAGGCAGATACAATCCAAGACCCTCAATGGATGTAAGAAACCAGTCATAGTACTGAATCCTATATACAGATGTGCTGTCTTATCTATACATACTTATCATAAGCTTTATTTTATAGATTAACAGAGTAAGAAATTAACAACAATAATAAATGGAACAATTGGTGATTACTCACATTAAATGATGTTCTTTAAAGTTATGTGACTATAACTCTTTCTTTCTCAAAACATCTTATTGTACTATACTCACCCTTCCCCCTTGTGATGGTCTGAAATGATATAAATGCTATTGTGATGAGATGAAGTGAGGTGAAGACCTAGGCAATGTCTTAGGTCACTTCATAAGGGTCCCTTGAACACAAGCACCGTGATACCTCTATAGTCCTTTTTTAAAATATATTTTTTAGTTGTAGATGGACAAAATGCCTTTATTTTATTTATCTTTATGTGCTGCTGAGGATCAGACCTTGTGCCTCACACATGCAAGGCAAGCACTCTACCACTGAGCCACAATCCCAGCCCCTCTATAGTCCTTTTGATAACTGAAATGTTTATGAAGTGACTCACAGGCAGGTATTGCATGACGCATGGACACCTTGGACACAATGATGATTCATGTCCAGGATGGGATGGAGCAGAGAGATGTGAGATAGTATCACGCCTCTTAGAATGGCGGTTTAAAGCTTACAACTTATTTATTTTTGAAAACTTCAAATAATATTTTCAGACTGTGGGTAATTGCATCTGCAGAAACTGAAAATAAACATAAAGAAGAATCTATCTGTCTCAAAGTCTCATAAGCCTAAAATGAGTTTAGCAGGTCTCAGGAATAGCAATAAGTAAAGGTCAGTAGTTTTGAAATGTATAGACAAGTAGGAATGTGATAGAAAATAAGATCAAATAGGACAAGGATGGAGCATTATGCTTTATTTTAAATGGGTCAAAAGCCGGGGTGGAGAATTAGGCCATGTATTAAACAAGGAAATAACATAATCTAATTTCACATTTGTTTGTTTGTTACTTGCAGTTAAACCCAGGGATGCTTTATCACAGAGCTACATCCCAGTCCTTTCTATATTTTATTTTGAGATAAGGTCTCACTATGTTACTAAGAGTATCACTAGTTGCTGAAGCTGACTCAAATTTGTAATCTTCCTGCCTCAGCCTCCTGAGTTTCTGGGGTTATAGGTGAGTGCCACCATACCCAGCCTAACTCATGTTGTAAAGAGATCATTCTGGCTGTTCTAAAGAGAATTCATGACAAATGTGAAAAAAAAAAAAAACTATTTTGAAAACACTGCTAAACTGGGAAAAAGAATATTAGGAAGAAGAAGAAGTAAAGATAGAGAAAATTGGAAGGATATTTGGAATTAGAATTTATAGGATATGGGAGTGGGAAGACAGAGAAAGAAAGGAATAATTCCTGAATATCTGCCTTGAGCAATTGGTGTTTACTGAGATGTGCAGGACCAACAGAGGAGCTGGTTGAGGGAAAAATCAGGAGTTATGTTTTGACAGGGTTAAGCTGGACATGCTACTGGATCCCTATGCCAAGAGGTCAGTTGGATCTATGAATCTGGAGTTCTGGAAGATAGGGTCTAGAATTAGCATGTTGGTTGTCTTTCGTGCTTATATGACATTTAAAGCCATCTGAGTGGATATAATTAGTGAAGAGGATAGACCCTGGGATAGTTGGGCATTTGGAAGTTAAACAGAAGAGAAACAATGAAGAAAAATGAGGATGAGAAACCATTGAAATAGAAAACCAGGAGAGAGGTTGACCAAAACCATCATAGTTGTGCCTGGTGGAGGATCTGGCTGATGCTTCCCACCCCTTGCTTTGGGAAACAAATAAACAAACAAATGTTAAGTTTTGCATTTGTTTTGAGTTTTCCAAAACAAATGTAAGTTTCTTTGTAATGAGAATTATCTGAATTAGCTAAATCTAACAAATAACATTACTTATTTGTTTTTCATGGATGACTTCTGGGAGAAGGGAGAGCATGCAGTGAATATCAGGGGATCACTTCCTCAGCAGTGGAGATATGAAGAGGTCCGGATATCTGCACTTGATGAAAATACACCCAAGACCATCAAGCAAAACCTTCAGAAGTAAAGGAAAATAGGCAGAAACATGTGGTTGTGGAGTCTTTAATGCCTTTCTCTCAGCTCATGATTGGCTTCTGAAATCTGAAACAATCAGGATAATCGACCTTTTCATTTCAGCTTTTTTGTTTTCTGACACATGGTTTGAAAATGGAAAGATGAAGTTCTTTATCTTATTGAACCTTATTGATAAAGGTTCAGAGAAAAAATATCGACATGGTATCAATATATTCTTATTTTTTTTATTTTATTTTTATTGTAGTTTCATGATATGATGCTTTGGTATGTGTGTATATTATTAAACGATTACTATAGATCCACTGTTCTTTTAGAGTTCTCTACATATTGAATACTAAAATTTGCTATTGAGAACATGCATATAAATAATTCACATATGTCACATTAACCAGAAACTCCATATTCCTGGTCATTATGCCTTGTTTTGTCATGAAAATCCACAATAAATCAAATAAAAACATTTTTTAAAAATCCCTTCTGGGGCTGGGGATGTGGCTTAAGCGGTAGTGCGCTCGCCTGGCATGTGTGGGGTGCTGGGTTCGATCCTCAGCACCACATAAAAATAAAATAAAGATGTTGTGTCCACCGAAAACTAAAAAATAAATATTAAAAAAATTCTCTCTCTCTCTTTAAAAATTTTTTTTTTTTAAATCGCTTCTGAATTTAATGTGACCCTTAATTTGTAAACCAAGATTTGGGCCAATCTTCATGGAAATGACAGAGGAATATTTTAATTCAAAAGGCAAGATTAAAGAAGAAACATTTTCTTTTTGCTAGCCATTGCTAAGAAAAACCATAATGAACATTTATTTTATGTGAATCTAGCCAATAGGATTTCTATTTCCTATTAAGTTACTATAGAGTCTTTATTCTAGCTTTCATTGTTTGGGTTGAGGAAAAAAATAGTGATGAGTTGATATTGTTTGCTTTCTAGAGGGTGTAAAAACAGGAGTGTTTCAAAAAGGAACCAGTGATACCTGTAGAAGCACTTTCTGGAGAGGAATAGACCCTGCATGACAGATGTGATGCTCCATATGGGCAGGGGCATGTGTTGTGCTTATTTTTGTATATGGACCAGTGGTTGGTAGGTAGTAGATGGATGCCCTGTAAGAAGTTTAGGAATAAATAAATAATGAAACTACCATGCAGATTGCATTATGATGGACTTCAGTTGAGGAGAGACACTTTTCTGAAAGGAAGAGATCTATTTTCATTTATCAGCAAGTAATAATTAAGTAATAATTAATAATTAAGATGTATATTTTTCTCAGGTGCTTTCGAAAAATAAAACCAAATCTCTTTGTGAAAAGAAGGGAACAAATAAGAGTGCAAATTATCAAGACTATTGATAATTTTAGAGTTCTCTACATATGTTCTCAGAACATAATTTTTTTTTTGAGAAACAGAATTTGTTTTCTTATTACAGAAAATAAAATTTTGTTGTGCATACAAAGAAAATAATTCTAAAATTTAAAAGTAAAAGACATAGAAGAAAAGATATGAAACAATTTTTCTTCCAAGGATTGACATCCAATAAAACAGTTGGTAAAGAGCAAAGGACATTAGCCTTAGGCGATTTTCCCAATCTGCAGTCATGTGATCTTTTAAGAGTTTGAAAAATACATTGTGATCCTGCTGATTGGGTTTCTCAGCTCTGATTATCAGTCTCATTTGATTATTAACCTAATTGCTATCAAAATCAAGGAAAGCTACTCGGTGATTGCTTCTTGATTTTTAAAAAGTATTTTTGACTGCTTAATGCAGTGTCTTATTTATCTTGTATCTTAAGCAGTGCCTGCTATACTGTTGTTTGGATTTAACTTGGAAGTCCAATTTATCAGTAAAAACACTGAAATTAGCAGCATGCTATTATTTATGGGTCAAATTGGGCCATGATGAAATACACAGAACTGAGAAAAATTAGTAGATCTTCAAAAGGGATTTGATTCCAAGGGCGATAATTTAAGATGATTCTACTGTAATTGAATTTCAGAAGAAGACTCTGGATATGGTACAAATCCTTTATTTTCAAGATATAAAAACAGTGGCTTAATATAAAAATGTAGTATTTGGCAGGTGTTGTGCTGATGGGATCATGTATGGTGGGATCTCCTTTCATTGATATAGCAAAGCAAATGAAAAAAACGAGATCACAAAGCCAAGGGATTTGCCTACAGCCAATCATGCATCTAGTTATCCTAAGTTAGGGAGGAGTTTGTTTTTCTGCCTTTTAATAACAGTGGTTCCACTACTGAGTGCTGTTAATCGTATTCTCCCTTAAATGGAAACCTAACCACTGTATTAGAAGGCACAAAAATAAACTCCTCCCTAACTTAGGATAACTAGGTGCATGATTGGCCACAGAGACATGGCCTCATTGAGTGGCTTAGCGCCTCACTTTTGCTGAGGCTGGCTTTGAACTTGCGATCCTCCTGCCTCCATCCCGCTCAAGTTGCTGGGATTACAGGCGTGAGCCACTGCGCCCAGATGTTATTCATTTCTTTATCATCTAACAATATACTTTCCTAAATAAAGAGAGAGAAATGCATTTATGAGACATCCAATAGGGATTGAGGTGGGTTGGGGAGTATCCTTTTTGAAATAAAACAGTAAGGACCGAAACTGTTCTGTTGTTAAGGGGAAACTGCAAAGGATTTATTTTTTATTTTCCTAGTCAATAAACTTGGGGAAAAATACTTGAAATTTAATTATTCTTAAGGAATTATACCTTCAACATGATCAATATAAATAAATATATGTTCAAAAAGGGTCTCAGGAGGTCTTGTCTAGGTTTTAGCCTCTGTGATTTCCTGAGGACTTAACTACCATAAGTTTTATCCTATTAGTATAAATGGAGTAGGAGAGAATATAGCACACAAAAGCCTTGGACTTGGCTATACCACTCCTCATTATATATCCAAAGGAGTTAAAATCAGCATACTACAGTGACATAACTACTTCAACGTGTATAACAGCTCGTCTCACAATAGCCAAGCTGTGAAACCAACCAACGTGCCCTTCAAAAGATGAATAGATAAGAAAATGTGGTATATATGCATAATGGAATATTACTCAGACATAAAAAAGAATGACTTTATGACTTGTGCGGCTAAATGAATGAATCTGGATCTACCATGAGAAGTGAAATAAGCCAATCCCCCCAAACCAAAGGTTGAATGTTCTCTCTGATATACAGATGCAAACACACAACAAGGGGTGGGAAGGGCAATAATAAATGTTCAGTGAATTAGACAAAGGGGAATGAAGGGAAGGGAGGGGGGATAGGAATAGGAAAGACAGTAAGATGAATTGGACATTACTTTCCTATGTTCATATATGAATACACCACCCGTGAAACTCCACATCATGTACAACCACAAGAATAGGATCTTAATTAGAATAAGTTGTATTCCATGAATTTATAATATATCAAAATATAGTCTACTGTCACGTATATCTAAAAACAGAAAAAAAAGTTTTTGGACCAAATCTGCCTTTCCTTAGCTAATTTCATTCACTACTACTTGAATTTGAACAAAGAAACCCTACATGCAAGCTAATTTGATGGCTACTTACAAAACAATATTTTTATTCAGCTAACGTCAGGTTAGATGTAAGACACTTTGAAGGCATAGCTTGCTTTATGCATCAAAAATTTTACTCCTACCCAGGCCATTGGATATATAGGCCACTTTCTTAGGGAAGATTTAAATTTGCAAAGCCTCACTGTAGAGAACATTTAGGTGGTTTGAAGACCAGAGCCCGTTACCATACACCACAGTCAGCTGTAGGATGGAGAGGCTGGGTCTGCCTGAGCCACAGCTGACGGGAGGATGGGCAGCTAGGGTGCAGCTGGAGCCCGGCGGTGCTAAAACAAGCTTCGTTTCTTAAGTTATTATAAATGTTTGAAGATGGTATTATTTGTTTCAGGAGTTGAACATCAACAACAATGTTTGAAAAGACAAATAATTGCTGTGGAAGGACCATGTGTTGCCTAAAATTTAGCCAAACATTTTATCACAGAAAAGCCTTCTGAGCCATATGGTCCTACCCACCTCCCGAAAGACATTTATAGTTCTCCCTTTCCTATAAACAGTTTAAAGTAACTGTGATAAACATTCTGGGGGAAAGCTAAACTTGCATTTGCTATTCTCCTGTTGATTATTTGTGATAATAAGAAAATGTTTACGCACACAGAGGCGAAGTTTATGTGGGAGGCCCTAATGCATATACCCCCTGATGTGTTGATTTACCCCTCGTTTATGTTGAGAATGAGAAATAATGAACATGACACAACATTTCAATAGCTCCTGTGTACTCAGCTCTAATGCTTAGTTCATCAATAAGACATTAATCCCAAACAGAACATCTTAAGGAGAAAAACACGTGTCGCCTCGGATGTTTTTTTTCCTTCCCGTGTTGACCAGAATATTGTTTCCAAGTGAAAAAGCATCATGCAAATTATCTTTCCAGAAACATTCCAAATTTTCAAAGAAAGACCTAGAACCCTGGGAAACTTCCTAGTCAGGGGAAGATTAATCACAGATTAAGAATCTGGGTGATTAATTCTCTTAGTCCCTACTGGAATTTTCTACTTAGTCAGAGTCGACATCAAAGGGGAATGGTATTTGGAGACTGAATGAGTAGCTTACAGAACCCAGGCTACTGTCCTCATTGTCTTGACCAATAAATACCATGCAGATGGCATCCATTTGGGGGGAAATGTCTCATTAAAAGGAAATTAGTAGGGATTAGTGGTGAAGATCTATTTACATATTGTATCACAGCAAACACTTTATTTCTTATTCTTACATAGTTCAAAGAGCCTAAGTACATATCCTTCAGAGAGGAGGCAGATACTTTGTCTACTCTTGGACCCAGAGAGAAGTTTACAGATTACAGCAGCATCATCTACATTTTTTCTCTCTCACCAGATTTATCTTTTGAAACATCAAATGGCTGTGGCCAAATGAATGAACTCAAAGATTCTCGGTACTGCACACAAAAAACTTCTATATAAAATTCCAACCTATCTTTTCTCCCTCCCTCCTTCCCTCCCTTCCTTCTTTTTATTCTCTCTTTATTTTTATTTATTTATTTATTCATTTAATTTTAATTTTTTTTTAGTTGTCGATGGGCCTTTATTTTTATTTATTTTAATCAAACCCAGCGCCTCACACATGCTAGGCAAGCATTCTACTACTGAGTCACAATCCCACCCCCCTTACCCCCATATTTATTTATTTTACTAATTATTTATCTCAACAAGTCACTGGGATTACAGGCATGCGTCACTGCTCCTGGCTCCCAGTCTATTTTTCAAGGTTTAGCTATTGCCCATTTCCTGTAGCCATTGCCCATTTCCTGTAGCCTCCAATCTGTGCATCCAAGACTTCTGCAGCCCTCTACCATTTATCTTTTGTATATAAAGGCCTGTATGCCTTTATTCATATGGTTCCTTTTCCCTTTCCTATTTCAGGAAATACTACTTTCCATTGAGGTCCAACTCAAATATCACCTCCTGTGTCAGCCTCCCCTTCTCACAGGGAGTTCTGTACACTCGCCCTTCAAGTGTACAGAGCTGCAGACCCAAGCACAACCCAGTCTTCATTTACTCTCCATTCCCTGTGTGTGTCACCCCTCTAACTAGATTAGGAGCCCATTTAAAGCCAACATTGTCTTATCATCACTATGATAGGTGCTCCATTAAGTGTTTATTTTTGATAATCCATCTGGTGAGAAAAAAGTCAATCAGATAGGTGAACACCCCAAATTTATACTCCACAAATAAGCAAAGTGAAACACAAGTCAGAATTGGAATTTAAAATGTTGAGAAGTGTTTCCAATGATCCTGATCAAAAGCTAAAAGTTCAGCCAAATGAGCCTAAAGAGTCATTGAGGGTCGAGAAGCACAGAATTGGTACAAACAACTCAAAGGGCCTGTGTGGTTGTGCCCTAAATTTCCTAATTCAGTTACCAGAGGACACATAAACTTTTATTAGAGGAATAAAGACCACTGGATAGAACAAAAGAACTATTAATCACAACTGCTGTAGAGAGAAGGAAGACTCAGAAAAAAGGTGGGGGGTGGGCTTTTCTTTGTGCATGTTCTGGGAAGGATTTGAAGCTGGATTTGAGCTTTCTTTTTCTTCCTCATTGCCCAATTGGCCACAGGGTAACAACAGGAAAGCATATCACTCTGTGGAGCCCACACTCTGGTGGCTGGGCTGGAGGACAGGATGCTGGGCAGAAGAAAGGTGTCATCAAGCATGGAACCAGGACTGTTCCCATGGTGAGTTTTCAAAGAAGAGACAAGAGGTTTCTGTCACAAAGTCAAACATGAGTTCACACATGCATTCTCATGTCATTCTGCTTTGGGGAAGTTTAAAATTTATAGTGGGCTGGGGATGTGGCTCAAGTGCTAGTGTGCTCGCCTGGCATGCGTGTGGCCCGGGTTCGATCCTCAGCACCACATACAAACAAAGATGTTGTGTCCGCCAAGAACTAAAAAAGAAAAAAGAAATATTAAAAATTTTCTCTCTCTCTCTCTCTAAAAAAAAAATTATAGTCATTAAGACATCACAATACAGAATGGTACTAAGAGATATCATAACACAAAAGGTCAAGAAAGATGTGCTTATCTTGTTCATTTGAAAAATGTCTTCCGTTTTTGTTAAAAGCTGGTTGAGGGCAAATTCTAGAAGTTATCTCTAGAGAGTTCTGGGAGGACTCCGGCCTGCTAGGCTCACCAACCAACTTCTTTTTAGTTCAGAACTTGCACAGGTCCTCAGAGAAGTGAACAGAAGCATCATGCCCAGCAGGGCTACCCTGCCTTCCCTTTTTCTGTGGGGACACCCCAGAACACAACCCAAGGCCCAAATTGCAGATTCCTCCTTGCTCTTCTTCACTTAAGCTTCATAGAATTAATACTCTATTTAATTTTCTAAATCAACCTTCATTCACAAGGTTGTAGTGAAAATAGAAGTTGAAATATGTAAAATAATCTTGTCTGGTGTCCACTCCATGCTAAATTCTTAAAAAATTATTCTATTCCTGCTTAGTCCCCTGAAAACCTAAACTCTGTGTTCCCTCCATCACAGTCACCTGCTCCTCATGTTGCCAGAATTCTTGTAGACATTATCATATCTAAAATTCAATCATAGTTGAATTACTTTGGCTCCGATCATCTCTTCCCTTGCCAGCCTCTTCCCATCCCAGAACTTTCCGTGCCAGCCATTTTGAACCGCCTGCCCTTCCCCAGATACACTGCCCTCTGCCATAACTTGGACATCACACAAGTTGTTTCTTTCCAAAGTATTGGTTTCCCTTTCCTTTTTCTGAATGTCACATTCCTCCAAAGTCTCTAAGATTTAACTAAGATTTTCTTGCTTGACACGAAAGCAATTTATTTATCCGCGTATTTATTGCCACAATACATTTCCATTCTTTGCTTTCGTGTGTCTTCTGTTAGGCTGTGAATATCAGTACAAATGTTACTCATCTTTGCCTGGCATGTAATAGGGCTTGATAAACAAATGAGTGAATGGATTTTCCTGTGATGTCCACTGTCCATGAACATTGTTTTTAAACCTTAAAAACAACAAGGACAACAAAAGAAACCCTTATACCTACAGTAAAGTGAAAAGCAAGTGTCAGCAATTTTGGAATTAGGATTGTTTTCCTGCTCTGACTCTTTCTCTCATTCTCCAAGTTAGAGAGACAACAGAACTCTAGAGTTCTCTGCGTTTTAGTTCTATCAACTATTAAATTCACTTTGAACAATTTTAAGCATCACTTTCCTCAGTACTCCTCTTTCAACCTGTGAACACCCTAGGACTCAACTCCTAACACCCTAGGACTCAACTCCTAACACCCTTCCTAAACACACAAACACACACACACACACACACACACACACACACACACATTCTGAAGATTCCTCCAAGATAATTCAATGTGATGATGACCTTTAAGATGAAGCCCGAGGAGAGTAAACAGTGAGGATTTAGAAAAAACATTTTCTGTTGTCCCTTATGCTGGGGAGTAAAGGGTGGTGGTTGTAGGGCAGGAAAGAACTCTGGGGGAGGGTAGAAGGTGCGCAGGAACATATCCAGTAAAAGCTACAAGCCTCCCTCCTCCCTTTGTTTACAAAAAAAAAAAAAAGCTAATTGACGTAGGATGTGGGTGAGCTTGATTTTCATCTCAATCCTGTTTTGCCTCATCTTGCGGTTGCCTTAAGAGCACATCAGGGCAACCATTTCCAGTGCTTTAGGGGGTAAAAAGAAATCAAATGAAACAACTCAGAGACCTTGGATCCTCCTCTCAGACTCAGGCCAGATAAAAGAGCAATTTCAATCCCCTGGAGCTACTATTACATAAAAATTATGGAAGTGTCAAATTCAAGATCTTGAGAGATTACACTAATTTAAGCTCTGGATATTTTATTACTATTGATAAAATAAAAGAACCTGGTTAGAAATCCTCTAAAAACCCAAATCTCAAGCATGTGGCAACATTTATCACTGGCAAAAAGTTTAGAGCAGGGAATTTTCAAATCCTCTTAGTGGTTTCCATGTGCACTGATTTTTATCCAGGTGTGCACACCAGCATAAGTTACTGATAAAAATGAATTTATTTCCCCAGTTTAGACCCAGATATTAGTAACATGAGTAAATGTAACAATGATTTAACGATTGCTTTTGTGTTATGATAGCAAATATTTTTGTTTCATGTTAAAATATGATTGGAGATTAAAACTGAATCGAACATACATAATGAAAAATCCTGAATAATATAATCTAAAAAGTTTAAATATTTAAACTTTAAACTAATGTTAATGATCACCTAGAAAAATTTCCACCTCTGAGATTAACACTTTGGAAATGTTTTCATTGGGATTTACAACAAGAAGGGCATCCATTATTTTATCACATAATCCGTTGTGACCACCAAATTTTATCTTTAAAAAAATAATAATAATTTTTGATTGACATATAATATCTGTCCATATTTATGAGGTACAGTGTGATGTTTTGACGCACAGATGCACTTGAGATAATGAACATATCATTATCTTCAACTTTCATCATTTCTTTATGGTGAGTATATTCAAATTCCTTTCTTCTAGCTATTTTGAGATACATAGGGCATTATTATTAATTATATTCACCCTGCTGCACTACAGAATACCTATCAAGCAATAATATTGTCCTCATTGATCCATCTCTCTCATTCCCCTTATTCTCTTTAGCTTTTGGTAGCCACTATAATGCTCTCAAATACTATGAGATCAACTTAGTTTCCACTGACAAATGAGATCATGCAGTTTTGCTTTTTTTTGTGTCTGATTTATTTCATTTAACATTTAACATAATGTCCTCTATGTTCATCTATGTTGTTGCAAATACAAGAGTTCATGTTTTTATGGTTGAAGAATATCCCGTTGGGTATATATATATATCACATTTTCTTTATCCATTCATCTGTTGATGGACATTTAGGTTTATTTTGCATGCTGGCTACTGTGAAGAGTCCTATGATAAACATGGAGTACAGGTGTCTTTTCAACATGCTGATTTCTTTTCCTTTGGGAATCTACCCAGTAGGGTGATGGCTGAATTATATGGTATCAACTGTCATTTTAAACTTTTTTTGTTTCCTTTTAGTGAAAATTGGAAATGGTTAAGAGAATACAGAATTAAACATAAGACAGATGTATCTGCTTCTATTTTTGTACATTAATATCCCCAGATTACTACTTCTTCTTTATAACTATGTATGATGTTCCCCTATGGTAATTGGCTTTATGGTTATCTTGTAAAAGTGTCTCAGAGGGACATTAAAACCAAGAAAGTCATTCTCTGACTCTGGTAATTTTCTAGAGCCTTTTGAATGTTTGGGTTCCTACTCTGAATTATATGGATAAAAATAAACTTATTAAAGTTATTTTTAGTATTTTGAGAACTATGTGTCCTTGGAGATGAGATAGGAAAACCTTTTACCAAATTCTTCCCCAGGCCTCTATACGAACCAAGTATAGAACTTGGGTTCATTTTGTCTGACCTTCCTACCTGGCTCATTTCCGGTCAAAGTGGAGAAGATGGGCAGGAAAATAGAAATCTGTTGAGTCTTTTAATTCATTTATCTCCTTGAATATTTTAATAAACCATTTGAAGTCCAGCCTGTCAACTTACATAGACCCAGTATCAAAATTTTAAAAAAGGACTGGGATGTAGCTCTGTGTTAAAGCGTACCTGAGATTCCATACTCAGTATCAATGGTTTTTGTTTTGTTTTGTTTATTTGTTTAGTAAACCAAGAAGAAACACAAATGTAACTGTCCAGATGTGGAGAAGTCCTGACTTTTGATTGCATTTCTGCTACCAACATTGGCACAGCTGTCTTTTTATAAACTTCTCTATCTAAAATGCCTCTTGCCTGTCTATACAAATCCTGAAGCAAAATGAAAAAGAAAACCCATCACTGTGTGGCTTCTGAAGACTGTCCACACAGGAAAACCAGAGAATAGGTTTTTCTGATACAAAGCTGCTACTGAATGAAATATCATTTCAGATCTGAATCAGTGTGCAGAAATTTTGATTTAAATGTTTTATCTGACACAAACAGTGCCCATATTTGATATGTTCACAGTAAATATCTGTTAATATTTTCAACAAAAATATAAATAAACTGAGGCTTAATTTGATATTCAAAAAATTAGTCTGAGATTTGGTTTCCTTTCAAGCCCCCATTCTGTGGATATGGAAATAAAAATCTGCATCAACATCCCTACAGGGGTGAAACTGCAGTACCTATGCAGTCTTCTAGAAGAACATAACCTCGTATATCACGAGGCCGAGTCTGCACTCAGGGTTTTTAGAGTCAAATTTTCTTCAAATTAGGGATCCATGTGAAATATCTCCACTTTCAATGAATTCTGTTGTGATGATAATTCTGGATGTCATAGAAAGAAAATAAAGATGAACCTTAGCCATTCTAACTGTATAAGTAATGATTTCAAGAAGAGAAGTGGGAAGGGAGAGAAGAATGGTCAGTATCACTGTGGTTCACGATGTGGGCCTGAACTTCATATTTCCAGGTGGAATAAACAGAATAAGACAAATCACGTGGCTCAGTAATCTTGCAAAATGAAGAAATGCACCAGAAGGACTGTGAGGAGAGATTCATTTGCAGACAGGTGATGTGCCTACCTCTTCCAACCTTGTTTTTGGCTATTATGATGTGATCCTTGGGTGATGATCAAACTTGATATTTTATTACAACAAACATCCTATGGTGGTTACTTCCAACCAGGAATTCCATTTGAATCACCCTACTGTAAAGGTAGCAGCTATAGAGTACTTCTTTTGTTTGACCTTCCTCCAAGAGGAAATCAATCTTAGACATTTAAAGCTATCTTGCTACTTGGAGGTGAGTTAGTTCCACCTCCTACTTTAGAGGTGAGCTAGAATAGTTTCTAAGGGGAGAAATGACCTTTTAAAAAAGGTAGTCTCATTTGTTAGAAGTGTTCATTTTTATTGCTGGATTTTCAATAGTCAAAAGCAACCTTTTTACCTTCAACCAATTGTGAGACTTGCAAGAAAACACTGATCTTCCTCATCACAGCACTGGGGAACAAACAGAAAAGTATGATGAAAGTGTATAGGATTGCCCATATTTGGGTTCACCCTTTGGAAAGTGCCTGACTCCCATCAATTTATCAACATGTCAACTGGCTTAATGACTTGATTGATACTGTTTTATCTCTTCAGAATTCTATGCAAATAAGTAATTCATATATGGGCACATGTTTGAAAGCTTTATTGTGCATCTCAGACTCCAGATAACATGGAAACATTGTGCCATGGATAGTTATCCAAGACAGGAACACACCAGGGAGTTATTCTGTGAAAAAGTCTTCAGAATAGGTACATTTCCCCTCATTTTAAATTTAAGAAACTTTTAAAATAGAAATGCATTCAGGAAAGGCATGATTTTCTATCATATGCAGGATGAGATTTATTTCTAGCAAATGCAGGATGAGATTTATTTTTCTGCAGTAACTGTCACTTTTCTCAACTTCATGCCTTCTTCAAGTTCTGTGTTTCTTAACCAGGTTCATCCTCTTCCATCTTTTGAATGAAACACTCCACTCATCCCTCTATCTCATTATTCCTTTACTTATACATCTATGTCCATTATGGCTACAGAAAGTACATGACTAACCTTACCACCTACTAGGGATGAGAGATGGATATGTGAATGATCTGGTAAATGTTGAGCCAAGGGTTTATTGAGAAGGCAAAAGACCAAGGGCCATGTAGCATTTCTGCTTTCTGTGATACCCACAGTTGGTAGGTTCAATGATACTCCACTGAGTAGTTACTAAGCTTCCTAGAATATGAAGGGTCATATTTTTTTCCTTGTTTGGATTCTACCCTTTACCTTGATTAGATTAGTTAAAATTTAGCTTGCCAGCCCTCTGAAAAAGTGTTGATTCAATGGAACCTGTTTTAAATGACAGCTCTTCGGTAAATTGGTTTCTATTTTTCTCTCTCTTTTTTTCCCAATTAAGTGTATTATTTTTTGTACACAGTGAAATAAACCTTTTGGCTTAATCCAGGCTTTATGGAAAAGCAACAATGAGGGTCTTAACATTTTTACAAAGAAAAATGTTAAAGGGTAATACAATAGGATTTGGGAGTACCTCAGCAGCAACTTGAGTTTAACTTTCAAACCTTTCCTTCCAGGGACTTCCATTGTTCTAGCCCTGACTGAGGTGTTTCACCTTTTCCCTGTAGTGGAAATAAGCAATAATAGAGTTGCTTTGTGAGACAGAAAATGATGAATCCTTTCCAAATGAGGAGGACGTGGAAAGTGCCAAAGAGCCAGAGGGACAATGCAGCAGAAAAATGAATCTGACTTCCTTTCAATCATAATGAGCACAATGCTTGGAGTCTAGGCTCAGGTACAACTGAGGAAGGAAGAGTCTTTTGAATTTATATAGAGCAGGGTCAATACTGAGTGGGGAGAAGCAGATGTTCTTTTTCCATGTAACTTTATTTCTCCTGTTTTGCCCCAGATGAGGAAAAGCTGTGTGTTCACCTTGATGACAGGGAGATGGAAATGATGGAGAATTTGCCTTCTGTATGCTTAGGGGATAGTATAGGGCATGAATCCTTATCTGTGCAGAACACAGATAAGGTCTTTTTGATATCTGTTGTGAAGGGGAAAATGTAACTAGCATTTATTTAGTATTGACTTTATACCAAGTACTAAACTAGGAACATTAAATATATTTTATTTTGAATTCTTACAGTGACACTCCAGTTAAGGTCTTTTCATTTTTTTGAGAAAATCAAGTCTCAGAGTTGAAGGCCATAAACATGTAAAACGTAGTCTGGAACTCAAGGTCATTGATGCCTTCTGCATTGTGCTAGGCCTTGGAGCCTGTTGTTAATATCAGATTCCTAGTTTCTGGCTGAGAAGTCAGGGTGACTCTTTGAACATTTTCTCTTGGGACTCCAAAGTATAGCTTCTCTCTGAGATCCTGGACCACCCTTGAAAGCAGAAAAATCGTCTTGCTTTTGGTATCAAAGAGTCAGAGAAAGGTTTGCAAGTTCCCAGGTGTATAAAATAAGTGACTCATAGATCCAGGTATGTGCTCCCAGCATCCTGGATGTTTGCTGCCACGGAGATGATACAAACAGCAAAAGGGCACCCTGGCTGCCAAGTCATTTGCATCTGGTTGGGTCATAGAAATCTAGCCTAAAGCGTGTACCAACTAAAACTATCAGGGAAAGAGCCTAATTTTGAATCAGAAACTATTTCTTTTAAAAAAATCTCTGAGCATGAGAGCACGAAGAATTTTTCTTTCTATGTGTTCTGTGTCAGTATTTAAAACTGAAAAACAAGCCATTAACTAATAAAAGAGTATGTATACTGATGAAAATGTGCCTGTATTTAACTGTGATTAATGAGTGTGCCTTTTAGAATGTGAGAAGAAAAGTCTTCTTTTATGAATACACAATTCTAAAGCAATTTCTGTTTATAAATATTTTGGCTTTTTTTTATTAAAAAAAAAAAAAAACCTCAACTTAAAACCAGTATAGCCATGTTCAGGCAAGTCTGAAGACATGTGATACCTTTATATAATCTCACTGAGAAATACCCAGCCCTTCATTTTAATTAATAACATTATGTAAAGCAAAGATGGCTAACATCTTGATGAGCTACTATTATTTTTTAACCTCTATCTAAATGGTTCATTGAGTCACAGACACAATGATTTTGTGATGTCACAATTTATCACCATGGAAACAACAATGATGATGTGTTACCCTGTGGCACTCTTAGTCATCAATCATTCTTCTCTGCCATGTGAAACCTTATCAAATTTACTTACATCTTCAAAAATAATGTTCAAAAATAATGTTTGTTTTTAAAACAATCAGATATTATTCAAATTCAAAACCAGAAATAATTACTGATAATCTTGCATTATAAAAGTCACCTTGTTGATTTTTCAGTGGTGATGCTAATTTTGGCTCAAATGACAGATTTAATTTTTACATAATTATAACTTAGCAGAGGAAATTCACTTTTAAATTTTAATATTATAACTAGTTTTCTATAATGATACTTTTTGTTAAGTCCTAATATGGTTTGGAAGCATTCTTTTATGTTCAAAGTAATAGAATCTGCTTTGCAAAACAGGGTCAAGGTCAAGATTGTGAGAATGTTTTCACTGTGTCTTGTGGAGGACATACAAATTATTTTATTTTATTCCTTCAGGTTTTATAGTTACAGAATAAATTAAAAATTTGTCTCTTTTTCA
Source organism: Marmota flaviventris (assembly GCF_047511675.1). Lineage (NCBI taxonomy): Eukaryota > Metazoa > Chordata > Mammalia > Rodentia > Sciuridae > Marmota > Marmota flaviventris. The sequence continues at coordinate 110,138,735 of NC_092500.1, forward strand.
TCCAAAGGCAGTGAAGATTTAGAAAATACTGTCATGAACTTCCTGGAAGGAAATCACCAAGTAAAAATTTAGGTATGATTCAGTAAAGTGTAAGTCCCTGAAGCAAAGAAACCACAAATTAAGAGCTTTGTATCTTCATTCCTCAGCTTAGAGTAGGCGTTCAACAAATGTTACTCTAAGTGAACACACAGCTTAAGATTTGAACCAAAAGGACAATCAGCCAATTTATAATTTAGGATTTTGTTTACACTATCATTAGGAAGGTTAAATTTATATGACATTAATGGAATGGATTTATGATTTTCTGAATATATAAAATGAGTTTACATTATCTAAGACAAAGTTTTCTATCGGGAGAAGATTTAGGTATCTGGTTGCCAGCTAACTAAAAACAATTGTCTTAGCCAAAATTAAAACTTTTTGCTCTATAAAACAAAACAAAACAAAACAAAAAACAGTAAAGAGGAAACAGACAAGTGTGGACCGGGAAAAAGTATTTGTAAAACATATCCAACAAATAACTCCTATCAAGAATATATTTAAAACCCACAAAATTCATCAGTCAAAAAATAATCCAATTAGAAAATAGAAGTCACAGAGACATTTCACTAGAGAGAATTTGCAGATGGCAAATAGGCATGTGAAAAGATGTCCACCATTATTAGTCATTGAGGAAATGCAAAATGAACAATAATGAAGCATAACTATAGATCTATATAGCTATAAATACAAAATAGTGATGGCACCAAATGCTAGGGAAGATGCATAAAAACTGGTTCAGTGTCACTTTGTTCGTGGAAATGTAAAATGGCATAGTCATTTTGGAAAATATTTTGGGAATCTCTTTAAAAACATTAAACATGCACCTACTTTACAGAGTTCAGCACTTACACTCTAACATTTGTCCTAGAGAAATGGAAATTGATGTTTACACAAAAATCTGAACGTGAATGTTTATGAATTTTTATTTATAATAGTCCCAAAATAGCAACAATCCCTCTATCCTTCAATGTGTGAATGGTGAAACATTCCCTAGTATGCATCAATAAAAAGGAACCAACCACTGACATATACCATAATCTAGATAAAACTCTAAAGAATTATGCAAAGTATAGCATCTCCAAAGAATTATGTGAGTCTAAAGGTTCAATATAAAAGTTACATGTTCTTTGGTTCCATTTATATAACATTTTTGAAGTGACAAAATATTAATAGTTGCTTAGGTTTAAGGAAGGAGTGGCTATAGGGAAGAAATAAATGTAGCTATAAAAGGGCCAAACATGAGGAATCCTCATAGTAATAGCAATGTCTTGTTTCTTCACTGTGTCAATGTCAATATCCTGGTTGTGCTATTGTGCAATAGTCTAGCAAGATATTACCATTAGAGGAAACTGGGTAAAAGGTACTCTGCATTATTTTTTTATAACTGCATGTGAATCTACAATTTTCTCCTAAATTTGATAAAAATTACTTTTAAAGAAGACATTATGTTTAGATATATTAAGTTATAGTTTTCATAAACAATGTAGTATGTATAAAAGTTACTATTTGAAGTACCTCTTTCTAGGTGTGGTGAGTATGCCTATAATCTCAGCAGCTCAAGAAGCTGAGGCAGGAGGATCATGAGTTCAAACCAGTCTCAGCAATTTAGCAAGGCCGTAAGCAACTTAGCTAAGCTCTGTCTCTAAATACAATACAAAATAGGTCTAGGAGTGTATCTCAGTGGTTAAGTTCTCCTGGGTTTAATCCCCTGTATCAAAACAAAGCAAAACAACCCTCTTATTTCCTGGGACGGATTACATATTCAGAAAAATGTAGCTCAAAAAGTATAATAAAAACATCTAAAGAAATGCATTTCAATCAGATGTTTTCTATTAAAAATAGTACAAATAACATAATGATAGTATTAATAAAGGAAAGTATTATGTTGGCAAGTAAAATTGTGAATTTTAGTTTTAGGAACAGTCTTTATTGATAAGAACCCCCAAACTACAACTTCATGTTCTCAATGCAGTATAGTAAGATATTTTATAGCCTAATGTTCTACTTTCCTAATGCTCATCTCTGGGAAGACTAACCAGATGAAATGAAGGAGACATCTGGCCAAATGCAGAATACTCTGGGTTTCTCCAAAGCTTATTTGTTTATCGACAAGCATTTCTTTGGTGGTAACTAGAAAGCTAGGCTCTGTGCTGGGCGTGGGGGGTACTGAGGTGAATCTGTGAATAGTCTATGTATAAGGAAAAGAGGAACACTTTCCTAGTAATAGACTGTCACCACGTAATATGGTAAGCGCAGTGACAAGAAAACACTGAAGGAGGCAATGGAGTGACACTGAGTTCAGAGTTAGAGCTGGGAGAAGTTCAGAAACTGGAGGGCTTTCAAAAACAGCAAGTTCATGAACAATAAATGGGCATGAGCAATCCCAGTGGTTCAGGAGACTGAGGCAAGAGGATGGCGGATTCAAAGCCAGCCTTAGGGAACAGCAAGGCGCTAAGCAACTCAGTGAGACTCTGTCTCTAAATAAAAATACAAACAAACAAACAAACAAACAAAAAACAAGTGCTGGTGATGTAGCTCAGTGGTTGAGTGTCCCTGAGTTCAATCCCGGTACCACTGCCCCCTCCAACCCCCAAAAAATACACTCTGGAGAATGATAATGATCAAATTATACTCTTCTATCATGTGTATGTATGCATATATGACAATGAATCCCACTATCTTGAATAATTATAATGCACCAATAAAAATTATGGGAAAAATCCCACCAGAAAGGAAGTTCCCAGTCTAGATTTAGATAAATTCTGAGATTAGGAAGTAGAAAATCTCCTGATAATGGCTAAAAAATTAACTCAAACCTCTCCCATTGACCCTTGTACACTAGTATGCTATTAGGAATGCACATATGAACATGGTCTCAATCATTTTGGCTACTTGTCTGGGTCTGAAATGTGACAAAGTTGTGAGGGCTATTTGAGTGCTGATTGTACAAGAACACAGCAGAGATTTTGTTGTTGTTAATACTGCGTATATACGTTTCCACATCCAGCCATTTAAGCCTGGTTTGTACAGTGTTACATAGACAACTTTTTTTAAAATATTTTTTTAGTTGTTGATAGACCTTTTTTAAATTTTTTATTTATTTATATGTGGTGCTGAGAATCGAACCCATTGCCTCACACATGTCAGGCAAGTGTGCTACCACTGTGCCACAGCCCCAGCCCCTTACACAGACAACTTTACCTTTAAAACCTTTAAATATTTTAACACATTGTCTCTACGTTATCAAGTACAAAAATCTCTATTAATTCAGAATCACCAAGTAAAGAGGTGTACTATATGTGTGCACTGTTCTGTGACTATTCACCCCGCACTAATGCACAGTTTCATCGTGACTGAATGGTGGCGGCCCAGTTGACAATGGCTGTACCTGTAAAATGACCTTGAACTGTACATGAAAGAATGCCTGTTTAGTGATGAATTTCATGTTTACATTAGCTATCCAAGATGGAGTAGGTGAGAATAAAATATATATCTGGAGATTACTTTATACATTGCTGGAGGACTTGAACGGTCACTTGGCAACTATAAAGGCAACTTAAGCTTCTAATTTCTTTTTTCAAAGCAATTTATTTGTTGAAAACTTCAGAAGTGAAGGTTGAAGAATAAAATGAAAGCATACACACTTAGTGATCGTGTAAGGTTAGGACTCATTCCAGAATTCAAGAATGGAAAATGATAGATGGATAAACTTAATAAAAGAAGTATTCGTTTTGAAAAATAAAAACACTTCCTCAATAATGAAAATCATAGTGTAGCAGTACTGGCATGTATCTATGAAAATCAATGGCAGCTGGATTTTACTACATTAGGATGTACTGAAATATACTAGAGGGCACCCAGAATCATTTAAAAAATTGTAAGTTTTATTGACTTCTAATTCTTTAGAACTTTGAAGTAACTTGATTTTATTTTATATTTTTACATTTAAAAAATTACTGTCTGAAAATGTTTGGGAAAGAGGCCTCTTAATTTGCATGGAAAATGTAAAACACGGAGGTTTGTAGACTATTAACCAGACACTTTTATAGAATTACCTACCAAGCAAACAGCATGACCACAACTATAATAGCTCACAAGCACTCCAGCAACAGCAGAAGGGACCTTCACAAAATATCTCAATTATGCAAAATACTCTTCTCTAACTCTGCTGGCTAACAGAGATTTGTTTTGGTTAGTCAACTGGAAATGTCCTCAACAGGGGCCCTACACAAAGCAATTAACTCATTGACTTGAGCTATTACCAAATTTGTGAGCTTTATTTTCCTTCAGTTTGGCTAGAGGTGTTTTGGTTAGTGAGAAGAAATTCCCTCAACCATCTCTGTGATAGGTAGATGCGCTGGCACAGCCAACCAATAGGCAAACCAATGAGACAGACTTGAGATGCTTTCAGTTCCCAGATCCAGAGTCATAAGTAAATCTGGAAAGGATCTGATTCAAGAGTTATTTGCTGAGATGCCTGCTTTCCCACTTGCTCTTCTGTCACCTTCCTTCACCCGTCCCAAATTTTAACAATTAGAAAAAACATAGGCATAACATAGCCAGAAGGTCATTGTTACGATGCACCCAATAAGAGATGGTGGTTACTAGCCATCTCCTCCGCCTTATCCTTTTGAAAATTATCATGTCAAATGGGGTAATTATCACTTTGGAAAACATAGAGTACCTGGAACTGAGGCTCTGGGCTTAGTGTCATTGGTGAACACAGAGTAGAATGAGTGTGGGCACCTGGGAGGCCCAATCCAGAAGCCTGTGTCTCCAGGAATGGGTCATGATCTAAGCTTTTGAGGCCTTAAAAGTTCTGAAAGTCAGGGGATCCTAAGTTCTTCCTTCCCAGTCTGTCACATGTTAACTGTATGACTGTGTGCACGTTAATTAACTTCTCTGATCCTCACTTCTTTTCATTTGTAAAATAGAGATATTCCTACATTTTTCCCCCTAGGGGTATTGAGATGCTTTAAAATTAATTAAATTTAAAATTAAATGAGACAGAACAATGTTTTTAGCCCCCAACCTGGTGCCTGACACATGGTGGCTGCTCAAGAAATATTTGTCAAATGAATGGTATTTATAAGATATTTAGATTAGTGCCTGATCCACATGTAAGGTCCACTTTATGTCTAAGTTTTACTTAGAGAAACATTTTGAAACATTCCCCAGCCAGTTTGTGCTATGAAAAAATTTTCTTATTCCCGACCATGGTCTTAATGCTATCAAGACTGAAAATTTACATCTGTAGGAAAGAAAGGTAATCTACCATCCATTTAGAGTCACATAGGTGAGAACTGTTCTCTGAGTTGCCAGGAACCAAAACAATACAGTTTACAAGACAGAACATTTCCCACTTATCTGCTACACATAGCATTTTCTATTTTGGTCCATTAATAATCTATAATTATTCTCCTTTGTGGAGTTGAGAAATCATAGCAGGAGGTTACATTGCTTAAAGAATTAATTCTTTCCTGAACAAGAAAAATTGGAAAACATACAAGCCTGAAAGGTAGAAGTGCCTTCGCATTTCCTGAGACACACACTAAGAAGTCTGCGATTAGCTCAGTTTCTAATAATTTCCACAGCTCTGCTACTGGACATGCTTAATTTTTCTGCCATAGGCCTGGCAAAAAAATGGCCTAAATCGATAATATCTCTCCTGCCCTTTTGGGTCTCTATCACTTTTTAGTAATTGCAGACCTTTGGAGTGAGTCGAAACTTCCTCCAGAGATTCCGATTTCTCTTTCATTCTGACATGTTCCTGACGCCCGTCTCATCACTTGTTCCTTCCATTTGATGCAATGCTGCCTGGTCCTCTGCTAAAGATGATAGGAAACAGGGCCTGGGCATTTCTTACCCAGCCCACCGGAATTATCACCACCCAGAACTGTGGCTGTCCTTGTCGATATTGCTCTGGGGGCAGGCTAGATGTACATGAGCCATCATGACTCTTATCTTGGCCTCACCCTCTACTTCCACTCAGAAATGCAGGCCGTGTTGTACACTATAAATAGAAATGGAACAGATACTTCCCCCCAAATCCAGTCATCCCGCTCTTCCCTCTTCCCTTTGATGACTTATAATGGGAAATTTAATTCAATCATTGTTTAACTGACTACCACTTAAAAACTCCTTCTTTCTCTAGCTGAGATTTGTCAAGAATATCTAGGGTCATTCCAGGGAGGCTAGATAGCCCCCCCTTTTTTGTGATAATAAATACAGTGTGTTGAAATGGAAATGCATGGACTTTACATGAAAAATCAAATCTAAATTGTTTTGAACTTGTGGTCTTGGGCAAATTACTTAAACTGTCTTAGGTTCAATTTTCTTATTTGTAAAATGGGGATAATTAATCATATCTTTTTAATAGGATTTTGGGGACTGAATGAGTTAATAAATATAAATAAGCTTAGATCACTTTTTGCTGCATAGTTAGCTGTCTCTATAGTCCATCTATTTTTGTGCTTCTCCTTGAATCCTCTAATTTTGTATCACTCTAATAGGGCTAGGCTTAGGGCCATGGCATGATGGAAGATATACTAGGTGTATTTGAAGGATCCCACTCTCCCTGTATACATATATCCGAACAAAGTATGTACACTGTTCCCACCTGCTGACTGAAGAGGACTAGTCCATATTAGAAATTTTCTGGTTTTATCTTGATTTTGGTTGTTTATCTTCTATTAAAACACAAATGTCTCTAGGAAGGGTGAAACACAAAGTCAATAAATAGTAATGTCTTCATTTGCGAAGTAACACCTTCTATTCATGGTGTTCCTTCTTTCATCTTAAATTGCAGCACACTACTATAAGGCAAACATTAACCCCACAGAAAATATTCAGACAGGCTTATAGCAATAATCAGAGCAAAAATGGATGGAAAGACACAGCAGACACATAGCCCATATTTTTGTAAATCAAAGAAATGAAACAATATAGGGTTGATGGAGAGGTAATCAATATAAAATTTGATTATTGTTAAAATATTTTGTATTGTGAAGATAAAGAATAAAACAAGCATAGATGAGGGTATATGAAGACACCCTTTCCAAGACAGTTACTGATCTTGAAGGCAGGTATTTATGAGAAACTCTGGGAATATTAATTCTCCTTTGAAGTTTTGTTCTTGAGGACTAGTGCAGGGTGTGACAATTTTTGTAAATGTGGTGAAAGCTACCAACAATGCAAAGGGATATATAGACTATGGAGGGGGTTTGTTCTTGGTAACCCTGAGGATAAATGCAGATCAGGACTGTGGGTTCTTATTGATTTGCAAGGGTAGAATAGGACAGAATCCTAGTGAAATTTGGGAGCCTATCCTAGGGCCCTGATGTATTTTCACTCATTACTGTATGCATAGGTATTGTGATCATCATGCAGTTTGGTTTCCTGAGTGCCTTTATGTATTACACAGTCACTCATTATAAAATAAAAGCAACAGCATAAACCCTAGAATTAGAAAGAGCTTAGGCTTAAATCTCAACTCTGCAACTCATTCATCTGGTGAACATGGAATATTTACTAAATTTTACTTAGCCTTGCATTTATTATCTAAGTGTGTGTAATTGTGTGTGTGTGTGCATGTGTGTGTATGTATGTATGTTTGTGTGAAAAAATTCACTTCACAAGACTCCCACCCCTTGTCCAGGCTCTACCTATGTTAAACTAGTCAGAATTAAAGGAAATTGGTACTCAATGAATGCTAGTTATAATTATCCCAGAGTCATCTCTAGACTCTGAGCTACTTGGAGACAGGGACTATTTCTTATTAATTTTCATATCCCTGGTGCCTACTTTAAAGTCAGTGCTCAATGAATGAATGCTATCTGATGTTTAAATTAATATTAGGAAAGATGTTTCTAATATGCTAAACATTAAACTGCAGCACAATAAAAGGTACAACCAGATCATACATATCTATAGTAGCAAATGAAGAATCTTATAGTAAATGAATGCCTTCTTTGTAGTTGCTTTGCCATTCACTCATCATTTAAACAAAATTAAAACCATAGTCACCTTTTTCAATGATGAATGTAAGCATGTACAAGTTGTCAGGTATAATAAAAACGACTCAGATTACCAGGAGGTAGCTCAATCCTGAGTTTGAATGGAAAGGTTCCAGTATCAGGATACCTGATTCTCCACATGCTCATCTCTAACCTTATTCCATGCCTGTATACTCCCACCCCTTGTCCAGGCTCTACCTATGTTAAACAAGACAGTAGGCCTGTTCTAGGAGAAAGCAGAACACATTAATTACTGCTCAGAGACAGTTCTAGATTTCTCTATTTCCTTAAACATGGTGACGCAAGGGGAATATTTTAGCATTCCCTTTCTTCACCCAAATAATCCTAACTTCAAGGAATGGAGAATCTCAGGAGAACCATGAGGGGCAATGGAAAGGGAATTCCTGTAGACTGAGAATTTGGCCTTAGGTGATTTTGTGTGGTTCACTGAATGAGTCAAGATTAGGTTGCAAAATCCACCAACAATAATAGTAGCACTGTCCTAAGGCTGGAGACATGCAGATTTGAAAATGCAGATTATGATAGCACAGTCAAGAACAGGACTAGGTTGATTTTACCAAATAACTTTTTGGCCATTTGAACCTATAATGTGTTCAGTTTCCATATATACACTTTACACTCCTATTTAACCCTTTTGACCTGCAAGATTAAGATTAGAAAAAGCAAGAAGTATGTACAAATACTATATAGATATGGATTTTAAATTATTTTAATTAATTTTACATTTTTTCTTAAAATATTTACATAGTCTCAGCCAAGAACAATGGTAGAACACAGAATTCTGGAGGTGGAATTGCAATGAGAAAGTGGATAGAGAGTAAACCGGATATAGATGTAGTATGCCTGATATTTGAGAAGAAATGGTCACATTATTTGCAAGGACTTCTTGTATTTCTGGGTTATGATATTGTCCTTGGATATCAGAACAAACAAACCAAAAGAGAGAGAAAAGGGATTAAAATGAAGCTCTTATTTTCTTCTGTTGGAAAACAAAGCATTATTTCTTCCTGGATTATCAACTGTGTATCTAATCCAAGTCATGTTCTAACAATGACTCTGTAATTAGAAATATACGTATCTGCATACGTTACTGCTAACGTGCCCAGGTATGTTACTGGCATTACTAATGGGCATATGGCAGGGGAAGCACTGCCAGTGGGCAGGAGGCTTCACAGTGTTTGGGCCAAAGTGGTAAAAGGAGGCTGTGATGACTATGTATAATGAGGTAAAGACTTGTTCCTAGACAACCCAAATCTCCAAACACTTACCATCACATTTCAGTCAATTGCAGCAAGCCTGAAAGCCATTATTGTTTTAGACCAAATTGCTCCATTTAAGTGCCACATTCTATAAAACACAGAGCAGATAAACTCTGGATAAATACTTTGTATATCATGAACTCCATTCATATTATAAAACATACCGCCTGCTCCTTTAGTTTAGTTTAAAAAAAAACTACATTTTCATTCCACTCTCACCCTGACTACTAAGGTCCAACATTACTGTGCCATTTGTATATGACTCTACATTGGTACTGATGCAGCTAGTGTTCATTTATGAAAAACTTAACATGTGGGTTGGACTACATGAGCTCCCACTAATTCATGCTTTCTGCTAGTGGACTAAATATGGTTAGGTCCTATCCCCCAAAGTGAAACAAAAATAAATAATTTTTCTGGTATAGCAGTATACAGAAATTTCTGTAAGTCTTGACCATTTGGTCAATCTAGGACAGATCCAACATAAAGGCATCTCAAAGAGAAGTCAATAGGTCCAGGATAATCCCATCATTGCTGCTGAAATAACAGCTGAGTTTCCATCAGAGAGGGATGCAATCAACAGGATTACCAGAGTTCTGTCCTGAGCACAGGTTTCATGAACTTGCTGAGTGGTGGCACCTCCACACCTGGGACCAAGTTTTAGTAACTTGTCAAAGGAAACCAGCAGCTAACTGAGCAGAAAGGAACTCTGTTCCTTTTGGCAAATGGTGTGCTCCCTGAAGCAGGAAAACCTGGAGTTCTATGGGTAATGACAGCTCTAGAATGAGTCTTCATTTAAATCTATGATTGAAATCTGCTAATAAGGTTAAACAACATCCTAACAATGAGACCCTAATTTATAATTACTAAAGGTGATTTTCACAAGTATTAGTTCCAGGGTAGTGTTTTTTGTTGTTGTTGTTTTGTGTGTGTGTGTATGTGTATGTGTGTTGGGGATTGAACTCAGGGGCACTCAACCACTGAGCCATATCCCCAGCCCTGTTTTGTATTTTATTTTATTTTTTAAAATTATTTATTTATTTATTTTTTATATGAGCTCTATTGTTATTATTATTATTATTATTATTATTATTTGCATTACAATTCTTAATACATCTTTATACCACAATTTATCATATCTCTGTATATAAAGTGTATTTTATTTATTTAGAGGCAGGATCTCACTGAGTTGCTTAGTGCCTTGCTGTTGCTAAGGCTGGTGTTTTAAAAGGGATCTATAAGGAAAAAAAGAAAAAAGAAATTCACACAAATACAAAACAATGATACTGGGATTGAATGGAGTGGTGTATTTTATTTTCTTTCATCAAGGTCTACTTTCCCTCCTGGGGCTAAAATTGTCCTACCCAGGACATTCCAGCTAAACTTAAATTTACATGTTCTGCCACTAAGATGGCTGTGGAAGTGACCTGTGTGTCCGGGTACAAGCTGAAGATGTAGCTTGTGGTTCACCTTTGTTCTCATCTTTGCCATGGTCAATATCAAATACTAAAAGAGCAACATCTCTAATGCTGTAGGTCTTGTATGCAATACGATGTGGAGCAAAGCTCATATTGAACATGTAATGTGATAAAAAAAAAAAAAACAAACAACTTTCGTTGTTGTAAACTGACAAAATTTGGGGATAGTTTGTTATCATTGAACCATCTAGCCTACTCTAGCTGAAACAGCTACTTGGGAGAAAACAACTGTATCGTTAAAACTGCCTCTGTTCAGATTGTTTTTCTAAGTTAGCCAACATAATTAATTAAACATTTCTCCATTTCCTTGATGTTGAGCATCTTTCCCCAATAGGCAGCTGAAAGAGGGCTTGCCTTGCCCCACATGTTAAAACCATCTTATCATTTGTCCACAGTTGTGATTTGCCTCGTACAGTGTGATTCAACCTCATCAGATTTTTCCTTTATTACTAAAGGATCCATCAAATTCAAGATGATCAAACAGTCTGACAACAGGTCTACCAATGTATGGGTACACCCAAAGAACCTATGCAAGAAAATCAAATCTTATATGTAATGGAATCTACAGAATGACTGACATATTGACTAGGTTGTGGGCACTGAGCTGCCCTTGGCACTCTACCTCACTTAGAGCTCCATTGCTATAAAGATCTGCATGTTGATCAGTGGAAAAGCAGCTTTTTCATCCCTGTGAGATTTTCTAAATTGGTAGGAAGATGGTCTGAGTGACTGTATCCCAAGGAGAATAACCAGGACCATAGAATACTGGAAAGAGCAGTAAGTATGGGCAAGAAGCCATTATGTTTAATGCCATCTCCAAAAAGATGACATTTTTGATGATTTCCTTGTGATTTTTAAGGGAAGATACTCTGAAAAATAGTACAATAAGGAAAAGTAAATCAATACCATTAAGGCTTTCCTAATTTTTCTATCGGCTTAAAGAGTTAAAGTTACCCCAGATGTGGAAGGACAGCAGATGGGTGCATTCCAGTGACTTATAATGCTTCATCATAAAATGACCTAAGACTCTATTTAGAGAAATAGAACAGCTACTTTTGGGCTGTTTACAGACTTAGAAATATCACGATAAGCAAATGCAGGCAGTTCAAAGGAATGATAAAAAAAAAAGGACAAGTGGATAAATAATGACCTGATGTTGTTGCGAAAATGTAGTGTAACTCTTGCATTGTTAATATAAACACAGATGACCTTTGCATTTGCTCAACTTTCGTCTTCAAGGCAGGAAACAGCAACTGATCTTTATCGGAAAAGTAGAATCTTCCACTGGCTTCTGCTGTACTGAAATTGTGGTGTATGTCAGAGCATAGCAATGCTACTATCTTTTCTAAGCACATGCTGAAAACCTGATAGGCGGTTGAAAGAGAATCTTATCCTGGACATATGCTTTGTGTGTCACAGAGACAGCATTAGCAGGAAAGCAATGTGTATGTGTAGGATGTGGAGTTGAGGCTGGGGGTGGTGATCAGGGAAAGCAGGGTCTGCGACTACATATTCTATGTGTGAATTCACAGATTCATCATTTTTACAAATTTAAACATCCTCTTGGGTAATGTTTCCTACCTAACAAACAAGTAAACAAACTTGAAGATCAATTGTTTTATATAGTAGGGAAGTTAGTGAGTCCTATATCCTAGACATACTATAAACTAAAATAGTCACAAGGAATTGTTTATGAATTACACAATATTTTTGCGTCATAAAAGTCTCAAACATTTCTTTTCTCTACTTCCAATAAGAGTGGATTCTTTTTTCTTTCCCAGTGTATATATGAGCGCACACACACATTCATCCATCTTGAAGAATCTGTACATGATGTACAGGTCAGGTGATTCATAGCAACCTATGGTAACTGATGACTGTTCACTCCTCTTTAGTCACTGGATATTTACCTAGTTGTTATTTCATAAGATTTCCCCTAAACAAAATCTCCTGAAGTGTTCTTTCATTTCTTATAGCACAGGCCATTTGGTCTGGGCTCTGAAACAGATCTCGATATGGAACAAATTCTGATTATTCTTATTTTTAAGATGTTTCTTACCTAGCATAATAATTGTGAAATTCATTTTATGTTTCTTTATCGCCTTTATATAGAGAACCCTAATCCTGTTTCCATGGACCTACCATACTATGATTTTTCAAAGGTTCTACATACTATATCCCTGCCCAAGGCACTTTTTTTGTGGAAAGAACTTCAGTTTCATTTTCTAGCTCCTATCCCTGTTTCTGGGTATACACCCAATAGTGGTACCAGGGATATTTCCCTTCCTATTCCAAATCAATTCTAGCCCATCAATTACATGCCTTTACATAGTAGAAACTTCACATGACAGAACTAGCCACTACCTATTCAATCAGAAACAGTGCTACTATCATCTCAATCCCAGGAGGACAAACTCTTCTGTAAAGGGTCAGAGTATACATATTTTTGGTTTTGCGGGAAATATGGGCTCTGTAATACTGTTCCAGTAAATTAACTTTGCATGATAGCATGAAAAGCAGCCTTGGTATAAACACATGGGTGGATTTCAATAAAACTTAATTTACAAAAATAGATCGAAGGATGTGTTTTTGGCCTGTGGACAGGAAAATGCTGACCCCTAATCTAAATCAAACTGTCACATGAGTGTGACATGTATGACAGAGTCTCATCCTGATGAAAGCCCATTCCCTAATGGCCTTTACATGTCTTCTTAGATTTATTTAAGATTCAATATGGAAAGATAATCATCTCTTTCTAAATAGTCCTCTACACAGCTATTAAGAAAATTGACATTATCTCAACTTTTTCTGAATAAAGGCACTTTATTCTACAGATATTGGCATTCAATGCAAATGCCACCCCAAAAAGAAGTCTTTGTTTAGATGCTTTCTTTAATTCTTTGCAGCTTAGGTAGTATTATTTCATTTAGCCTCCTTCAAAGTCAGTGCCAAGATGTGTCAGAGAAACACTACTTACATATAGTAAATCATAGAAATATAAAGCTGTAGAGGACTTAAATAATATTAGCCACTTTTTAATGAGCATTTACAATGTACCATATATTTTGTGAGGGATTATCATATATTACTTCATTTTTCCTTACTGCATCTTGTTGATGAGGAAATTAAGGCTAAAATATATGCATTAATTGCCAAAGATTCTAAAACTTAGTAAGAGGCAGGACCTACAACAGGTCTCTGTGTCACCAAAATAAGGAGGCCTCACCTTGCTCTTCACTTACCAGTTTTCCTGATTCCTAAAACACAAAACTGATAGTATTGCTTTTGATCTAATTGAACCCTAAAATAAAAACCCTCAATTAACATTCAAGGTAAGTATATTTGGGGAAGCCATACTAAAGTGAATTGAGGCAAGTGTCCTGGTGTGCATGTGTGCATATGTGTGAGTGTGTGTGTATCACGAATGCTAATGATGATCCTGCACTTTCTAGCTGACCTGGGACTTCTTGGACACATTGGGCAAGTGCTTTCAGTATCTATTCCCATGGTCCTTTAATGTAAAGCTTTTGCAGTGCTATTGTGGAGAAATGGGTGCTACGAGTGGAGAAATGAGTTTTAGACCTGACAAGATGGATCCCTGTCTCAGTTACAGAAAGAATTTGAGAAATCTCAAACAGGGCATAAAAATGTACAGCTGAGACCCAACTAACCAAGGCAGCCATGTACAGCAAGATACCGCTGCATGGTTATCTTCTAGATCCTTATCTAGAAAAGGGGCTCAGGAACTAAGCAGAAGACATGAACTTCTAGATGAATTCCAAATATCAAGATTCTAAATGTTGGCTCAAGATAACATTCTCATTCCTCATTATTGTACTATCTACAAGGAATTTGAAAAAAATATATATATGTCATGGCAGGGTTCCAAACTGATCTGTTAACTACCAGTCAGAAAACTCTGGGTAGATGAACTTACCTGAAGGCAACTTACATTAAACAAGTCTGGGTGTCTTCATGGAAAACTATACCCAAAATACACATTTGAAAATAATATTGTATGTGTGCATGCATGTGTGTGTGCATGCATGTGTGTGTGTGTGTGTGTGTGTGTGTGTGTGTGTGTGTGTATGTGGTGAGGGATTGGCCTCTGGTGCAGGTAGAAGGGGAGAAAGTCCTGACTTTTTGTATTCAGATAATGCTGACCCTCTATTTTTGAATTATTTGAATCCTTGCCCAAACATGTGTTTGCTTTCATGAAGACCAGACCTTGTAAATCTTGGCATAATCTATCAGTGAAAGGAAAAATAGGCTGCCTGGTGTGTGGCTGCGTAATAAAGATGAAATGCTTCTGATGAAGTGCAAGGTCTTCTCAATTACCTGTCCTGGAGACAATAACCTTGCACACACATTGAAACTGTGAAAAATATGATTGCTGAAGGCAAGGTGATTAAGACATCACCTTGAATACAGTGCCACAGGCCACCCCACGGTGCAATCCTAGTTGTAGAGTACTGCTGTTTTTAAGATGCCCCTTTTGAGCACATTCTTAGGCCAGAACAGTCTCTCTTTTATAAAAAGCTAAATATTGGTACTGGGTTACGTGGGCCATCCCCAAAGGACTTAACAAAGGGCTTCCCAGGTGATATAGCACATTGGAAGTGCAAATGAGAGTGTAATTTAAACCACATGAAAGTTTGGCTTCTTTTTCAAAAGTACCGAAAGCCTCATTCTATCATAGCTGGTCATTACACAGATTCAAATAGTGTACTGTGAGTTAAACCAGGTCCCTTGACAGATAACAACTGCATTTGGTTACAACATGGTTAGAATAGAACATAAAAGTCATTAGACATTCTATTCTCCTATCAGTTTGGCAAAGATCAAAAACATTGACAATACCCAGTGCTGGCAAGATTTAGGAGAAGCTAGCACTATCTATGCTATGGGTGGAAAGTAATCTCATGAGTCTTCTGATGGGTAGGTTGACATTGTGTTTAAAGATACAAAATCTCTAAATCTTTTGTTCCAGGGTTTTATAACAGAGAAAATGGTTCAAAAGCTTAAAGATTAATATCAGAGGTTCATCAGCGCATTGTTAGAGCAAAAATGTTGTAAGCACTGTATCTATTAACAGGACTTCGGATAAGTGGATTAACCAATGGTATATAACCACCCACAAAATATTTTGCAGATAAAAATCATATTGTTGCCTATATTCATTGATATGGAAAACTATCAATGACATTGTAACTTGTGAGGAGTAGAAAAAGAATAAAAAACAAGTTATACAATGAATGCTTAATAATGGTTTACTTTCTTTCCTCTAGTTTTTATGTTCTGATTTTTCTTTGTAACTGTACTAGTTTTTCTTATCAGGGAAAAAAAATGAAACAACACAAAACCAATTTAGGTAATTTTTTCCACTCTCCTGGTACCTGCATTAAAGATGTCCCAATGTGTACATTAAATCATTTGAATTTTCCCAAGGAAAGCACCATCATGAAGCACGGATGTACAGGAAGAAGGTAAGTTTTGGGTCTGTGGCCTATTGGCTCTCACTGCATTAGCTGCTCCAAAGATAGAAGAATCGATAACTTGACTCTAATAGCTTGTTAATCATCACACTGAACTTAAGATTTACTTTTATAAAACGATCTTAGAACGGTAATAGCCCTGTGTTCCACAGTACTTTTCTTTCTGAGGGCTTTATTAACATGACCTCACTCATCATGTGGCATGTCTGTGAGCTCTAGCTACTGGCAATTATCTTCCATTTTAAAGACAGAAGCTCCAATCTAAGAGGGGCAAATTTCAGTCAGAATCTACAAATGGTATACTAGAGGAGGACAAATGCAATCTTTATTTTTCTGCACTTTGGTCACTGTTCAATGGTGAATATTATGTCTTTGCAGAATCAGTGAAAAGGGAGTCAAATTTTGAACATCACCTCACATTTGGTCCTCTTCCTGCTCTATTTCTCAAAGCCAGCACTTTTGATTTAAATCAATTTCTGTCTCATGGGGGGCTATGATAAAGGATTTAGATGGGTCTGGTTTGGAGTGAGATAACTACTGTACTCCTTATAATGTCTTCAGAAAGCAGTAATGTCACAGTAAGTATCAGAAAGCCATGCTTGGGTTAAAACCTGACAAATTCCTGCATGGCCAGTAATCCCGCTTTGAGTTGGAAAAAGAGAGAGATAAGTGCAGTCAACCATCATCAAGTGGCAGAAACCAAAGGATGGGAGCCACATCTAAAGAGTTTTTTGATATTGAGCCCGTGGCTTGAAATGCTCACAATTCTCCGTTAGCAGTTCTGGACAAGCCATCTGGAAATGACCAGACACAGAAGTGCTGGATCTTAAAAAGGAAGTACAAAAAAGGAAGTTTGGCAAGTTTTTCTTTCTCTTTTAAGACATCAAAATAAAATGTTGTACTTAGAGAATAACAGAAAACAACCTCTTCTCCTGAGAGGAAGTGGAGTCACAAGACTCCATTAAACCCCAAAGGAGAATGACCCTCCCCACCTGGGGCTGCATGTCTCTGCCTTTTCCAGCTCACACTGAAAGTCCTTGGCCTGCGTGTGCACAGTCTGTCCTGTTGACTGGATGTAAACACAGAGCACGAGTGGTTACGTGGACTCTCTAGACCCTGACCCTTATAAGAGGATCACCTTCTGCTAGAAAATCACCAGAGTTAAGCCCTCAAGAGTTCTCTGATGTCATCAACAGGTTGAGTGATCCTTTCCTGCTGTGCTCTCATGGCTCATCTGTTTACTGAGACTATTAAAATAGGAGAAGCTCAACATAAACCAGGTGTAAGGGGACAATGAGCAATTTAGCCATGGATTTTTCTAGACTATGAAAAGAGATAAACAATGTTTCACTTTGAATATATGTAAGACAATGAATGGTACTTGTATTTATAACGAGGTGTTTTTGCCCAGGTTTAAATTGTAGTTATCCCAACCTCTTATTCACCTTACATGGGATATTTTTGGAATGGGTGTCTCTAAAAATGATCCAAATTCTACAAAAGACAATGTACAAAAATGAAACGTATAAAAATGAGAGTCTATTAGCAAAAGAGATGAATAGTTTTAAACAATGAAAGTCTATTACCAAAAAAAAAAAAAAAAATGGATGATTTTACACAATTCAAATGCATTTAGAAAGAACTGTAAACTTGATTCTCTTATCCAATCGTCTTTTTAAAAATAATTTTTGGATTCTTTATCCTTTCTGTCTAAGGGCATTTAAGGAATTGGCCTAATAGGACAAATTAACTAGGGTCTAGTTTTACTTTACATGAATTTAAGTCACACTTGAAGCCCCTGGGAAGAGAGCAGTGCTGTAGCAAACACATCGTATTAACTGTTCTGTTGTCTCTAGAGACCACTAGGTCCTCTACTGTAAAAACTGGGAAGTTCAAGGTGGAGTGTAGCTCAGTGGTAGAGCACTTGCCAAGCATGTGAGAGGCCCTGGCTGTGTTCAATCTTCAGCACCAGAAACAAAAGAAAAGCTTAGTCCTAGCAGATTCTGACAAATAGTAGGTAGATATTAACAAGGTCAAACACCACAAGATCCTACACAGTTTATTCCCCTGTCTCCTCAAGTGGAGCTGTAACTGGAAATTGTCCTTTATATCCTTCATCTTTGCTTATCCAAGGCAAAAGTTTAATTATATTGTTTATTATTTGTATATTCCCAACTTCTAATTCTGATCCTTAAGAAAAACTCTGTGAAATCCATCTCTCAAGCACTGAAGCATATTCTCAAGAAAAGCACAACTACAGTGTCTGACAAGTCTTCCTGTGTTGAAAAGAATCTAAGTAGATTCTAAATCGAAATTTAAAGTCTATGAATTTAAGATGTCTTACAGATTCAATAGCAGAGTTTCAGAAAAACAAGAAGTACAACTATATTGAATGTACACATCAATTGTTCTCTGTTTATAAATGTTGAAATGTGAATAACATCTCAGAATTTAGAAAATTCAGTGCTTGATGAAGCTCATCCAATTTGTTTAAATGGACAGTACAGGAACATTTCATTTCACATCTCTACACTTGTCAACAGAACTGTTTTAAGAACAGTTTTATAGTATTGTAATAGAAAAAAACCTATTTCTTAGCATATGTCATTATTGACAAATCAATTTTTTTTATTCAATTTACTTTATACTTCAGCAATAGTTATTTATAGGCATATGTATTTACCACTAGTAATTGGTTAGACTCTGGGGAATTTTATTAGGGAAGATACCTTACAGAGTTATCCTTTAAATAAGTCTAAAATGCCCAGATGAACATGATATGATATGATAACCAGTAGTCACATGTGGCTATTGAGAACTTGGAATATGGCTAGTGCAAACTGAGATGTGCTGTAAGTGTAAAATACTTAATGAATTTCAAAGACAATATGAAAAAAAGGAATAAAATATTTCTGAATTTGTATATTGATTACATATTGAAATGATATTTTAGATACTTATTATTAAGACTGTCCTCTTTATTTCTACCTTTTAGAAACTGCTACTAAAATTTTTCAGTTACATATGTGACTTACATTTTATGTATACATATTTTTTTCTTTTCTTTTTTCTGCAGTACTGAACATTGAACCCAGCATCTCACACATGGCAGGCAAGCACTCTACCACTGAGCTACACCCCCAGGCTCCTCACTTTACATTTTTATTGGGCAGCACTAGCCTTGTTATGGTTTAGATATTAAGTGGTCACCAAAGACTCATGTGTTGAAGGCTGGGTCCCCAGTGCAGCAGTGTTTAGAAGTAGGGATTTTAGTAGTTGGATCATGAGGGCTTTGACTTCAACAATGGATTAATCCACTGAGAAATTCATACTTGATGACACCATTGGAAAGTGCTAGAAACTGTAGATAGTAAGACCTAGGTGGAGGAAGTAGGTCACTAAGCCATGCCGTGGTAGGGTCTATCTTGTTCTAGTTAGAACAGATCTTTTGAGACTGTCTTACCAGGTTCCTCTCTAAAGTGTGAAGAAAGGAAGTTCAGTTAAAAAGAATAAGACTCTTATATCAGATGTAGTGGTATGTGTAGGAAGTGTATCCAACTACAAGCTCATTGAACATTTGTATATCTGAATGTATGTTGATATTGTCACTGTTGGGAGACCAGACATGTCACCCAAGTGTCACACTCAATATTCACTGTATGTTATAGTATTCTCCACAAAACCCAAGACATTAATTCTATAAGGAAGACAATGGAAGATAGTCCATGTAGCTATTCCCTGTTCATCCCAATATGTGCAGCTATCTTTTAATATTTATTAAATGGAAAGCATAGGGTCTTGATTTAACATCTGAGTAGCCTTCTTAACTGTCAACTGCCATCTTATAAGTTTTGCTTTCCTGTACTTCTTTTTACCTGAACTCCCCCCACCCCCATTAGTGACCTACTCCATGGTACCATAACCCTAAGCCAATCCCAGAAGGACGCGACCCCTTTGCTCTGGAAAGCCCCATGACACCATTGACCTAAATCAATCCCATGCTATTCCCCACCCACCTAGCTCTGAAGCAAGCACCCCGAAGCCAAACTCCAAACCCCTACCTCATAAAAGCTGAACACCTGAATATCTCCGGCACCTCTCTCCACTCTATAGAGGAATGGACTTTATTTGTCAGCCCTTACAAATAAACTCTCTTGTGTGTATCTCTGCCTGGTCTCCGTCTTTCATTTCTAGATTACCCCTCTCTAGTTCCTGGCTTTCCCTTCAGGAAGAGTTCAAACTTTTACTGCCAACTGCCCAAGAGAGTGCTGGGTCAACACTCCCATGCAGTCCACCAATCTGAAGTGAGGAAATAATTATGGAGCAGCTGATACTATAGCTATTTTCCCATCCTTCCTTATGTCTTGCATAGAAGGCATACCCCTTGACAGACTGAACTGCCCAAGAGGGTGCTTTTCTCTTAAAACTAATAGTGTTTATATAGCCTTTCATCCTGCCAACAGCAGTGTGAGCTGAAGCCCTTGTCTTTCTACCTTAACAGGAGGTAGAGATCCACTTGCATGACCTATAGCCTCACACCAGAATATTCAGATTCAGAATCCCACCATGGCTTTGACACAGATTGCTGGTCCCTCAACCCAGAGTTTCTGATTCAGGAGGTCCATGTATTTGCATTTCTAACAAGTTTCCAAGTGATTCTGAGTTTGCTGGTTAGAAGACAACACCTGTGAACTACTGTCTTAGACACCCATTCAATCAATACTTTATCTATACAAAGAAAGAGGGGGGAGGGGAAGGAAAGGAAAGGAAAAAAAGGGAGGGAAGGCAGAGGGAAAGAGGAAGTGAGGGAGGGAGGGAAGAAGAAAGGAAATGATTATCAAGATTATATTAGGGTCTAACATCACAGTTAGCACTGTTAATCATTAGGGTCATTTAATAAACCAATATTCAACATAAGAATTATATACTTATCTTATGATAGATATGAGGCTTAAAGTGGATAATTATCCAAATAGTTCTACATTGGTATAAGTGAGAGAATGATAATTTGAACCTAAGCAGGCTATTTCAGGGCTCTCACTGTGATGGAATGCTGACATTTTATCAACTTACTCATGAATGTATCTAGAGCACATGTCTTCATCCTGATCCTTGTCCTGTTAGAGACTTCAGGGTAGTCTCTCTGCTGGGTGCTGAATGCTGCCCCCGACCTGCGTGGGTAGCTGGACTTAAGGTCGCTCGTGTGAATTTCCAGGGACACCAAATAAAACACAGACACACTTTACCTTAAAACAAGCTTGAGGACAGCTTCAGTCTCAGGCTCCCCAAAAGGGAGAGCAAGAGAAAGTCACAAGAGGCTTGCAAGAGACAAAGAGCACGTTTACAAGTGGGCTGTTATTGGGGGGACTCTTGTTCTTAGAAAGTTCTATCCAATAAAGGCCAGAAAGGGCAGGGTTACAAGGGACAGGTAAGTATAATTCAACCTCAGGGGTGACACCTACATCTGAAGACACGCTTTCTACTTCCTGAGCTGGGACAACACCCAAGTAAGTCACCACAAAATGTAGTGATCAGTCAGAGCCTCTTGCTTCAGGACTGGAAGGCGTGGGTCATTCAGAGTGGCTCCCCCCAGCTGGGTATATAGCAGTCTGCAGAGATGAAACTAAATAATGAGGTTTGTGTAGCAAAGGACTTGTCAAGAATATTCTTGTTCACATGGACTTGGCCAGCCATAGTTTTCAACAGGATGAACAATTTTAGCAGAGCAGACACAAAAAGCATGGTTTGTGATGAAGTAATTGAACTGAGCAAGGATGGCAGGGATTGGGGGATGCAAAGAGGATTAGAGGGAGAAAGGGAATGGAGAAGGAATAAAAATGGCAACTGGGGTATGGATGTAGGGGCAAAGTTAGATTAGAGAATTTGTGGCTATTTCCATAAATTTTATGTGATCTCAAGTATCCATGTTCTTATATTGCTTGTTTTCTTTCTCTTTCTCCAACAGATAATAAATATAGGGCTAGCTAATTTCTTCCTTCATATAATAAATGTAGTTATTTAAATATAAAGAAAAAACCCTACTGCAGTGCATATTTTGCAAACTCCCTTCACATTCCCTTTATAAGTCAAATCTTCCTTCTATGGAACATGTTCACGATAGAAACACACTGCAGAAAACAAATTAAAAAGCCGAGTTTTGCTCAAATGCTTCCTTCAAGTAGACGCTGTAATTTGCTGAGGAACATAAAATTGATGTTAGTTCATCTGCTAAATGGTCTGCCTCCTTTGCCATCCATAGTTTGTATGGCTTTCTAGTGCACAGCTCAAAATGAATATTCAGTGGCTCGTCATAATCTCTTGTTAATCAGACTTGCACATCGTGGAGGAGGCCACGGAGACATTCTCTGCTCCAGGGCAAATGGGGGCACAGATGTAGAACCCACCAACATCCATCTTTTTTTTCCCTCCCCTGCTGTAGCTACCCTTTCCAAGAATAGTGATCTCTAGAATGTCACCTATTTCAGGAAAAGTTGAAAAGAGGCATTATTTATAAACCTGAAGTTTCTAGGAGGTTTGAACTGAGCCCAGTTGGTACCCAGAGGGGCTTGTGGGGTGACACATAGTCTATTGACATTGGTAGAAGTCCTAATATGTCCACTGAAGAGGTTTCTGGTCCTCAATGCCATGAAGGACGCATGGTTTCAAACCCTTCCAAGTATTGGCATTTATGGACTGTTTTGTGGGTCTTTGAACCTTTATTGTCTATATGAGAGTTATAGCTGAAATGCCAGGTAAAACACAAGATCAATATGCTCAGTTCAAGGCTAACTTGACTGGTTCAGACCACCTCAATTCAAAGGGGTGTTAAGATATTTCTCCTCCCTTACTACTTAGAGCAATGGATTTTCACAGCACATTTTCCCGTTTCTTGTGATTTCTTACTATTCTAAATGCTGACTTTGCAGAACAAAGTTGTAAATGCTTTGGATTGTCATGAAATTGGGTTGTCCTTGTAGTTCTTGAGGCAGAAGTGTCAGGTTGAAGGTTTCAAAAGATATGCAACATGAATCATGATGTCGATGCTTAAAAAAAAATTGCCACCCTGTGTCATACTGGCAGATAGAGAAAGGAATATTTCAGAGACTATCTTGATGGGACTATTTTATTTTTAAAACTACCTAAACTTTTTAAAACTGTTTAGCTCTTTGGTATTAGTTTATTTCTTCTTGTACGAGGACAGTATTAAAGCAGTCTGACAGTATGAAAGCAGGTCAGAAAAAAAGATTTTGAACCCTAATTGTGTTTTAAACTATTATACAGAATGTTAGGGTCAATTAATGTTAGAGTTCTACAAAATGTCTGCTTTCAAACAAAATTCTATACAGAAACTAAATATGTAAAACAAGTAAGTGTTAAAGTTACTTTGGTTGAATTTGGCTTAAGGGGTCCAGAGAATCTCATCTAAACCTCACCCCTAAGACCTCCAAGGAACTCCTAGGGTCCAGGAGCAGTTCAGGAGCACATGTTACAAAAAATAGTGGTTTTTATATTACAGTAACATATTAAATAAGTGGCAGGGCCAGGACTGGAAACCAGGGCATTTGTTTCTAGTTTGGTCCTCTCCAAAACACAGTACAACACAGTAAATAGGTCAGGTATGTCTCCATAAAAGAATTAGTTTGCAAAAGAAACCTCAAAACACTTAGATCAAGCCACGGGGAAACTTCCTCCTTGAGCAGAAATCATTCTGCACACTTCAGCCACCTGTGCACACATGAAAATACATAATCCTCCCATTTGTTGGTCACTGAAAACTTTAGGTGGTGCAGGGGCTGATGGCAACAGGTATCATCCATCTCTTCCCTTTCTGGTGCTTATCTGGCCCTTGATCTACTTTTATAAGACACTTTTTTAGAAGTCATTTTATCTAACTGATCCATGCAAATGAAATAAAGTGGAAAAAGGCCTAACGGGTCCCTCTTCAGGGAACATATTTTCTAATTATCCTTAAATTAAAGTAGTAAATTAATGATCAGAATTTCAGACACTATGGAAAGAGACAGGAGTGATTAATTTTAAGTAGCATTTATTACTGTATTTTCTTTCTTGAATATAATGCTTTATCTTTTTTAAAATAAACTTTTAGTTTTTGATTTACAGAAAAATGTGAAGATACTACAAAGCGCTCCCATATACTCCATATCTATTGTCTCCTACTATTAAGACTTTACATTAGTGTGGTACATTTGTCCCTATGAATGAACTGATCTTGACACACTTTACACTAAAATGTATACATCATTTAGATTTCCTTAGTTTTAGTCTAACGCCATTTTTCTTTCTATAATGAGTATAAATAACATGTTACAAGCCTAAGAATACATGATAATTAAGTGTAATTCCAGGGTCTTGTCTACAATACCACAGTACAGTTAGTGATCATCTCCTCTTAGGTTTGTAATGTGCTTTTTACATTTACCAATATATCATGGTTACCCAAGTACAGAAATAGTCTGGGAAAGAAGGATTTGTAAAGAATTTTATATTTCATTGAGTAACTAAATCAAAACATTCAACCAATCTCATATCATTTAGCATTTAAGGTGTTTTAAGGTCTTTTACTATTATAAAGGTTTTGAGGTACATCCTTACATTTACACATCCACAATCACTACTTAGGGTACATTCTCAGAATTGGATGGCTAGATCAAAGAATACATCCTTGTTTAAGGCTTTTTGGATGCAATAGGATGAAGTAAATCAAAGAGAAAATGAGGACTCATAAGGAATTTTTCTTACATGGGCAAGTCTTAAACAGTGTAAGTATATTTCCTAATTTTAAAGATAGAATAAAAATAACAATAACAGTACCTATTTCAGAGGTATTTGGGGAGAATTAACACACATATATTACATCATATATATACAATGTATAAATGTGTGTATATGTGACATAATATATGGTCGAGGTTCTTTGGAGAAACAGAACCAATAAGCTGTATGCTGAGGGGTGGGGGTAAAGAATTGGCTTGTGATTATGAAGGTCTGCAGTTAGACAGTGGACCCAGGAGAGCTGATGGTAAGTTCTAGCCCAAATCTGAAGGCCTGAGAACCAGGAAAGATGCTGACGTAAATTCTATTCTGAAAACTAGAGCCTTGAGGCTCAGAAAGAACAGAGAAGACTGAGGTCTCAGGTCAAAGCAAGGAGGCAGGAGGACTTCCCCCTACCTCAGCCTTTTGTTCTGTCAGGATCCTTGATGAACTGGATGAGATCCCTCTGCATTAGAGAGGATCTACTTTACTCAGTCTATCTACTAAGATGTTAATCTCACCCAGAAATAATCAGGCACACCCTAAATGATATTTGGACAAATGGCTTGGATTCCATAATCCAGGCAAATAAACAATCACATTTTTAAAAATAGCTTAGCATATGGCAAGCACCTATCTACAATGAAGATCAAGTGTAGGGGCATATAATATGTTGGGACTTAGCTGAGTGACTGATGAAGAATGTTCCTTTTCTTGATTTTAGTACCCATATCTCTTGGGTACAAAATTTCTACAGATTGCATACATGTCCCCAGCCTCTAGATTACATAGAATGAGTCATAGATGATCCAAAAAGTGGATTTTGAAGTACCATGATACATAGTATAAACATTATTTCTTTACCTACTTCAAAAATGTTCACCCTGCTCCTCTCTACATGCAAAACCCCTCTGAAATCAGGATTCAGAGAAGGGGGGCTTAGAGAGTGCAGGGATAGTGGCAGAACATGCTGCCCCTAAAACCCAGATGAAAGGGACATTGAAGGGAGTCTCCCACTGGGAGAAATCTATCAGCAATTTTATTCAGCATTTCTATCACCCTTCCAATTTGCCCTTATAGTTAATCTTCACTTAAGTGCTTTCCTGTGAAGAGAGTCAATGTCATCACCTGGTTTGCACAAGAAGGAAACAAAC
The DNA here is from genome assembly GCF_047511675.1 of Marmota flaviventris. NCBI lineage: Eukaryota > Metazoa > Chordata > Mammalia > Rodentia > Sciuridae > Marmota > Marmota flaviventris. The sequence goes on from NC_092500.1 coordinate 110,164,971, forward strand.
AGTGAAGTTAACTCTGGAAACTCATCTCTTAGAGCTAAGGGGAAAAGACAGAGGACGATATTGACTGTTACCTGCTCTGTTCACTTTCCACTTGCACTCAGGGAGTTGGACTGTATCCTCGGTCTACTCCCCAAACCAGCCTCCTAGGTGATAGCATTTGTGCTTTCCTTTTGTGTATAAGGCAGGAACAATACTTTGTTTTATGGAGGCTTAACTGAATCTCCTCATCTTAGATAACCTTCCCCCACCTTCATAGGCTTACTTTTCCACTGCTTTGAGGAATTCTCCCTCCTGTGCTGGCCACCAGACCATGGCAGCTAATTTAAGGTAATGAGCTCAGCAGGGATCTAAGTGCTTTCTCTCAGCCCTTCCCTAAACAACCAGAGAGCTTCAGAGTGCTACTAACAGCTTCCATATGCTAAGGGACCATGGCTTCCCATTGGTAAACTGTTCCTGAACTTCTAGATTGGACTCCACCTCTCAGCCATCTGGCTCACGCTCCCTGACCATTGGGCCTAAAGGGAACAGGCCAGAGAGGCCATCTAAGACCACCATCAGGAAAATGGTTCAATGAGAAATGTCCATCACTCTGAGAGTGAGTCAGGTTAATTTTGATGTTAATTGAAGAACACATAGTCACCTCATTATAGAGTCCCCCTCCCCACACTGCCTATTCCGAGTATTCTCACTGACTGAGTGGTAACTTATTGTCTCACAAATGACCTAAGCCTCTAGTGAGATATGGAGGAACATCTCTAGGCTTCAGGGCCTAAAGAGCAGTCACTATTAATAAATGAGCTCCAAAAATATTGTGTTCTTAGGCATACAAAGGAAACATACCAGAAGTATCAATGTACAAAAATTAGGGATTTAAATTCAATACCTCTCTGATTTCTTCCATTCAAATGCATTCTGCTTCAATGAGCTGAGACCCTATCATCAGATTATTATTATTAGTTATTATTATTATTATTATTATCATTTGCAGCACCAGGCATTAAACCCAGAGATGCTGAACCACTGAACTACATTCCCAGTCTTTTTAGTTTTTATTTTGAGACAGGGTCTGAGTGCTGAGGCTGGCTTTGAACTTTCAATTCTCTTGACTCAGCCTTCTGAGTGGCTGGGATTGTAGTGTGCACCTCTGTGCCTATATCTTTTTTTTTTTAATTAAAAAAAATCATCTGGTGTTTCTAATTCTTTTATGATCAGTGCTTAGAGGAACACATTTCATGGTTGTTATCACAGCTGGAAGTAGAATGTTCACTCCTTCTCCCCTTGCTTGTTCTTTGCATGAAACCATATATAGTAGAGGTTGGAGAAAGGAATGGTAACAGAGAGAGATAAAGCCGTATAGAAGAGGCATTTCCACTTTTATTTTGAAGACTGAGCAGAACCAGAGTGAGTGCATGAGTGCATGAGAAGTTGGAGCAGTGTGTTAGCCTTTTCTCCCCTTCTCTCTTTACTGCCGACTCCAGGTCCATTGTGGACGTAAATCCCTCATATTCTAAGGGTAGGCTTTAAGAATTGGTTCACCTGATGGGCCCTTTATTCTAAAGGACCAATGAATTCTGATGTGTTATTTAAAAAACGAATTCATTAGACAAGGTGAACGCCAACCCAGCCATAATGAAAGAGCTACTGATATGTAGTAAGCAAAATAAATAAATAAATAAAGATCCTTGTATTTGTATATCAGTTTTATAAACTATACAGCAATTTCCCATATATTTCCTCCAGAAACAATTTTAATCATCTCTATGAAATAGGAGAGTTATATTCTTTATTTTACAGATGAGGAAATTGGGATCTGATGAAGTTACTCACCTAAGATCATGCTCAAGATTATGTGACTCCTGGGCTAAGGCTGAATCCATCCTTTCCAATATATCAGAGCACCGTAGGATTTCAAAAATCAAGTTTATACTAAACTCCATTTCTCTCTACAAATTCCTCTTTGATTGCCTTTGATCCCCTGCCATAATGATTTGAATCTATTCATTTGCTGCTGGAGTTCCTTCCCAAACTGGTCACCAATTCCATGCAGTTGAGAAGTATTTTTCAAGCATAAATCCTAACTAGCAAGGCAGGATTCTATAACCCTAAGAAACATCCAAAGATGAAGGCAGCTCTTGCCTTCCAAAAAGAAAAAACACAGAGGAAAGATAAGAAGGTTAAGACTCATACATAATAGTAAAACATGAATAAGCTTTTGGAGAATACATCAAAGTTAGGCTTCTCTATAGCTAATTAGTAGTCATTTGCTTCATATTATAAAATCTGAGTCTGTACAAAATAATTCCATTAAATAAATGTAAAAACTGACAAAAGAAACCCACATAATATGTGAGAAAGTATATTAGTATTTTATGCACTGCTTATGTGTTGCAATAATAACAGCTAATTTTTACTAAGCACTTAATATGCACCAGAAAATTTTACATAGTAATATTTTTCAATCTTCATGATGGACTGCAAATAAGGTACTGTTTATTCATATTTTATAGACAATAAAACATAGAAATATTTAGTCTCTTGTCCAACATTGTACAATTCAAACCTATATAGTTTTAAACATACAAAATACATTATCCTATTTAATCCTCATATCAACTTTCTGAGAGAAAAATTACTATGTCCTTATTTTATAGATGAGGGCACTGAAGTTTAAAGAAGTTAGCATACTTGATTAAGAAAAAGAACAAAGATGGTAAATTTTGAAACTAAAATTCGAATCCAGAGCTTACTTCTCCCATTTTATGTGTCTATGCAGAAGTACCCAACCCAAAGACACAGGACTGAACTGCCCTGGCTGCAAAGATATTTCATAATTTCCATTTTTTTTTGGTACCAGGGATTTAGCCAAGGGTGCTTGAAATTAGCCACATTCTCGGCCCTTTCTTTAAATTTTTTAAATTTTTATTTATTTATTTTTATATGAGCTCCCTTATTATTATTATTATTATTATTATTATTATTATTTGCATTACAATTCTTATTACACCTTTATACCACAATTTATCATTTCCTGTATATAAGATAATGTTGACACCAAATTCACATCTTCATACATGTATTTTGTAATTTTGAGACAGGGTCTTACTAAATTGCTTAGGGCTGAGGCTGACTTTGAACTTGTAATCCTCTTGCTTCCGCCTCTCACATTACTGGGGTAATGGGTGTGTGCCACCATGCTCAGCCCCAAAATGTTTTATTCTTTATGTGTCTCCTCCCTAATTCTTGTCAATGATAAATTCCCATTATACCTATTTCTTTCCAAATTGTTCTTAGGAATATTGAGCTGGCTATTCCTTCCACTTAGAAATTAGATTCTCACATAAAAGTACACTTAAAAGCCTAGTAATGAAACGAGAGCATAAAGTGTTTTAACCTAAATGCCACTAAATTTAAACTTGTATCTACCAAATATAATTAAGAGGGCATTATGTAGATTATTGTACAATCCACATTGCTGTGAAGTGAAATTAGAAAATTGTACAGTAATGGCTTCATAAAGATTGCCTGGTTATCACAGACAATAATCATGTGGGCTATCTGGAATTATAAGCAAGCATTCTGTCTCTACATGAATGTCTAAGTGTGGGCATTGGAGAAATGATCAACTGTTTGAAAGAAAAAAAAAAGACAGAGAAAAATGAGACAAAATCAAACATCTGTGTTTAAATATTCCCAAGGGGAACATTTGTCATATATCCATCAAAGCATCTGAATTACTCATCTGCTTATATAACACACAAATTCTTCCCCTCTGCAGTGAGATGATGTTAGTTGGAAAGAAACAGCAAAAAGTGACTGCTGGAAATATTTGCTTATTTAATGTTGGTCAGCCTTAGTGGTTTCAGATAGGAGTGAGTCAATTAATTATAGACATACCTGAGAATAACCAATCCACAAGTACTTTAATGGAATGGAGAGTGAGGCATCAAACACACCAAGGAATTAGAGGATATAAGAGAAAAGAGATCTAAGGGTGGCCTCAGGCCTCTTCCTCAAAGACAGAATCCTGTAGTTTCCTTTCTTTCCTCCTGAACTGTATTTGAACATTGCTTAAGGTGATCTACAGTAAATAGGGATAGCTTGGGTGTAGGTAACTAGCTGATTCAGACTGATACTGTACCTACTTCCATTCCTTTGTGACCACTACAATTTATCTATATTTTATATTCCAACTATTCTCTTTTCATGATTAACATTAAAATCCTTGAGTGAAAAGAGATCATTTTTACTCCTCCTTAGGAGCAACTGGAAGGCAAAGAGGAAGACTGTATCTCAAGCCAAAGCAATCACAGGAGAAGAAAACTACATCAAAGGAGAGGGTGGTGTAAGTTTTAAATATGAAGAAGAAGACCAGCTGTTTCTTGGACGTGACAGAAGAAGGAGGGAGCAGAAGAAACTGATGGTGTTTAGTTGAGGTTTGAAGGCTCTTCAGCACAGGGCTCCTGGTTCATTCATGTATTAACATACACTGAGCAGTGTGTAGGCATGAGGACACACGGGGAGTGAGGCATAGCTCAGGCTATAGTTTAACTGTGGTTTGTCTCCTGAAGGTTCATGAGGTTTGGTCCTCAATGTGCAGGTGTAACAGTAGTTGGAGCCTTTAACAGGACGGGCCTAGGGCTAGGTAACTAGATCATTGAGGGTGCTGCCTTCAGAAGAGATTCATGCTGGTCTCACGGACTGAGTAGTTCTTGTGAAAGTGGATTGTATAAAAGAGAAAGACTGGGCCCTTCTCATTCTGTCTTCTATCTCATCACTTGATGTCTCCCTCTTGCACATACTCCTGCCATGATGCCATCCACCATTAGACCCTCACCAGAGGCCAAACAGATGGGGTTGCCTGGTCTTGGTCATTCAGTGTTGCAAACTGTAAATGGAATAAATCTCTTTATAAATTGCACAGTCTCACATATTTCATTAATGCAACACAAAACAGACTAAGATAGCCTGTGTCTTCATGGAACCTACTATCTAAGACCATAGAACACTGAAGATATATGGTCTGTGAAATACTCCAGTGAACATATTTGATGGCTGATATATAGTTCTTCTCACTGATTTTTCTCACTACCTACCCCCACACCTTTATATCCCCAGGTTTTGGCACCTTGGTCACTGTTGCACTATGAAACTATGAAGTGCCAAGATAGTTTTCAGAGATACATAGAGCACCTCCAAGTGAGGAATAGGCAAAAATTTCAAGGACCATCCCTCTTCAAATGATTGTCATTAGGTACCAATTTTATCAGGATCTTCTTTATCCCTCCCACTGGTCCAAAATCTATCACGAATTCAGAGGTGTATTTATTAAGATAAAGGGACAAGGTATATAGCAATGTGTATAATGGATTCATATTTCTACTAACAGATAAAAATCCAAGGGCTGCTTTCTCAGGAAGTGGGCATTGCACTTACTCCTGGTTTGGAAGAGGAATGAATAGTTAGAGACAGGGATGAGAAGGACGGCCTCTACTGCCTATACTTTTGTACTTCTAAAATTTTGTACTATATAAAGATAATATAAGTTGAATGCCTCCTCATTATGATCTAAAGATATCATCTTAAGATGTTGATCTGATTACTGTAATTGCCACTTAGGTGTAAATCAGCCATAGAAATAGAGATGATGTGGGTGGATTATCTCACATCATGAGATTTTTTTAAAAAGAATAAATCTCAAAAATTTGAAATTTGTGGAATGGGAGAGTTTGGAAAAGAAAGTTTGAGCAAAGAGTGGGTCAAATACTCTGAAAGGAAGCTTTCCTTATTAGAGCAAAGCACTCTGTGATTCGGATCCTATTTTATAGGTCATATGACCATGAGCAAGTTTCTTAAAATTTTTTTAAATTTTTAAAATTTGTTTTAATTAGTTATACATGACAGTATATGCATATATAACTTTGATACATCATGCATAATGAATGTCATACATTCATGAACTTTGATACATCATGTATGATGGAGTATAATTTCTCATTCTTCTGGTTGTACATGATGTAAAATCGCACTGGTCATATAGTTATATATGCACATAGGGTAATAATGTCTGATTCATTCTTCTATCTTTCCTAGCCTGATACACTCTTCCCCCTTCACTCCCTTCTACCTAATCTAGGGTAACTCTATTATTCCCTAGCCCCCTCCCATTGTGAATTAGCATCTGCATATCAAAGAATATATTTGGCTTTTGGCTTTGGCAGACAGGCTTATTTCACTTAGCATGATATTTTCCAGCTCCATCCATTTGCCAGCAAATGGCATAATTTCATTCTTCTTTAAGGGTTATCTTGAAAAGCAGGAATTAGAACAACTACCCAGGGATTGTAGCAGAGAATAAATGACATAAATGGATATAAAGCACTTTGCACCATGTAGGACACAATGGGGAATAAATGACATGCCTGGAAGTGCTTTGAACATAGTAGGTACTTGACACTTGTTCGTTTCCTCCTTTGCTTCCATTCTTTTATTTGCCTCAACAAGGCTAAGGAAAAGTAATGTAAGTCACATCAGTATTATGATATGCAGATCCATATCTATTTTCTTTAATTTTTTTCAAATAGTTTTGTAAGAGAGTCAAGGTCAATGAAAGAGACAGAGTGTATTAGATAAGCAATGAACTATAAATGGCAAGAACACAATGTTTTCTCTTTTATTTCAGTGCTAAGTGTTTCACTGAATGTCTAAGGTATGCTAAGCATTGTTCTTAGCGATAAGAACACCGCAGTAAACAAAATATGTAAATCCTTGCCTTCATAAAACTCTACTGGAGGGAGAATGACCATGAATAAAATAGAAAAGTCAAATGTAGCATTTTGAATTTTATTAGTGCCAAAGAGAAAACTAAAGCAGAGATGAGGGATGGGGTGTGGCCAGAGAGCAGGGAGGGCATTGTAGTTTTAAAAAGTGATCAGTTAAGACCCTACTGCTAAGGAGACACTTGAGCAAAACCCTAAATGAGGTGAAAGTTGAATCTCTGAATTTGGTTTTGAGAAGACAGTTTTAGTGATTTATCAGTAATTCTCTTAATCATCTTTCACACAATATTAACCACAAACTCCTAACTTCAAATCATGTACCAATTTAGTTAGGTATGAGGATTTGCCTGCCATGTCCCCCAAATCCCAATTTAACCTCCTTTCCAGTGCCAAGTACATGTGCCACATGCCTCAACAGAGTCTTCCCATCTTTATTTGGTGATAAGATTCTTTGCTAGGCCAAACTTAAGTAAGGTTGCTGAACGTTCTCCTAGGCCCATCTGTGTACTTTGTAAAATCCATTTTCAGCAAAAGAACATCGTGTTATGGTTTGCATGTGAGGTGTCCTCCTAATGCTCCTGTGTTGATGCAGGAATGTTCAGAGGTAAAGAGATTGGATCGTGAGAGCTGTAACCTAAGTAACGTAATCAGTCCATCCTAGTTTGAATGACCATAGGCATGTGAGGTATGGCTGGAGGAGGTAGGGTGTGCCCTGGAAGTGTTCATGTTCCCTGTAGCCCCTACCAACTTCCCTCTCCTCTCTGCTTCCTTGCTGCCCTGAGGGGAGCAGCTTCCTTTGGCTGCACATTTTCCCCATGATGTTCTGCCACACCTTGGGCCAAGAACAATGAAGTTGGCCATCTATGTACTGATCTGATGCCATGAGCCAAAATAAACACTTCCTCCTCTAAGTTGTTCTTGTGGTGTATTTGGGTCCCAGTGAAACAAGAGCTAACTAGTCAGAACCACTCCCCTCCTCATTATCTGATCAGATTCTTCCTCCCCCCACCATCTCCCAGGTGATCTCTGGTCACTGTGGCCTGTGTTCATTATTATGTTGGCTCAGTCAGAATCCTCTATCCCTGGTATCTACTCTTAGTAATTCTCCATCCACTGACCCCCGCAACTATTCCCTAGCTATAAATCCCCATTTGCCCATACTGTATTTGGAGTTGGGCTCAGCCTTTTTCCTCCATTGCAATACTCTGTTGCAGTGGTCCCTCTACCTATTGTGATGGCCCAGAATAAAATCTCCCTTACCATGCTTTGATAGGTAACATTGCATAATTTTTTTCTTTAATATTGCTAGGAGCTTTTCTAGTGGAAGCCTAAATAGTACACTGATCCTGGAATTCACCCAAGGTCTTAAATTCTACACTGACACAAACAAACAAAACTCCCTGCAGTACTCTGAGAGTATTCTTAGGCATTGGAGAGGGTCATACAGTGATCAGTTATACCTTCTTGAGATTTAGTCACATTAGTTTTAACACTTGCAATGATGGTGTTGCTATTTTTCACAACAGGCCATACTGTTATCAGACTGCTTTAATTTTAAGAAATTTCATTCTTTTGAATCAAAATCTGCATTATTGTATCTTCAAACTTGACTCTTACAATGAGTTAATTCATGAGCAATTGATTTTACAGCGCTATTTATCTAATGCTTCCTGCATTGAGGGTTGAGGGTGTGTGTTGTTAAGTTTAAGGTGAGTAAATATGAAGAAGACAGATTCTGGCTTCCACAAGCCTGCCTTCCACTCAGACATCAGGAATGTATGTCTGTTTCCCCCTCCACATAGATGTCCATAAACACTTAAAGACAGTGATTGTGTTTCTTCTGAGTCTTCTCTGTTTTTTCTCAAATATCTCCAAAATCCTCAACTGTTATGATTATTATCAGTACAGAGACTCCTCAACTTACAATGTGGTTGTGTTCTACAAACCCATTATAAGTTGACATTATCATAAATTGAAAATGCATTTACTGTGTCCAATCTACTGAACATCAATCTACTGAACATTATTCTCCTCATGATTGTGTGATAGACTGGAGGCTCTAGCTACCTGCTTCTGCCCAGGATCAAGAAAGAATATGTCATTGGCCTGGGAAAAGATCAAAATTCAAAATTTTAAATATGATTAATACTCAATATGTGTAGTTTTAGCAGTGTCATAAAGTGTAAAAATTCCAAGCCTAACCATCACAAGTGTGGGCCCTTTATATTATGCTAAAGAAAACCCCAAAGAATAAGGAAAACAGAAAACAAGAAATCAGAATTCACAATGATTCTCTTAATATCATTAACATGCTGAAGATGTTCAGTTTAAAAATTATGTTTTCTACATACAGATTTGAAACAATACTACGTATTTTGTTCTTTAACAAGAAAATATCAGAGCAATTGATATTGATTCTTCTAAACAGTTTGTGGACTGAAGCATTACTTCTAAGAAAGACTCACTTTGCATGATGAAGTAGGTATAGGGAGGTGGTAGATAGATTTTTCTATAAAGTCTGAAGTGTACTTAGATGTACTTTAAGAATAAAAAGCTTTTCTCTTTCTAAACCTACTACTTTCAAATGGAGAAGTGATGAAAAATTTAACATTTCTGAAAATTATATGCAAAAGAATAGGGACTTATACTCTATAATATGTGCTACCAAATAAAAAAAGAAATTGCAGGAAGAAAAACGCTGTGCCCCAAATTATGACTTTCCTTTCACTTTGAATGGACCCCTAAAAACTTAAAAAAAAAAAAAAAAAAAACCACTTTGGGACCAAGAACAAAATAATAGATTTTCAATTAAATAGAGGAAATATTTTCCATTCTCTTTTCTTCCTTTTTTTAATTTTGAGCAATTACTACTATACATAATAGTAGAATTTGTTACATATTTGTACATGCACAATGTGTTTCTTCACATACTAACTTTCCTTCCTCAATATATAGATATAGTCTACAAACAATCAGGCCAAAACTTGAGATTTGCCTCTTTCTGTTACTGTTTTCAGTATTTTGGTTTAAGTATCATGAAATCTTCACCTCAGTCCACAAAAACAGACAACAAGAACTGCACTGTTTTATTTTTGCATGTGATCTATTTTATAAGTGAAAAAATAAATAATAAAATATTTCCAACAACATAGAAAAGGTATTTATTTTTACTATAGTACAATATATGCAATCTCAAAAACCCATATTCTGCAAATCAGCAAAATGGAAACAGAACTTATGAAGAAAATTGTAATAAGAATATATTACTTAAAATCTGTGGGTTATAAAACCAGAGTACAGGGCTGGGGATGTGGCTCAAGCGGTAGCGCGCTCGCCTGGCATGCGTACGGCCCGGGTTCGATCCTCAGCACCACATACAAACAAAGATGTTGTGTCCGCCGAAAACTAAAAAATAAAAACATTAAAATAAAAACATTAAAAAAATTCTCTAAAAAAAAAAAATAAAACAAAACCAGAGTACAAAAAATCTAGTAGTCAGTGCCTAGGAAAATGATGTAGACCACCTAGGTAAGCTCAAAATGGCTGTTGGCTGCCATAGTGGATATTTTAAATACTGATTTTAAAATATTGTAAACTAATATAGGAACTCTGTCACTAGAACAAGAAGGCAAAGGCTCTGATGTAAGATACAAATCAGTATTCATAGCATCAAAGTCATGAAAAATATATGTTTATCTGTTGGTATTGACATATTGTAGATGGTCCACTTGCAACCACACATATCATAGATAATTATAGGAGATTATAGATATTTGGAAATCATGTCAAAATATGTTATTTGAAATTAGAATGATAAGAAACATATTTTAAGCATTAAGTACTTAAATACAAGTCACTCTTAAGTTTTTGTATGTATTACCAAAATACTAGCATCCACAATAACTTTATGAAATAGACTTCATCAGTGTTTTCATTTTACATATGGGAAAACTGAGGAATAAAAGCTTTAAGGAATTTTCACATCTGGCTGAGATGGAGAAATAGGGATCAGTTTTGCTTTTTCATTTCAAACAACTAAGAAATTAGATAAAATATATAGAAAAATAGTATTCAAGATATTGGACATTAAGCAATATATAATGTCCTTATAGTATGTCTCATATTGTGTTTCTCTGTTGAACATTGATTCAAATTTTTTTTAAAGGAGAGAGAGAGAGAGAGAGAGAGAGAGAGAGAGAGAGAGAGAATCTTTTTTTTCCTGCCTTTTAATTTTAATTTTATTTTTTTATGTGGTGCTGAGAATTGAACCAGGGTCTCTCCCATGCTAGGCGTGCGTTCTACTGCTGAGCAACAATCCCAGCCCACTGATTCAATTTTTGGCACCAAATAATCCAAATAATTTTTTATCTATATATGACAGCAGAATATATATATTCACACACACATACACACATTTATACATATATAGTCATAAGCAGAATATTGGGAATATTGGTAGAAACATGAACGTTAAATTAAAAGAGTTTCTGGTGAGGTCTTAGAAGGAAATGAAAAACATACTATTGGAAACTGGAAGAAAGATTATCCTTGCTATAAAGGGGCAGAAAATGTGGCAAAATTATGCTAAAATTAATTGGGCGAAAAATAGAACTTATAAAAGGTAACTTTAAATATTTAGCTGATAATATTTGCAATAAAAGTATGGACGGTAAGGCCTGGTTTCTCCTTACTACTTACAGTAAAACACAAGATGAAAGAGATAAATTGAGGAAGAAACTATTTCATAAAAATAAATCAACACTGGATGACTTAGAAAAAATCTCAATCTATCTACAATGCATAAGATGATAAACATGTTTTGGAGAAAACTAATACCGAGGGTATGACTGAACAGCTATCTGCTAAATGTGTTAGGGGTGTGACTTATGAGTCCAATCAACCATCTCTTCAGTTCAAAGGAAGAATAATTCTGGGGGCAGAGACATGGATGCATAAACGAGGATGGAGTTAGAAGACCAGAGACTAGGGCTGACTACAGACTTATATCCTTTACAAAAATCTCCACAAAATACCAGTGAACCAAGTTCAACAATACAGAAAAAGGAATTATTCATGACCAAGTGAGAATGCATTTTTTTTATATATTTATTTTTTAGTTTTAGGTAGACACAATGTCTTTATTTTATTTTTATGTGGTGATGAGGATCAAACCCAGTGCCTCATGCATGCTAGGCGAGCACTCTACCACTGAGCCACAACCCTAGTCCATTGAGAATGCATTTCTGAGATTGCAAGTTTGTTTTTAAAACAACATATTAATGTAAAGCAGCCTATTTTTTAAATCAATGTTTTAATTTATACATGACAGCAGAATGCATCACAATTCTTATTAGAGCAGTTTTTCATATCTCTGGTTGTATACAAAGTATGTTCACACCAAAATGTCTTCATACATATACTTTGGATAATAATGTCCATCACATTCCACCATCATATTTTTGACATGTATTTTTAGCTGTAGGTGGACACAATGCCTTTATTTTATTTTTATGGGTGCTGAGGATTAAACCCAGTGCCTTATGCATGCTAGGCAAGCACTGTACCACTGGACCACAACCCCAGCCCTAAACCAGCCTAATAATAAAATTAAAAACACAAACTGCAGGATCATCTCAGATTATGCCAAATAGCATTCAACAAACTAGGAATGGAAAGGAACTTCCACTGTCAGATAAAGGGCATTTAGAAAAGCCCACAACTTACATCATAGTTAATGGTAAAACACTGAGAGCTATTCACTTAAAATTAGGAATAAGACAAAGATCTCTGTTCTCATCAGTTCTATTTAACAATGTATTGTATGTTCTAGCTAGGACAATTAAACAAGAAAAAGAAATAAAAGGTTTTCTTTTTTATTTATTTTTTACATACATGACAATAGTGGAATGCATTACATTCATAATTAAAAAAGGTTTTCAGATTAAAAAGGTGAAGTAAAATTATATCTATTCATAAATGGCATGGTATTGTACAAATAAAATCCTAAGGAATCCACAAAGCAACTGCTAGAACTAACAATCATGTTCAGGTAAGTTGCAGAATGCAAGATCAATATACAAAAATTAATTGTATCTCTACATAATTTCAATGAAAACCCAAAATTGAAATTAAGAAAACAACTCCATTTATAATAACATCAAGAAAAATACTTAGGAAGAAATTTTATAAAAGTGTAAGACGGTACACTGAACACTACAAAACATTGTTAAAAAAAAGCTAAGGAAGACTTAAATAAATATAGACATCCCATGTTCATGGATGTTCAACTTATTTTTTAAAAAATGCCAAGACAACTAAAAGGGGAAAGAAGAATCTTTTTCAAAAATTATGCTGGAGCCACTGAATATTCACAGGCAGAACAATAAAGTTTCACCTTTACTTCACATCACTTACAAAAATTAACCAAAAATGGATCCCAGGCTTAAATGTAAGAGCTAAAACTGTAGAACTCTTAGGTAAAAAAATAAATACTTATGACTTTAGACATGATTTTTAAGATATGACTCCAAAAATATCATAAAATAGACACAAGTGACAAAAAATAGAGTTCATCATGCTTCAATGTATACTATCAACAAAAAAAATTCACAGAATGAAAGAAATATTTACAAATTATATCTCTGGTAAGGTCTATAATAAAAAGCCAAATAATCCAGTAGTGGGTATTGAATTATGTTCCCATGAAAGATGTTGAAATTCTACTCTCCAGGACCTGTAATTGTGACCTTATTTGTAAATATGCTCTTTTAGATGTGGTCAGGTTAAGATGAGGGCTTACTCAATTAGAGAGGCCCTTAAAGCCAATACTGAGGTTCTTACAGAAAGCCCATAGGACGACAGGAGCAGAAATTAGAGTTATGCAGCTGCATGGCAAGTATGTTGAGTACAACCAGAAGAAGCAAGGAAAGAGTAAAGGAAGGATTACCTTCAGAGGAAACATGTTTTTGTTGAAAGATTTGGGGGCCTGCCAATATTGAGATTTTGAACTTCTAGTCTTCAGAACTATTCAAGAATAAATTTTTATTGTATTCTGTCAGTCAGTTGGTGGTAATTTATTGTGGTAGTCCTAGGAATCTAATACAGATTCAGACACTGAAGTGAGGTGCTCTTCTAACAAAGACTTAAATATATGCAAGTGGCTTTGAATTGGGCAATGAGGCTGGAAGAGTTTTAAACTACAGCATCATAAAAGACGAGATGGCCTTGAAGAGAAAGTTGGTGGAAATATGAGCAAAATGTGATCCAGGAGCAGGCTCACAAAGAAGTGAGGAAAGATATAGAGAAAATTTCCAATGTCTTAGACAATATATAGATCATTGTTAGAACACAGTTTTGCAAGAAAAATGAATATTAAATGTAACCCTGATGGGGTCCAAGATAGAAGTGAGGAACATGTTATTGGGACATTAGAGAAAAGGAAAGCAAAACAGCAAAGCAGTAGCCTGCTTTCTTCTTGCTGCTTATCATAAAATTTTCTATACCTAAAATTTCATATGGTCTGCAAAAGAATCACTATACCTAAAGAGTGTGTTTGGTAAACCTGAGAGTATAAAACAATAAAATAGCATTTGTATTTTTATGTAATAGATATGAGTAACTTGAAATTTAAATTAATAAATCAATACTATTAATAATAATATCAGAAATATGTATAAATTGTGGTAACTGAAAATATATACACAAGACTTATAAAATGAAAAAAATATTATTGAAATAACTTTTAAAGAACCAAAATAAATTGAGAGACAAGACTCAACATTAAAATGCTAGCTCTCTCCCAGTCAATGTTTAGAATCAATGGAATACTAATCAAAATCCCAGCAGAATTTATTGCAGAAATTGAGAACTTGAAAATACATAGAATCTACAAAAGCCAACATAACTTATAAAGAAAACATGTTGGACAACTTACTATATCTGATTTTAAGATTTATTTTAAAGCTAATGTAATGTTGGCAGAATGGTACTGAAGTAAAAGACAGGTGAATAGATCAGTGGAACAGAACAGATAAACCAGAAATATATCTACACATAAATAGTCAGTTGAGTATTTACAAAGATGTGAAGGCAAGTTAGTGAAAAAAAAAGACTACCTTTTCAACAAAAGATGATGGAACAACTGAATATTCATGTGGGAAAACCTGAAATATGATCTATATCTTGTATGATGTATAAAATTAACCTAAAATGGATTGTGAACATAAAAGTAAATCATAAAATGTCAGAAAACAAAACAGAAGAGGAGAAAAATCCTTGTTACCTTCACTAAGCAAAATTTTCTTAACTACAATGCCAAAAGCACAATCTAAAAAAAAAAAGTTGATAAACTTCACTTGAACAGATTTAACATCTCCACAGCTGATAATGTTAATTTCAATGAAAAGGTCAGTTGTGGACTGGGGGAAAATATTGTAAATCACATATCTGAAAAATAATTTGTCTCCAGCATACATAAAATACTTTACAACTCAACAATAAGAACACAAACAGCCCAATTAATAAATGGGCAAAAGATCTGCACAGATACTTTACCAAAGAAATTCTACATATGCAAATAAGTGTACAAAAAGGCACTCCACATCATAATGTTTAGGAAAATGCAAACTAAAACCATGATGAGATAACCCTACACACATACTAGTGTGTCAAAAATTAAACAGTACGACCACATCAAGAGTTGCAGGTTGAGCATTTCATATACTTCTCAATGTTGCAGAGAATGTAAAATAATTCAATGTATTGGAAACAGTTTGGCATTATCTTACATTGTTACACACATATCTATCATATAACCCAAACCTAACTCTACCGCTTAGGAGTTGATGGATCTTAAATGAATAAGCAGTTAGTGTATGATTAGTTAGCTGACATGATTATTAATAATAAAATTTCCTGCATTTGTCCATACATTCACACAGGTTACACTACTCACATAATCTGGGGCAGTGCCTTGTACATGCAGCAGGGAGAAGTGAAGACAGTCATGTTACCCCAAAAGTAGCATGTATGGAGAGGACACTCATCAGATTACTATGCACTGAGATACATATTCCCCACACTCTCTTCCTGCTGAGGGTGACAGAGCCCTTCCTTTACAGCCATTTCCCTCATCACTGGTTTCATGCTCTTAAACTATCTTGTTACCCTGACAATGTTATCTCTTGTATAAGGTAATTTCAGAGTTCACAGCAGAGCAGGAAAAAAAAAAACATCTTCTTATAGTTATGTCACCTGGTAAAAAGGGCATTTCTATTTGCTTGTTTTTCATTGTTTTACCAAATAGAACAAATGGGCTAAGTCTCTCAGTCTTACCTGAAGACTAAGGTTGAAATCATTTTTTTTTTTTTTTTTTGGAAGAAAGAGAAGGAGCAGGAATGGATTGAATGGATTGAGAGAGGAAGGAAGAGGAAGAAGTCAGCTAAAAATGTACCTTTAAGCTTGGATTCTGGGAAACAACCACAAGGTAAGGGATATGTGATCCTTGAGGATTTGGAATGTTTTCTTGGTAAATTACTCTATGAAAACAGCTCCAGATTCCAACAGGAGGAAGAGGCTGAAAGAGGAGAAGTTTCCCCAGCCCCAAATCTGCTCTGTAGGTTGCTGTCAGGGATGAAGCAAGATCTCCTGGGACAAGCAAAATGTGGTTTATGTCACAATCCTCTTTTTTTTTTCTTTTTGCCCTTTTCAAGTGACTCAAGGTTAGAGACTCAGAAGATATAGATAAAATATGGTGCAAGGGATGCAAAGTGGTAGCTGAACCTGGGAAGGGAGGCTAGGGAGACGGATGAGAGGAAAGAACTGACAAATTCAAGAATATTTGGGGAACATTTTATCCTTTGATTTATAAACCAATTACTCATCATGGAGATATGAGGCACACTGTAGTTGGAAGTCCACACTATGGTATAGATAAAGGTAAGAGACAGAGCCTAGAGATGGATAAATGCAGGAGCGCATAGAACATTCTAGACTGATATTAATTAATCACTATATTCTTAATAAATGTAAAAAGGTATAGGACCATAGAAACAGAAAGGGGGGTGTGCATCAGGAGGAATGAAGAGAATTCAAAAGCATTAAGGGATGTAAAATAAGACCTAAAGAAGGCAAATATTAGGAATAGTAGGTGATAGGCAGGGCAAAATAGATATAGGAAATGAGATGATAACATATTTGATAGTAGAGACCAAATTTATTATACATTAACTAAAGTAAGCGTCCACCTAGACTCAGAGGAGACAATGGTGTTCTTCTGGTGGGCAAGAAATTGTATCTTTGTCCCCAAACAGCCTTGTTCCCTTTAAGTGGAATATGGTATTCTGTGGCATATGGAAGGGGGAAAAATTCTAGAGGATAACTAAGAAGCAAGTTAAAAAGAAAAAAAGTACAATAGTTCCTGAGCTCTCAGATGTGTGATCTTAGAAAATTACTGTTTTCCAGAAACATCTGAAAAGGTAGTTGGTAAAAGCAGGCGTTACTGAAGAGGTGAAAATGAAGGCGTAGATTCAGGAGAGCCCTGCTGGGCTGGATTTAAGGGGAGACCACCTTGTAATCTCTGGGCTCTGGGCTCTCTCTCTCTTCACACAAGCATCCTCCTCAATTTAAACCA
Organism: Marmota flaviventris; assembly: GCF_047511675.1. NCBI lineage: Eukaryota > Metazoa > Chordata > Mammalia > Rodentia > Sciuridae > Marmota > Marmota flaviventris. The sequence continues at coordinate 110,182,377 of NC_092500.1, forward strand.
CAAGAACTTCTGACTGACCGCTTTCCCATAAAAGCTGATCCTTTGTTTGTTTTTAATGAAAAGATTTTTACTTCAGACTCGTTTTACCCTTCCCAACTCACTGAAAACAAGATGAGGTCAAGAACTGAATGACTAAACAACGCTGAAACACTAACATGGAAAATATGTGATCAACTCCACATTACCAAGGAGATTCTAAGAATCCCTCTGTAGGTAATATTCAAAAGGAAAGAAAGCCTGAATAAACACATGGAAGTCTTTCATGTACAAGAGGGCTTAAAGTATAAGGCTGTTAAAAGGCACGATTTGGGGATATAAATTAATGATGATTATATAACTGTATATATTAAAGTAAGTCAACATCAACAAAAACTGCTTAGAGTAAACAGGAGAGGAAAAAAAGAAACATATTAGATTTGCCAAACTGAACGGAACATTGGAAAAGTACTGCTGTGGCACGTTTTTGCTCATTTCACACTGACGATCTATATGCCAAAGCCCTTGCTTTTATGGAACGTAACAATCATAAGACATTTCACATTTGCTTGTAAATGTTTCAATAAAGGACTTTACTAAATTCAAAGTATTTAGAGGAAGAATGTGATTCCAGTTGGAAGCTGCTGCCAGGGGACGGGTTTACAATGATTCGTAAAGTGATCATTCAGTAATATATGGTCCCCTGTTTTCAGCACCTAATAATGGCTGCCATCTCTGTACTGGCAATTACCAGCCTTCCAGGCTTTCTGTGATTTTATTTTATTTTTTTCCCTCTCCATTCTATCATTAGCATAACACTTTACTAGTGTGGCTCCTGGCAGTAAATGCTCAATTGCTCTTCTCTTTCCCAGACTGGGGTTGTTTTTCCGAAGTTGTGATATTTTCTAATGATTTGCGAATCTGTGTCTTAACATCCACAAATTCTGTTAATGCTTTTTTTTTTTTTTGGTTATTGTTGTTGTTTTGTACTAGGGATGAAATCTAGGGGCACTTTATCCACGAGCTACATCCCCAGCCCTATTTTTTTTTTTTTTTAATTTTGAGGCAGGGTCTTGCTAAGTTGCTTAGAGCCTTGCTAAATTGGCCTGAACTTGCAATCCTCCTGCCTTAGCCTCCTGAGTCTCTGGGATTGCAGGCATGTACCACCATATCCAGCTCTATTCAGATTTTTGAAGATTGTTTTACACTGGCGGAATTATTCTTTGGACTTGAGAAAATTATATCTAAAATATCAGCAAATTACTCTCTCCCTTACTCAGTAATTCCGTGGGCATTTAGTCAGTTAAAAAATATGTGTATATACATACATACACATAATTTATTTAATTTTAACAGAGGCCTTATTTTGGAGCTTTAGTAAATACAGATAAAGCAAGTTTGTATGTGTTCACGTGCATAAGAAATCTAAAATATTCTTTAAATGTCACATTTTCAAAAATCACTATTTTTCTCAAAAATTTGGACATTTTGGAGTAGTTGTCAGAATATTCTAGTATAGTGCACTTTTCTTCCTTCCTTCCCTTGCTGAAGGTTGAACTAAGAGCCTCACACTCATACATATTAAGCATACCTTCTACCACTGAGCTACACTGCCAGCCTCCAAAAGCACTTTTTGATTTCAACAATGACGAATAAATAAAATGCTTTTATATTTTTCATTACTAAATGAACATTGTTTGTTGAAGAAGACTCAACATATGAATATTTTTAATATCAATTTTAAAGTGCATGGCATTAGTTTGCCCTGATATGAAGGGAGATGCATAAATATTTGCTATTTCCCATCAGCCAGATAAGTAAGTTTAAAATTAGAGGAAATTCCATCTGCAATGTTCCTTTTTTCCTTAACACAAAAAACACTTCCATTTTCCAAAAAGAAAACTTTGTCTTTTTAAAATTGATTTTTATTATAACTAATTTATCACCTAAAGGTCATTATGAGAAAAGGGAGAAAGCTGAAAATAGAATCAGTGAGGGAAAAACCAATAACACTGAAATAATATTCTGGGAAATGGAGGATCTTTTGGGGGGAAAAAACACTTGTAGTGAGCAGCCAAATGGATAATCTGAGAATCTTGAAAAATGTAAAATATAAAATGTATCCTCTTCTGGCCTTGTTGTCTACAAGCCCCTCCATCTACAACCGGGCTTGAGCCAATGACTACCCTCTGATTATACTCCTTCTGAATATCATTGGAACACTTGTTGTGGTTTGAATATCAGGTGTTCCCCTACCCCAAAGCTCCTGTGTTAAAGCAAGAATGTTCTGAGGGAGACTGATTGGGTTGTGAGAGCTATAACCTAGTCTGTCCATCCAAGTTTGAATGGTCTTACAGGGTGATCACTAGGGAGGTGGGGTGTGGCTAGAGGAGGCAGGTTACTAGGAGCATTCCCTAGAAGAGTTCTTCTTCCTTACAGCCCCTTCTTTCTCTCTCTGTTTCTTAGCTACCATGGGCAGAGCAACACTCCTCGGCCTTGCTCTTCTGTCTCACTTCAGGCCCAGAACAGTGAAGTCAGCCAACTGTGCACTGAAGCCTCTGAAATTCTGAGCATAAAATAAACTTTTCCTCTTTTAAGTTGTTTTAGCCACATATTTTGGTCATAGTAATTAAAAAGCTAACACACCACCACTTAAAAGTTGCTTATAGCTATATTTATTAATTCAGCAAACATTTACTAAAATCACCAGTATGCCATGGTTTTCTAGTATGGAAATGTGGCATATTGTAGGAGTAAACCCCTACAGTGGAAATTTTGTTTAATAAGCAATGATACATCTTTTCTTGACTTTAGATGCATAGATGTACTAAGAAAATTATTAAATTAGATCTTTGCTCAATAGCCTGATGACTTATGAGCAGTGAGTAGCTTTTCAAGTATATTAAGTTCACTTTCATACTTAAACTTCTAAACACTTAAAAATGCTGCAACTTACTTTAAGGGATAAACTTTGTTAATTTGCATAACAGAAGATAGTGTACCAAAGACATCAAAAACTGATGTGGCTAGTACTGTCTAAGGCTAATGAGAATCCCAATTAGAAATTTCATATTGTTCATCCACAAAGTTGTACCTGGCTTCCCAGGTCTATTGGGCATTAGAATCCTTATATGAAAGTTTATTTTTTATTTTCCAAATGACTGAATCACAAGCAGCTCAGGGAGACAGGTGGCTTCCTAATCCCAGTTCAATTTAAGTCTATATAACAATGAATGTCACCAGTGCTGACAGCTGCTGCTTCAGCACAAATGGGGAACTCAGTCTCCCACCCACTTTTATCTCAGTTTACACAAGACTTGTGAGCAAACATGTTGCGGCTCCAAGAGTTCCCAGGACTTTTTGTTGGGAACTTTTCAAAAGTCACCCATGGCGTCCAATTCTTCTTTATAAAATATTTTTCTCTTTCATCATGTCACCACCAAAAGATTGGTAAAATGAAACCAACTTAATTATTATAGGAACAGGGTGTGGGATGGAACATGAACTTCTTTAGGGTACAGAACCTGTAGGAGCACTCTTCAAAGAAGCCAGGTAAGTAAATATCACTTAATCTGGGAGGTGTTTCTTGAAAGGATTCTTAGGAATCAAACTTGACCACATGCATGGGGACAGTTAGGGCTCAGAATGTATCCCATCACCAGTACTGTCATCCAAAAAACTTCTCACCTGAGATAAGACAGATCCGGTTCCACGGCATGGAGTTGTTGTGTTCACCTTTTTAGACTTGCACCATTTTATCATTTTTTATTGACTGAACATTATTTAATAATACATTAGAAGTCCAATCAACATTTTTGGAAAGCAGAGGGTGGCAAGTCAATCTCTCCCATTAGCTCTTTCTCATGTTCTGTACTTCAAAGAGCTTGTGGATGACATCACAGTAGTCTCATCAATAAGTCTGGTCAATAAGCTATGTGCTGAGTACTATATTTTCAGAGAAATAAGGAAACTCATTTTGTTAAACCTTACTCCTATATTGTGGACCCAATAATTTATTTCCATTGTAATATTGTCTTTCCAAGTCTATAAACTATCTGTGTTATTCAAATTTAAGCTCTATATGCATTAAAAAGCTTTACTAAAATCAACTGACTTTTAGAGGGATCTCTCTACATTGGCTTTCAGCTTGTGGTATTTTGAAATAGCATTTTCCTTTTATATATGGTTCTGTTTTCACCATTACATTGCCCGTTTCTTGAGGGCAGTGAAACTGTCCTTGGCATCTCCTATACCTAGCAGAGTTCAACTATAGCAAAAGCTAAAAAATTTTGAATCTGTGTGGTTCTAGGAAAAAATCAAGAGATGAAAGTAAGAGGAGAGACAAAGTATAGAATCAGAGACTGTCATGAATTCTCTTTGCTTTCATCTTGCTTATTTCTTCCAGGGCCTTCAGGATTCCCATTTCTGTCAAAATTTGGAGGACATATTTTAAGTGTCCAAGTAGACAGAATAATTTAGGCTCTGGATTGAAAATCCACAAGGGCACGTATTTTGTCTATTTTATTCTGTGTTTCTACGATGCTTAGAACAATGTCTAACACAGAGTACGTGTGATTATTTGTTGAACAGGTACAAAAGACTGAAACAGGAATATTTCACTGAGCCCCCAAAAGTCACTTAAAGAAAACTTCCTATCACAGAATTCCTGAGCAAGTAGAAGTTTTAAAGATAATATAGTATAATATCCTTATTTTATAATGACAGAAATGAAAGTCTTCCCAAACTTCAGTCCCATCCATTTTTTCAGTTTTACCTTCTACATAAAATTTTAATATAATAAAACTATCTTATAAGATTATCTTCCAGTATCAACTATACATTGAAGACCTAGGCCAGTCAGTATGGGCAAAATAATGTCCTAGGGAACTAGAAAAAGGAAAAGAACAAAAGTAAATAGGTCAAGAGACAGAATTCTGACTTCTCATTTAACTGTTTGAATGAATGATCTTCTATTATTTGCATTAATGATATTTTAGCCTATGGTTCTCCCACTTGCCAGTGGAACTGCTAAAAAGACTTGTGTCCAATAGCTTATTTCATTTGTGAACACAGAAGCTGCTTGAGCTGAAGGTGAGGTTGTTTTGTCTCTCAAAATTCTTGTTTTCTTGCTCCAAAAAGAAGGGCCTTATAGATAAGTGCCAAAATGGTTTTCCCCATAAGGAAAGGAAAATTCAGAAAAAGTTCCTCTTTAGAATTGGGATCAATAAACTCTTGTATAAAATTGAGGAAAAGAACAACAGCAAGAGTTACCTATTTAAGTATATTTAATTGAAGGGCTACTGAGATTAAGGCCTTTTTGAAATCTCATTAAGTTACTTAGGCAATTTTCAAATTCCCATAAAGATTAAAATATAAGCAAAAGAAAGTAGTCTAGGTTCATCACAAGCCCTAAAGTAACGCCAAACTGGAAAAAAAAAAAAAAAGATGGTTGTCTTGAAAGATGGTTCTCTTGATGTTAAGATGGAGTTTCCATTTTAGAGTGAAATCTGTAATTTTCATTTTCCCCTCTGAAAAGACATCTTCATATTTGAACCATTGGTAGAAAAAGAGAACCCAAAGGTAATATGTAACTGTGTTTATCTAGCACTCTCCAAGATTACCATAGAGATTTCAGCTGATGAGCAATGATGTTCATCAGTACTCCAGAGTTTGGTGAACAGAGCCAATTCAAATGGCAAAACTATTGACCAAACACAGACCTGTGTTGGTCCTACCAGAAGTCAATATACCTAAGACCTAACCTGAGCCATGGGTTGGCTAGTCTCTATTACTTCTGGGTTTAAAGAATCATTTCTAATCTTTGCTGTCATATTCAATGTGTTTTTGTATTTATTATTATATGTCACTAATAATACTCTTATACTGGGAGGATCATGTAAAATTTTTAAGGTGCTTCCTATATGTCTCAACCTGTAAGTTATGACAGAGTAAGAATTATTATCCTGACCTTCCAGATGAAGAAATAATTGATGCTATGCTTTCACATCACATGCCTAAGTCATCTAGTTAGCAAATATTTGACTTATAATTTAGAAATTTTTCCACTATCCCTTACTGTCCCTAAGTACTGTGGATGATTCTGTAGACTTATCACTTGGTACAATGATCCTCTGCTAGACCGTGTCTAAAGCAACATAAGGTGGTTTAGTAAAATGGTACCCAGTCCAAGCTCTGAATTTCCAATTAACTCTCTGTCACTTTGGATGTATCAGTCAACTTCTGTCTCCTCTTTGTATGAAATGGGAGGTTTATACAAGTACTGTGGGTTTCTAATCCAACTATGTATCAGAAGCATATCAAGGAACTTTTGTAAAACAGATTCCTGGATTCTACTTTAGCCTACTACATCTATGAGTGATACTAGGGATTTAACCCAAGGGTGCTTTACCCTTGAACTACACTTGCAGCCCTTTTTTATATTTTGTTTTGAGACAGGGTCTTGCTAAGTTACCAAGGCTGACCTTGAACTTGTGATCCTCTAAGAAGTAACTGGGACCACATCTATGCACTGCCGTGTCCTGGTAAAATACATATCTTTTAATCATTTTCAAAGTTATCTGGTGCAGCCAGTGGGCACTTGAGAGTCACTAGAACCCCTTCGGTTCTAACATTCTGTTATTTGGGGTCTATTCTTCGCTAAGAAGAGGAAGCTATACATATGCCAGAGAAGAAGAGGGAGACAGGTTTGAACTAGACTTATAGAATAGGGTTTTGCCATATGTACAGAGGGAGTGGAGCAAAGTATGTATTACATGGAAGGGGATGACTGAAAAAAAATGGGAAAAGGACACTGGCATGTAAGAGGAATAACTGACTGAGTTAAAGTCAAATCAGAGAGTCCTTGTGGATATTTTTATGATAGTCATCTTTTTCATTATCCAATAGTAGTCATCTCTAGGGAAATAATAAAAAAACAAATAATACATTTTTAAAAATCCTTACTATCACAAACCAAAAGACAGAGCATATGTGCCTCAACGTGGGAGCAAAGAAAATGAAACCACCTCAGGTTTCCTTTTAACCACATATTTTTGTTTAGAGCATTGACTATAATCTTCAGAACAATTAGTTTCCTTGTCAAAGCTAAAAATAAAAATAAATAAATAAATAGATACATAGATAAATAATTTAAAAAGATAAAAATTTAAAAAGGCTGTCAGTCATATCCATTTGACTTGATTTATGGCTCCAGAGATATTCCCTATTCTAGTCTAAAAGGATGAGCCCAGCTCTTCCTTATAGGAACTTTGCGGCAAAAATGACAAATCTTGGTTTCCTGGTAGATACTTTTCAGTGCTACAGCTCAGGGTAAGTTCATAAATGGGCAAAAGAAGGATGTAGGAGGCAGTTCGATGGCACATTATTTCTACCAGGTTTGGTTAAGTGGTGGTTACTCTCTGGTGGTTACCTCTTGAGAAACTGGTCTAGACCACCCCTCAAACAAAATAAAACAAAATAAAACTGAACCGGTTCCTTGTCCTCTCCCCTACTCTGAGGGGAGCAATTTTTACTTAGTTCCACATGAGTTTGGTCCCATTGCAACATGTGGCCCTTTGACACAAAAGAGAATATATACTCTTTGTCCTCAAGTTTTTATTTGCTTAATTGTAAACTCTTTGATTCCATCTATATGAGTGTCAAGAGGGCAGGGTGCTTATTTACTGCTGAATTTCCAGTGCCTAGAACAGTCTATGGGACAGATTCAAGAAGTGTTTCTGGGGATGGAGATATGGCTCAGTATTAGAGCTGCTTACCTAGCATGCACAAGGCCTTGAGTCCAATCCCCAGTACCATGAAGAAGTATTTTGTGAAATGAATCAACTGTAATCACAACTAAGACTTGTCTTCCTCACAGTTCTGAGAGCTCTATTGGCTCACAGATGTAGGTTTTCATGTTAAGTGGTGACGACTTTGTAACCCCAGTCTATTCCTTGGTAGTCTAGTATTTAAAACTTAGGTGGCAAATATGAATAATAATAGAAGTAAATGAGTTAAAATTTGAGATGTATTTACTCCAATGGACTTGCAAACCTTAATTTATCTCCCAGTAGATAGTATTTAACTACCCAGGTGGTGGGAGTTCTGAGAATTTTGTAGAGCACTGATAATGGAATCTCCTTGGTATGATATTCTAGAGAGTTTCCCATTTTCCTCAAACATCTTCCTTTAGATAAGATCCAAGCTCCATCACTACAAAAGGAATTACCTTCTGAATCCAGAAAAGCATGATATGTTGGCTTTCTGCATATTTCATAATTTATGTATTTTAAGAAACTGTATTAACTATTATGTAAATGTTAATTATTATTATAATGTTTTAGTTCCTAATAGCTCCATCTTTATTTTCTATTTTTTTCCTGACAAAACTGTACACTGCTGCCTACTAACTTTGTCATCTTGAAATTTATTTATCCTCTTTAAATAACATTTTTCATGTTTAAAATGGAGCTGGTGATAATAATTTATAGGGCCTCAGTGAGAATTAACAGCATAATTAAGTCATGAAGCTTCTCAGAAGAGTGTCTTCTGAATTATAAAAATTTATAGTTCATTTACTGTTATTACAATGTCATTCACAATGTAAAAGTGAAAACACTGGATAATAGTTTAAATATGTGAGGAGTTTTTTTTCTTTTTTTTAAAATTTCTTTACACTTTTAGATGTTGTCAAATATGTTCAGATACTTGCTTTTTTAAAAATTCTCTACTGGGGATTTAACCTAGGGCTTCATGCATGCTAGGGAAGTGCTGAGTTGTACCCCTAGCCCTTTTATTTTATTTTCAGACAAGATCTCACTAGACTGCCCAGGTTGGCCTCAAATCTGTGATCCTCCTACCTTAGCCTCTCAATTATATTTTATATAACTCAACTTAGTCATATTTTGAAAGGCCAAATTCATAATATTTTCTTGATTATTTTTGACTATTTATGGATATATTTAACCATAGCTGATTTGTAATTGTGAGTCATTATCTTAATATTAGGAATATTATATAAGAGGGTTAAACAAAATTTTGAAAGCTATTTAATTTTAAACGTGTCTATTATAAATATCCTGGATAGCTGGATATGATGGTGCAAGCCTATAATTTCAATGGCTTGGGAGACTGAGGCGGGGGGTTAAACATTAAAGGCTAACCTCAGCAACTTAGTTAGAACCTTAGCAACTTGGGGAGACCCTATTTCAAAATGAAAAAAAAGGGTTGGGGATGTAACTCAGTGGTTAAACATCCTTGGGTTCAATTCCTGGTTTTTTAAAAAAATTCTCCTCTTACCAATTAATGTGTAACTAAGAACACAAGAATTATTTTTTTAAGGTGACATAAATTATTTGTGGTCAAATATTTATTGAGGACTATACTGTGTTTCTTCTCAGTGAAGAAGTTGCATAGCTTCACTCATGGAACTTATATTTGAGAAAATAAGCAAACACATGAGCAAACCAAGAAACATGATCAGATGGTGACAAGGTCTCTAGAGAGTAGATATGACAGTGACTGTTGGGCTACTTTAGGTTAGCTGCTTGGCCAACACCTTTCTGAGTAAAAAATATTTGCATGGAACAACAAGAATGAACCAGTCCTCCAGGGACCTAGGAACGAGAGGAAATTAGAGAAAATAGTTAACTCAGAGTCTCCAAATTGAAACAAACTGCTTGGCATAGTCAGGATTTAGAAATGGGCCAGTTATCTTGAAGTTAGAGACCATGGATAGACTGGGTAAGATATGAAGGTGGCTTTAATTTGGATGAGAGAAATGAATCTGGATAAAAGTGAATAGGCTAGGGGTGTTTTAAAGACAGAGACAACGGGATATACTTTAGATTTAATATGGTAATGAGGAAGTAAAGAGGAACAACTCTCAGATTTGGGGCTTGAGGTTCTTAGGTGGATGGTGGTAGTGCTTGCTAAAATGTAGGAGACTGAGTGAGGAGGACCAAGATTGAAGGAGAGAAATCTAGGACTCGTTTTTTGTTTGTTTGTTTTTGTTTTTGTTTTTTTTTAGTATGAGGCTTGAGAGATGTTTTAGTTCCTTTCTGTCTCTGTGACCAAAAGACATGACAAGAACAACTTAGAGGAGGAAAAGTTTATTTTGGCTCGTGGATTTAGAGTTTTGGTCTATGGTTGGCTGATTCTGTAACTTTGGGCCTGAGATGAGGCAGAATATCATGGCAGAAGGTCATGGAGGAGGAAAGCTGCTCAAGACATGGCAACTAGGAAGGAGAGAGAGAGAGAGAGAGAGAGAGAGAGAGAGAGAGAGAGAGAGAGAGAGAGAGAGAATGAGAATGAATGCTCCCCTCATCAGGGAAAAAATATAAACCCCAAAGGCACACTTATAGTGACTTACTTCCTCCAGCCACACCCTATCCACCTACAGTAAATCCATATAGTGGATCAATCCACCAGTTAGGTTATGGCTCTCATAATCTAATCATTTACTTCTTAATGTTCTTGCATTGCTTTGCACATGAGCTTTTGTGCAAAAAAAAAAAAAAAGTGATATGGTTTAGATGAGGGACACCGCACATCTAAACCATATCAAGAGACAAATTGGATATCCAAATGGAGATGTTAAAATGGCAAGTGGGTAGTGAAATCTGGACTTTACAAAGAGATCAGGGTAGAAAGTCATAGATACATGAGTCACATAGGTAGATGAGGGACTAGAGGGATTACCTAAAAAAAAGTGTGTAGGAAAAGATTTTTTGAAACACTCCTCATTTATTGTCAAGCAAAGATGGAAGAGCCAACAAATGCATTATAGAATAAGGATCAAATAAGCATGGTGAGGGGAAATCTAAGAAGAGTGTTAAGAGGAAGACCAAGGGGATATAGTGCCACAGATGGCAAAAAAATAAGAAAGTGTTCCAAGCAGGAGCGGATGGTCAACTATATTGAATATTCCTCAGAAACAAAATAAGAACAAAGAAGTGGCTGTTTGAATTTAGCAGGTAAGATGGAAGCATACCAAGGATGAATTCTGGAGGTGGTATTGACAAACAAATTTTTGAGAAGTTTGTGAAAGAGGGCAGAGAGCAGAGTAAGTGAGAACAGTAGTGTATCAAGAGAGGGGCTTTTATTTTATTCTGACTTTGCTTTTTAAGATGACTGATATTGGAACATATTTATATGCTGATTGGAATGATCCAGAAGAGAGGAGTATTGATGATATAGGAAAAAAATCAGGGGAAATCCCAAGAACAAAGTCCTTGGAAATACAGACACAAATCCAGAAAAGTTTGAAAAACAGTTGATGCAGGCTCAAGTTCTAGCTCTGGCAGTAACCAGTTACAGAACCCTGGACAAACCATTTACCTCTTGCAACCTGAATTTTCCCCATCTGAAATAATTTATTGATACCATTAGTGACATTGCCTATGATAATCTTATAGTGAGAATTTAACTCAGTATGTGTGAAGGGATCTTTCACTATGGATAGCATCCAGTAGGAGCTCAATAAGTACTGGATCAAAATTAGCTAAGTTAGGCATGTCAAATACCTTTGCTAGTGGATTTTTCCTTTTAGCACCTGTCATTTATTTTAGTAGACTGGTTCTTTCAAAATGCCAATGCTCCACTTATGATGAGAAGATGGCTTCATTCTCATGTTATCATGGTAGGAGGGTTGGGCCCAGTTCATGCCCATTATACAGTTTCGCCCATGGAACCATGAAGAGTAGAAGGCTTAATAGAAGAGTAAGTGGTTATCTTCACTGGTGAAGGTCTGCTAACTTAGAGCAGTATTTTACATAAGATTCAAGTGGTTTAAGTCATAACCACTTTCCTATTGATTGGTGCTCTCTTATAGGCTCTATTACTCACTAGAAAACAGTATGTCAAGAAGGACCTAAAATTATATGGAGAGTTTATTGATTTTTCATTCACTTTTTGATCTAGTAGATGGTGAACAGCCATATTCTAAGTTATAAAGAATTAATAATATATTTTCAACTGTTAAAACTCTTCAAAATTTTCACTTAAATGCTCCTTCAAGAATCAGGACAAATAGGACAATCTCTTTCATGTGAAAATATCTCCAGTTGCATGAAATAGCAACTGGAGATATTTTCTGGTCTGGTTTCTTCTTTACTTGAAATTGTATCCTAATGCTGTGTCAATACATTTTAGGTAAAAGAAGGTGCTAACCTGAGTACCTGTCATATAGCAAACACTCAACTAATGAATGCAAGTCCCTGGCACAGTGAATAGAACTGCTTCTTAGAGTGAGCTCCATGAGCAGGAATCCTGTGCAATTATATATTTTAATATTCTATTATCACCGTCTTGAAATTCTTAATGATTTTTGAATACGGGACCTGCATTTTCCTCTTCCACTGGGCCCTATAACTATATATCCAGTCTCATTCAATCTTTCTTCCTTATCTCTTCATGCCTCTACAATCTCCTAAATATCTCTCAAATCAGTTCAATTCTCTCAGTTCCTATTGTTGCTGACTTAATTTATGCCACAAAGGACCTTCACCTGGATTGGTAAACAGCCTTTTATATAAACTGTCACCTCCAATTTTGTTTTTGTCCAATACATTTCCATAATACATTCAGAGTGCTCATTTTGGAGTAGAAATTGGATTCTATCACTTCAATAATTCATTCATTCATTACTTCAGGAAATATTTATTAACAGGTTTTTCTAGGTATTATGCCAGGTGCTAGAAAGTATAATGGTAACCCAAACCAGTCACAAACCAGAGGTAATTTCAAGAAAGGATTAGTCCTGATTTCTGTGAAAAAGACTGGCTTGGAAATAACATGATTAAGTAACAAGAATTTCTAGGCAGACTTTCTGATTACACCACTTGAACAGATTCAAAGGTTCAGATACTGGGTGGAATTGGGAAGGAGGAAATGAATGAAATGAACATTTTAAAACTAATTCTCCCTTGACAACATTTTGGAAGGCCACATTGCTCTGTACCCTTTTTCTATTGTAGTGGGTAAATATGAGTTCCTATTAAGAAAAAAGAAAAAAACTTAACTTTAAAACTGTTTTGCTCTATGACTCTAAGGATCTAGTTGATGACTTGCTTTCATGCTGTTGCAAATTCAAAACTGATTGCTCAAAAAACAAAATGTATGTCTTGTAGGTATCCCCAAAGTCCACAGGGTCACTTACATGCAGAGGAAAGTATTCTTACATTCAAGTAAAAATACTGTGACTGTTTATGCTCCTCTACTTTACTCAGTCTCCAAAGCCTTTAGAGTTATCTTTTTTTTACTCAGTAGTATAAAATATCAGTCCTGGTAAAAAATTAATATAACTAAATATTTTTTATTCACACCTCAATAGAAGTTTGGGTAAATGGGGAAAGAAAGGGACATGTGGAGAAAACTGTCAGTTGTACAGATTCCCTTCACTTCTTGAAGATTTCTCGGGTAAGAGTGAACTACTAGAGTGTTGAACAGTCTATGTGCCTTGGACTAATCCTTGCAGAATTGTGTTAACTGAATTTTGCTTTAATGTTATGCCTTGGCTTTCATTCAAGGTTTGTACTAGAAACCATCACATGAAATTCAGTTTTGCATTTACCGTAAAAGTGTGGTTGAGGGTATTGTCCATTACATCACTCAATATGTGCTATTAAGTGCCATATGAGAAAATTCTTTTAAAATTAATTTTAGGAAATAAAATGGGCCCCTTGTTAAATTGATATTTTGATTCCTTTCCAATAATGAAAGATGTACTAATTAGGGTTTTTCTGTTTAGGGGGCAGTGTCCTATTCAGATTTGGTAATTAAACAAGGGAATTTACTGGCTTTCATTGCCGGGAAGGACTCTTGAGTCACAGACAGAACCTAAGAGCTATGGTAACTATGCTTGGGTCCTCAGAGAAAAGAACCAGAAATCAGGACACAGGACTTGTTTTCTCTGCATTTTTCTGTCTCCATTACTTAGTTTCCTTTCCTCCCACTAGGGACAGGGCTGCTGCTCAGGGCAGGGAAGATGGCCAGTGGCTCTCCTGATTAATTGTTTTCCAGATTTGCATCTTTGGTGGGAAATAAAAAATTATACCAAAGTCTGCTTATCAGCTCTTGGGAAGATTCTCATTATTATCTCACAAAATAATTTATTGGGGTCATTTGCCAATCTTAAGATGCATATTTGAAGGTAAAAATACCTTATTCTTAAACATAAACCAAAAATAAAGTTTATGGTAGAGCAGTAAGTCTGTTCAAAAGGGAAGGAAGGAAAAAGTCAAGCCTTGTCCTCCAGACTGACCAGTATTACTAGCCCAGACTGACCAGTACTACTAGGCTATGTCCTTCTATTTGTGGTGGGGACTAACTTACAGTGAAAGGAGAAGTAGTTCCTAGAAACAGTATGAGGTACAATTTCACAATGGAAGACAAAAAATATGAGAAGAATATAAGTCGTGTAGGTTCTAGGGAATATTTGTCTTTAGAAACTTTAACTGTAGAACATCTGAAAGAAGACTGTTAGAGAAGAACTTCCAGAAGTTGAGGGCAGTTGATGAGTCACCTGATTGCAACCAGAAGACTCTTATCACTGCCTTGCCCAATTATATTGTTTTCCTTCTAAATGCAAGCCTAGCCATAGACAAAATCTCCTCTCCTGAACATAGGTGAAACAGACTTGAACTTCCAAAGATTCCAGAATGTTTAATCATAACTATGTAAATAAAGGATCATCAAATATACAAACAACTAAAATTTTTCTGGAATAGATATTAGTACATTATCATATATAAAAATGACACAGTCCTAATATCCACCTACTAAATTCACACTTAGCTCTTGAAATGACTCCTAACCACAAATATTAGAGGAGAATATCATCATGACATCCCTAAGCCTGGGCAAAATCTTGCTTGCACTCCAGGCTTCCACTGTTCAGCTCCAAGTGCCAGTTTCACAGAAGGACTAAGGGACATCCCGGCACATGCCCTGCCCTCTGCTCCTCTGCTCCTCTGCCTCACAGAGACCTGGCCTGGTTTCTTACTAGCTTTGCACTCCAGCTTATGATAAGATGACACTGTAGTCATACCACAAACCTAATTTCTATCCCCCAAGAACTATATCCATTTTCTCAGTATGAGTATTTTCCTATTAGGCCAGTGAAAGAAGAAGGAAAAACACTAAGTGTACAGAGTGCCCTTTAGGTGGAAATGTTTGGAAACATCGGTGGGAAATCAGAATTTTTTTTTTTTGGCTTTATTGTGTTTTCTAAAGGACTTCACAGTCATTTACTTACTAATCCTCAAGCAACAGCTGGAACCTAAACTGTCACCACTTTCTTTGCCTGATGTCAACAATGACAGGTATAGACAAGAACTCTGCCACGAATCTAGTGGGTCTTTCAAAAATGATTTCTCCCCTCCCTCTCCTTAAGGAGTCCTTTGGATGCTTTATTAATTATGTGATGTGGTTAATGTACAGTAACATTGTGTTGTGGGAAGAAGCAGTTGAAAGCAAGCTGGGTGATTTTGGAGAAATAGCCCAGTGAACACTACACATTCTTTTTTATATTGCTTACTATTGGTCCCTGGAAAGTGACAAGACGTCTTAATAGGCACTTGAGGTATGAATATTTCTTACAGTTTCTGGTTAAATGAGCTTATTTTATCCCATAGCAATTTTATATTTAGCCTGTAATCCATAAAATGAGAGTTTTAGACTGGTCAATCTTCATTGTCAAATTTAAATTCTTCCTTTATCCTTTTTTTTTTTTTAAAGTTGCTTAAAATAACTGTATGCTAGACATAGTGGTGCATGCCAGTAATCCCAGAAACCTGGGAGGCTGAGTCAGGAGGATCTCAAGTTAGAGGACCTAACCAACTTAGTGAGATCCTGCCTTAAAATAATAATTTTAAAAAGTACTGGGAATGTAGCTCAGTGTTAAGGTATCTCTGCCTTTAATCTCTAGTACAAAAAAAAAGCACATATTTTAACAATAAGAGAACTTTAAAACAAGGAAAGATATGTTACTGCTAATCTTATCACATCAAATTTTTCCTTGAAAGTCTTTGTTCCTGTCCACATGCAATTATAATAATTACATATTTGAAGTCATATAATGGATTTATATTTTAATCTCATATATTTAATTTATTTAATATTTAATACATTTAATCTTGTATATATATTTTAATCTTACAAGCATTTCCCATGTTTTGCAATCTTAATAGTAGTTTTTAGTGTTGCAGAGCATCCCGTTAAATTAGCACACATTGATTTATCTAATATTATCTCAATGTCAGACATATGGCTCTTTTTTTTTTTACAAATAAAATTTTATTAGAACACAGCCATTTATGTTTGATCTACGACTGATTTCATGCCATAGAGGTAATTGTAAGTAGTTCAGAGACTATATGATCCTTGAAATCTAAAATATTTTTTTTATTGGTTGTTCAAAACATTACAAAGCTCTTGACATATGGCTCTTTTATTTTCTCTACTGAAAAAGTGTGGAAATAAACAGTTTGGGTTTACAACTTTTTAATATATATTTCATATATATAATAATATAATTATAAATAATACAAGTATTATATATAAATGTGTTATATATAATATAATTAATATAAATATTAATTATATATACTCATAACAATATAATAATATATAATATATATATATATATATATATATATATATATATATATATATATACACACACACACACACACATATATTCTTTGATTTGCAGTATTGGGAATTGAACCAGGGCCTCATGCATGCACCCCAACACTGAGCTAGACTCCCAATTCTCAAATATATATTTTGATTTATTTCTTTAGATACAATTCTAAGAG
Source organism: Marmota flaviventris (assembly GCF_047511675.1). Lineage (NCBI taxonomy): Eukaryota > Metazoa > Chordata > Mammalia > Rodentia > Sciuridae > Marmota > Marmota flaviventris. The sequence goes on from NC_092500.1 coordinate 110,199,170, forward strand.
TCATGTCAACACTTTAATGGGTGTTTTATGGCTCTTAAATCACACTGTTAAACTGCTCTTTGAAAAGGTTGAGCAAATGTACATAGTTGAAATCAAGAGTTGAAAATTCTAGTTTCACCAAGTCTTTGCCACATGGGTGTATTTTAAGGTTTTGTTCTTTTAATGGATATGTGGTCTTCAAAAAAAATCAGCTGCCTAGCAAAGATGATTCTGTTTTGTGTTGGTCTACTTTTCTTTGCCAAGACTGCCTGCCCTGCCTTCTCTTCTCCCCACTCCCCTTGAATCAAGTAATAGTTTTTACACTAACATCTGTGTTACCCTGACCTGTACCCTGAGGGCTTATCACAGCTTGTCACCTACTCACAGAGATTAATTTCTCCTTCAGATGTTTGTCCTTCAGCTTCCTTTTTGCTGAAAAGCCTCGGGATATATTGGTCGGCTACTCCTGAAAATGATCCAGTGATCCAGCACAGAGACCTGCTGTCACTTACTTCCCCTCTCTTCACACGTGTGCTTCCAGGGCATGCCTTTCTTTTTGCTTAGAGCCCTTGGCTGACACCTGACCTTTCCTAGGAGAAGCCATGTAAATGACACCAGGACTTGAATGACCACAACTTCAGTGTGGGTACAGATAATTCAAGCTACCATGAGGCACATTCTGTCTTGTTCTGATAGGAATTGAAGGTGGGAATGACTGTGTTCTCCCTAAATCCAAACGTAGATAATGTTGGGGAAGCCTGTGACCTCTTACCTACCATTCAAGTTTTGAAACTTTTAAAACTATTTTGCCTTCTCCTTTAATTTGTACAGAAATTTGGTGACATTCATACATATGAAATAGCATGGCTGTATTTTGGCACCAAAGGTTGAACCTATCAATAGTTATTTCCTGTTTTATTTTCTAAACGATTTACATAAAATTCTGCTACCTAAATTGTGACAGTTTTATTTTTGTACATAATACATGTGATGACTCTGATGAGGAAGGGCAGAGAGTTCAATAAACAGTACAGAGGCAACAGAATGTGGGTTAAAAGGTAAAATGAGAGTATTAATGATTTTTAGTAAACAATAGCTCACATTTATTGGTATATTGTGTTCACCTGCAAGTAATAGAGACCCTCAAAACTGAAACCTCAACAGATCATAGTTTTCATAGTTGGGTGGTAATACAGCCCCACAATGAACTCCAGGACAAAGTCTTCGTAAAAATTTTTTTCTAATTATTTTTTTGTAGTTGGACAGAATGCCTTTATTTATTTGTTTATTTTTATGTGGGCTAAGGATCGAACCCAGTGCCTCACATATCCTAGGTAAGTGCTCTGTCACTGAGCCCCAGCCCTCTTTGTAAAATTTTGCTTTACTATTCTTAACTTGAGCCTTGTGTCCTTAAAATTGTCACCTGATAAGAAAACGGAGATTGGCAAGAGGAAGAGGGACAAGTTTCACATAAGGTACTCAGGAAGTTTTCTCCAATCCCACCTACGTCTCTTTGGTTAAAACCTGATCACTTGATGGCTCCTATTGGCTATAGTAGCCTTTTTGTTGTTTTGATTTATTTTAAAACTATGTACAATGTTACCCCAATAAAATCAACTGTTACTAAGAAAACTAGATATTGGGCAGGCAAATAGCAGTCTTCATCAAAATTTATTATTTGATTTGCTCAGCCCATTTTTTAAAAAAAATGATCCTACAAGGGTAAGATTTCTTATCATGTCAATGCAGTATCCACATCATCTTATGATGGAACGCTGATGTTCGAATTGACCTTAAAATGCTCATGTGTTTCTGTGAAAGAAGCCCTTTCATGGCATCTGCCAAGTGTTCACTTAACCTTCCCTTGAAAAATTCTGGTGCAAGAAATTTCACTACTCCACAAAGCATCCCATTTCATTGTTGGGCAATTTTAATTATGTAAGATAATAATAATAATGATAGCAATGTAATAGCACATTGATTATATTCGCTTCTATTGAACAGAATGTATATATATCTCACACACCCATTGGCCCCAGAACTTCCTTTTTCAATCTTTTTTTTTTTTTCAGGATTGCTCTTGTAACACTTCATTTGCTACCAATATTGCCACTGTTTTTTGTGTATTCTCAAATGAGTGCTATTATTTGCATAGACTATACGTTTTAAAACTATGATTCTGCCCTGAATTTAATTCAAAAATATTTTCCCAGTGTTTGGTTTCGTCTTCTATTCATTTGCTGATTTTCAAGCTTACTTACGAAAATAGAAAACAAGATCATACTAATATCTAAACAAAAAGGCTTAAAAATATTTCCACATGGTAGAGCAAGCTATTTTTATCTGTTGTCATTTGCCAGTAAACATTAGTCCTTCTTCCCTTTCCTAACACGTATCTTGTTGTTTTTTTTTCCCCAGTTACCTTTTCAGGACCCCCTATGTTTTCTGGTAGTTTTACCCTTGTTCCCCACTCTTGGGGTCTTCCCTCTCTGCCTGTCCTTTGTTTTCTGTTTTGGGGTCATGGCCCTTCAGTTCTGCTCAAGTGTACCACTGTCATCTTTACTTCTTTCCCCCAAGTTTTAAAATATGTAAAAGTTTTGTGTGGTTCCATTCTGATGGGACTGTGATGCCAGAAAACCACTTTTATGTAGAAATCTGAAACTCCATTTTAAAAAGAAATTCAGATGAATGGATAGCAACAGTGCCATTGGGTCAGCATTGGCTAAATAAAATTATTTTGAAATGTGAAAATCTGGTAGACAAATAAATGAGACCTCTTCATATCACTCTCATTCCCCAAAAAGGCAAAAGTGGGCTTTTGTCTTTCAATATGCCCTCAAGGTCCCTCGTAGGGGCACCTTAGTATGCAAGAGAGAGCCAAGTAATGGCATCGAGGGCATTTCAGCACTTGAGCAAGTTCCAAGAGGGAATCAGCTTCTTCTCAATACCTGTTCTCAGGGAACAGTATCCCACTGACTTTCCAAAGGAGGATTGTTCTTTATGAAGTTTGGCAGAAGCACAGGCTGATGCTGAGAGGAATGTCATGGGGCAAACATGGCCAAAAATACATAGCTTGAGTGCTGGCAAGGTGCTTTCATTCTCAGTGGGGTTCTGCCTCCCCCACACTGCACAGTGAGCAGAACTGGAGACAGGAAGCAGCTCCATGACAAGGGGAAGACAGAGAAAACGTGGCTCCCCCCAAATCCCAGTTTCTCTCTTTATTGCTCCCAAGTTAAGTGTTAACCTATGAAAATGACTGTGAACTGGTCATATACTTTGCCATTGTAGATAATTTTTTATTTAAATTGTTTCTTAAATTTCTTCCTTTTAGTTGTATATGATAGTAGAGTATATTTTGACATTTTTTTTCAAACCCAAGGCCAAGATTGAAGAAGGAAGTAGTGAAGAGGGACAGCCTCAACTTCCACCAAAACAGTATAAAAATACAGGGTTTTAAGTACAAGAGCTTGGTGGATGTCTTTCTGGCAATACTGCCAAAATAGTACGTGGCATGATAAAATAACAAATGGAAAAGCAGGTAGAAAATTTTACTATGCACTGTTTGCCTACTTATCACACAGGCATGGTGGAGGCGTACACACATAGTGCAGGTGTTTAAAATGAAAAATAAGTTAAAATATTAACTGTGGTTATCTTTAGGTGTGATTTTTGGTAAAATTAAATTTTCTCTTTCATCTCTTCCTTTAGTCTTCAAATGTGCTAAGTATGTTCAGGTCTTTTTATTTTAATTAAAATTATTTTTTGGCAAAAGTGGGAGGGAGTTATTGAAAACTATCACGTACAAGGACACAAACCTTAATTAGTTGCTATTCAGCCAAGAACAGTGAGATAAAGAAGAAACCAAGAAATATGAAATTGGCAGTTGTGTTAGAGTGAGGAGGCTCCTTCTAGCACACAGACCTTAATTCCCTAAATTAGCAGATGAAGAAATGAATAGAGGTACTTTTAGTGGAAGGGAAGATTAGCCTGGTCTCTCCCTCTTCACTACTCAGAAGTTAACAATGTTCACCTATGAAAATGATCAGGAGCTAATAAGCAAAAGAAGCTTCTCTTATTTTTTCCATTGGGAGCATTTCTAATATATTTTTTAAAATGGTTTGTAGGCCCATACATGTATTCTGACAATCTAATTATTTTTGAAATGCCTCTGCACAAAATTCTGAAAAATAAAAGTTTGAGGAGTGACTGGCCTCCTCACATGTTAAAAACATCTAATGGTAACTAAAATAATTAATTTAAAATAGTGAGATATCCAGCTTATGAATAAAATGATGAACTCAAAAGGAGACTTTTTGTAAAAGACCTAACTATACTATAGCATTGATAAAGGTGTCAAAGCATATCAGTGGGGAAATATCCAACATATATCATTTAATAAATGTTGTTGGAATAATTAAGTAATCTTTTGTACCAGGGATGAGCAAACTATAGCCTGTGGGCCAATCCTGCCTCTGCCTGTTCTTATAGAGAGGTTTATTGGAATGCAGCCACTCCCGGTTGTGTATGTGTCCCCTGTGGCTACTTTCTCTCTACAATATCAGAGTCGAGTAGCTGTCCCAAGACTGTATTGCTCACAAAGTCCCAAACCATTTACTATTTGGCTGTTTATGGAAAAAGCATGTTGACTTGTGATCTAATGGAATAAGGTATTGAAAATCTACCTCATTTGCTAAAACGCTATTTGCTAGTCTTGTTCCACTAGTTGGAACACAGGGGGTGAGTTGTATGTCCCAACATCTATCCCAGCGTGCACAGACACTGGAACTAGCAATGTGGAGCACTGAGCTGCCACCAGACAAATGACACCTGTACTTTTATACCCATATGCCAGTAAGCAAGTCCCTTCGGGGTTAAAAGAAATTCCACAGGGAATGAGTTATAAGAAACCTTTGTATCTGTGTAACGATCAATGTGTTTTCGGTGCATTTACACAGCCATTATCTCAACAGATGCCGACAGCAACATGGTGAGGGTGAGCCACATATTGTCCTTCCCATTTGACAGATGTGGGAAGTAAGTTCCCTGGGGGACTAGGAGTTGAATAATTATCTCAATTGTGCTTGGCCAGGTACTGCTTTTCAGCTCATAATGAGACTTTGAGGAGAGGACATTTTATAACATGTGCAAAGGCTGAAGACTTGGGCAACAAGGCGCATATGTTTATGAAGCACCACAAGGAATGCAAATGACCAAGATTCACTCAGACTAATGGACTGAAACATTGGCAGCATGGGCAGAGTTAATTGCACACCCCCTGTGCGCTGGCCTTGCACAGGGCACGTGCCGTCCTTGATGGGTCTGATGAGGGCCCCTCTGCTGTGATCCGACCTGTCTTGGTTTCTTGTCTGGAAAGCAGGTCTTCAGGCTCCTGAAGTCCTCAAGAGCATCTGTCACAGGGGCAGTGCTTCTACTGTGCTGAAAGTAGTCAAGTGTGTGCTGACTTTTCGCTAGAACTTCCATGGCATTTGAACAACTTCTGCTTTGTAAAACTGCATCTTTTCAAGTATTTTGCAAAATCGCTTGCTTTCTAATCACTTGGCATAAGATTGTGAAAAGTTCCACTCTTTTTATTTTTTTTTTATTTTATTTTTTAAAGAGAGACAGAGAGAGAGGAGAGAGAGAGAGAGAGAGAGAGAGAGAGAGAGAGAGAGAGAGAGAGAATTTTAATATTTATTTTTTAGTTTTCGGCAGACACAACATCTTTGTTTGTATGTGGTGCTGAGGATCGAACCCGGGCTGCACGCACGCCAGGCGAGCGCGCTACCGCTTGAGCCACATCCCCAGCCCCACTCTTTTTATTTTTTACTTTTATTTTTAGCAGAGAATCTTTTACTTGAGATTTATCTGAAGAGAAAAGGAAACTTAAAAGATTGTGGTTGTCTTAGCAGCCTCATGAAATATCCAGAATGTATTTCACTGCATGGTATCTTAACCAAAAAAGACTATTAGAGCCAAAGTACGATGAATAGCAATAAAATAGTAGATAATGACATTTTATGCCCAGAACTTTAAAAAATAAAATAACAAATATCTATTTGGCAAAATAGCACTTTCTCCACAACTTTGCATTTTCTATGCATATTATGATTGTAGAAAATGTAAAAAGTATATCTGTGATGTCGAATAACTGATGTCCAATGTTGGTCAATATTTACTATGTGCTGAATAGCAATAAACAAAATAGACATGATGTCCACTCTCATGGAACTTATAATCGATCGGTGTATCATACATTAATTAAGTATTCAATAAATTGCTTCCTAGGGCAATGATGTATAGGGAGCTGTGAGAGCCATACACTTATTGGTGATTGTGTAGGTCAAAGTGAGTAAATGCCAGCAATTCAATATAGCTCAATCTATAGTAGAGTAGAATGGGGGAATCTAAGCAAATCTGCTAGACATCCCTAAGAAAGCAGCTCTTTGGAGCTGGGGTTGGAGCTCAGTGGTAGAGCGCTTGCCTGGTATGCATGAGGTACTGGGTTTGATCCTCAGCACCACATAAAAATAAATAAATAAAATAAAGATATGTGTCCATCTACAACTAAATTAAAAAAAAAAAAAAAGACAGCACACTGCTTGGGATCAACTCAGGAGGGTGAGTAGGAGCTAGATTTGTACAGGGAGGTAGGTCCCATCTTGGAGCCAGTCTGTGTGAAGTCAGGGAGGGGCTGTATGTGGAAAGCTGAAAGCAGGCCAGCAGGAGTGGAGGACAGATGAGGGGCAGGGCATCTTGAGAAGCACTAGAAAGTTAGGGACTGGTGAGCCACACAGGGCCCTGTATGCCTTGATTAGGTTTTGATTTGGGACTCTACTTCTAGGCAAATGGAAAAGTATCCAAGGCTTGTGAGCCCTGAAAGAGGATGGATATAGATAGTATCTTAGTGTTCCTAAGACTACTTAAGGAAAGGGCCTTCTTTTGAGTCATCTAGGGAAAATACCCAAATATGTAAAATCCATCTTTATGGTGAGAACTGGGTTAAAAAGAGGGACAAGGTCCGAGTTTTGGTGGATACTCAATAAGAAGGGATGCATAAATATAACATGGAATGTAATGAGGAAGAACTTCTTTGGAGGAACCCTTTCCTTCATCAAAGGTACTATATGTGGCTTCAAGGGGTGAAGGCCTGAAACTCCTATAACACACATGGTGGAGTCTACTAACAGGAGGCTACTGCAATGTCTGCAGAGTTTCGTTTGGATCAAGAGGATGTATAAGTTTAGGAGACACTTGCTATCAGTGGGAATCCTTTTCCAGTTCCCCCTCACTGTTCTAATTCCCTCTGTTAAAGAAATTCCCAACACATATTTTAATAATGATACTCTGAAATAGTACCATGACATTTGCCTGGTCAAGGAATTTCTCTACAATAGGGGTACATGGGCCACTATAGGTCTCAGGCTCCTTGCTAATGATGGAATAAAAATAAGAGTAGTTAAATTTTACATGTGAAGACTCCCTTACAGTATAGCATATGTTTTAGATATATGAACTTGTTTTGCCCTCATATACAATGGTTTTGTAGACTATTACAATAGCCTATTTATGGATAAGGGAGGTTCCAAAAGTCAAGTTCATTTCACAAGGGCATATACCTAGTGGTACAGGTGTGATCAAATCCAGGATATTCTGAAAAGAAATTTATTGGCTTTAATTTCTGTGTCTGTCACAGATATACCAAGGGCCAGCACTACCCCCACATCACCAGTTAAACCCATCTGAGTTTAATGGTCTTAAGGCTTTGATTTCCATTCCCATCATCTGTAACTGGAGGAAGGATAATAATATCATTAGCTGCTGACTCCCTGGAAGTAGTTAAGGGAAACGGAGGAGACTGTTAGAGAAGGATCAGAGTCTTGCTATAGAAAAGGAAATCAGCACAGAGGAATATGCTAGTTCAGGTTTTGTGGGGCATGAGGTGAAGATAAGTTGTTGGGCCTTCTTTATGAAGAGGAATAAAAAATTACAAATACAAATTGTGAGATATGAAATGGATGCCTATTTTAAATGAATAAATGGATTCCACCAACTATACAGCTTTTAAATCTGACAAATCCACAATATTATAAAATTCAGAAAATGCAATATGCTATTTTTACTGATTAACTGCTGAATAGCTTTATAATTTCTCCCTATTGTTTTTTGCTGAATATTTTTTTGTAGGGTGCCAGGGATTGAACACAGGGACACTCAACCATTGAGACATATCCCCAGCCCTATTTTGTCTTTTATTTAGAGACAGGGTCTCACTGAGTTGCTTAGTGCCTCGCTTTTTATTGAGGATGGCTTTGAACTCCCGATTCTCCTGCCTCAGCCTCCCAAGCCGCTGGGATTATAGGCGTGCGCCACTGTGCTGGGCTTGCTGAATATTTTGAAATTGCTTTTCAATCTGAAAATGATTTTGTAATATTTTTTTCTACAGAGAAAATATAAAATAAGTCTTTAACATAATTGAATTTTTATTATTAATATGTAAATAAACTTCTTTCAACTTTACAACTTATTTTGACAATGGCCATAAATGTATGTTCAAGGGTATGGTCAAATTTGATATAACCTCTATCACACTTTTTTTGTGTGTGTGTCGGGGGAGGTACATGAGATTGGACCCAGGGCTGCTCTACCACTGAGCCACATCCCCAGCCCTTTTTGATATTTTGAGTCAGGGTCTTGTTAAATTGCCCAGGTTTTCCTTAAACTTGTGATCTTCCTGCCTGAGCCTCAAAAGTCAGTGGGATTATAGCCCTACACCACTGTGCCTGGCACATTTTCTTTATATTAGTTAGCTACTATCGACACAGACTATGGTACTTTTAATAGACTTGAGCCCTAGAAGCATAGGGATTCTGATAAATTTAATTTCTTGTAATTCCCCTCAAAAAACAAAATTTGGCAAATTAATTGCATACACTGAATTATCATGTATATTATGTATATTCTTAACAGAACAGAATTTCCATTTTGACTAGACATCACTGGAACTGCATCCTCTGGTCACCATTGCTCATGACTGATGCCCGGTAGAATTTTGCACAGGCGCGATTCTGGCTCCATACATTTTCCAAACTTGTTCTGTCAATGCTCATATGATGTTGGTACTTGTTGCACTAGGACCAACTCATATCAGGGAACAATCTCTGGCCCTGCACCTTCCTGGCATGAAACCATGTGAGTCAGCACAGTGGGTTGTGGCATATTTCTGGAAGCCTTTCCTACTCTGGGACATCTTACAATAACTTTACTAGACATCCCACTATGCCTGAAACACTATAAATTGATCTCCAACTCAACTTTCCCTCAGTCAGATTCCAAAAATGCCCAGGGCCATTCCAAGTCTACCTACACAAAAGGAGTATTTTGGAGGGAAACTCAGAGTGGAAAGAGACTGTAGTCTTAGCTCATTGTAGTTTAATTATCTTGCAAATTTTACGTAAATGTGTGAGCATGTTAACACATGGCTAGGGCTTCTCTCTGGACACTGGAAAAGGTCATGCAAGTGAGAAGCATACCCTTTAGGCTTCATTAACTTCTTGGTAAATCTTTGGAGCACAAGGACTTCCCAAAGGAATACTCTGTTATTCTAATCTGTGATCACTGAAAATTAATTCTATATCTATATTTATATGATGGTCAATATGTTGACCAAGATTGAATGTATATATAATTTTCTAAGCTTTAACCAGTTTGAGAGTGAATGAATTGCAGGTGACTATATTATATTTTGCTTATCTAGTTATAAATCCTTTTCCATCTCTTATTTGCTCTTCAAACAACTCTAAAACGATAAGTGTTATTATTCTCATTTTACAAATACTGAAACCAAGGCTCTTAGAGGCTTACGTAGACTCATCCTGTTTGTAAATATTATCTTCATGAATTGTCCACCCACGGGTCAGTCTCAGAGGGAAAACTGCAAAAAAGGATGGTAACCTTCCTTGAAATCAATAGTTCCTTCATTTGGCTATTTAAAAACAAAACCAAACAAACCCTCCCTCACCTCTGCCCTCTACCCCAGTGATTTCTTAGAATTTATGACAATAATGCTGATAGTCACTTAATATTCTTGAGAAAAACAAAACTTGAAAAAGAGATGGGAAGGTCTCTTCCATTTGGTCTTTCTTCGTTGGGTTTTGGGGTTCATCTTTCATCCTCATCTAATGTTAAATGCTCTCCTGGGGTAATCTTATTAACCTTTAAAAGTTTAAAGATTATGTATATATGTTGATATCTCCATAAATTATAACTCTATTCTAGTCTTCTGCTCTGCAGCTACCAATTAATATCTCCAGGATAGTCTTATACATCTCTGCAAAATGGAGACTCAGTGAGTCACACACTTCTTAATCCACTATATTCCCGTATCCTGAGCTTCTTTGAGTGTCTTGTAGGTCTTACTGATATAGAGCTTCACATGCTGCTTCCTATTCCATTAATGCCTTCCTTACTCATTTAATCCCTTAAGTCTCAGCTCAAACATCACTTCTTTGGGAACATCATCTCTGTCTTCTCCCCACCAACAGAGTGTCAGCCATCCTTATTTTTTTTAAATGTATCATTCTGTCAATTGATATTATTTTTTATCTGCCGTGGTCAGAGATCCAACTTTAGTGACTTATAGGCACAAAGGTTTAGCCTTCCATGTAAATGAACTCCAAAAGAGGCATTCTGGTGGCTATGGTGGTTCTACAAAGTTACCAGAATTCTAACTTCCCAGTACTCCCAAGATGACCTCATAATCCAGGATTGTTGCTCTAGCCGCAGCTCTTACGTTGAAATTCTAAGAAGAAAAGAAAGACATAAAAGACCCTTTATCTGACTTAGCGTCTTCCTTTAAGGAGCCCTCCTAGAAATCTCACTGAACTTCTCTGCTTATATCTCACTGGACAGAACTGAAATCACATGGCTGCATTTAGATGCAGAGGAGGTTAGGAGTGTAGATCTTTTATTTGGGTGCAATTAAAGGGATCTGCTTCTAATGAAAACTGGGAAAAGTGTTACATTGGGGAAGGCAACTGGCAGTCGGCCACACCTTCCATCGTACTTATCGTACTGTCTTTTAAAATAATCTGTTTAATTGACTGAATACCCCACTGGGCTGAAAGCTCCAGAAGGGAATGTTTCTTATTCATCTTTCTATTCCCAACACCTGGCAGAGTGGCTTCCAACTAATTGGTCCTTAATAGCAATTTAGTAAATAGATGGATTAATTGTTGTGAGAAAATTAACATTGCTATCAGGAAAATTAACATGTTTTATACAGAAACATAGAAAGAAATAGACTTTCCACTTTGTAGACAGGAGGAGGAAGGACACAAATGGCCACACAGTTACGTAATCATGTCAAATTAGAGCTTGGTTTATAAAAGCAGGACATGCTGAAAAAACGCTTTTGTTGGGTGAGCTCAGTAAAAGGGAAATGCATCCTCAAACATACGTTAAGTCATGTCTATTTATGGCGAAGACAAAAAGCAAATGGAAGAAGATATATCATGTACATTCTTGAACATTTATCACTGTTTTAAAACGTTAGCATTTATTTTCAGTTAACTTTGTCTTCTATATTGTTATTCTATATGGCTTAATATTTTTTCTTTGTGCTAATAGTTTGGGCCCTATGTCCTGAGGATTTTTATAAATAATTTATTTTCTTCTGCACTGATTTTTCCTCTTCTGACAACTTGTGATCAGTGCTCTGGCCCAGGACATGGGACGATACAGTTTCTGTCCTGCAGCTCCTTAAAAGTGTGTGCAGAGGTCTGGACTCAGCCCAGTTGATCCAGTGAGAAACATCAACATTAACATGTTCCCTTTCCTCCTAAGCCAGCTCTGTGAAGCTGAGAGGCCATGCCATGGTTTTAAACCAGAGTCGTAAAAACAAGCGTTTAAACATTCCTGTGAGATCATGCAGACTCCAAGAATACATATTTACATGTTGACTTAATCCATAGGATTTCAGCTGTTTTCACCAACAGAATTCCCTCTTGCAATTTAAGGACCCCCTAATGTTTTCATAATTCTCTCTTTGAAAAAAAAAATCTCCCTAGATATTGAAAGTGTGTGTTCCTGCAAGGGTTTTAGGCTTTTCACTTTAGAATGCATTCCGCCCCAGGATGAAATGAAGACAATTAAGATCAGCAGATGAGTCAAAGACACAGAGGAAGGAGAGCTTCAGGACATGTAGCCTCCAGTAGGCCTTTCTGCAAGTATCTTCCAAACTCACGCTGGCCAACCACCACTAAAATCCACTACAGCCTATGGAAGTGTTCCAGAGATTGACTCTAACACGACCTGGTGTTAGTTTAATCTTCCCATTTACCATGTAGCAGGTTAAATGATATCAGCACTAATCAGAACAGGGGTAGATCCACCCAAGTTGTGATGGGTTCCATGGTCTTGGCAGAAGAACATTTAGGATATGAATGGGCAGCCCAGAGAAGGGGCTTTTTCCACCATCTGCTTTCAGCCTTTTTGCTGTCAACCTTTACATATCTAGTTGTCTTCTGTGAGGCAACATTTTCCAGCTGGCTCTAAGTTCCTTGAAGCTTAGGATAATGTTTCATGATCATAGGTCTGATCCTTGCACATTCTTACCAGCAGTATATGAGAGTTCCAGTTCCTCTATATTTCTGCCAACACTCACCATCATCAGTCTTTTTTAATTTTAGACATTCCAATAGGTATATAGAAGAATCTCAATTTTGCTTTAATTTGTACTTTTTTAATCAAAAGAGCATTTAGTCATTTTTTTAATGTGCATTTTGGCTACCAATAAATCTTTGAAGTATGCTTCTTCAAATCTTTTGTCCATTTTTCACTGAGCTATTTATTTTATTTTTATTAATTATACTACCAATAAAGTTACTAAATTATAATGAATGATTATACAATTATAAAATAACATTACTAAATTATTATAGCTTTATAATTATAAATTTATCATACTTTTTACAGATACTAATTTTAAAATTCAAAAATTTTACTTTCACTTAGTAATTTGATTTCTTATTTTAATTATGAACAGAGTTATTATATTTCTGTCATTACATAATTATTAATAATCATTAATAATTGTTATTTTGGATTTTGAATCTATTTCGTTGATCTGTTTTATGACATATATTTTAATTTTGGTAGCTTTATTTTATTTTTCAAATACTACTATAATTTCTAATTCTTCTCCCTTATTATTTTGTGGGGAGCAAACCTTGGCTTACTATCATCTGTTTATTTCTGGAATTTGTATAATTTTTAAAGACTCATTGTCTTTTTTAAAAATCAGAATGGAGTTGTGTTGTTTATATTTTTGAAGGAAATGAGATCTTTACAATATTAAGTATTCTTGTTTATTAAAATGTCTCCTTGGTTTTTTTCAATATTTTGTATTGGCTTTAGAGGACTTCAACCAATCCTCTGCTTTGTCTTGGTTTAATTTCCTGCCCATTGCTTGTTAAGTGGGTCTTTAAGGCTTTAAGCCTTTATACAAACTTGGCCAACTTCAGTCAAACAGAATCATGTATTAGATACTGAAGCTACAAGGTGCTGTAGAGAATCCTGCCCAGTCAAAAAGAAACCAAGCTCAAAGGGCTGAAACACTTTCTTAATGTTGGGTATTTGTTCTCTGACTATCACTTCATGTCCCTTCTTTGACATCACTGCATCTCTCCTTATTTCTTATTATTCTCCAGAATGGGCCTCTACTTCAGTAAGGCCAGTGTCTTTGAGTGCACTGCCTATGCCAAGTTCACTGTGGAAACAACACACTTTCTCATAAGATATGGTGTACGTGAAAACAATTTACTTGTCCAGCATCAGGGGAGATGACAGCATGGAAAGGTGAAGAGAATGTGGCCTGGTGCCTATGAGTCACGGGTTTCCTGCCTGGGTGTGTTAGCAGTGAGGATCCCTCAGATGGAGACATGGAAGCTGCCAGGCACACTTAACCTAGTCTTGCTGTATTGTGAAATTATGAAGTCTTATATCATCTTATAAAAGATTTTTTAAGAAATTGAGGCAATCACAAAGGAGAAAGTGAAGGATTTTCTAAATGTCTAGATCTTACTCATTTAGAAAAGTGGATCTTAACCTCTATGGGTCACAGTACCTATGGAGAATCTGATAAAAAAAAAAAAACTATCATTCTTCTTTGAATAAAAAGGCACAACATATTCCATACAATATCAGGGGTTATAAGTCCTTAAAAACTCATCCTTAAGTTTCACAGCCCTACCACCAGTCTTGCTGGGGTTTCAGTAAAAAAATTCCTTAAGAAGTAAACAGTCTTTGAACAACAGCATTAGGAAGTATTAAAGAAAACATAAGAATTATGTGTACATGTGTGTGAAGGTAGGAAGGGGGTCCAACTTACAATGTATTAATTAATATTAAATGTTTTCTCTAAAAAACAGTTACATTTCCCCAAATATAAACAAAAACCTTTTTAGATGCCTGGAAACAGAGCCCATGTGACCTTAGTACGTTGATAGTAGACACAATACCAAGAAAGGGGAGGCAGGGACTGATACAGTAAGAGGTTAAACATTCTCTTTGAACATAAACAGCACTGATTCCATAAATATTTACTGAGCATCTGCTATGGACAAGGCACCAAGCCTAGTGTGGGGGAGGCACAGTCCTGATTCAGATAGATATGGTGGTCACTGTCCTCAAGAGATTGGTACACAACAAAATGAAAGATGCTTCAATACTTATCACAATTTATTACTATGAAAGTAATATTTTATTTTATTAGTTTATTTTATTATGTAGAATATAATGATATGTATCATACAATCATTTTATTAATTTTTTTTTTATTTTACAGGTGAAGGAACAGTGGCCTAGATAGGATGAATATTCCTCTCCCTGGAATTAGAACCCACATCTCCTAATCATACTTCTTAATGAGTGTCTATTATGTGCCAAGCCAAGAAGAAAATGTTATTCTAGTAAGCTAACAGCCTGTTAGAGAAATTTCACGTCTTCATTAACTAAGTATAAGCAAATGCTCATCCATCTTTCTGTCTTTCTAATCAGAAATGGGTCTTTGTTCACAAAGATAAATTATTACATTTTTGGGAGAAAGGAAAGAGTTACTTCCCAAATTTTCCCAACAGGAATAATGAATTTATGAAGGAGGGATTTGCATCCAACCCATAATACCAGAAAACAAAACTTTTCAATACTTTGGAGTTTCAAAAGGAAATAAGGGAAGTGTTTAGATCTAATGATATAAGTTCAAGCAAAAACCCCATTCTGTTGCATTGTTACAATTTATTATTCTGTGTTTGTTTATGGCAGTGTTTACTTTTTATGTCCCCTGAAACCACAGAGCAAGCTTGGGAAAGAAGGATGGTGTTCAGGGGCCATTTGCATTTTGCAATCCCTTACAAGTTGGTCTCCCCCAGAGGAAGGGAAGAGATCCAGGAGAGCCACTACCCACGTCTTTCTAACCTCTCTGTTGAAATGCTTGCTCCTACGTCCTCCAAAATCTGGTGGAAGAAGACTTATTCATTCATAAAGGAGGATATCTGGTCATTGAATCCATTTTAAGATTGAATGTGCACCGGGCCAGCTGTAGTCCTATGACTGCAGGTAGTGGGGTAACTAGGGGAAGGCAGAAAATCAGAAAGGAGATGGCCAGTGAGGAAAGCCAACATGGACTCAGCAGTCCCAATGGATCTTGTGACCAGGACCCTACCATAGAATCAGCTAGGGAGTGAGGAAGGACCACTAATTAAGGTTAGTGAAACTGGCAGTTGGATACCTCCAGAGTTTACCTGCCAAAGTAAGTCCTGTTCCCAGGAGGGCAGAGCAACTGAAAGAATCACACTCAAAAAGTGTAATTCAAAGCAGAGGAAGCCAATAGCTCTGATGTTTACTTTATTTACTCACAAAGTCATTTATCTAATGTGTAATTATTTAATACCTACTAAGTACACTCTACTAGGATACAAAGATGCATAATAGTTGGAGCTTACCCTCCATATCCAGGGGCCTTTCTTGAACTATATCTTTCTCTTCTCAAACCCACCAAATTAAACATCTTCAGGTAGTTGTTCTGTGACATATGAACTGGATTTGCTTAAAATGTAACTTTTTACATGGTTGTTTTTCCTTGGAATGCAAATTCTCATTAAAAATATTTTATAGATAATGACTATATGTTAGTTTAGATTTATAAGAAGACTATGGCTCAAAACTATACATCTATTATATTATGCCAATAAATGAGACTTATTTAATCATAGTGTTGAAAGACATTCTAAAATTGAAATAAGTGATAGGCTATAAAGGATTTTTCTTTATCTTTTCTGAGCATAAACTTTCACTGAGATTTTTGATGATTTTTAAAGTATATACAAATACTGAAAAAGGAAAAAAAAACCTATCATGCACACCACAAAGAAATGCTGAATATTTTGACTGAAAATATGGCTTTTGTTTCTTTATGCCACTTAAACATATTTCTTGAAACATCCAAACACTTAACTTTTGTTTTTGACAAATTTTATTTTATGGTCAATAGAAGAGAGACAAGATGGTGGGAGATGTCTTCCTGAAATAACCAGGAGATAGATAGAAATGAAAGAAAGAAAATAGAGCTTAAAGGTGTATAAGTATATATGAGAAAGAAATTGCTTTTTCAAGTTAAGATTAACTGTGCAGTGATCATTAAAAGGAAAATGGGTGTGTAGATCACTCAGATGACCCCACGAAGGAACTGGTCCAGGAATGAATCACAGGGTTCTAATCAATCACCATATGGCATCTTGGATGTGAACAATTTGATTAAAGGGTAACAAGAGGAAAGAGGAACATATATAAACACAGTGTAGAGCTTAGGTAAAGCCTAAAATGCCAACTGTGGACCAGTGACAGTGCCCATGATCTGTCTTTGCAAAGGCTTTCCTATATTCACACACACTGAGTTTCCAGTTTTTGTTCTCTTTGAGAAAGTGACATTTTAAAAACAACTTTGTAGTCACAGCCATTTCAGACTCATTAATTTCACCCATCACCCTCATCACCCTCACAGCATGAAATCTTGCAGACACTTTTGTCTAACCTTTCTCAATTTATTTAATGCAGAATATGAAAACCATTCTTGTGTATTAAAAATCTGGAGATACATGGCTACAGATTTTTTTTGTTTGTTTTAAAAGTACTTGAGAAAGCAATAAGTACATTGAACGAGAGAGGATTTCAATTGCATGAATTTGCCATAACTTCATTATTATATGAGATGCTAACAGAGAGTTTAGGTCTGACATGCCTAAATTAATTTGTTACATTAGATACAGGTGAGTTGTCACTGAATTTCTATTAAAATGTATTGAGAGTATTTGGCACCTGGGGGACATATTCAAGACCATGAAAATTTCCTATCCTTACTAAACTTAACATCAAAATAGGGAGCTCCAGAAAGATAGATAAGCACACATAAAATAACACCATATTACAAATTCACTTATTTGGAGATTTTGCTTACTAAAAAATATTGGGTTAATTAACTTGTAAGGAGAGAAGGCTTAATTTGGCTCATGGATTTAGATGGTCCAATCCATGATCAGATATCCTCCTGCTTCTAGAATTGTGGCAAGATGCATACCATGGCAGAATAACCAGAGCACATGCTAGAGCAAAACTACTTACCTCATACTGAGGGAACAAAGAAAGTGAGGAGGGCTAGGGTCCCACAGTCCCCTTCAGAGGCACACCTCCAGTGTCCCAAATACCTCCCACCAGGCCATACCTCCTGAATGTTCCACCACCTACCAGTAACCAATGGTAAGATAGGGAGAGAGAGAAACTTTAGTTTTTCATTATACCTATATCTAAATACTGTTGAGTTCACCATGTGAATATGTTATCTTTAATTCTAAATTAAATGTAAAACTACTCATACATCATGCTATAGTGAAACTATATTTGGACCCCTGTACTTGCTTGAGAAAGCACTGAGACGTAGATCACCTTTAGGGCTCTGACTCTATTATCCATGCAGGAACAGCTGAGCCACTCAGAAGATGCAATTAGTTGCTTTAGCAGTGACCATGGTAGTCTGGATGTTTCTCATGCTCCTGGAATTTGTAAACCACTGAAACAGGAGATCTCTGAGGCTCCACTCACAAATGAAGCACTCAGTATGGAGCTGAAAAAAAAAAAAAAAAAAGGAGCCCTCCTTGGATCAGATTTTAGACCTTAAGAGCCAGGTCTTTTTTCAACAGGCACTTCTAGCCAACAAATGGAACATAGCCTAACTACTCCCTCAAAGGATGAAGTGCTTATTTTATCTCAGAGCTAGAAAAACACACCAAAACACTAAATGGACATTCTCTGTTTTGCCATCAATTTCTCTTTTCAGGGTGGTTGGGATGCAGATGACTCTGGAACTTCATTAATGTTTATGTCACCAGCCCAGGAAATAATGAAGAGGCTAAATATCAGGCCTGGTCAATTACATGAATGGTGGCCATTTCATGAGTTATGTCCTTATATATGAAAACATGTTAGAAGGTTCTTCCCTGGGATGTCTCAAGTAGATACAGGGTCTCAAAGAATTCCTTCTTCAAGCAAGTCTTAACACCTTTTGATCAACAGAATACATAATATTGTCTAAAAAATTTAAATGCCTACTAAATCAATGTCTGATAATAAACCCAGTCTTTTTTATATTTCAAATTGTCAAATGAAATCTGTGGCACTTTCTAAAGAACTAGGATAAAGTTTTTTTCCTAAAACCATTTCAAAATGCATAGGACTGTTTTGCTCCAATGTGAGGGAGGCACATAAACAAAACATCTGCTATTTCAGAGAATGAAGATGGGTAAAGTCAAAATAAAAGTCATACCAACACTACAGATTCTACCTTTCCATTTTCTGAGGAGGATACCTAGCATATATTTAAGTTCCACTAGTAATTCTGAGGTGTGGTCAAGTTTTAGATATTAAGTTACCTTGTGTTGAAAGAATTACTGGACTTCAAAATAGCATTTCTAAACAGGTTACCACCATCAGGCTGTTTATAGACATGGGAAATTGAGAATATTTTGAGTCACAATTTTATACTGCAGATTTCTTCTGATGGATCTGTATGATCAGGACTGAATTGCATAGAAGCTGATGACATTATACTACTAAACTCAGAATAGGGTAACATCTGAAATAGTATAAAAAGACTGCTGAACTTTCAATGAATTGTTTTATATATACAAAATCAAGGTCTAAACAATTTTTCTAATGAAGCAAAAATCTCTACATCTTTGGCAAGCAAATCTTTCACGGAATGGCAAAGGTTTCTCATAAAAGCCTCTGATTCATTATAATTAAGCATAGAGTAATAAAAACAGATTCACCACTACCACCTCCCCTTTTACTTCTGGCTGACATAAGCTGGCAAGGTTATTGCTCTGCACATCTGCCTGTTAGGTCATTGAGGCTGCATATGTCATGACTAAGTGGACATTAAAAGTTTCTAAAGTTCATAGCAGGGAAGACCATTAGTCAAGACAGAAATGAAAGTGGAGCACTATTTAAATTTCTATTATGAAAGGCAAACATTTGCTAGTCTATGAAAGACTTTGTATTAGGCCTTTGAATTTGAAGATGCAAAAACAGTGAGTGACTAATCCTGACTCTGACTTCACGTATCATGAGAAAATTAAATATGATATTATTTTCTAGCAAACACTAATGACAAAGAAGATGGTTTGACAAGTTGAACTAACCACTTAAAATGAGAGCTGACAATAAATTAAACTGAGTACAAATTATATACTTTTCTTTGAGACATTTTCTGAGATTTTTATTTGGAGGGTATATTTACAGACAGCCAAAACAAGCTGTCAAAGTAGTTTTAAAGTCCTGTGTGACTGACTCCTTGGAATAATGCAGATGAAATGGTTGATTGAACTTTCCTCTTCAGAACAGATTGTTTTGGCATTGTAAAACTGTCATGTCTATCCACAACTTCAAAATGGAGGGTTCTAGAACACTTTCAGAGGACAACTTATCTTTCTTATTCTTAAAGATCTCATCACTAGCAATTAGTATACATTAATCATCTGAGTCTGAGTTGTATAGCTGAAATACCTCCTGTTTGAACATAACTCCATCTACTGTTGAAGTGCACCATGATAACACTTGACTTATTCTTCATAGTTAGGAAATGAGGAGGTGCATTTGGTCAATTACTTAAACTTTCTGCATAGCAGTGTCTTAAAAAGGAGAACATCAGCTGAAATGGTCAACAACTCTTAGCTCTTTTGATTTCATTTTCATTTTTTAATTGATTTTATTTTTTAACTACATGACAGTGGAATGCATTATAATTCTTATTACACATATAGAGCACATTTTTTCATATCTCTGTATATAAAGCATGTTCACACCAATTCATGTCTTCATACATGTACTTTGGATAATGATGTCCATCACATTCCACCATGCTAACTCCTGCCCCCTCCCTTCTCTTCCCATCCTGAAATCCAATCTGCTATATTCTTAGAAACCAGATAACATGTTTATTAAAATTGCATATAGCAAGGTGAGA
Source organism: Marmota flaviventris (assembly GCF_047511675.1). NCBI lineage: Eukaryota > Metazoa > Chordata > Mammalia > Rodentia > Sciuridae > Marmota > Marmota flaviventris. The sequence goes on from NC_092500.1 coordinate 110,219,721, forward strand.
GCTTTCTTACAACTATTTTGTTTGTAGTTTTGAAGTGGTTTTCCTTTAACTTAGAGATTTTTGACTCTGCCTTGCAGGTTTCTGGATCCTTGATTTGTAAAACCACACTAACACTTGACCATGAATTCAGCTGACTTGGAGATAGACTTGACTCAAAGAATCTTTGACATGATTAATAAAAAAGAAAACCAAGGGAAAGGTTATGAGAAACTAATAGTATTAAAAATTACAAAAATAGTTGCTCACATAACTTGACATACGCACACACACACACATACACACACTGCTTTTAGGCATTTTCTCTCTCTTTCTCTCTCTCTCTTTTTTTTTTGTTTTTTTGTACTAAGGATTGAACCCAGAAGTCCTGAACCACTGAGCCATATCCACAGCTCTTTTATATATTTTATTTAGAGACAAGTTATCGCTGAGTTGCTTAGGGCCCCTCAAAGTTGCTGAGACTGGCTTTGAACTCATGATCCTCCTGCCTCAGCATCCTAAACCAGTGGGATTACAGGCATGCAACACTGTGTCTGGCTAGGAATTTTTTGATATTAAATACTTTTAAGTTGCTATACCGTCCATGTCTTAGACACTCCTTCAAATAAGTCTTGATTATTACATTGTACAGATTAATTAAAATTACATGGATTAATATGAATAAATAGCATTTCTTCAAAATCTTTTGTAATTGTCATTTATTCATAAATTGTTCTATAATTCTACTTTGAGAGTGACAAAATTCCTTTTAAAATATCTCTACCTGTCCATTATTTTACTCTCTAACAATGCAGTCTGGTTTTGTATACAAACTGAGATTAGGGCATGCCTATCACCACACACAGGAGACATAGGCCATTAAAAAATGAGCCCAGCCAACTAACTCTGCTTAAGCCTGTGTAGTCTGGACAACTAGGTGGGAGCAAGGGGATACCTCATTGCACTGCAGCTCTTTTAATGCTACTTTTGGGCCTTGCAGCCCAGAGGATAGGTAGAACTTCAAACCTGACTTAGAAAGAGTTATATGAAGACCTCAGTGGTCAAAGACCTCCTTCTATGTTCTTACACTCTTTTTAGGTAGGACCAGGGGACAGCATGAAGCAGTTTCACCCGTGAGCTGCCCAGCATCTCATTTTGCCCAAGAGAATATCTCCTTTTTTTCTCTCTGCAGAAGACTTTTTAATCTGTCTGCTAAATAAACAGGATCAGAAGTGACTTTTATTTCTATGAAGGAAACACATTCTAGAAATACAAAATGGAATAGAGTCCTCTGAAACATGACTCATAAGACATTTGTCTAGAATTCAGGTTTATTCATGCCTCCTGGAATAAAACTAATGCATACAGAGGAAGTTGGGCTTAAGATAGTAAGTCTATAGACCTATACCTGTTAAACTTTGGAGGTAAAAATGTAGACACACTGGGATAAACAATTTTAATTAAGTCTATCATGTTTTGTTATTTTCCAGGGTTCAGTGAACTTTTTACATAAAGGGCCAGTCACTATTTTAGTTTTTGCAGGCCATGTGGCTTCTTTTGCAACTATTCAGCTTGGCTTTTATAGTGCAAAAGCAGCCACAGACTGTCCATAAATAAATGAGCATGACTGTTTCCAATAAAACTTTATTTAGAAAAACAGGCATCAGGTCAGAGTTGGCCCACTGGCTGGAGTTTGTTGACCTCTAGTATAGCAGAAGTATAGGCTATATACTTTTTAGGGCTTAAGAGGCTGAGTTAGAATCCCAACCAGACATGTATTCTACAAATTACCTTGTAAGTTCTTTCTCTGAGTCACTCATTCTTTGTGATAGGGACAACAATATCTAATTCAGGGGCTGGTAATGAGGATTATATGTGACAATTAATGCAAAATGCTGAGCTTGTTGGCTGTTATATCCAGCCAAACTTATATAGTATGTATGTAAGTTCCTTTAAATAACTACATTCCTACTTTCTCAGGGTGTTTTTGTCAAAAGGAAATGCATCTTAGTAAAGACTGGACAACACTCTACCAATGTCAAAATCAAAAGTTAAAAGACGTAGGCAGGAAGATAGTCATGAAGAGATGAGGCACAGAAAAGGGCACCCACTCCCTTTGTGTTTGAAGCTATTGCACAGCGCTGAGACTTTTCAGTTTCAAGACCATTGCATTAGGTCAGAATTGCCCATCATCAATCCTCCTAAGCATATAACAGTCTGAGACAAGACAAAAAGTATGTGTGTGTGTGTGTGTGTGTGTGTCTGTGTGCATAAGTACATGTGCATGTACATGTATTGTTTTAAATGTTGCACATACTACAAAATAATGTGGCATAGATATTTTACTAAATGCCAATTGATTTATTGGCAATTGTGCAGCAGTATCACATTTTCTTATTTCCTGTGGCTCATATACCTAGTTCTGTCGCAGGTGTCTTAGAAACATGCCCACCAACTTCCCCAGCAACAGAGGAAGTCTGGTTATTGAAATCAGTCCTGCCTGACCTCTAAAAGCCACTGTCTCAGAACTCACCAAACCAATTTTTTGATAACATGAGATCCTTGTTGAGATTATAATCTATTAAATAAAATAAAAATGATAATTCAAACCATTCTTGTCTAGAGTCTTTTGCATTGCTAGGTTTACAAATGATTTCACTGAACACCCAACAACCAGAGGAAGAGGTGAGGATGGCAAACCTTGGAGTTGGACTGAGTTGAAATTATTCCTCCACTTCTTATTGGCAAATTACTAAACCTCATTTTCTTTGTCCATTTCATAAACTGACTGTGAAGATTAAATTAAGTAAAACATGTAAAACCCTTAGTACAGTGCCTAACACATGAGAAGTTCTCATTAAATCTCAGCCATTATAATTATTATCACCCCCATTTAACAGACATAAACAGAATACTAAGAGTTACATGATGTTCTGCACATTCGTTTGGTGAAGTCCAAATGAGACCAGAGCTAGTAAAATTGTCTTCATGCCACACTGGGACTTGTTGAGTATGTAGTGTACTCAATTTCACTATCTTTTTACTTTAATATAATCCACAATACTACAGTGAAAATATTTCATCAATCTAGATACTTATCCTCTTTGTTTTTTTAACTCTGCTTCAAGATATCAGAGAAGTAAAAGAATGTAGGGTTTAGTGATACAGGAGAAAAAAAATGATGGGTTAGGTCTATTTTTATGGTTGTTATTAGAATGCCATTTGAATTATCTTTGGCCTCTTTATTAACAAAGTGCGTCAAAGATGCGTATTCAACTTTGGTTTTGCCTTCAAACTTGACTAATTTATATAGACTGTGCACAGAGCAAACCAGAGCACATGGAAATAATTGCAACAGGGAAAGAAGGCTTCTATTCTTTTCTTTAAAACACCATGACTCCTTAAAATGATAGTTACCTGGCTGTCGCTTCTCTATGCCAGTCATTCAAACTGGCAATGAATTTAATTTTATTTTATTAGGATTTATTTCTTATCTTATTATTTCTCTTTTTTATAGTAGATCTGAGCTCCAAAATTCTGGTGAAGTTCTTTGACAGGGTGGATTTCTCAAGGGCTCACGGAGACTTAAAGACAGATGAAAAAAGATGTTAGATGGTTAATGCTTAAGATGATAATAAGCTTAAATATGAATAATATCCAGAGTATAGAATGGACACCTAGGCATGTTTGTACTTATCAAATATAATTGTTGCCAGTTGGTAAAGAATTTCACTGAAGAATGAAAGTAACAATATACTTATAAAATGCCTTTTTGGATTAAATGATACAAAAATGTATCATAAAAATGTCTTTTTTAAAAATTTATTGAAAAGCTTGGTCTCATTGAGAATGAAGCTCTTCCAAGGTAACATAAAATCGGTACCAAATTTGAGAAGAGAGCTGAATTGTCTTGAGGAAAGAATCACATGATATTCTACAATTACAAAACATGTTTGATAAGTGGAGAATATCATGCCATTGCCTGACATAAACAAAATTCATATTGCAGAGTGACCCATCTCCTTTAAAATAACTTATATAAAGTTGTGCAAATGAGAAAGTAATAGGATACCTTATTTCCACATATTTTCAACAAAAATGAACAAAACAGATTATTATGGTTTATATATTAGGTGTCCCTCAGAAGCTCATGTGTGAGACAGTGTAAGAACATTTAGAGATGAAATGATTGGATTATAAGAGCCTTGATCCAATTGGTGGATTAATCAATCCCCTAACAGGGATTAACTGAGTTGTAACTGAGGCAGGTAGAGTGTGGTTGGAGGAAGTGGGTTTCTGGGAATATATATTTTGTATCTGGTGAGTGAAGTCTCTCTCTCTCTGTCTCTGCTTACTGATCATCATGGGAGCTGCTTCCCTTCACCACACTTTTCCACCATGATATTCTGTCTCCCCTGGAGCCCCAAAGAATGGAGCCAGCTATCTATGGACTGAGACCTCTGAAACTGTGAGCCCCCAAATAATCGTTTCCTCCTGTAAAATCATTCTTGTCATGTCTTTGGTCACAGCAGTGAAAAAGCTGACTAAAACACAGATGAAGAATATACAAGGTGTTGACTCAGAAGGCAAAAACTGTAATGCAACTGAGTCTGAGACAAAGGTAACATTAACTGTTATATGTGGTACTCCTGCCTCGTATTCCTTCATGTCCTCACTTCCATTTTATTCTCCTTCTCTCCTCCATAGCAGATAAGACTTCAATTCACAGAAAATCATCTTAAAAGGAAAGAGCAAGTAGGAAGAATTCCAGTAATATATTATAGTTGTGCTAAAAATTTCAAAAGGGCTGATCTGATATCTTAAGGCTAAGAGTGAGTAATCTTTTCATTTCAGACACTGTGTATTGCAAGTCTATTAGGAGCAAATTAGGTCATCAGTTACAAAGCAATAATGTAGCATAATGCTGAGAACCCAGAGACAAGACTCTAAATTTGGTGGCACTCATATCAAGATCTGTGACCTCAGGTAAAGCATTTCCATCTCCTTTCTTGAATCTTCTCATTTCTGAGAAGATGAATGAATGGCTTAGGTAACATCTATTGATCTTTCCAGCTCTGACACTGTCACAAGAAAATAGGCTTCAAAGATTTCCAGCATAGCCCTTAGTACTATTATGTAATAGGTGATGTATCTTTTTGATAGCATAAGCTTCCCTTTCCTTACTGTACCTTTTTTTTCACTAATCCCCTTTGTTTCTTCAGTCACTTAGTACCCTTCTCACAATCAGAATTTGATTCCTGGGAAGGCCCAGAACTAATCAATTACACATTAGTGGGAAGTTAAGTCAGTGTGGCATGTCAAGTTCAAAGGTCTGTGAATTTTAAGTATGACATTCATCTAAGTCTGGTGGCTGCTACTGCTAAAGTAGATCACAGATCAAACCACCTGCCACTCCTTCATATAACCACCTTAGTTGCAGCCACCATCATTCCTTACCTGGACACTGCCGCTGACATGATGGTTCTCCCTGTTACCATGGTTGATTGTGCAGCAGCCTTAGCATGCTTGAAAAAAATCCACCGGACCATGTCAACCTCTTGTTTAAATCCCTCAAATGACTTCCCATTGTAATTGAAATAAGATTGTAATCCTACCATGGCCTACAAGCTCCTAGATAACTTGACCTTGGTACCTTGCCAGGCTTTGTAATCTCTTCCTTTGTTCCCTGTCCCTGAGCCACACATACTTTATTAAAATTTTTAATTTCTTGAAACATACTAGACTCATTCCTGCCTCAGGGATTTTCATTTTTTACTCTCCTAGCTTGGACACCACTTCTCACTCTCAGGTCTACCCGGGAACACTTCTGAAACAGCCTCATTAGAGGACTCCCTGACCATATGTGCTTAGTCTATTTCTACCCTTTTGCTGCTTTGTTTTCTCTATCTCACTAATCACTGTTTTAAATAATCATACTTATTATTTATTATCTTCCCCTCTCACTGGAATATAGAATAAAGTTTTTGATTCTCCTGTTATTGTTCTATTTCCAGTGTGTATGTAAGTGTCTAGAAGGGAGTGTCCTCAGTAAATGGGTGATTAGGAAGGGAGGTAGTGGCGAATATAAAAAGAATAGAAAGAAAAAAGGCATTTTCTCTTGCATCAAATGAAGAGTATTTTGGAAGAGGAGACAGAATCTTCTAAGTGTGGACTATTTCATGTGTTATGGTTTAGATATGAGAAGAGACAATGCAAGAAAGTTTAGAGGTGAAATGATTTGGTTATGAGAGCTTTAACCTAATCTCTGCATTAATCCAATAATATGGATTAATGGTGCGGTAACATAGACAGGGGGCAAGTGGCTGTAGGAGGTGGGTTGGAGGCGTGCTTTTGGGGTTTGCATTTTGTCCCTAGTAAGAGAAGCTCTCTGCTTCCTTATTATCATGTCCTGATCTGATTTCATCCTCCACATCCTTCTTCCATGATGTTCTGCCTCACTTTAGACCCAGAGTAATGGAGTTGACCATCATGACCATCTATAAACTGAGACTTCTGAAATCTGAGCCCCCAAATAACCTTTCTCCTGTAAAATTGTTCTTGTCAGGTATTTTGGTCACAGCAATGCAAAGCTGACTAGAACATATTGGTAGGGCTTACTGTGTCATTCTTACCTACTGAAAGCCTTCTATGGGCACCTGATGTGGGTGAGTCACCTGCATTATAATTAGTAATGGCCTCCATTAAGTATGGTTTTGTGTGTGTAGGGTGTGCATGTGTGTACGTCTCTCTCTGTGTGTGTGTGTGTGTATTTTGGGTGAAGGGGGGATTTTAACATTGCCCTTGTCTTCCTGGCTTTATAGTTTTATGTATCAGATGCTCGGAGCCATAATTTGGCTACATATGCTTCTTTGTGAGGCCCAAGACTCTCAGTTTAGTGTTAATGATTTTCTCCCATGAATTGTATTTCTTTCAAATATCCCTAAGTGTTAGTATTGTGGTCATTGTCCAAAACAAGTAGGTAATGGAGCCAGAACTGTAAACTGAGGTTCCATCTGTCAGTCTATTTAACATGATTTTACGTACAGAATAAACAGAGAGAAGGCATATTATGTGCAGGGCCCCAAAGTCTTTTTTTCTGTTCTCTCATGATTGTTATTTCTGTATACTGGGAAGATGTTAAGTAGGTTGTGGGGGGAGTAGTTCACTTGGTGGCCTTTAGGTCCTCTAGTACTACACTTTGGAAATAAAATAAATATGAGTAACTATTTCTACTGTCCTTAAGAGGAAATGCTAACCCCACGTAAGCAATGAATGAGTGAAGGATTGCCATCCAAAGCTCAGGAGCTCTACATGCCTAGGTCAGGGGACAATGATTGTTTGCAGTGCTTAATCACAGTTGCTTTCTGTTGATAAGCTTGGCCCTATTGGATTATAGATGAATTCTAAGATTTGGGGAAGATTTGAAATAATATTGTACAAAGCTTTCCTTGCCTTACAACATCAGAAAAAAAAAAAAAAACCAAAAAACTACAAGTGAAATGGGTTCATATGCCCAGAGGCAGAGAGGTATTTACATAGCATTTCTGGAATAGTTATTGGCAAGTTGTCCCCATCTCTACTCTTTGAGTTCAAATCCTGCTCACTATATCAATTGCTAATGATTATTTTTCTTAACCTCTGTTTTCTTATCTATGAAATAATAGCCCTGAACTTGCAGGATCTCTGCAATACATTTAAAGTGTGCTCCAAAGAGAGTGGTGTTGACTCTGAGCTCAAAGGCCCCGATGGTTGGTATTGGAAGCCTGTGTACTCAGCCTCCCCAGGAGATTCGGGAAAAGAACTTATCTGTATTTTCCTCCTCTTTATTCATAACATTTACCATACTTCATTTTGCTTGCCTCTGTTAGAGAACAGAAAACAGATCTGTCAAAGTATGAAAACATTAATAATCAATTTTAACAATTACTTTGTTGGCTGTGATATACTTTCTGAATTCCAACCAGATAGCTAGCAGTCCCACTTCCTTCCCATTCTGCATGCCTTGCTTTTATGAAATAGGGCCTCTTCAGTCACCAGTTTCTAAGGAGAAATAACTGGCAAAGTCCTTAGATCTCACATGCCTAAAGGCTATGGAATGTCAAGGCTTTTATTTTTCTTAGCCAGAGTAGATGCAAATATTTAACTATGAATCATCTGAGCCGGGACTTCCTTATAGTAATAGTGGCAGAGCCTGGAGAGTCTTTCTTTTGTCAATGTCTGGATAATCAGGGGCCTCAGAGGATATTTACTCAACTTCTGATCAGCCTTTGCTCCTCCTTTTCCGTGGAAGTGCCCTCTGGAAAGTCTCAGAGCTCTCAGATTATTTTTTCTAAGATTCCACTGAGGGTTTTTTTTTTTTTTCATATGAAGAGAACTGGGCAGTTTTCATGATTCTAATCCAGGACATTCTTGTTTTTTTCTGTTGTCATTTATTCAACAAATACTTTTTACCACCTTCTGTGTATGAGACACTAAGAAGATTACAAGAGAAAGAGAATTCTAAATTCCAGAAAAATTCCAGTCTTATAAGTGACATAGATGTGTTCAAATAAAAGATGTAAGTACTGTAATAGAGGTATAGACTGGAATTTATGGGATTTAATGTATGCACGTTATTCGATGTTCAAGAGGGCAGTCAGGAAAGGAGATTAAGAAAGATTTGCAGGGGAAGTGGCACTTCAGCATAGGAAAAGATGAACACAAATTGCTAATGGAACTGAGAAGACAGAAATGTTATTTCAAGCTGAGGACTGACACATACACAGGCACAGTAGTATTAAAGAAACAATATATTTTCACAACTGGAAGTAGATTGGTAAGGGCAAACCATGCATTTTGCACACAGGAGTGGCAGGAAGGGGCTAGAAAAATAGAGACTACATCACAAAGCACACGGTGTCTAGATAGTGGTGTTTTGATAATGTTCCAAGGTATGTCTCCTTAAGCAAACATCCTATTTGGAAAAAAATATTTTTCATCAGTTAAAAAAATTAAGACTAATTGTTTAATTTTAAGACATTTATTATATGGGTCTTTTAAATAGTAAGCTTTTTGCACACATTTTATTTATCCCCTTACTGAAATTTGATTCATTGAGAACTCATTCAAGATTATTCCCATTCATAAATTAAGGAACAATAGTTTATTCTTTCTTAATATCTGAATTCTCTCCATTCTTTTAAATCCAAGAAGCATAACTTCAGAGGATCTTACTATGTGCATCACGATATCATAAAATACAAGGACTAAAGATAGCCCCTGCATTATTTGCAATAGTCCAAACCTAAAAGCCAAGTTAATTCCATTGGAGAATATTTGAATAAATCGAGGTACAACTGTGTGGCAGAATGAATGAATCGGGGCTCTGCCATGTAACTTGGAGCAGTTGCAGAGTGAGAAAATCAACATCCAAAAGATCACATTTTCATATGATTACATTTTGAAACATCAGGGATTTCCAAAAATGCAGATGAGAGAGATGAAGTTATCAGGTAAGCATGTATGTATAAGAAGACACATAATTTTCTGTTTTTATTTCTAAATATACAACTCTGAGGACAGGTGATATCCATGAAAAACAATAAATTGCATGGTCCCATTAGGTTATATGTGTATGGGTGGGGGTGGATGGGTGGTACACTAAACAATGTCTGAAAAGATAAAAACTAAAATCCTAATGGCAGTTATTTTAGGGTAATGAGATTCCAGATAGCTTTTACTTTCTTAAGTATATTTTAGGCATTTATTTTGTTTTTACGACGAGCACATTGTTATTTATTTCATAAAACATCTTCTACTTCTACCCTGAGAGTTTGGGAGTCCATAGTCAGATGAACATAATGGACAAGCTACCCAGTGACAGGGAGGCCACACGGCAGAGTAGTTAATTACATTTCTTTTGGATCTGTACTCCCTAGATTTGAATCTTAGCCATTCTTCTAACTACCTATGAAATCAAAGAACACGTAGTCAATTCTCTAAGCTTCAGTTTACTTACCTGTAATTTGGTCAAAATAATAGTACCAACCTTCATGGAGTTGTGATGAGGATCAGACAGAAAACATTTGTAATCACTGAGGTTAATGCCTGACAAATGAGTAAAAATTGTGCAGGTGTTTGTTAAATGAAAGAACTCATTGCCATAGAATATCCCAAATGGTATAATAAAAATCTCCAAGGAAGTCTAAGGGAGCATGCAGAGAATAGACCAACTAGATCTGTGGCTGTCAAGAAGAGGGACAGAGGACAGAGTTGAATAAACCTGGACCAAAGGAGAAGCATTCAATGTTCAACTCAGACTCAGGTATAGAGAAAACTAGACAGGGCCTGTCTGTCCCAGGAAGACAGGAGGATAGATCAATGCCCTAGAAAAGTGGTGCTATTATGCTTGTCTGTTCCTTGTACTTTCAGGACCAAACACAGAAAGTTGTTCATATCTCAAGAATGAAATCAAAGCTGGACCTGGTGGTGCATGCCTGTAATTCCAGAGACTAGGGAGGTCCAAGCAGGAGGATCACAAGTTCACTTAGCAAACTTAGTGAGGCCCTAAGCAACTTAGTGAGATCCTACCTCAAAACGAAAAATATAAAAAGGGTTGGGGCTGTGACTCATTGGCTAAGTGCCCCTTGATTCAATCCCTGTATCAAAACAACAACAAAAATACCAAAACAAACAAGCAAAAAAAAAAAAAAAAACATATAGAAAGACATCTGAAGAAGAAAAGGGAAAAGAAAGGTGGGTGGTGGACCTTATGAAAAGCAAAGGGAGATCAGGAGACTAGAGGAAAAGAATAGGGGGAGGGAGGAGAGAAAGGAAAGGGGAAATACTGGGGAATGATATCAGCCAAATTATATTGTTATATTGTGTGCATGTGTGAAAACAAATCCCACCATTATATACACCTATAACGCACCAATAAAAACATGGAAATAAGAATGAAATCTGAATATGGTAACTGATCCCATTATGTGTTTATGTAACTACCATCCTTCTTTCTCCTTCCCTGCATTTAAATACTGTCCTTCAGCATCTTCCTACCTTGTCTGTTTCAGGTCCATCTCACATAGTTATCCTCCTTGGAATAAGCTGATCTGAGAGACTGATGGATGACATGCAAACTTTTTGAAAAGCCCAGACATGTGTGGAACTTACTAAGTCAGAGACTTGAGACTGGGTCATCATGCTCTCCTAGGATTGCATCACGCACCTGGCTATGATGATCATCCTTAATCATTACTTTTCCTGCCCACCTCCTGACCTAGTCACTAACTCATTGCTCATGCTTCCTTTAGTTACCTCAACATTTATTCACTTTGTGGTATAAAGATGCCTAGGGCATATGATTTTGAATATAGATTAAAAGACAATCTTCTGTAAAAAATTGTGGTTATGAATACTAAATTATCAAAAGGCAAGTTATTGGTTATGGGTTAGAAGGATGATGAACAATAGATGAGAGGAAGGAGAGAAAAAGAAGAAACTTTCTATATAGAAGAAAATGAAAATTGCCAACAGTTATGAGCAAGTCAGCCAGAGGGAAAACCTAGCTCATGGAGACTTCCGCAGTGACTATCTGTGGATTTTTAAAATATGCCTCAAAAAGGTAAAAAGAATTGTCATAGGGTGCTCACCTATCTAAAAAGGAAGATTAATTAAAACCATAAAACTAAATATGAGAACAATTTTCCTCAACAGACAAGAAAGTACAGGAAAAAAATCTAGATTTATAGACATGGAGAGAAATTGTGTAACACAGAAAACAATAAATTTCGTGGGTAGCTCAATATACAACCACTCTTGATTTCACTGACTGCACAATTCTTTTTTTTTTTTTTGCACAATTCTTTAACATGGAAGAATTTAACACCAAAAATAATGCCGCTGTGACTGGCAGTGGGGCTACAGCACGTGGCCCTGGCCCAGCCATCAGAGGAAATCATTTCCTGAACTGCTGGAAATGTTGCCTGATGACAATTCAAAGCTGAAGAATCCTTTTGCCCAGAGCTATACCTTTTCCTGGAGGAGCAGCAGCGTTTGTGACTGGCAAAGGGACTTGTAAATGCCTTTAAGCTAAACCCCTTGGAGCTCAGGACCACTCTGAAGGGCAATCCCAGATCTAGAGCTGATATAAATTTGTGTTGCAAATGAGGTCTAGTTAAACCACTGCCTCTTCGTCCTTTAGGTCCTCACTGGCACTCCCCAGAGCTTTCCCCAGAAACTCACTGCACTCAGATTTCTATCTCAGTCTGTTGCCTAATGTACCTCATCTTAAGCAATTCTCTAAACCCATCCTATCACATGGTATCTGGGAAAACTTAATTCCCTGGAAGGTTAAGTGATTTGTTCAATGAAGTGAAACTGGTAAGGGATACATTCAGGAAGAAAATGTTGACTGCTAATCCAACCAAATGTTTTGTCCTAGTATATTGGCCCTGACAGAAAAGAGTTAGGAAAACCAATCCTAAAGGCTATAGTTTTGCTCCACACCACATATTTTATTTTTTATAAATCTATTTCCAAATCAAGCCTGAAATATTTTTGTGTCCTTAATATTGTTTACCTTTCAGGGTTTCTTTTAATAATTTACTGCTGAGAAAGGTGATAAAGGGGAAGTTATTTAAGCAAGACTATATTCTTAAAACCGTAATCCCCAGGAGAGACTCCTTCCCAAACTCTGCTATAGTGGCAGCAAACAAGGACTGAGAGCTAGGCTTGGTCTTTTACTGATCTGTCAATGACTCATTTATCAAAATTTTCCTCATATTATTTTGAGTGCCCTCATTTCATCAGGTTTTTAAAAAATGATTTAAATCTTTTTTTCTTACTTTGCTGTTCTTCCTGAATACCAATGTACACCTAGAACTGTGGACAGAAATATTACATAGATGTGATTCATGTTTTGGAATCTAATTTTCCTTGGAGGTTTGAGTTTTATTACAAAATCATTTTGCACTCATGGTTACCAAGTGTGAGAAAAATTGAAAATAATCTGCAAATTTGAAGGGTTTTATCAAGTCAGAAGTGATTTCCTTCTACCTCAGAGTAAAGCACGGGTTCCACATTTATGTCACCCCACTCAAGGTTCAATCACAGGATGGTGAGCCCAAAGCCCAGCAGCAAAGAGGAATTCATAATTCTGAGACAATCAGTTCTGTTTTTCCCATCACTCACTTGGCCCTTTTTATTTAGTGGACTGCCTAGATCCAATCTTGGTTTTCCTCTAGGACCCAGGACAGAGCCCATTCTAAGAACCCTGTTGACAATCCTCTAAGAGATTACATTATGCTAAGAAGTACCAGTCATTTTTGTTCACTCAGTTCTTGTGATGGTCCTGCTTTTGCTGTCCATATTCTCCAGAGATGGGGCTTTCTACAAGATGAATTTAAAATGAAATAACCTGAAATGATTTTAAATGGTCTGGCTTGATGCCACATAGATATTTGAAAATATAAAAAGTAAGGTAGTTTGGATCTCAGTTGAAGCAATGTTTTCTTTTTCTGGGTGTGGGGGATTTTAAACTTGGGCACATAACCAAGGATTTTGTTTTTGACACTATTATTATTTTTCTATGTTTGACAACATATCACAAACTTGAACTACAATATCTTCCCCAAGTGATTCATGGGAACAACCTTCTGATTCTGAGTGACAGGCTGATCAAAATAATTGTCTTTGAAAAGCATTTGCAGTGACACTTCAGCCATAGCTGTTATTCAAAGACCTCTAAAACTACTGAGTCATCTACTTTCACATCTCTGCGAGGTAAATGGATGGCCAATATTATTATTCCCATTCTAGCCAACAGGATGATATTCTCAACAGATGCTGTCTCAATTTGGGACATTGCATCTCTGCATAGCATTCCTTCTGCTGACTTTTTAAGTCATTCGGGGCTCAAGAAGGACTGAGATGGTTTCATCTTTTGCATGTTAAAGATTATAATAGAGGTAAACTGGTTTCCCCAAATCCCAGGTTTTTTCATATTGCTTTTCATCTTCAACTCAGTTTTCTAATCATTATACAATTTATGGTGTTTCCCCCATCCTTCTCCCTGCCTCAAATTCTCAGCAGGGAAATCTTTAGTTTATAGTATTATTCACAGACACAGTCCTCTGTCTACTTCCCATTCATGACAGGTATCCTACCAACTTATAAGGCTGCTTGCTCTATTTCTGTGCTTTAACTGTTAGAAAGAGTTCCAATAGGGTGACCTGAAATTTGCCTTTCAGATTTTCCTTGTTTTGTCTTCCAGAATAACACTTCCTCCACACTCTTCCACCGTGATGTTCTGCCTCACCTTAAGCCCCAAAGAATGGGGCTGGCTGTCTATGGACTGAGACCTCTGAAACCATGAACCCCCAAATAAACTTTTCCTCTTCTAAAATTGTTCATCAGTCTTTTGGTCAGAGCAGTGAAAAAGCTGATTAAAACACAGTCTATCTCCTTCTGTTTTGTGTTATTATAACAAAATACCTGAAGTTAGGTCATTTGTTAAGCAGAGAGATTTATTTAGTACAAAGTTATAGAGATATAAGAGCATGCATCTTCTTGGCTCTTGTGACAGCCTCATGGCATATGGTATCAACACTGAAGCCTGGTATGAGGGACAGAGAAGTCACATGGCAAAATAGGAAGCAAGAGACCAGGGAGGAGCCAGGCTGGCTCTTTTTATAACAATCTGCTCTCATGGAAACTAATCCACTCTGCCAGATCTGATCCATTCCCAAGAGACAGCATTAATCCATTCATAAGGTGGATCCTCCATCAACTAAACACCTTTCTTCTTGAAGGTTCATCTGCCTCAATACTACCACAGACAATCACATCTCCAGCCCTCGAACCTCTGGGAAACAAGCCACATATAAACCATTGCACATAGCCTGCAGAAATGAACAGAGAGGCTACAATTCTCCATGGCAAAATCATTCCAAGATCCAAGCCTTTAAAGCAATGTGACATTTCTTTCTCTTTATTTTATATATATATATAAAAGAACAAGTTATACAAGTCAGAAATCCCTGCTTCCCTGTCACTAATCTGAGCATAATTACACAATACAATACAAGCTGATATTGTTAGCATATAGAAGAAAACTGGATTGCACCATTGGATCTTCTTTTCTTTGCTTCCTTTCTATTCTGAATCAAGTTCAAAGAAATAAAAACTGGGGAGGAACCTCTTCTGTCTGTCTTTCATCTCAGTGCCAGCACCACACTGTTCTTGGGAACACAGTTTTCTCAAATACGACAGTCCCTCAGAGATGTTTTGGTCCAGCTCATAGCTGGAGGATTTCTACCTGATTCATTTTTTTATTCCATTGACTAGAAGAATATCCAGGAACTCTTTGATGGGGTTCTAACTATTGAAAGCAAAATCTCAGCACTTTTTAGCTTTCTTCAGATTTTGAGTACTCATTGCCAGAATTGTCTTATGATCAAAGATATTGTTTAAACATGGTTTTCTGCTTTTAAAACCATCTTTTGCTTGTTTATATAATTCTTTATAGTGCTTAAAATGAAAGTTTGGGAATATGACTTTAACACTTGTTTTTGTAGAAACTTAAGAGTATAATCTTTATTGTTTACTCTGTTTCTAAAATACTATTTAAAATCCAATTTTATGAATCATGGTCTCACTTTGAGTATAATTGCTATGGTAAATATGCAAATGTCAATAAAGGTACTGGTTGAGTATCCCTTATCTGAAATGCTTAGGATCAGAAAGTTTTTGAATTTAGGAGTTTTTTTTTTTTTTTTTTTAATATTTACACAGACTTTGCCAGTTAGGCATCCTTCATCCAAAAATTCAGAATCCAAATGCTCCAAAATCCAAAGTTTTAAATGCTCAAGTATTTCTGATTTTAGGTACTTGGATTAGCTGAAGCTGTTCACAGCTCCTTATAACACAACACAAATAAGGATGGTAATTTATGTGGGTGATGATGACAATAAAGATCATATTTTCAAAAAATTTAGAGCAATTCTGGGCTCTAAATCAGTAAGTTAATATTAAGTATTATAATTTAACTTAAATATTTTAAAAATATGAATTATATAACATTATTAACCCTCATTTTACAGTGGATATTAGTTAGGTACAGAGAGATTTATATAGATTTCCCAGCAAATTTTGAAAGATTCAGATTTAGCTCTGATCAAGGGTATGCATACTGAGCTGCTACACTAATGTGGCCAAAAGTGAGAAGATATTCTGGAGATTCTTATTAATAATGGCTAGGAATAAATTAATATTCTTGGGAGTGCTTCAGAAACTATTGAGAAGTATTTACAGATAATTATTCACATTTTAAATTTGCATTTTCTGGCTCATTTCATCATAATGCAGTATCCCCAGAATGAATCATATTTATTCTGCAACCACAGGTGTCCAAGTATTCTCCCATCAAAGTTTAGTGCTGGGAAGATGTATTTGATTTCCATAATCCTGGATCCACATCTCAGATTATTTCAAAGATGCCTTCCCCATTAGTTAGAAGGCTCCACCCATTCCTTTTGCTACATACCTATATCCCAACTCAGGCTTCTAAAGCAGAAAAGCTGAATTCCTGGTACTCTGAAGCAAGCCCAAGCAAGACACCTCTCTACTTAACACTTACCTTTCTCTAACAAACAGAGAGATTTCAAGGAACACAGGAAACAAATTGCCAATCAATGTCTCTATCCCATTTGGAGTTCCCAGAGTTTTTAGGGAATAAGTTCAGTCTCTGTAATAAAGACCATAACACCTGGTTCATGTTTTCTCAGCCATAAACAACAGAGGTCTAGACAATAGAATATAAAAGGTATCAGGAGACTGGTCAGAAGTGACTTTGCATAAAGATGAAGATGTCGGAGGCCTATATAAATAACATCAGGAGTAGTTGAGGTTGGAAAATTCTTTGGAGAAAACTTTGACAAAAACCCCAAACCTACTGAAGACTGATGTTTCAATGAACTCAACCTGTCATTTCCAGGCACTTAGTCCTTTTATATTGTATTTAGCTTTCCCCTCACAATATTGCTCTGAGAAGAAAATGGAGAAGATGCATGGTTAAGATTTGCTGTGGAAATACTTTTGCCAACAGCAGTAACTGAAGTCATGGTACCATTCTTCTGAGGTGGACTTCATTTCTAGATCCCACACAGGGCTTCTCAATGCCCAGCCACATAAGCTTATTCTGAAATGTCTTTGCAAAAGTGATTGTCCTCTACCATTTGCTCACATAGTTGAAACAGTAACTCTTGGACTCCTCAAGATCAGCCCAGATTTTGAACCTCTCTCACAGATAAACTCAGAATTCTAGATCAGGGAGCCAAGGGGAAAAAAGAGGAAATGAATCAAATTCCAACCACTTGAGAAAAAATGTCCTGTATACCCGTAAGGCAGAGGCCAAAGGAGCAATGTGCACATTGATAACCTATGACTCAGAGGCTTATCATTCAGAGCTGACAATTCTCAAATCCCTGAGGGATGGATGCTGGTTTCTGCTCCAAAGGGATGCCCTACCAGGGAGGTGGCTTATGGAAGAGGTGAGTGGGCAAGTCTCATCTTTGCACTGCTGTGCACTATGGCTGCCTTTATCATGACTATGATTTTCCACCCTATGTGTTCTAAATTAGTCTCTTCTCTTTATTTTTTTTCCAAAAGAAGCAAAGGGAAGCCCTTGAGATTCCTATTGGTATCAACAGGAAACCTGGGGGGAAAAAAAAGGACAATCAAAGAGGGCACCAAAATACACATGACTAAGAATAGGAATTTCAACTACACGGCTTTTGGAAAGGAAAATTAAACTTTTGATGAGTTGGTTGTACTAGTGGAGTAGGGTGTGGAATAGGGAAGGGAGGAGGGATCTTCTTTACATAGGAATCAAAGGTGACCTCATATTCTATTTTATGTGGTTTTTAATAAAGCATTTGGCAAAACTGAACATATTTCAGAAAGACCTTACTCTCATGAAGGGTTACTAAGTGACAGTACTGAAGGGCCATGCTTAGGTGGTGCTTGGTATGGTTCTCATTTCTAGTCCCCAGGTTTTTAGTTCTGTTAGGATAGAAAGGTAGTAAAAAACTACCAGGGTTTTCAGATACTATAAATTCCCACAAAGCACTTTGTTCACTTTGTTATTATATGAGAAAATACCCTGAGAATTGCTTTTATAGAACATAATATCTCCATCATGTAAGAGACATTCAGTCTTTGAAAATCTTAAATGGGGCCCAGTCTTAAATTATTTGCTCAGTCCTCTGTGACCAAAATGGGTTTACCAAAGCAAAGATACCATCTAGGATATTCTTCCTTTTCCTTTCCTGCTCCAGTGTTGAGTTCAACACTAACCATCACAAGATGTACAGACAGACTGGTCAGGAGTGACAGGATGCCCAAAAGTTCACTGGAAAAGATGTGGGATCATCTTTCTCAGACCCGAGGCCAATTATTGGTAGGATATAACTTAAAGAAGTAAGTCCTAAGACCAATACACGGAGTGAGTCAATGAGAAAATGGTGAATATTTACATTGTTTTTCTAAACAAAATAAAATCCTTCATTTGTTCTGACCAGATGTGTTTGCAAACTATAATTTGTAGCAACATTTAAAATATAAAACTAATGGAATATATATATATATATATATATATATATATATATATATATATAAACAAGGTTTACCTTTTTGCAACAAAATAATATACACACCATTTTTTAAATCTCTTATAATAATAATGTGTCTGTTTTATTTAGAAAACCTTTATAAGTAAAGGAAATGTTTCTTTCTTACTTTAAAGCTGGAAGTTAAATATTACTAGTTGGGCAAGAAATTAAATGAAGTCGTTTAGGTACTTGGATCATAGCTCCCATCAGGACAGCATCTTGCTGTCACATATACTAAACTGAAAGTGAGGTCGAGCTCATATCATTGGGGAAAGATCAATCAAACAAATGAAAAGCAATAGCAAGAACCAAACTCAGTGCCTCCATCAAGAAATCCATGATTTTAAAAGATACATCAAAAGCAAAGCTACTTTGTGGTAGAATGAGTTTTAAATATGGATTTATTTGTGAGGGTTTTAAACATTGTATTTACTATATTTAGCATCTCCAATGATTACTCAGTGTGTAAAGTGCTTCGAGGTTATGAGATCACTAGTGAAGCTTCATGTAAAATAAATTCAACTAAATATTTCTTTCCTCATAGTGTTACATTATCAGAGGATGTGGTAGAGAAGAGAAAAAAGCCCCTAAACAAAAAACACTGCTGTCTGATTTTTTTCCACTAGCGGTAAAATGACTCTAGTATTTGTAAGCAGATAAGGTTAAAAACATATTGAAAAGACCTAAGAGCAGTGTCCCTGTAACATGCTCTTTTTAGGTCTTTAGGGAATAGACCAAGAAGGGGAATAGCTGGGTCAAATGGTGGCTCCATTCCCAGCTTTCCAAGAAATCTCCATACTGCTTTCCAAATTGGCTGCACCAATCTGCAGTCCCACCAGCAATGTACAAGTGTACCCTTTTCCCCACATCCTCGCCAGCACTTGTTGTTGTTTGACTTCATAATGGCTGCCAATCTTACTGGAGTGAGATGGTATCTTAGGGTGGTTTTGATTTGCATTTCTCTGACAGCTAGAGATGTTGAGCATTTTTTCATGTACTTGTTGATTGACTGTATGTCCTCCTCTGAGAAGTGTCTGTTCAGGTCCTTGGCCCATTTGTTGATTGGGTTGTTTGTTCTCTTATTGTCTAATTTTTTGAGTTCTTTGTATACTCTGGATGTTCATAGCAGCACAGTTCACAATAGCAAGACTGTGGAACCAACCTAGATGCCCTTCAATAGACGAATGGATAAAAAAAATGTGGCATTTATACACAATGGAGTATTACTCTGCATTAAAAAATGACAAAATCATAGAATTTACAGGGAAATGGATGGCATTAGAGCAGATTATGCTAAGTGAAGCTAGCCAATCCCTAAAAAACAAATGCCAAATGTCTTCTTTGATATAAGGAGAGTAACTAAGATCAGAGTAGGGACGAAGAGCAGGAGAAGAAGATTAACATTTAACAGGGATGAGAGGTGGGAGGGAAAGGGAGAGAGAAGGGAAACTGCATGGTAATGGAAGGAGACCCTCAGGGTTATACAGTGGAGGAGGTAGAGAGAGAGGAGGGGAGGGGAGGGGAGAGGTGGGGAGGGGGGAGGGTGGAGGATGGGAAAGGCAGCGGAGCACAACAGACACTAGTATGGCAATATGTAAATCAATGGATGTGTAACTGATGTGATTCTGCAATCTGTGTATGGGGTGAAGGTGGGAGTTCATAACCCACTTGAATCAAAGTGTGGAATATGATATGTCAAGAAATTTGTAATGTTTTGAACAACCCACAATAAATAATTAAAAAAAAATCTGATAAAATTTAAAAAAAAAAAAAAAAAAAAGAAAAGACCTAAGAGCACCAATTACTTTTCTGGAAGGATACATGAAAAGGTAACACAGGCTTCCATATAAATATATAAAACTACTTCCCATTTCCCCAAAATAACATTATCATATTGTCAAATTTGAGGAATGGTGACTTTCACATGTCATTCTCCTTCAGGGACTGTGAAGGTATTATGTTCTATAACTGATATTTACATTCACAGGCAATAGCATCAATGGGAGGTTGTTATTCTATACACACAAACACACAAACACACATGTACATACACATTTTTTTAAGTAATGGGGATTGAACCCAGGAATGCTCTACAACTGAGCTACATCCCCAGTACTTTTTTGTTTTGTTTTGTTGTTGAGAGTGGATCTCACTAAGTTGCAAGGTTGGCCTCAAACTTTTGATCCTTGTGCCTTGCCTCCTGAGTTGCTGGAATTTCAGGTGTGAGCCACCACACCAGCCAATGACGTAGTTTTCACTTAAAAATTATAACAATAGTCTGAGGTAAATGTTAGTTTTTATTTTATAGATGAGGAAAATGTGATCCAGCAATTAAAAGTAACTTGCTCCCTATTATAAAGACTCTTAAGAGGCAGGCTGGAATTAGTGTTTTTTCACATGTCATTCTCCTTCAGGGACTGTGAAGGTATTATGTTCTATAACTGATATTTACATTCACAGGCAATAGCATCAATGGGAGGTTGTTATTCTATACTAATATTTATATTGATGTGCTCATTATATACAGGAAACTTTTACAAGTCTAAGACTATAGTCAAAAAATTAGAGATAATGTCAGAATTATTCCTAATTCTCTATTAATTCATTGTAGATGCATAATTCCTAATCCCTTCCCCAAGGCTGCTTTGGTTATTAACTTATATTCTTTCTTGGTTGACAATTTCATAATTTTCTACCTGTAAAATAAAGTGGAACTCCTCTTAACTAAACAAAATAAAACACCTCCTTTGAGCTTCATGATATTACCTGGAGTTGATAAAGCAGTGTACAAGATTATATCCTTTTTCAGTATTATAAGGCACTCT
Organism: Marmota flaviventris; assembly: GCF_047511675.1. NCBI lineage: Eukaryota > Metazoa > Chordata > Mammalia > Rodentia > Sciuridae > Marmota > Marmota flaviventris. The sequence continues at coordinate 110,241,169 of NC_092500.1, forward strand.
GTTCCTGTTAATTGTTCCAGTCTAGGGAAGTCCATGTTTACAGCATGTTTTTGATGGGCACAAACTTCTTTTCCTTCTCTCCACCTTCTCTGCTTTTTGAGAAGTAGTTCTCAGGGTCTCTCTGAGGCCTTCTAGTCCAGATACTTCCTGTGTCCCAATAATGGTTTCCTAGTTTAGTCCTATGGTATAAACTGAAGGTGACCAATTTCTTACCTCTGCTCATGTAAGAAAGGCAGGTTGGGAATTAATAATCTGCATTTTCATGACATGCCCTTAGATGTGCTTGGTAATCTTTCCATCTATGTTTCTGCTAATAGCTATTACACACTCTCCCTTTCCACTCTTCAATGAGGAGGGTATTTTAAGAAAGGTGCAGAGATACTGTATGGAGACCCCAGGAGACACCATCCCCACTATCAGATAATCCATGGCTTCTCCCCAGGTCTCAGGCTGAGACTTCTTTGGGTCACTGAACTTTTTACCTGCATGTGGCATCAGCAGTGTTGGTCGGCCCTTTCATCACAATGTCACTCTTACCTGGGCCTCAAGTGAAGAAGGTGTTACACAACCCCGTCAATCTGGCTGAGTTCCTTACTCTGAGTCAGTTGAACTTTACTCTAATGTTCACTCAAAATAGTGAAATCAGTTACGAAAACAGGAGTTAACAGGCGGGAAAAAGTGGGCTGAATAGAAGGGAACTTGATTGACTAGGTATAAAATGGAGATGGAGCTGCAGACAGAACTGCAGAAAGATATTTAACTTCTCTCTTAGTCCACATAAAACTGGGCAAGTCTTCTTTAAGCAAGTTAGTGAATAATGTATTTTCATAGGACATTTTGGTACATGGGTATGGGAATAATATATGTAACTGTTTTGAAAACTAAAATGCTCTGTAAATGCATGTACTCTGATCATGTGCTACCAGCATATAAAATGTTGAAACTGAAAGCAGGGCAGCAAAATAGAGCTTTGGACCAGAAACTTCAGGTATAAGTAAGAATGCTGGGTTCCAGCCTTAGCCTTGCAACAAATAACCTGGCAGGTTTGGACACATCCACCTCTTAGTGACAATGTCCTCTTGTGCTGTAAAACATTCAAATTGCACCTAATTGTTCCAGGGGAATGACCTGCTCAGACTGTGTGATTCTAAAACAAACTTGGGTAGTCTTGTGAAAATGTATTTCAAATCCATATTGGTAATATATGGACTGTCATTCAATATACAAACTGCTCAAAGAACAAGAAAAAATAGTAATGAAATTACAAGAATTACTTTATACTTCATCAAAAGTCTACTCTATTTTGCAGGAGTTACTATGCTCAAAAATTTATCTTTTGCTTTCAGACAGATAAAAATCTGTATCTGTTGTTTAAGAGAAAGTCTTAAGCTTACAATTCTTAAAACTTCCCCATACTACTTGCTTCTGCCAAATACTTCAAAATACCACACCTTGTGAGAATTTTAAAAGAATTTGATTATTTCTCATGTTCTCCTAGGTCTTAATATTTTAGCTGTGTCCATGAGCGTGACCTTAGTACTTATTCCCCGATCTCACCAGTTCTTTAGGGAAGAAGACTGAGCAGCTATAAGAGAGAAGGCAAAAATGCCTAAGTGCATTCACAGTGCCATGTATAGAAGCCTAGTGTCTCTCAATCATGTCAGCATAGCACCCTCTACTGCTTCAGGGGAAAGAAAGCTTCACAACTGAGCACTAGAACACACCTCCCCAGCTATGCAGCCATAGGTAACAATTTCCTTCATTTGTCACTTCAATAGTGTTTCTTACAAAAGAGCATAGTTATGATACGGAGAGATTTTATCTTTTTTTCCCATCCTTGCATTTGTACTGCTTTATTTATGTTTTATTTTGTATATGCTCTGTGATTTCAAGCTAGGAGTTCTCATGTCTTGTAACTCTCATGCCAAAACAATTCATGTAATGTTAGGAGTAATTGGATAATGGGAATAAACAAGTCTGAGGTCTCTGCATTAAATCTCAATTGAAGACTTCAGGAAAGGAGCTTACAGCTCTCAGAATGCAAAGTGTCTTATATCTTTAACAGAAAACTTCTGCAGAACATGAGAAAATTCTTCCACAGTTTTATTTAAATTATACCTATTTTCTGATTGGGATCCCAGAAGAAAATACATTTTAAAAATGTAGATATCTGTCTACTCACATGTACTTTCTCCTGAGTGTCTTCTTTCTGAGAGCCAGTAAGTTCTTAAAAAATCAAATCAGAACCTTGGAAAACATAATTTATTTCCTATGGATTCTTATTCAGTAAGGTTTCAATAGCAAGATGTTCCTACTTCCAACCTATCCTGTCCTTCCAAAAATATATCTTTATTTTTTTTTTTTTTTACTGAGGAAACATGTTTATAGTATTCTGTAGGAGGAAGACACAGTTTTCAGAAAAGCCTGCCAAATTGTGGAGAAAATATGTATAATATTACAAACACATATCTAGTCTAGTATTTTGTTTTGGACAATTTACTACTTTGGACAAATAATATATGATTTCTGTGATTCAGGACAGAAGCTTGATTTCCACAAACCTTACCATTCCATTCATTCAAGGAATGGAAAAATACTCCCTCCGGAATGTTCTTGAGATTTCTATAGATTTCTCTCCCAGAGTACTGATTCCACACAAGCCTGCATGGCTCCTTTCAGGTATAAATATCTCTACTGATCCCATTAATTCATTTAAAGTTCCTGATGTTTTCTAGAAGGGAAGAACTGTTAATTTGACAAATTAGTGATGTGTGAAGTGTCAAGGTGAAGATCAAAGGGAGGTAAAGAAAAATTAATATTGTGGTTCTAGCAGAGTTGTCTTCCATTATGTCAGTCTTGTGAACAGTAACCAAAAGGACAAAGAGAAGGAGCTGCCTGTTTCCTTTAAGTCTAGAAAAGACAGTGAAGATCTGTTTCCTTGCCACCACCATGTCTCAAGGAATATTGCTGTTTCAAGGTACTAGAAACTTCAGTGTTCTTCTAGTTCTAGGTTTAGCTTCCTTCACAGAGTTTTCAGAATGAATTCTGAAAGTTCCCTGCACTTTCAGAGTCATAAGGGTCAAGACAAACTCAGTTTATCATATACTTGTACTCTAACTCTTTCATGCGGGCTAAGTGTCCCCCTTAAGATGTAAAGAGAATATTCACTATTTCTATCTCTTTCTATATACTATAGCACCTAGCAAAATACAGGGTACATAAAGGATACTTATGTAAAGACAAGTTAAATAACACATACTTGGCTCAATATCAAGTACATTCTTAATTGTTTTGTACATGTTTTCTGCCCTTTGATCCTTGTGTCAAGTCCCTACCAGTCTCCTAGACATTGTCAGCAGAGCTCATTCATTTTGTAGAGATGAGCCAAATGCATGCAAAGTTGCATCATTTCACAAATATTTGTTGGGAATCTATCGAGTAGCAGCCACCAACCCTTTAGGGGACAGGGATTCAAAGGTAAGCGAAATGAATGTGTCTTTTCAAAGTGTGAATACTCTAGAAGGGAAGCCTAACTAGCAAACAGGCATTTTCAAAGACGTATGGTGCAAGTCCAGTGAGGGTGGGTACAGCTTGGAGGAGAAAGTCCAAGAAGACCTTATTGGAGGAGGTGACATCTAATACAAGACCAGAAGGGAGAGAGAGTTAACACTGTAATGGTCAGGAAGGGCCTTCCCAACAGAGGGAAGGGCAGCTCAGAGGCTAGGAAGGGAGAGAAGGGAACTGTGAAGCGACAGGTATGGCTGTGGCATAAAATGTGTGAGCAATTGCAGAAGAGGCTGAGGTGAAAATGCATGTTGGACCCAAGTGGTAAGGACAGGAATGCATTTGAGAGCTGCTTCTCCGGGTTCATAAGAAGATCCAGTCATTCTTGGTATTTGGGAAGAAACAGCCTCCGTTCACTGTCAAACTTCTGGCATTGCTATAATGATGCAACGGAAGAAGCAAGGAACTACTGAATCTGTTTGCTTGAAAAGACCAACAGAGTGAATAATGTTTTACCAGAGGGAAGCACATGGAAAGAAAGGTTGTGCAGAGTAATTGTTTACTTCTGTATTATTAAACAGAGGTCACCAGGCTTATTGCACAAGTCAGTCCAGGTAGTTAACTGCACTTCCACCTGCATTGTCACAGCAGGCTGAGCACTTCTTAGATTATCTGGAAAAGCACCACACCAACATAGTGCTAACAAAGGTAGACTTTTCTAGCATAAAGGAGCCTTAGAAATCATGTTTCCATTTTAGAGGTAAGAGAACTATAAGTTTAACACAGCTTTTGTGAACACAGCTGATGTTCAAAGCCAGACCTCTGACTCCTGGTCCATGATACTTTCCAAAGAGCCATCTTCTTGCTATACTGCTCCCGAAAAAGGGATACCCCCCACCAGTTGAAAGCTAGTCTATGTAGCACACAGTAAAATAAAAACTAAGTATGTGATGAATTTGCTGAGTAAATGTAGCCAAATAGTTAGGTTGTATCAATCATTAAATGACCTAATTTGTCTCTTGCTTTTGATCCAGATGATGCATATTATACATATTACAGGAAAAGGCTGTTTAAAGGAAGTTAAAGCTATTGCTCAGCTGTTGGAGATAAGGCAAAAAGTTGTGGTTGCTTGAGTAGAAAGAAAATAAAACTTTTATAATTTATATGATATCAATTTTGTAAAAGGAAATATACTTGTACAAATATGCCTGTATAAGCAGAGGCATAGACACACTAGGACATTGGTATATGTCCACAGATACACACATACTTAAAGAGAAACTATACAACAATGGACTGGAATTAGAACAGTTTTCTCTGGGATTTGGGGGCTTGTGATGACTTTTCTTCATAATTTCCTAGATTTTAATGGTATAATGAGACTATATATTAAAATATCTGTATCTGTATCTATATGTCTATATCTACCTATCTCTCTGTCTCCCTCCCTCTCCCTCCCTCTATCTCTCTTTCTCTCTCTCTCTCTCATATACATATATCAATGACCACTCTCTGCTTTACAAAGAACAAGCACATCTTGAAGTGGCGCCTGGCATGTAATGTGTCATTGGTATGGTTAGACAAGGCCATCACACACACTTCATTGGTAATATTATTAGGGTGTTTCAGTTTGTAGCAAAAAGCTTGGGTTATAGTGAGTATAAATTTGAGATTCTTTTTGAAAATTTGGGACAATTTTGTGTTTCACAGGGATCGTTATTTACAACATACCCAACTGCTGCCAAGGAATGCCACAGTGAATGGATTTGAGCCATTCTGGAAGAACTAGGATGTATTTTTTGCTGCAAGAGAAGGAAGGAGGGTCCAGATGCAGGTAAAGAGAAGTAGAACCGTAGCAGGAGACTCATAAAAGGTTACTCTTCAGATTTCATTCCCAACATTCATGGCAATATTAACTTTAATAATTAAAGTCTATTCTGTGATGCTAAAATGCAGAATTTCCTAAGTCATGTGAACACTTTTAAATAAAAATATATAATAGAAGAGATTTGTGAATCTTCTAAACAAATGATCAATGACCACTCTTACATGGTTTAAAAGCACCTCTAGCAGTGTGAGGGTTTCCTTAAAGGAGGCAGCATTCTTAGCAACAGAGAAAGACTCAGAGCAGGCTACACAAACTTCATCTTCCCCGTGTTTCCTTCTTGCTTTGAGTCTTGAGTTTCCTTTTTAATGCAAACTGCTGTCAGTACCTAAGTGAACACCTAGGGGAACTGGTTAGATTCCCTTGGCAGAAAGCCATAGAGTGAGTGAGTGAGCGTAAGTCTCAATTGCTGCCTTTATCATGTTCCAGAAAGACACATTTAAACTTTAGAAGGTACCACAAACGGGTTCTTCCCATTATTCGTTATTGTCCCAAGTTGTAGACTTGCAGATGGACAACCCACCTCATCCTCAGCACATCTGAGGATGTCCTACTAAGGACAACTGGGATGAACAATAATGGAATGGATTCTCTATGAAACTAAGACAAAAATATCTGAACCAATTTCAACTTCAGGAAGCCTTAAAAAGTTTGAGCATCGACCTAGAAAGCAGAGGCAAGGGGAAGAATTCAGCACTGTGTGTTGAATCGAAATGATTTGGGGTTTCCTTGGCTACTCGGTGACCAGGGTCTTTATAAAGGGGAATTTTCATGTGTGGAACAGTAGCCTGGCTCTGGGTATCATGATAAAACAGAAATAGGTATTATGTTTGGTTCTGGGAATTAAAAAAAAATGTGTTCACCATACAGAGTCCCAGTGATTTTTCCAAATTCAAATCACATTCTACAACTCTCTGCTTAAAACTGTCCCAGAATTTCCTATCTCTCAAAAAAATAAAATTCCAACTTTTACAGTCTCTCTCGGGGTGTGATATCTAACTCTGACTTCTGCTGGGACACACTGTTCCACCAGCCACAAAGACTATTATAGGCTTTCAACTCACCACACTCACTACTGTCCTTCTTCCTCCAAGGCTTGGATTCCTCCCACCTCCTACACTCCATCCCTAGATCTTCAATGGCTCCTTCTTGCATTTGAAGTCTCAGCTTTAGATCACCTCTTTGGTAAAAACTTGCTCAAATCAGCCGCAATTCTCTTTTACAGCAACATATTTAATTTGCTTGGTAGTTCTTAATTGCTAGATTATTCCCCTTTATTATCTGTCTCCCTTGCCAGAATGCGTATCCCTGGAGAACAGAAATCTCATGTCTTGCTCATTACTTTCTCTATCTCCAGCCCCTAAAACTATGCCTGACACCTAATAGGACTGCCATACATCTTTGTTGAATGGGTGAATGAATCACTTAGTCTTTTCCCTTTGGGACCTCAGTGTCTGGTAAATGGAGCTGAGTAAGTTGCCAGCATTGAGTTACATCCAGGGTGATCTATGAGCATAGAGGAGAGGTTTAGGAAGGACATGCAGAGGGGAGGATACGCAGGATGCATCCTGATGGCTAGAATTATTTATGAACTGAGATGATCCACATAGAGGGAATACCATGAGCCAAGAGTGGAAACATGAAACATCACAGATAGGAGGGAATACAAGATGGGTCAGGCTCAAGATCAAGAATTCAAGTGTACATACGTCATGAGGAACCTTGTACATCATGCTGAGGAGCCCGGACTTTCCACTGAGGTTAAATGATGTAAAGGGACACGAGTTAGCTAGCACATAAAACCAAAAATAGACACAATCATCATTTATTTCTATTCTTGTGCTCATTCTCTTTACGTCATTATTTCTTATTACGTGATACTTCTTAGGATCTCGTTGAATGAATTCTGTAAGACCAAAGTCACCAGACATCATTGGCAAAACTCAATAGTTTCTCTAGTAAGTTGTTTAGCACTGACGTTGGCTTATTTACTTGTTTATTTCGGGGGCCACTGGGTCTGTGTCAATATCCAATTCAACCCTACATTTCATCAGAAATGAGATGGGCCCATACTTAGGCCAGAATTTTCTTGCATATTATGATGTGGAATGGACAATCCTCTTTCACTGCATTTCATGCCTGCGCTGATACAAAGCTTGAAATCAACATGATTCAACACTGTGCCTTTTCTGTATTCAATAAAAGCTGCCAAACATTTTAGAAAAAAAAAATCAGTGTAGGAATAGGATATCAGATAAAACTTTTGTTTAAACAAGTTCTTTTTTCTATGCATTCCATTCAGAACAACAAAACCAAAAAGTCAAGTCGTCATATATTATCTAAAATTATTCACAAAATGTTTGCCTTGTTTGAGAGCATTAGCAACAAGTTCCTTGTCCTTTTTCCTTCCTCTTAGTCTTTTCATTCATGAAAATGATGATTCACAGCAGTGCCCTGTAGAGAGCGGGGCAGTGGCTGCTCCTGAGGCAGCCCACCTCTGCTGCTGTGGGGGAAAAAGCCCTGCAGTGAATCAAGTTCATTGAGCAAAACTAGGGGAAAATATTTGTCTGGAAATCCAACACGCCTCTCCCTGTGCTTGTCCGGACAGAGCTAGGGTGGACTTAACATTTTTTTCCTTTTTGTCAGAAATGTATGTATAAAATTGCATATTTTCACAAAAAGAGTGTCACCCAAGTAGGGATTTCAAGCTTCAAGATCATTATCACTCCAGTGGGAACAAAGACACAAAGTTACTTTATAGTATATTCCAAATTTAGCAACTGTGTGTTACTTCTCTGGAAAATAGAAATGGTCCAGCAATATCTATGTGTAAGGCTTGGAGGGAGTCTGCCATGCTGATGAGCTTTGAGTTGTTGAAAAGCTTTGTTTGTTTTGGTTTATTTAAAAATGACAGGACACAGTGTATACATCAGCAGCCAAGAAGGCGGCCATCAGAAATCAATATCAGTAAGGCAAAAGACTCGGCAATCAATGTCTCACCACTGTCTTTGGTGAGGCTTGATAGAGGAAGAGAAAGAGACCACAATCTGCTATATTCAACCAGGGCCCTGGGATATTGCAAAACGTAGGTTTGCACTTCCTTATATCATTCTCCTCCAAGGGAGCCCTAATGCACCAAGGAGTTCAATTTTCTTCCCATTTTATGTTCTTTACTGCCAGCTCCCCAAGAGAGTGGCTTGTATCCTAACACTTCATTTGTAATGGCCATGGAAGCATTTTTTTTTTTTTTTGTAATGGCGGCCATACAGGAAGCTCATAAACAAGAGTGCCAGGGCATGTGTAGCATTAAGAAGAGAAAGAAGGGTCAGGTGGAAGAGAGGCACCAAACCCAAGACAGTGCTTTGATGTTCCTGTTGGTTTAGAAATGTAAAAGGCCCAGTTAATGTGCTGAGTTGTGAGAATAATACCGTGTCCTTGTATTTAAGGGAAAGAAGAACTACAAAGACACAACAATGAATAAACCCAAAATGGTTGGGATCAGAGAAATGTATGAATAATCAATATCTGGCAGAGGAGAGGATGAGATAGTGTCTAAGATGGAACATGTTTGGAGACGGCAATGAGTAAATTCAGATATATGAAAAAGTATAGTTAAAAAGCACACAGCAGTTCATATGGATGGATGCCCTAATAAAGAAGATGGAATGACAAAAGTCTAATGAATCTTTAAAAATCACTGCTAACACAAATAAGTTAGAGTCTTGGAAAGTAAAGGAATTGGAATTTATTGATGTTTGTTAAGGTAGAGAGTAAGGAAATTTAAGCATTAACCATCAAGTTTCCTATTTACAAATGTCCATTGGAAAAAGTCAACCTCAAAGTTAAAAGCAGGAAAACACGGAAACCCTATGGAGAAATGGGTGGGAGTGGGTGGGAGAGGGTTGAAAATGGAGTGTGGCTTCCATTTTCCAGAACAGATTACAAAAGCAGCCTCACCCAGTGTTGTCAAGTTTGGCCAGCTGAGCAGCACTGATAACCCCCATCTATCTATGAAGAGTTCTGGGGCTGGGGAGGTTTACACTGTCAGAAAGGATACACAATTTGTACTAGTAGATTATAGTGTTAATGGAGGCAGTATGGAAGGGGCATCAACTACAGACAGACAGAGTCTGAGAGGCAGAAAGAAGGTGCGAGTGCCACCCCATATGGGGGTGCATGCTCCTTGCTTTTGCCAACACCCCTACTCCATACACCTGTGTATACATTCAAGTTACCCTCACAGTCACTTATACTTGAAGCTACCTGGACTGTCGTTTAGGAGTCTCCTGCTCTGACATCCTTGTTTCCTAGATAAGAAAAACAAAACCCAGAGAGGGCAATGATAGGGCCATCTTTTATACAGCAGGAAATGGCATGGTCAATGTTGGTCTTTGCTAGCTCAATGCTTCCACACCTTCTAATATTGCTGTTTTTATTCAAAATCAGTTTATTTTAAATTGCAACACTCCAAGACAGTCATTGCTGTACCCCAACAGAGGAATGACTCCTTAGTCAGAACAAGAGGTGTGGCTGCATGTGTTCCCTTTGCTGACTAACTTTCGCGATCTGACTGTACACATTCCAGAAAATGCCCCAGGCCCCAGATTTTCAGGTGAACCACCTTCTTACCATTTTAATTGGCTACACCTAGACTTTCAATTTAATCAAGGAGCACTTATTTTCACTTTAGCCAGATGGAGCCTGCTCTCTGGTTTTCCTCTCTAGGATAAAGAGGGTCTCCTTAGTTAACCATTATTTCCATAGAATGTTTTCCTTTTGTCATGCTTTATCAATGGATTCCACAAGAGGAAGTTTTGACTGTACATGGGCAGTTTAAGATACTGCTGAAGAAACCCAAAACGTGCCTGGGGCAGCACCTTGACTGTCAATGCCCCCTCTCCCACCAAAGCATTAATGATATCTTGTACTAGGAAATAGAAAATAATGCTTTTAAAATGTCTCAAAAACTGCTCCTTATTATAACCTGGTAGGGATTAAAATGTAAATTAAATTTGACTCCTTAAAGAACAAGAATTTGCTGTAGGAATAGAACTGACCAAACTTTAGACCACAGATGAATGAGTTTGGTTCTTTGATCGATGGCATCCTCTCCCATAGTGCTTGAAGTTAATTTATTAATTAGTTAATTAATTAATATTTGACCCTGTAAAAACATTCTTTAGAATATTAACAAGGTCCCCAAATTAAAAGCAAACTCATTCCTCCTTTTTCTATCGCTGTGAAAAATATCCTTTTCCTCCCTCTTACCTCAATGTTAAAATGCAGAGCCAAGGTTTTCCAGAGGCAGAAAGTCAAAATCACATGGAAAGAGGGAAAAAAAGCATTTTAACTCTGTAGTAGTGGCCCCTTGCCCACTTTTCTGTTATCCAGGCTCAGCACAAAGCCCTCAGTCCCTTTGTTTCAATGGGACCTTGGTGGGAAGGATAGAAGATACCCAGCTTATTGCTCCCTGTAATGGACCGGACTCAAACAGGGAGTTCTGATTTAATTAGCTGGCCAATTCCTTAGGGCCTATTTGAATGCTAACAAGTAGTTAAAATTCTTTCCCTCTGCAACAGATCATTAATTGTTATTTTTTTCTTAAGAAAATTTTACCCAGGGTTGATACAGAAAGAAACTGGCTTGGTCTTTTCTTTTGCCAGTTAAATGCACCTTTTCTGGTACAGAATGTGATTTGAGTCATCTCCAGTGATTCCCATTGGCATCAGGCTTGTATAAATGCAGATTCTCATTACTCATTATGGACATTTTTCAAAAGAATTGGAAATTAAATGGTGAAGTAGAAACTTCCTGTTTTTAAACTTCCTAAGAGGATTTAAGGGTCATTTTATTAATATTTATTGAATTCAGGCACTCTGTTAAGGAACTTTGGCTACATTATCCTAGATCATTTCCACAAAAATACTCTTTAAGTTACTCTTATTCTCTGTATTTTACAATGGAAATAAAAGAGTTTCAGAGAAGTAAGATAATTGGCCAAATGTCACACAGCCAACCATACCAGTATGAGAACCAAAAACTTAAAGACTTCCTTTTTTTTCACTATATGGTACATTTGTGCTTACCCATTATACTTTGCCAATGCACAAATTTGAACTTGCATGTGACTTGGAAAAGCCTTATATACTAACTATAAAGATTCTGCCTTAAGATAACATCTCTATGTACCAATGCAGAAGATATCTAGAAACATGGAATGCAAGGACAAAAAGTTAATCCCAACTACTCAGGAGGCCCAGACAGAAGGATGACTTGAACTCAGGAGTTCAAGGTCAGCCTGGGTAACAGTGAGACCTGTCTCAAATTTTTTTTTTTTAATTAGTCCCTGAACAAAGGTTACTGGGTGACCATCCCATCAGTTCCATTTTTTTTTTTTTTTAAATAATGAGCAGCACTATGGCTAACTAGGGGTGATGGAGAGAACTCAGTGGACTCTACAAAATTTGTTCTATTGTGTTGCCATGACTGGAAGAGGCACAGGGCAATTCTTTCCTTCCTTTATTTTTCTATTTGTCTTAATATTAAAATCCTTTATCACCAGACTGAGTAGGATATAAAACTGAAAATTGATTAAAGTATTTGAATGATTGTGCCTTTTAAATGTAATTTTCAGATTACTTTTATGATAAATTTTTGACTCAATGAAAATGCTATATGTCATTTTATAATTTAGAAATAACTTCGACATAATTTTTATGTAGAACACTTTACAGATTTGCCAATATAATAAACCAGGATATTTGTCAATAAATAAACAAGTCTTCCAAAAATGGTATAATTTTAATTATTTTGAGAGTATTTGTTTACTGTCAAATGTCTGCTTTTAACATGTCATTAGAAATTTTCTAAGGACTTTTTTAAAGTATGGTAATAAATTACCTAGAACCTTCTTCAAAGTCACATAATACGATTAATACACATGAAATGATCAACGCCATGAGTTGATTTTTGGACCAAGGATGCTCAACCCATAATATGCATTTACAAATGCACTATAGTGTTTTCTTCAAATGTGAGGTAGAAAAAAGTGTCACTTTGCATATTGTTTTCTGATCAGGAAGAATGCAAATGCAGTTTACAGAAAGTGTCTCTTCTTAGGATGAGTTTATCTTTTGTATAAATAGCTTGGTCAGAGCTCATCTTCCATCTGTGTGAATTAAAGCAGAATATACCACCATGCAATGTTTTTGTGACTCAAAAATAACATATACTGACTGTCAGTTCCCCCGCCCCCAATATCCAGTGAATTGCTTTCCTCAGGGAACCGTGTCTAAGTCCTGATATGTGTCTCCAGTGTGTATAAACTCTGCTATTCAAATCTAATGCTGTAACAAAATGATTATTTTCAGAAAAATACAACAGTTATTTTTGACAACTTAATGGCATTCTTTAATCATCAATTACAGCCTCCACTCTGTTTCTACTGAAATAATGTTTAGTGTGTGTAGCCCATAATTTCATTTTTCACATGTCCCCTAGGTTTATATTTCCCTGCATTATTTACCTACTCTGTAATGTAAGGTGTCTTTAGGGATTTTCATGGAATGAAAACTCTTTTAAATTTTTGGTGATATTTTAAAGATTAATCTGTTTCCCTGATGGAAGCAGTTATAGAAGAAAAACAGAACCAATCCTGTTTCTCTTGATGAAATAGAGTATTATGAAGATAAAATTTGGCTATACTAATTCCATGAGAATCAACTCCCTCTTATTAATTAAATCAATTGCTTTTATTTATCATTTTACTGGCATAACCTTATTGAAAACACTATTAACAATCTTAGCAAGTTCAATTTCATAACATGGTATCTTTACAGCTTACTAAATACTCCCCTACAGGTGATCCTAGCTTGAAGTCCTGGGGCACACAGGGTCTGAGTGAAATCTGTCAGTGGAGAGGAGATGGGTGAGGATTATAACAGTTGAATTTGGTTTATGTGAATATGGGTTAGAGTCTCTCTAAATTAGCTGTGCTCATTTTGTTCAATTATTTGTATTTTCTCCCCCATTCAAAATGATTCAGCCCCAACCCTGTCATCTATCCACTGAAATGCACTTGCTTTAGGGATCTAAGTTATTTTTCTCCCCTTTCTCACAGGTCTCTGCAATGTCATCTCCTGTCCATTATTTTTTCCAGAACGTTGCCTTTTAAAAGGGGGTGCATGAAAAGAGTATTTGAGAGGTTACTTTCTAGAGTATGTGTCTTTACTAAGTTTGGTTAAATCTTATTTCAGAGTTTACTTCTCTATGGGGACTAAATTTATCTGCGATCTTCAATGCTGACTGAAATATATGTTTCTAGGGGAAATAAATATTTAAAAAAATTTTTTTTGATAATTCTTAGGGAAACAATGCTCCAAGAATTATTTATCTAGAAAACACTGCTTGAACTGTCAGCCAGTCTATTTATGTGGAAAGCTAATTTGTATGGAAAGGAAATACAATTCCTGGGTGATCAATACATCACTTGTTAAAATGCTAAGGACTCTGGCAGTGTAACTCTAGAAGATCAGGATTTGTTTGTCTTTTAGTTGAAATGGTATCATCTCTGTTTTAGAGATTAGATATGTGTGATTTCAAAGATGAAAGCCTTTTCCAGGTTGGTCCAAATGGGACGAGGTGTTAAGAGTGATTCACAAACTCCCTAAGTCTGTAGTCTCTTTCAGTAAGCCTTCATTCTGTATCATTCCAACTTGAAGTAAATGATTCTTTGCGTAATAGATTTTCCAAATTGTAAATATCTTCTAGCTTCATTCAATGCAAGGATAATTTTAGAGAATAGCACTATGTTAATCAGCAAATGAATAATAAGTGCAGAAATAACTACATGTGGAAACACCAATTAGTCAATAAATCTACTTAATTAGTCTTAATAGTTTCTTTTGCTCTTCAGATGCTATTTAGTACTTTAATGCTATTGCATGTGTATTGCATACTTTAAATATTTTATTTAACTGATGTCCTTGTAGATAAATTAAGGATCCTAATGATTTAAAAATAAATGTTGAATTAGTTCACTCCTAAAGGTATAGCTGGCAATGTCTTCTCCTAATTGCATTGCTTATGGCTGCATATGGAATGGATGATTTTTATTGCAAAATAATAATGTAATATGATTACTCCTTAATGGAGACCATTCTACAGATCTGCCAGGTGTTGCCCTTTTAGATATTTTTACAGCCAGGAATTTGGATTGACTGGAATTGCATAATCTCTTCCATTGCTATCAAATGAAATGTGGCTGTTAGTCTTGGATTGTCTCTTTTGCTGCAGAACAACAGATATAGTGGTACCCACCATTAGATTGAGATCAGGACCCAACTCTCCTCCAGTTTGTACTTGGCTATAGTCAGATAAGATAAACAGCCCTGGGCAAAACCTTCTTCCTGAAAGATGGGTCCTTCATGCTTGAAGGGTCCTCTTGGGAAGGATCCAAAGCAAGCAGCAACTAAAGGTCAAGCCATCTAGAATCAGCCAACTATTTTCTTTTCACCCACCCACCTTGTGACTGCCTATCCTGACATTTTGACTTAGATAACTGATTACACATTATCCCTAGATGCCATGCCTAGCCTCTGCTCAGAATAAACTATTTTCTAGTTTCTACTGCTGTATTTAAATGGTGATAAACTGAAAGAAATATCCGTAGGCAAATTCTATTTGTGGTATTGCTCAGCCCTGAAGGGATTGGCCTTTATTTCCTGCAAAGCTGTTTCAATAGATTACTCAATAGATCACTATGAACTTGCCTTGGTTTTCTCAGGATTTTATAGGACAATCTAGAAATTTTAAGATTAAATTAAATTTGAAAAGACAGAACAAAAAAAACCGAATACTGTGATTACAAATATGTTTTAAAATATGCATACAAAGTAAATCTAGAAGAAAATATTTCAAAGTGAATGCTTTTGGATGGCAGGGATTTGAAGATTTTATTTTTTCCCTTGTGTACGTGTCAAGGTTATATATTAAACATGTACATGTTTTGCATTGGAAAAAACTAAATAGCACAAAATATGGCAACACAGTCGTTTCTTTCTACTTAAGAAAGTTCTACAAGTCCTTTCTTACTCTTTTTTCCCCTATCACTTCTCTTTTCCCCAAAGAAATTAATATGCATGTGCACACATCTGTAAATAGATATACATGATTTTAATGTGTCGTGCCCCTCAGCTAGGTAACTTGCATATGTTTTGTCCAGGAGCTCCTCAATGTGATGCTAACTTACAGTGAATCTTTTTTTTTTTTTTAACATGTCTTGCCAATCATAAAGCTGATAACACTGATTTCAGTGTGCATCTACTCATGGAAATGGAAACTGGCCAAGGGGTTATTGTCACAAGAGAAAACCATCAAGCTTCTTTAAGATTCTTTCCAACTAATTGACTTCCCCAGAACCAGAAGGAACAGAAGATGCAATGTAAGTCTTCCATCAAAACATGCAGAGGGGCTGGGGTTGTGGTTCAGTGGCAGAGCGCTTGCCTCTCACACTGGGTTCTATCCTCAGTACTACATAAAAATAAATAAAGATATTGTGTCCATGTATAACTAAAATGATATTAAAAAAGAACATGCAAAGAACATAATTTAAATGAATTATATCATGAAGATTCTATCAGAAAGTCAAATTCTACTCTAGGATGTTGGGTATTTTCAACGACTAAACAGGAAGACATAGGAATAAGAGACTCACTCCTGAACTAAAAGCAAGTAGCAAGAGCTATTGTAGGTAAAGCAGTTTCTCCTGTCAACTCACTTCCAGCCTCACCAGAGGCTTTTCAGCATATTCACTCTGCCAGCACTCCAGATTTTCTAAGTGGTGTTAGAATGCAGCAAAATTCAGACCCATTGAAAAAGTTTGCCTTTATTCTGACATATTGTATTTTGTAAACTTTTGTATTTAAAACAATCATTGTTTAATTTGAAGGAATTAAAGAAATAATTGGAAGTCTCATCAAATTTTAACCAACTTTGATGAAAATTTTATCTTAGATGAGAATCTATGCTACCCCTAAGTGATAATATTGGACATTTTTCTCCTCAAACCAAGGTCAAGGTAAAGTCATATTTACAATTGGGAAATATAATGATGCTTAACTACTGGGAAATACAATGACACTTGATAGTAACAATCAAATGGGAAATAAAATGATGATTAACAGGAACAACAACAAATAGAAGATTGTAAATAAATTATTAGTTCCAGAATTTAGCTTGAAAATGTTAATACTTTTAGGATTTGAGAAACATTTTGAGACTTTATAATCCTTCAAACATCAATAAATTTTCATTTCCTAGTCTAGTTATTTTGGAAATAAGCACAGGTTCTGAAAAATAAAAACTGTATTATGCCATTTATAAACAGAGAATGTGGCTTCTATGAGAAGAGCAAGGAATTAAGGACCTGCAAAGAGGAAACCATTCGTAAATGATGCAAGTCTACCCAGTGCCTCTCCTGACAATAATTGGATTTGGTCGAATAGAGCTAAGAGTAAAGTGAGCATATGTTAGGTGATGGAGTAGAACTTGCTCTTTTCAGATTAAACAACTAATTATGAGTGGATAATGATGTGTGCAACCAGTAGTCACTGGAAATGTTTCCAATTCAGACCAACTACTAACATGAGTTCTCATGTATTTGATTCTACATACACCTTCCATCTTTGTGTATGTGTGTGTGTGTGTTTAAACTATTTTAAAACAACAAATGGATAAAATAAACTGTATTGATGTGGGAGTTTTGTAGGTAGGTGAAACTTTCTGTAAACACAGGATTTTATCTGCACCTGCGCTACTTCCCCCATACTTTGTCCCATAGTTTCAGTTAGCCTTAAATAAGATTTCCATACTGCATTTGTAATCTAAACAATTTTAATTCTTCCAGCCTTCTGGGTGTTGCTCTGTTCTTAACTCTCCAAATTAAAGAGGAAATATACCAAATTAATTTCATTAATGAAAGTTAATTTCATTATTCTAAAACACAGTTAAATAATTTTTCTTTACCAATTTTACCTATGTTTTGAGAACACACACCACAGTCTAGGAAACCAAACAAAACACCCCAATTTTAAGTATATTGTGAAAAATTATTTTTCATATGAAAAAAAATTATACACAGTAAAAAAAAGAAACTTAACTGGTGAATCAAATATTGAGTGTAAAGGTTTTATATTTGTGAGTTTATTTTTGAAGTCATTATTTCTATGAAATGTAATTTTCCCTGACTGAATTATTTTTGTAAGTCATTTTATCCACTAGAAGTTGTATTCTGTGTTTTTCTTTTTTGCTATTGTTCACATTTTTTAAAAATTTTAGATAAAGTTAAATGGTTTGCTAACTCACTGGTATGTTTCTAATTGGATACTCTCTGATTATCCTTGAAATGGATTATAATTCAGTTCTCTTACAAACTTTTCAAACTGTATACTAATTCTACAGCCTCTGAACTCAGAAAAAAAAGATTAAATATGCTGTTATCTCTTGTCTTGCCTTCAAATGAATGTAGTTAAGCTTATAAAAGTAAATAAAAATTAAAGAATTACTATAAAACAACCATGGATAAAATAAGTATTAATAAATTAGGTTTTTAAGACTTTGGGAAAGAATTTTGTAGCAATTTTTTTTATTCCTTTAGATAAATTATAGGAATTATAGTCTGGGATATAGCTCAGTTGGTAGAGTGCTTGCCTTGGATGCACAAGGACCTGGGTTCAATCCCCAGCACACCAAAAAAAAAAAAAAAAAAAAAAAAAGAAAGAGAAAAAAAGATAAATTATGCAGACTTTCATCTTCTACTTAAATATGATTGAAAGCTCTTTGCAATATGATTGCCAAGACCGTCAGACACAAATTAAAAATCATAATTATCAGTTTAGAATATTCTATACAAAAAGTGACTCAAGAGCGTATTCCTAGAAATCAAGCAAGCGATGCTGTCAAAGTCATAAACATGTCTAACTTTTTATTTTCTCAAAAATCATAGTTTGTATTAGTATCTTCTGACTCCCATAACAAATTACCACAAACTCAGTGGCTTAAAACAATAGAAATTTATTCTGTCATGGTTTTGAAGGCCAGATCTGAAATCCAGATGTCAACAGGGCAGCACTCTCTTTAGAAGCTCTAGGCAAGAATCCCTTCTTTGCCTTTTCTGGTTTCTGGTGGCTGTTGGTGTTCCTTGGAGACTTTTACCTTCTGCTCCTCCTCAAATTGCCCTTTTTTTGTGTCCGTCTCAGAACTCCATCTCTCTCTTACAAAGATATGAGTGACTGCATTTACATTGGCAATCAAGGATAAGTGTGTCCTAGGAATCTCCTTAATTTAATTGTCTTTTGCTTCATGAGGTGATATTTACAGATTCCCAGGATTTGACATGAATTTCTCTGAAGAGCCACTTTTGGCCTACTGCTCTTCTTTATTTCATTGTTCTTGAATGTTTGTGGGTGCCACTATTTGTAACTCAAAATACTTCATAATTCTCCCTCTCCTCATGGTTCTGTTCCTTTAGAGAACTCTGACTAAATATATTTTCAAGTTGTCACCATAAAACCAGAGTCTCAAGAGATATTTCTTATTTAATTAGATATCAAGATAATGTCCATAAGAATAAATAAGATGGACAGGAAGAACATTTTTAAAATGCGGAAGTGTGCAGTAAATATAGTAGTGAAATCTAATTAACTTGAATGTCTACCAAGATGGGGGTTTGGGCTTTCTGTGAGTTTGGCTTAAGATTTAGTCATATACAGTTTTAATATGATGGATATGGTTTGTGACAATGTTTCATTTGGGTACACTGACAGGGTCCCTGTAACAAGGGGCACAGCTGGCAGTTAGGGTCATTTATTAGCACCCAGTACTCATTACAGGGAGGAGCTCCTCTGAGCCTTGAAACATCAGTCAGCTGAGAGAACAAACCCTACAATATAAGGGAAGGTAATTCCCATTATGTATGGATCGTTGTCACTGACTCCTTGATGAATAAGCATCTTTTAGCCCTAGTAAGATTCAGTATTAAGAAAAAAAACAGCTATTAGAAACAAAGCCTACAGTAATGTTGCATGGAAAATCCTGTATAGTTGATAATTTTGTGTATTAATAATTTTAATTTTAAGATATTTTGCCTTTTAAGTTAATGGTGAATTTCAATATTGATTCCAATTTAAATTGTGAAACTGAGTATTAATAATTTAGACTTGTGGTTTCAAGGTCAAATCTCACTAGGTTAGTGTTCAAATTTAGAGTTTCTAGAGAACTTGACAATCATGCTTGATTTATTAAAAATATTCATGAGCATTTCATTTGTTAAGTTAGACAAGTACTTAAAAGGAAGTTAAGTGTATTAAATTTATAAATATACATTTAAGTGCTTAAAAATGTATAACTACATTTGAAAACAGGAAGAAATAATTAATCAAAGTTCCCATAGGAATAATTCTTAAAACTTGCTTGACTTATAAATAGGTTAATAAGTGTTGTAGGCTGAAATTAAAATTTTAAGTATATCCATGATCTTGATTATGTAACTTCAATAGTTTATTATCAAGTTTTAAAATCAATGCAACTTCTGACTGGTCTATGTATAAATGTTGCCCCCATTTGCCTTTGCTTTGCATTGCCTTCTGCTAAGAGCCAAGTATATGATGCATGGCATTTTTGGTCGAAAGGTGACGCCAGCTAGCCATTGAGATGATATGATTATGTTAAGATTTGCATTCATATGGATATTGGACTCCTGCTGTTCACCTAGGCCGGCTGGGACTCCTGGAGAGTTCCCATTGGTTGGGGAAGTACAGTAGGAGGGAGTTCCGGGGGAGGAGCTCTCTCTGCGGGTCCGGGAGGAGGCCGCGTGGGTGGAAAAAATCTTCCCGGGTGGTACCGGACATTGGCGGCAGTTTCAAAAAAATAAACTTTGTTCCTGCTTGAGTGGCTCGTGATTTTGTGCCCAGCCAGACTGCGGCAGCCTTCTATTTATTTTTTATTTTTAATGTTTTTATTTACACATTATAGTTATACAAAATAGTATAGTTCATTGTGACATAATCATTTATTCATGAATATAATTTGCTCCATTTCATTCCCCAGTGCTTCCTCTTTCACTCCTCTCTTCCTATTCCCTTTCCTCTCCTGGTCTTTCTTCTCTTTATTTATTTAGTTTTAATTAGTGCTTATAGATACACATTAGGTGCAATAAATTCTGAAAACTAAAGCACTTATTGAAAACAGCATTTAATATGGAAATTGTTGGCCACCATGTTACCCACAAAATTGTTTATCAGTCTTATAATGGGTAGTATCAATAATTTTCTATAAATGGCATCCTGCAGTTAAGAATTGACTATCTATAAGCTATCTATCTCTCTATTATCTATCTTGCCCTAGGCAAAATAATCATTTGGAATCAACTATTCAGAGTTATCCAATTAATTGGATGTAGTAATAAATTTTTTAAAGACTTGTTTCTAATTTCTATTAGATTAGCATGAGACAATTGGAAAATATATTCAACAAATATGTTACTACAAACATGTACTGCAAACATATATGCTATTCTTATATAGTGAGAATGTAGTTTTGAACACATTCTTTCCTTTCCAGATTACTAGATGTTTGACCTGATAAGTGGGTATTATATCAAAGCTAATCAAAGCCATGTAAGAGTATATTCCAAGAGTATTTCTGTCCTTGTTCTACCATCAATAACTGCAGAAAACCTGGCTGAGTCCTTGGATACCTGGATTACCAGATACCACTGAGAATCATTCTAGTCCAGTAACTTTATGCTTTCAGCTTGCTTTCTGAGTTCTTTGTTTCTGCTGTGGATGAGTGTCAGAGTCATTCTTTTTAAAGCCTAAAAGCCTCCTTAAGCCAGTAGCAAATTAATTGCAAAAATGTTCTCAAATGTACCCCTCTCTGTATCCATAACTTTTTAAATATGACTTTCTTTGTTTATTTGCTTTTTTGTTAGTGGGGATTGAATCCGGAGGTGCTCTGCCACTGAGATACATCCCCAGTCGTATATATATGAGAGACAGGGTCTCACTGCATTGCCCAGGCTGGCCTTGAATAGGGATCCTCCTGCCTCAGGCTCTAAGTCATTGGGATTGCAAGTGTGTGTCATGGTGCCCAGCTTGTAGTATGACTTTGCATCTGCCCCATCAAAATGTGGAGTCTATTTCCATTCCTTCTGAACCTGGATGCCATTGTGACTTGCTTTGGCAAACAGCACATGACAGAAGCAGCACTGTACCTCCAGGAGCATGCCTTGTTCAAAATCTCTTGTTCAAATTCTCCGAACCACGTGCCTCTACCCTGTAAACACACCTCAGATAGTGTGCTGGAGACACAGAACAGCCATCACTGCAGTTCAGGTTCACAGTTAGCCAATAGTCAAACTCCTAAGTGAGGCCATCCTGACCACCCAGCCCCACGCTGACTGATGTGGCATGAGAAAGGTTATGCCACATCAGCCAAGCCTGGCCCAGATCAGCAGCACTGCCCTGTTGATCCATGGGCTTATAAACAATATCAAATGCTCATTCTTCCAAGCCACCAGGTTTTAGAGTGGAGTGTTCTCAGCAATATCAAACTGATAAAACTCAACAGATCACTGTAAATATCAAGATGTCATCACTAGGAAGAGGCACCTTATTTATCCACATTTATCTTCCAATAGCAATAGTTTCTTTAAAAATTACTGGTGGATCAAAACAATTTCCCCAAGAAGCAGACGGTGTTATTCTACTTACAACGAAGTCCATGGTTTCATAAGTGCAGTGCTTTTGAGAGCACTTATGGCCACCTTGTAAAGATTCACATCCTAAAGAACTTATGGCTCAGTTGAGAGCTGTCCCACATATGTCTGTAGTCAGTTAACTTGGCTTTTTTTCCACTTCATTGAATTTGAAGAGCAGCCAGCATTTGTTCAGAAGCTACACACCATGGTCCCTCCTGCCTATAACCACAGCAATAAACTGGATAGCTTTTTGTTCACTATAAAAAGACTCTTTACGGAAAGATGACATGGTAACAATAAAATCACCACCTAGAGTGAGGCATATAGAACTTCATCAAGAAGCCTCAAGAACACATAAGAAAAAGCAATTCACACCCTCTACCCTGAGTAGAAATGACTAAAAATGCAACTTTATTGCCCAATCTCTGTCAACCCTGGAGATACAGGTTTTTTGATATTATACAGTAGTGCAGGAAAAGAGCTCTGGATGGGAAGCCAGAAAAGAGTATTTTTGTCCTTGTTCTACCATCAATAGCTGCATAAACCTGGTTGAGTCCTCAGATACCTGGATTATCAGATGCCACTGAGAATCATTCTAGTCCTTTATGCTTTCTACTAGCTTTCTGGGTTCTTTATTTCTGCTGTGGATGAGTGTCAGAAGTCAATGTGAGGCAGTGGAAAGAATTCTTTACCAAACGCTTTCCTCTCACATATACCAGATAATCTTGTAAAAGTTCTACCCCTCTGTACCTCAGGTGGCCTAACTGTAAAATGAGTGGTGTATTTGGGTAAGTGATCGCTTAGGTCCTTTCCAGTTTATAATGCCTAATTTCATAATGCCCCAAGGTTATATGTTTTCTAATTGATTTCTAAACAGATATTCTGACAAAGATTTAGACGCTTAAAGACTGGAGAGGACTAACAACCTGTTATTTGAGGAAATGCTTTTGATGCTAAGAAAAATGTCACCCACCACCAAAACCATGTCACTTGTGAAGCAATCCATTGTACCCCAGAGAGAGTCGGGAAACATGGCATACACAACAGATACTGTTAAAAAAAATATTCTGACAATTGTTTAAGTGATGAAGAAGACTTTATTTAGGACTATGGCAAATATAAATATTGCAATAGGGGAGAGAGAGATTTGGCTCAACGTTGATTTACAACAAGGATGAGAGGGGATTGAAAGCCAAGGAGCAGAGTGAGGAGGTTAGTAGATAGAACAGTACTCAGAGATGACATGAAGAGTAAGAGGATTGTTATGGTTTTGATGTGGAATGTCCCTCAATGTCATGTGTGTTGAAGACTTAGTCCCCAGTGCAGCAATATTCAGTGGTGGGCTTTTGGGAAGTGACTAGATCATGGGATTCTGACCTCATCAATGGACTAAGCCATTGATGGATTAAAAGTTTGATGAAATTATGGGAAGTGGTGAAAATTTTAGGAGACAGACTCTAGTTGGAGAAGGTAGGTCACTGGGGTGTGCTTCAGAAGGGTGTTCCTTGTGTCCACTCCTTCCTCCCTCTCTTCCCCTGCCCCTGTCCTTCCTGGCTGCCATAGACTAAACAGCTTTTCTTCACTACATCTTTCCTCCATGATATTCTACTTTACCTTAAGCCAGAGTAATAGTTGGCTGACCATGAACTGAAACCATGAACCAAAATAAGCCTTTTCTCCTCAAAGTTGCGTGTATCCGGTATTTTGATTACAACAGTGAAAAACTAGAACAGGAATGCCAGCTGATGGAAAGTCACAGGGACTTTGTCAACCAAAAACAGGGGATGAGGAACTTTATCAGATATCAAGGGTAGGAGGGCTCTCCTTAAACAGACTTTGTAGTATTCTTGCCAAAACTGGACTCAGCAAGGATGGACATAGAAGCCCAAGGTCAAGCCCCAGTTAAGAAGGGGATTTAGAGGACTTAATCAAAGTTTGGTCAAGAGAGAGCCTCTGTTAACTAAAATGGCCCAAAAGGTACCCCAGAACTGAAACTCTCAAGCATCAAATCCTTCCTACCACCCCGTCACACAGGAGCAAGGAAAAACAATTTTGGGGACCTTCCCTCCCCAAAGAAAACTAGACATAGACACATTATCATGGAAACATTTCTAAACATGGATTTTGAAAACCGCTGGTGAATGTATTACCAACAAAACCTGATCATATTCATTGGGCTTAAGTTACTCCCAAGACTAGAATGAGATGCCAGGTAACTAGAAAGCTATCACCTTGCAGAATGTGGGTATCACAATGATCCAAATGTCAGTAGGGCCAGATCCTGGACAAAATCTAGAATACAAAAATTTACCTTTATATGCTTCCATCAGTTAATCTGGCATACTTCATCTTTCTTTAAAAATCCTCTTGAGGACTGGGGTGAGCTCAGTGATAGAGTGCTTGCCTAGCATGTGTGAAGCACTGGGTTCAATTCTCAGCACCACATATAAATAAATATAAAATAAAGGTCCATCAACAACTAAAAAAAAAAAATTAAAAACCCTCTTGATATGAAGAACTAGGAACACTTTTACACAGTTGGTGGGATTGTAAATTAGTACAACCACTATGTAATCACTATGAAATCAGTATGGAGGTTCCTCAAAAGACTAGCATGAAATCACCATGTGACACAGCTATACCACACCTTGGTGTTTATCCTAAGGAATTTATTTGAACCCAGATTCAAAGTCAGCCTCAGCAACTTAGTGAGGCTACCTATTAAAATCATTATACTCTAGTGATACTTGCAAACCCATGTTTAGGTAAGCCAAACTCAGAAGGTTAAGGGTGGTATGCTTTCTCTAATATGTGGAAGCTAGGGAAGAAAAAGCTAAAGAAAGGTGTATGGAGGTGAAATCTCATGAAAATAGAAGGGAGATCAGGAGAATAGAAGAAAGGAAACAGGGGAAGCCAGAGGGAAGGGAAAGGGAAATGACTGGAAAATGATATTGGCCAAATTATATCATTATATTGTGTGCATGAATATGTAACAACAAATTCCACCATTATGTACAATTATAACGCACAAATAAAAATGTGAACTTTTTTTAAAAAAAAAAAAAAAACCTCTTGACTTTCTTCTAATGCCTTGCACTGTATTTGACAGTTAATGGGGTTGGGCCCAAATATACTTGATTCTATGGTTGGATTACATGGCATTCTGGCTTTGGGATACCTCCTACACACTTCCCCCTGCAAGCAAACAAAAGTTTTCCTGTTCTTTTACCCTAATGAACTGGAGCTCTACCTTGCCCCAGGTGACAACCTGGAATAATGGATTAATCCACTCCATGTTGACTAGTGTATATATAAGCTTTCTCATATATACATTATAGATATGTGAAAAGTTTTAAAAAATGAAAATTTAACAAAAAATTCAATTTTTTCATTTATTGTATTGTTCAGGAAGATGATGTTCAATATCAACAAGGACATAGTGTGACATATTAAATTGGTATAAAAATTTGCAATTGTGTACCAGGAAACTTAAGAGTTCATATAACTTTTAGTGCAATATCCTAAAATATCAGAAGAACAAGCTGGGCACATTGGCACATGCTTCTAATCCCAGAGGCTCAGGAGGTTGAGGCAGGAGGAACACAGATTCAAAACCAGCCTCAGCAACTTAGTGAGGCTGTAGGCAACCTAGTGAGACCCTGACTCAAATAAAAAGGGGTGGAGATATAGCTCCATGGGCTCAATCCCTGGTACTTAAAAAAAAAAAGAGCTGGGCACAGTGGAGCATGCCTTTTACCCCAGCTGCTTAGGAGGCTGAGGCAGGAGGATCCTGAGTTCAAAGCCATCCTCAGCAAAAGTGAGGGGCTAAGCAACTCAGTGAGACCCTGTTTCTAAATAAAATACAAAATAGGGCTGATAATGTGATTCAGTGGTCAAGAACCTGTGAGTTCAATTTCC
Organism: Marmota flaviventris; assembly: GCF_047511675.1. Lineage (NCBI taxonomy): Eukaryota > Metazoa > Chordata > Mammalia > Rodentia > Sciuridae > Marmota > Marmota flaviventris. The sequence goes on from NC_092500.1 coordinate 110,267,232, forward strand.
AGAACACCCCCCCCCCCACAAAAAAAAGAACAGAGATTAGCATAGTATCTTTTTGACACATCAGTGATTAAAACCACATATGTTTTAGAGGTATATTTTATAAGTAAATTTGCATACATAAATATATACATATAACCCAAATATATATGTACAATAAAACACATACATCTGGAAAAGGAAATTTTATATATCCACCAAAATTATATTTTTTGGTATTGCATTAAACAAAATTAAGTAATATATAAATCTGATTTTTTTTAAACTTACTTAAAAAATAAAATAGTAAAGGATATACCAAAATCTTGATAGTCATTCTCTGGATTAAAATGTTAGTGGGTAGTTTGGGTTTTCTTTTTTAACATTTTCTTTATTTTCCATTTAAAAAAAATGAGTATAATTTGATATAATGAGTATGAATTATTCTCATATAGTAATTAAAATTACTTTAAAAAATAACAACAAAAAACCCACAAAGAATTTAAAGAGCTCTATTAAAGACCACATGGATCAGATCTTTAAGGGTCAAGAAACCTACTGAAGATTCTTAAATCCCAGGATGCATAAGAATTTTCTACTTAGATAGTGGAAATAAGACCTTTATGGACTTGATGAGACCAAGATCTCCAAGCAAGCCACCCCCAACCCCTTTCTGCCTGGCACCTCTCATTGGAAGCAATTAGGGGAGATTAGCTCTAAACTAGGAATCCAACTGTATCTTTGCCGGCAGGAACCACTTCAGGTTGGAAAGCATGTCAAACAAGCATGCTGAACCACTTAATGCAGGCTGACGGTAAATCCAGCTGAACAAAGAGTACACACACACACCTTTTGTTGGCCCTCAGCCACTCAGCTAGTTTAGTCTGGACCTGAAAGGGAAACGACACACTCTTCACATTCAGCAGGGAAAGTCCTGAGTAGCTATAAGGAAATGGCTTCTTCTGAAAGAGAGAGAGAGAGAGCTCGCACCAGTTCAAGAGCAAACGTGAACTTACTACTTACTGTCTAGCAGGGAAACAGCTTTCCCTGGTGGATTATGATTTGTCCACCAGGGGCACAATTGCACCACTTGTGCTTGGGGTGTCCTGTGTCCAGTCATGCCTATAGCTCAAGGGCTGGATGTGTCTCAGTGGTATAGTGCTTGCCTAGTGAAGCCTTGAGTTTGATCCCCAACACTATAAAAATACATATATTCCTACAATCTTGACCCCAACCCACCAAGTTAAAAGTGGAACCATCCCATGCATAGTCCACAAGACTCTGAGTATGGTGTAAATCTTCAGAAAGATGTTTTCCGTTGATTTCAACCTTGAAACCTCAGAGCTTTGTAAGACTGATTCTCATTTATATGAGAATTCCTTGCATTTCATGTCTGAAATTCACGAATAAAATGCTACATTATCATGTTTTGAATTTACTCCTCTTGAACTGACTTTTCTTGTGGCAAAATACACACAAATTTTATCAACTTAATTAACATTTTTGTGTTTGATTCAATGGCATTAAATACAGTCACATTGTTGTGCAACTATCACCACTTCTAGAACCTATGCACTGTCTTCAATCCATTTTAACACATTAAGCAATAACACCCTGTTCTCTTTCTCCCAGCCCCTGATAGCTGTCATTCTATTTTCTGTCTCTATGAATTTGCCTCATCTAGGTACCTCACATGAGTAGAATCATACAATAACTTCTTTTTTGTTTGTGGCTGATTTCACTTATTTCAAGTTGAACCAAACTTTTGAAGTAATAAAACCTGTAAGCTGATAAGCCGTCAGGTAAGGTAATTTCTACTTATTTCCAGTTTCTTTGCCTACCCCTTCAAGGTCTCATTTGTCCAATGACTCCTTTTGAACATGAAGTTGGAAAGTCTTTTTTTGAAAACATGCATGTATATTCCCTGCCAAAGAAACTGGCAAGCTGAATCTAGATAACCACTTGGTGGGGATATTGCAGAAGTTTGAATGAGTCCAGCTTCAGACTTCCATTATACGGTAAAATCTTGTGACTCTTTCAGACAAATGCTTTTGTTTGTTTATTCATTGATTTATACAGGAAGTTGTCAGCGTTTCTTGAATGTAAATGATGAATATGTAAATGAGGCAATATGGTGATGATGATATCGATTTGGTACAAACCTATGTGGTGGAACCAGAATATTCCTTGTAGTTCTCAATAAGCTCTGATGGCTGGGAGAGTCTGGAGGACTGCCAGTTACCTACTTCAGTGGAGATTTTGGATTCTGGTGAAAGAATCCTTAATTTTGTCACCCTGTACCTATACCAGAAAAGTTTAACAGACTCAAGTGAAAGATAAGGGTAGTGAGAGTGCCTTCTGGAAACTGGTATTACTTAGAATATAACGTGAAGCTATCACACACTCTTGGAATTTGAGTAGGAGTGTCCGAAGTATACCCCTATCTCTTAGCAATGTTGTGGTTTTTAAAAAAAATATTTATTTTTTAGTTGTAGGTGGACACAATGCCTTTATTTTATTTTTATGTGGTGCTGAGGATCAAACCCAGTGCCTCACACATGCTAGGCTAGCACTCTACCTCTGAGCTACAACCCAGCCCACAACATTTTGATTGTGAGCAAGTCATTTTAAACCTTCTGACCCTCAGTTGCCTTAACAGCAAAATGAACATAAGAAATACTATGCCCCATGACTGTTTTAGAAATTAAGGGATTTTGCATGTGAAAAGTGTTTTGTATTGTACTTGGCACATAGAAAGCATTAGGAAAATTTTAAGCTCTCTCTCAAGTATATCCATCCTCACAATATAAATACCAGTGTGCAGCAGGCCAGCCCTCTACGTATAGCACCAAAATAAAGTCAGGGCATCTCCTGAGCTTCTCTATGATTGTGGCTGGGAAGGTGGAGAATCTGATTCAGAGAGATCATTGTGTTGGCTTGAGGGAGAGAATGGCCATTTTATCTGTCAACATAATAAATCTTGAAAGTCATCTAAAGAGATTAAATCCAAAGAAAACAGTCGTACATGAGTCAGGAATAAGAGCTCAGTATTTCTCTGGCTAGAGTTCATAGTAGAGCACAGATCAGGATCTGAGAGTCCCAGGAACATTCACTTCAGCTGCCACCTGCACAATGGTGGGTGGTTGAGGGGCATAGCATTCCATGGAGGGAATCAATAGCACCAGAGAGCAGGACAGGGCTTGGCAAACCACAGAGAGCAATTGTTGCATGGGCAGAATGAGGAGTATTGTGGAAGCCAATGAAAGGAAGGCTGACTGTAAAAGTAGTCAAAGTAAGTGGGGGTGGTGGAGTTGGAGTGGTGTGTGGTGATGTGGCCACATAAGGGACTTTTCCTAACCAAAAGCTTTGGGTAGATCACATATCCAGTAGGCAGAGTGCAAATACTGACAAGCCGACAATACTGAGGATGGTGGGATTTTTGTTAAACGTCCAAGAATGTCAATTACTCCACTAATTAGGGATGATGACTCCATGACTATGTCTGGAACCAGTCCAGGTTTTCAAAAGTGTGGTTGGGGAATTCGGGGTCCTACATTTAATTGTTGGGTTTTAAACAACACAAGAACAATAGATAACTCTTTTTTTTTCTTTCTTTGAAGAACTGGGTTTTCTCAAAACTTTTTCTGAATACTTTTATCTTTCATTTGTGCTCTTGCTTTTACTAAAAATTTAGTGATTTCTTATATCTGACTCATTTCTACATATTAGAATCTTTGCTTTCTAAATCTATTTAATGGGGAAGGCTCATAAATACATTCTTCTTAATTATTCAATGCCATGATAGATTAATCTAGGCCCTCTGAGAAGCAGACCATAGAAAGGGAATAAATGTGGAAGGATTTTATAGGGAAAAATGTCTTGAGAGAAAATTGGGAGGCAGCTGGAAAGGGTCAGGAGAGACTTCAGAGTTGCTAGTCTGATCCTGGTAAGGGAGAGCAGGAAGGAAGATAGGTTAGGTAGCATACTTCAGGCTGCAGTGCTGTATTAGCAATGTTTATTTGGTAAAATGCTATGGAATTCTAGAGTCAAAGCTGGCCTTTGAAGAATGCTCTTCCTGGGAGCAGACCGTGAGAAAAAATGGCTCAGTCTAAACTGATGGATTTCAGAGTGTGGCAGCTGAGCGTTTTGATCATGTTTTCTGTGGTTGAGTTTTCATGGTCATCAGAGGGGCATGGTCACCAGGAGGTTTCTCAACCTTTACACTATTGACATATCAGACTGAGTAAGTCTTTGTTGGGGGAGGCTGTCATGTGCATGCAGACTGTTTTGCAGCATCCCAATCCTCTACTTAGATAAGAGTAGATACGAGTAGCATCCCCTAGTTCAGACAATCAAACTGTCTGTAGATATTGCCAAATGTCCACCAAGGTTAAAAATAAATCCAGTCCTGGTAGAGAACTGCTAGACAAGGGAAATTTAAAGAAGCTTTCCCAAGCTTCTTAGGAAAATTATAGAATCACAGGAGAGGGAAAAGTATAAATATTTTAAATTACACACCATGATTGTTAAGAAAAATAATTAAGCTAGGAATTCCAAAGTGACCAAGACTATCCTACTTCAATGAAGGTTACAGACTCAATATGAATTTCTAGTCCAAGTGAATTTTTGGGTCTGAGCTGAATTTACAGTCAAATGTTCTACCCTAAATTTGAGGACACCAAAATAAAGTTTAAAAAATTAAGTGAATGCTACTTAGATTAATGTGCCTCATTGTAATGCAAATTCAATGTATGCCTCCTAATCTGGGAGATACATAAAAATATTTCCCATGTAATAATGTACACACATTGCAATGACTGGATGCAATGACTTGACATTTAATTCAATAGTTACACACACAAAATAGAAATTATGTTTAAGAATGAGTCAGATAGGGGTTGGAGACATAGCTCAGTTGGTAGAGTGCTTGCCTTGCATACACAAGGCCCTGGGTTCAATCCCGAGCACCAAAAAAAAAAAAAAAAAAAAGAAAAGAATAAGGCAGATAAAGTTTTGACAACAGATATCTCAGACTTGATTCTCAACAATCATCACAGTTAACATTCTACTTATGTACCATTTGTACAGCACAACTACATTCCTTTGAATGGCATTGGATATGGCTGTCCCACCCATTTGTGACCCAGATTCCAGCCACTTACATGTCACCTGGACTATTCCAATCATCTCCTAGTGGTCTCCTACTTTCTGCTTTGCTCCATTTTCCACAAAACAGCTAGAATGTCTCCTTTAAACAGAGTCTGACCTTAGTTCCTCTGTACAAAAATCTCCCAATCTTCCCATTTTGCTCACAGTAAAAGCAGACCTCTTATAGTAGCCAGGAAGCCCCTAATCCTTGCTATTCCACACAAGGTCTGGAGACCAGCAGTGGTAATGGTATCACCTGGGAGCATGGCAGAAATGCAGACTTCAAGCCTACCTCAGAACTACAGAGCCAGGCTCTACATTGTAGCAAGATCCTTTCAGGGTTTTGTACGTATAGTGGGTTTTAGAAGTCGGGGTCTAGCCTATGGTTTCTTATCTAACCTCATCTCCCTCTACTTTCTCCTTGCTCATTTTCTGTGTCTAATTGGGCTTTTGTGGACACTGAAACTAGCAGGCATGCTCAAGTCCCAGGGCTGTTTTGCTGATCCACTCATTCTTTAATAACCTTCAGCTCCCTGCTCTAAGGTCACCTCACCAGAGAGGCTTTCCTGACCACTGTCACTAAAGCATTTTTGAGTTCTTGACACTGTCCTGACCAGGTCAGTCTCCATCATGCATTCTACCTTATCTTAATACAGAGCATTTACCTCTGTCTACCATCTTGAATATTGCTATATATTTTCCTTGTCTGTCTCCAGGTCTGTGGGAACAAATTCTTTCTGTGTCATTTTGCTCATTGCCGAATGCCCATATCCTAGAACAATGTCTGACACAAAGTAGGTTGCTAGTAAATCATTGTGGATAGATGTGCAACTGAAGCATGTAGTCCTATGAGACAAATTCCCTGGAGCGGAAGGAGGTGCCACAACATGGAGGCTAGAGTTCATCTGATCAGCTGGTACCATCCTGGCCACTTCTGCCTGACATCTGCTTTGTCATTGTGTGATGCTCCCTTCCAAGCTGCCTGGAAATGAACTGGGACCAAAGGCAAGCATCTGGCTGTGGGGTAGATTCTTTTCGTTAGTCGAAGGATAAGCCCAGATCAAGCAAAGGATTGAGAAACAAAGCTCAAAGATGCCGCTCCCCTTCTGGCACAAGGAAGGATCAAGCTGTGCATTTAGTTTAGAAGATTTTTTTTTTTTTTGAAGAGGAAAATATCCAGAGTTTCCAAAATGCATGGGATTTTGTTTTTCCAGAGAAAGATTAATCTTTACTTCTTCTAAAAGGCAACCTGTTTATACATTTGCTGGAAGATTTGTCTGGAAAAAAATTAAAATAGGAGGACTTGATTTGACACATCTGGAGCAGATGGGCATGTTTTCTTTGGCTTCCTGGGGATGTTTAAATTGGGGTTAAGACGGGAAGATGGTAAAATTGCCTGAAGACTCAGGTGGCTGGGAACAGACTAGTATAAAATGTGGGAAAAGGAGCAGGAATGAAACATAGCAGATTCAATCATTAAAAATCTTTCACTTCCTCTTCTTGTCAAAAGCTATGTTGTAAATATTAATGGGAAGATAGGTAGTGAAGTCACAAAGAGAGTATGTGAATACAGGGTTGAAGAACAATTTGTGAATAAGAATATTTTGCTTAAATCTATCCCTGAAGGCTAAACAATGTGTCCTCAAGGATCATTAGTGAGAAGAAAATCTTCTCTCTGCCTACCTCATACTCACCCTAAATCTGATTTATACCAAAGCTTTTCACACAAAGTATTCTTGTCTTGAGGACAAAGCCAGTCATAAGGGAAAGCTGCAAGTGTAGGATTTTGAATGGAAAGGAGAAACAGGTGGCTGAGAAAGTTTTTGAGCTGCTCTAAATATAACTGAATAGAGAGGAGAGCAGACTAGGGAATTCAGCAATGAGCTCTTGGACCCCTATATAGCTATAGCACCAAAGGTGACTTGAAATGATCCAATGTCATTGTCTTACCCAGGTTTCTGGCTTTCAGCTGGGTTTCATTTCTTTTCCTTTCCTTTTTCCTAGGCAAGTGTACAAATTTCAAGGGTTTTGAATTCAACAAGAAGAGATGTTGTAAAAGAAGAACATGAAAACATTGACCCCTTATTTTAGGACAAGTGATGCTTAATTTTCATGCACAAAATTATCAGTTAACACTGTGCATTGTCCTGATGACAGGAGACAAGTGGGTATAAACAATGGGTTACTTCTTATGTGTTAGAAAAGTGCTACTGCAAGTATAATAACATTGGCCACCAAATCCAACATAATTCAGTGAGTAATGTTGAAAAACATTCATACTTAAGGATTAATTTTTCCGCATTCAAGTGTCCAAATTGCCACAAACTACTTAAAAATCAATATTCAACTTTTATAAGTAAACAGCAATGATTAGGAATTTAAAATAATTTTACATCACATTTCAAGATACTGCTTTAAAAAATGGTATCCAATGACTCAAAGATAACTTTTAGTTCTTAAATCTCTCAAAGGTGCTTTAATTAAACATGGACCAAACAACACGACTCTCTTAATATACAGCAATACCTCTGCAGTTTAGAACCCCTGCCCCCACAAATAAATCAGCCTTCAATTTTTAAAATATATTAAACGACTTTTCTGGTAACAGCAAGAAAGAATAAACAAATTGCAGTGGTTTACAAATAAAGTAGGTGGGAACTTTCTGTCTCTCTTTGGAAGATATCCTGACAATTTTTTTTTCCCATTTTGATTGTTCTTGTGCCAGAAAAAATAACTGCAAGTATTCCAAAACTTGGGAGGGGGTTGAGAATCTAATAGCATTTCTAAATTGCTTCCAAAAACTTTTAAAAGATGAGCTTTGGAACCAGAAAACACTCAAAAGAAAACAAGTCTAAATCTGCCCCATAGCCACGAAGCACATATGCAACTCACAGCAAAGGATGTGTGCATGAATATATGAGGGTGGAATCTGGCCACAGCCAGACTGATAACATGCTTAATCAAATGGATCATCATTCTGCCTCCATGGGTTTTTTCTTCTGACTTTGGCAAATTTATGATAAACGAGTACAAATTCGGCCAGCTAACTCTCTAGTCTATCAACAGGTTCATTATTTTGTCAATCAAAACACAACTCTCCACCTCTCTAAACTTTTAACAAATATGCTTCTTTTCAATTGAAAATTTGCTTATGAACCTTTTTTTCCCCACCAAATAATTTGATTGAAGTCCCCATCAGGTGTTTCTAGTTTCTGCAAAGGAATTACAGATTTAGTTTGTTGGGAACTGCTAATATTTTGGGTAAAGATAGCTAAGATAAGAGTTACCCCTTGAAACATAGTCCAAAAGGAATACTGGTGTTCTTATCAATAATGGATGGCCTCCTGGGACACAATCAGGGTGTTATAGGGTAATTTATGAGATCTGGCATCTCCCCTTCTTAACCTCTTGCTTTCAGCAGCACAGAATCTCTATCTCCTTGCACCCACCTTAAATGGCAATGTACCTGTGCCACTGAATCTCCACACTGTGAGATTCCAAAAGATGGGGACACATCTGTCCACATCTGAAAAAAGGAGAGCAAGACTCACGATGAACATCACAACTTGGGTGAGGGAAATTTTAATACAGGAGAAAAGGGAGTGTTTTCTCTTTTAAAAAATTACCTTACACTTTTGGGATTGTAGTTAAAAAAAAAAAGTCCAGCCTCTTCTACCCCTTCCTCTCATCTCTGAATCCCCATATTACTGGGCCATGCCCAAAGTTCTCATACTTCCATTCTTAAATCATTCATAAATAATTTACCTAGGGCTGGAATAGAAAGGAAAAGGGAAAGTGTGGGATTGTGACAAGAAGGAAAAAGGGAAGATGTTCAGGAAAAAAGGACAAAGAAACCCTTCAAAATATTTGACCTACTTATCTACTTTACAGCTTGCGAAAACTGGTCTTAAGCCAAAATACAAAGACCTACGTTATTTTAAAATCTTTTTTGTTTTTATTTTTTTGTCCTGGGATTGAACCCAGTGGCACTTTACTAATGATCTACAGGCCCATACCTTTTTATTTTATATTTTGAGACAAGGTCTTCCTAAGTTGCTGAGGGTCTAAATTGCTGAGGCTGGCCTCAAATTTGCAATGCTCCTGCCTCAGTCTCCTATGCTACTAGAATTACAGTATTCACCCTGCACTTGGCAAGACCTACTTTATTTTAAGGATAAAAGAAGGGATATAAAAAAAAAAAAAAAACACCTAGATCAGATGTAAGGAGGAGAGGGAGAATACCATTGACAAGTATCTGGATCACACTGATAACTGTTTAACAATTGGATCACAATGTTTCAAAAAGAGGGAAAAGAGAAAAGAGATTTATCACATTATAGGTTGATTTCTAGTGTTTGCCAATTTCTATGGTATCAATGTTCTCCACTAGCCAACATGCTGTCAAACACCAACATGCTGTCACTGCCAATGAATTAGGAAGACATGCATATGACTGGCTTTGTGACTCAGGATAAATAAGCCATAATATATTATTAGAGACCAAAGTTATCTTGGACCTTCATGTTGAAATAGTAAAACCCTAGAAATAGTAGAGGCTCTTTAAGAATGACTTGTTGAAATGCCATTCTGTAACATTTATTAAAATATGTTTCAGATGATGTCCACATTTTAAGGATGAAATTTAGAATTTCCAAACTTTTGTCTTGAGGAGTTGTGTAAATGTGTGTCATCCTCTGATATGGTTTTGTCTCAATTTTAATTTATCTGTTTTTTTATTTAAGTAAGTGAAAATATTCTATGATGCAAGAATAAGAAGTTGCAAGTTAAATAAATAAATTTAGAATCCACAGTAATGTACTTTGTATATCATGCATTTCATAATTCCACAGCACCTCCATAAAGAGCCTGAGGTGGCCTTTAAGGATGGCTTAGACATTAAAAAAATATTTTTTAGATCCTTCATGACTCCAAATTGCACACTATTAATAGAAGAAAGAAACAAAATATCTGATTATCTTCAACTATCTGAAGCATCCAAGATCAGTTAGCATTCATGTTTACATATAATCTTATCATTTTATTTTTAAGCCTTCATAGTAAATTAAAATGTTCAGAATAACAGTGACATTTAACATGATGGATTTTGTGTCTCATGTGGGTATTCTTAAGATATTTGTTATGTGCATGCATTTATATATGTAAAAAATTATATATTTCTTTATAAGAACAAGATACTAATCATTTATAAGGGATAAAGGACAAGCACTCTGGATATAAATTACATTCTAGTCACTTTTGGTTCTCCTGCTATAGAAGCAGTGGTTGTTATATTACTCCTCATGCAAAACATGCATTTTATTATTAAACACTTTATTATGAGAAAAAGAAACAATAAGCCCTCAATAAATGTTTGTTTGTTGCCTATCTGCTTATATTATGGAATGAATCAATTATGTGATTTTTTAAAAAAATATTTTAGTTGGACACAATACCTTTATTTATTTATTATTATGTGGTGCTGAGTATCAAACCCAGTGCCTTGCACATGCTAGGCAAGCACTCTACCACTGAGCCACAACCCCAGCCCCTTATGTGATGTTTTAATAAGGAGTTCCTGTTCACTTCCTATTGGTCTGGTAGACTATGGAATTATGAATCTAGAGGGTAAACTCCTTCACTTTTTTCACTACAGTTTCATTTCAAAAGATTCCAGCCTGGCTCTGACCCAGAGAGCTCCTCTCGCTACCCTGGTCATTGAACTCCCCAATTTCCCACTGGGTCTCAGTTACAGTAGGCAAAGAGAAGTCGCCTGCCGTCCGTGCTCCTGAGGGACCTGGACGCTTCCTGTTACAATGAGCCACCATGGGAGAGACTACAAGCACATCAAAAGCATGACCTCTAGGAGAATGGCCACCAACAGGCAACTGAAAATCAATGGAAAGCATTCAGATACCTCAGGTGTTCACGAACTTTTTAGAAATAGTATACACAGGCTTCTCCACAGTTGCTAGAATCTAGGGCTATTTAATTATCTTTAGCACTGATATTTAAAAACACAACTTTACCCTCCTTTAATTTTATTTTCAAATAGACAAAGTCTTCCCAAATGATTTTTGATTATTGAAATATTTACAAGAAGAGGAAAAAATGAGTATTTCACAAGGTATTTAAAAAGGCATCTTTGTTTATGGTATTGAGACAATAATGGGCATATTTAATAAATATTTGGAAAAGGAAGGGAGGGAGGAAGGAAAGAAGAAGTTAATGTGTGATTTTAGTTTCTGAAATAAATTAGCTAATGACTATGATAGTGTGACCTTACTAGGGCTCCAGGCTTCCTAGATTATTTCATCCAATGTGCGGTTAATGATTCATCCTTTAGGTGGCATTTTAATACCAAACCTCCAGGAATGAACTGTCCCTTACTCTTCATTGGCTCTTCTTTAGTGGCTTGCACAGGATTGGTCAGATCATAAGCCTCAAAAAGACTTGTTGAGTTAATGAAAGATTCTGGATATTAACAACTAGAATCTAGAACATAGTGTGCAGAAATTTCAGAAGGAAGGCAATGCCTTGGAAACTCAGTGGCAGTGTTGAATATTGGCCTCTTAGTAACTACCCCAGATTACAAAGTTTTTGTTTTTTAAGAACATTAAAAAAAAAAAAAAAAACAATCCTCTATACCATGATTACCAGGTAATCTCTCTCACATACACAGGGGAGGGAAGAGGTGATTAGCATGTTGAAATTTAGAAAATTCAACATTTCCTTTAATACTCAGATGTTAGGCAAATAAAAAAGTAAAGCAAGCACAGCATAAAGCACTCTCCAAAGCAGATAATCATGTTTCTTTAGTGATTGATTTTTTAGTAAGTGTATCAGGTTGTTTTTAATTACTGTATAACAAATTACCATAAATAGAATCACTTAAAACCACACACATTTATTATTCCACAGTTTATGTGGCTTGGGAGTCCGGACAGAGTTGAAACTAGATCCTTTGCTTAAGGGGCTCACAAAGATGCAATGAAAGCTCTTGGCCAAGGTTGCACTCTCCTCTGAGATGGAAGGACCTGCTGCTTCCTTGCTCATTGGATTGTTGGCAAAATTCACTCCTTGGTGGCTCTCAGCTACACGTCTCCCACCCCAGATTCCTAAAGGGCACCACCAGTTCCTAGCCATGTGGGGTTCTTCAACATGGCCATTTGTTTCATTAAAGCCATCAAGGAAAAGGAGGGTGCCAGGAAGACATCCACCGCAAACTTATGTTACCTAACCACATAATCACATATGTGTTGTCACAGAGGTCTGACCAACTCTGTAGTGGCACACTGGCAGGAAACAATGAAAGGTCCTGCTTATATTTTCAAGGTCAGGGCATCAGACAAGGGGAGGGGAATCACCAGGAATCAGGGATTATGGCGATCATTTTCAGAGTGTGTTCACCACGGAACACAATGATATTGAATTACCCCCCAGAATTCCATGGAAAAATGTTTCACGCTTTCTTATGAAACCAGTGAATAGAGAGAGGTTTAACACAATGAAGGGTTAAATGTCAGCCCCATTTTAGGAGAGGAGGGAAGAAATGCCTAAAAGTGAGATTACCTGAATTATCCACAAATAAATGACAAACGGAACCCCAAACAGAAAGCATCACAATGTATGTTCCTGATGTAATCTTGTACAACAAGGACTCAGGTGATACTTGCCCCTTTATGATGGTGGCTGCCATAAGATCTGCATTTTACCTTCGTTTAGAATAAAAAGCTTGGACTGATTTTCTCCTATACTCAAAGGAAGTCTCATCTCTCTCTCTCTCTCTCTCTCTCTCTCTCTCTCTCTCTCTCTCTCTCTCTCTCTTTCCTTTCTTCACTACTGGGGATTGAACTCACAGGCACTCTACTACTGAGCTAGATCCCCAGATTTTTTTAAATTTTTAACTTTGAGACTGAGTCTGGCTAGGTCATGAAGGATGGCCTTGAACTTACAATCCTCCTCCAGCCTTCTGAGTAACCTGGCTCCTTCATGGGATTACAGGTGTGTACCACAGTGCTGGTGAATCTCATTTTTTATTCTTAATTGTGTTTGCTATCCTGTGTTCCTGTAAGAAATGATCAGGCCCCTTTGTGGAAATTTGGTATCTGAAAGACCTCATTTGAAAGGGACAGCTTAATCTAAGCTGGGGGAAAGTTTACTTTTTCAAATTGCTTTATCAGCAATACAATTAAATGGCACATTTCTCCATAGAGTAGTGGATTCCTTGCTTACACTCCATTATCTTTTACAATGAAATTACAAAATGGGGCTTACAGACCATTGTTTGGGATGATCATTTTACATGACAGTATAAAATCCTTGGGAAGAATGTTATTTTAAGAATCATAATTCCCTACCAAATTTGGGGCTGAAACATAATGCCTTAACAATCTTCAGCTTTGTATTACACCTGTCTTCAACAACAACATCATATGGAGCTGAAACACTATCATTTTGTACTTCTTAGCTTCTTAGGAGCTTTGATCTATCTAGGCTGACAGCCACCTTTCTTTTTCTCACAGTGACATTTCTCAATGCTCCTCTCCCAAAACTAGGGAGCCCATTTTCCTAAAATATCCAAATTCTGGGTCTAAGAAATGGCTCAGTGGCAGAGCACATGCATTGCATTCACAAGGTCCACAGTTCAATCCCTAGCAGCACTAAAGAAAGAGAAATAGAAAAACAAAAAGAAAAATAAATTCTGTTCATAGATTATGCTATGGTTTGGATTGGAAATATTCCCAAAAGATCATGGGTTAAAGGTTTGGTCCCTAATGCAACAGTGTTCAGAGGTGGATAGTTTGGGAGATAGTTAAGGTCTCTGACCCCCATCAATGGATTAATCCATTTATGGATTCATAACTTAATGGGCTATTGGGAGGTAGTGGAAACTTTAGGAGTTGGAGCTAGTTTGAGGAAGTAGTTTGCTTTAAGTGTGCCCTGGAAGGCCATATTAAAACCTGGCCCCTTCATCTCTCTTTGTTCCCAGCTACCATGAGGTGAATAGCTTTGATTCACCACATGCTCCAGCCATGTTGTACTGCTTTGCCACAGGCCCAGAAACTAAGAGCTAAGTGACCATATACTGGAATTTCTGCAACCATGAGGCAAAATAAATCTTTTCTCCTTTTGAATTACCTATCTCAGGTATTTTATAACAGCAACAAAAAGCTAACTACACAAATAGTTTGGGAGAATCAAAAGTCAAGGTAAAATACAATTGTCTTGGCTCTTTTGAAAAATTTATATGAACTTGTTGGATATTAACTCTTTTTGGAGTTTTGTACAGGATTGCTGTAAGAATATATGTGCTACCTCAAGGACAAGGACTTCCAGGCAGTAAGCATTCCCTCCTGCATCACTGGTGGGATTAATCCTTTTGGTTGCTAGTTTCATATTTCATAAGAAGGCTTTCAAGTCAAACCCAAGGATCCTTTTCTACTCCTACACAGCAATGCATACTGTTGAGCAACTCCCATTTACACATTGTTCAGAGTTTCCATCCAAAAGGTCACAGACTTCTACAGATGAAATATCAATGTTCCCTTTATGCTGAGACATTGTTAATGTACCTTGCTTTTTATTTTTTAAAAAATCCTCAAGTTACCAAATGTCTAAGTGTGGTTTTGGTAAGTATCACACACACACATTAGTCAATGTTTATTGATGGCAATTTTAGATGATAGAGTCGAAATCTCTGTCATTGTCACACAGTAGTATAGACATTGCAATGTCTGACAATCAGGAAAAGAATTTGTTTCTTTGGCCACCCAATTCTTTCATTCCATATTTCTCCTAACCTTTTGCTTTGCAAGTCTGGGCAGACTTTAAAGCCTGTCAACAGGTTACTTCCTCCATGAAGTGTTTCTAAAACCCTCCATTCAGGATTCTTTGTTTTTCTGTAATCTGAAAAACTGTATATAGTTTCCCCCTATCTGTAGTGGATACTTTCAAGACCCCTACTGGATATCTGAAACCACAGATAGAACCAAAATCTATATATAGTATTTTTTTTCCTATACACATGTGCCTCTGATAAAATTTAACTTACAAGTTAGGCATAGTAAGAGATTAACAAAAATAACTGATAATAAAATAGAATAATTAAAACAACATACTAATACTGCAACAGTCAATCTGACGACTTTGTAATCTACTAAATGACTAACAGGTGAGTAGCATATACAGTGTGTATACACTGGACAAAGGAATGATTCATTTCCTGAGTGGGATAGAGCTGGACGGTGTGAAATTTCATCACTCTCGTTAAAACAATGCACAATTTAAAATATACAAAGTATTTATTTCTGGAATTTTCCATTCAATGTTTTCCAAACTCTGTTGACAATAGGCAACTTAAATTTTGCAGAGTAATACTACGAACGAGGGGTACTTCTGATTCGGACTCATTGTTACAGTACTCATTCATTTTCATCCATTAAACAGTCAACTTTTTATGTCTTTTTCAACTGCATTATAAATTCAGTGAAAATAGCATTCAGCTTATGTTTTCTGTCTTACCAAAGTATATTGCAAATTGCAGACCCTCATTACCTAGACAAGAAATATCTCTCAGTTCTTTTGATCACAGAATCTTCTCCAGTATCTTGAAAACTGGTTTGTTTATATATGACCACAATTATGAATCTTGGAGTTAATCAGATTTCCTCTCTTTATTTTGCTTACCAGGAAGATTGCTTTAAGTTAGATCTCCCCCCCCCCCCCCAGTGTTTGATGGCATGTGCTTTTGTGCATTACTCTTACCTCTGGCTTTAAGGTTTTCTTTTCTTTAAAACAAATTTTTTAAAAAATTCTTCTTCCCTAAAACAAATGATACCCCCAAATGATTACTTACTAAATTTATTTTATGTCATTTATCTGAAAAATAATTCTTCTTACACAGGAATTTTCCATTGCTGGGTAAACTCTAAAAAAGAGGTAGTTATTAAAGGATGCCAACCTCTGAAACCTAAAAAACCCTTTCTTATGCATATGAATGTTTCCCCCATGATAGTTTGTTATTATTAAAATCATCCAAATAACAGGCTGGCAAGTCCCGTTCGTTCTACAGTTGGTTTTAAATTCCACTTTTATATGTGTAAATGAGGGGTTAGGGCTAGAAGAACTCGAGACTCCTCCACTCCTAAGGTTATATGATCTTAAGCGCCCTTAGCTCTCCCCTTCTTCCTACCTATGTTGACACAGTCCTAGAACATCAGGAAGGAGGTTTGAAACTTTCAGTAAATCTTTCAAACCCTTAGATTTCATTCATTAAATGTTAGTTGGTATTTCTACACTAATGAAAAATTAAGAAAAAGTTTCTGGGAGAATTTGACAGTGTTGGAATTTATATAAAGTCCACCAAGGATAATCTCAGGATTTTCTAAAGGAGTCAGTTATGTGAATGTGTGTATGGGGACAGATAAGAAAAAAAATATATCTATATTTAACTAATCAAATATAGAAACAACAAATGAATTGCATATAAAAATAACTAAAGATTTCCTCTTTGATGGTTAGTCATTTAATTTTAAATCCTTAGAAAAGCTACTAAGGAGAAGACAAGACAAATCCGGCAAGGCAAAAGAAGAGAACAAAAAGGGAGGGGGGTTTGTCGAATGAGAACAGCATGTGGGGTGCTCCTGTTGATAGTGCATTCTGCCATCACACTGCTGCATTTCCCCAGTGCCCCCACATTTCCTGAACATATTCTAAATGTACACATGCATGTCCCAGAATGCCAGGACAAGATGGCAGCACACAGGCTTTGAGGTCTCCTGCCATCTATTTCCTGGCTGTGTAACTTGGGAAGTCTCCTCATTTATGACTAGATTGTTCACTGTAACATAGAGATGATAGCAGTTTGCATATCTCATAGCATAACAATGAAATGATATGATATATTTACAATGTGGGGAATAGTTTCTGTCCTTCACATACTCATCTAGGGATTGCTCCATCAGCCATATATTGAAAATTGGAATGATACAGAGAAGACTAGCATGGCCCCTGCATAAGGATGACACTTACTCATCCAGCACTTATTTAGGAACAACCATTATGTGTCAAATGCTAGTCTAGACACTTGGAATATGTCCATGTGCAAGACATAGAGACCACAGTGAAGCTTTTTTGATATGTATTGAAAAGGACCCATTAACGAGTGGTCTAGGGAAGGCAGTGTCATATGTAAGCTTCTTTAATACAGTATTTAGTGAAAACAAAAATTTGGAGAAAGACCTGTAGGAAGGAGCCAATGACTCTTATCTTGGCAAACTGTCTCATGTTTTGGAAACAGCAGGACTTGGCCTATCTTTTATTTGGATGTTTTCTAACCTATTCCTGTACCCTCTTAACATTTTCAAGATTTGAAGTGGAAACAAATAATGCATAAACAAAGTAAAACTGATTATTACAAACAAGAAAGTCTCCTCATTTAGAACTAACCTCTTGTGACAAGTTGTAAACATGTTTTCCCACTTTTCCAAGTTGTTTCTTAGAAACTTAAGGTAACGCACTTTGTGCTAGGTTTTACAATCAAATGTATATAAATCTATACTGCTTTTGATAACATTTACTGTCATTTTGCAGAATGAATTAGGTTTTAAAAAACTCGCATAGTCTCAAAAGGGGAATGTTCCTTGTACATTAGATACGAAACGAGGTGTCAGCAGCAGGTGTTAACAGTTTTTTAGCTGCAAATCATCCACAAAACTGCTAGTCATTTGAAGAATCCTGATAAATTCTATTTCTAACACTTGCTTTCACAATTTCAGCATTTTTGTTTTGGGGCCTCCTTGCTCTGTAAGTGCAAATAAGTCAGACTCTTCTGCAGGCAGTATATATCAAAGAACTATTTAATTGGAGGTTGTTTTGGAAGTCTTATGAGGAGGCAATCCTACCTATACCAGAAACTAAGATAAATATAGGACTTAATATTTCATACTCCACATTGTTCAGGTTTTATAAATTTTCCAGATGACGTAGGTTTTCAGGGTTTCCCCTATTTGGTATAATACTGCATCTAAAACCTCTGTGTGTCAGGTGGATTATGTTCACAGGAATCCTACATGTTAATAATTATTCTCATTTATTATAGACAGGGAATAGTTACGAAGAGCTTATATAACTTTGTAAGGGTCCTCAATGGCAGAGCTAGGACTTGAACTTAAGGACATCTGGCTCCAAAGCTTGGGTTCAGTGAGGACACTGTAACCGAGTAAGGCTCAGAGCAGTGTGTGCTCAGGGGCGAGAATTCCAATGAAATATACACTTAATAATATTGACAAGAGAAGGAATATTCTGAAATAGAAAACTATTAAAATACATTAACATTTATTATTATACAAATTATTGTATGCCTATATTCACATAAGTCCCAAATTAGGGAATATAAAATTGGGAGCCTGGTTTTGCTTCTGAAATAAAAATGTCTAAGGTAATCTTTTCTGGCTTGACTGAGGAGGTGTTCACAGCACAGATTTTGGGCTCTTGCTTCCTAGAGATTCTGATTCCATAGATCTGAGGTGGGGAACAAGCATGTATATTTTACAGATTTTCCTCAGGTGAAGCTGGTATGTAGCTCAAGTTGAAACGCAAAGAAAGGCTTAAGGATATTTAATATTCTGCAATAATTCAACTCCTGTATTTTGTCAATAGTGTCTAGTTAAAAAAGGCTAGACGTAAGGCCTTCCATGTTGAATTATAGCCCTTCTATCTGTATTATTAAAAACACAAGCATACACACACAGAAACAGGAGCATAGGTGGAAATTACCCTTTAAAAATCATCATGCATAGTCAGGCATGTTGGCACAGGCCTGTAATCCTAGTGGTTTGGGAGGCTGAGGCAGGAGGATTGCAAGTTCAAAGCTAGCCTTAGCAAAGCAAGGTGCTAAGCAATTCACTGAGACCCTGTCTTTAAATAAAATACAAAATGGGGCTAGAGGGGGCTGTGGCTGTGGCTCAGTGGTAGAGTACTCGCCTAGCATGTGTGAGCTGGGTTAGATCCTCAGGGAAACATGAAAATAAATAAATAAAATAAAGGTATTGGGTTCAACTACAACTAAAAAGATTTTTAAAAAACAAATGGGACTGGGAATGTGGCTCAGTGGTCAAGTGCCCCTGAGTTCAATCCTTGGTACCAAAAAAAAAAAAAAAAATCATCATGTAGTAATGCAACATGCTATTCTGGATTAGATCTGGGAATGGTAAAAGGACAATAGTGGAAAAACTGGTGAAATCTGAAGTTTAGTGAACAGTATTATACCAACATCAATTTTATATTTTGGACAAATGTACCATGCTTATATAAGTTTTTAACATTAGGAGATGCTTGGTAAAGTTGATATGGAAACTCTGTGTACTATTCTTTGAAACTTTTCTGC
Organism: Marmota flaviventris; assembly: GCF_047511675.1. Lineage (NCBI taxonomy): Eukaryota > Metazoa > Chordata > Mammalia > Rodentia > Sciuridae > Marmota > Marmota flaviventris. The sequence goes on from NC_092500.1 coordinate 110,286,742, forward strand.
AAATTTAAATTTAAAACATAATTTAAATTCATCACATCAAGTACAAAAACAATAGGAGAGTTATTTCCATTTGTCTGAGTTATGAGTTATATCCTCAGGTAACCAATAAGCATTAAGATTTTTCTTCTGTAATTTAGGAAGGCAAGGAGAAGAGAGGAAATGAAGGTCAAGTGGGGCAGAAAGATCAAGAAGATCAAGGGATACAAAGGGAGCCACATCTGGAATAAACCAGCTTGAGGAAGGTGCTGGAGGCCATGTAAAGTCACCCTGAATCACAGAGATTATGCTGATCCTTTGAGAGATTGCCCTTTGTTAACCATCTTATTCCATGCAGAACCGAATGGTTGCATGACTGGCATTTAGCAGAAGATAAGGGGAAGGGTGCTGGGAGGACTTGGAGAATCAAGATCTGAGGACTGCTGTGAAAGGTACTAGATGAGTAAAGTAAGTACTTAATGCCAAAGCCAATTAACTTCAGAAATTAAGAACAACTCATCCAAAGTGCATTAAAAAAGGACAAGTGGAGATAGGGAAGGGGCTAAGAGAGAATGTGGGGAACAAAAGAACTGAGGACTAAGACATTTGGTATTTTTGTTCTGTGGGCTGATCCTGTTTGAAGCTGAAGGAAGGTGTTATTGGCACAGCCAGGTATTTTCTCTCACATTGCATATTTTGTCTATGACTCTTTGTTAAATACATTGAATAAACTTCTGTTACTACAGATGATTTCAATAATATCTAGGGTATCATCTTCAGTTTTTCCATAGGACTTCTGCCCCAGAGACATTTCCTCTTCCAGCCCCATATTTTCACAGGATTGATCCTTGATGCATCCTTCATAATAAACCCAGCACAATGAGGACATGTCGCTGTTTTAGCAATCCTATTTCTACCTGAACAAGTCCAGGCAGTAGAAGGTTACACACCCAGGTTTGGGGGTGTGCATGACAATGGTGTCCCAGTATCACTCATTTTATCAAGTTGGGGCAAAGAAGTACACATGAGTATGACATGAGTTACAACATGTTTGGAGCTCATGAACAATCTAATTACCAAGTTCAAGATTTGGTTGACAGCCAAGTTCTAGAGCTCATAAAATAAAAAGAAAAGGGAAAGGAATGAATGAGATGTAACTCCTGTATAAAGCCAATGTGGAGGCTGATGAATGAAGGAGAGATGTATAAAAAAAAAAAAAAAAAAAAAAAAAAAAAACCTCATTAAAGTCCACACAAGTACTTTGGAATGTTATTATAGGAACAGGTTTTTACATTTAGCAGAAATGAGAATTAGAGGAAAAGGAAGATTAAATTAGTGCATTTTCCTTATTTGTATTTCCTTATTGTTTAGGCACCTACTATTTGGTGGTCCTGCACTGATTTAAAAAAGAAGGAAAAAAAAAAGAGAGAACAAAAAAATTTGCAGAGTCCTATACAGGGTAATTATGTGCTTCCATTTATAACTTCAAGAACTCATATTTGACTGGATTTTCTGCTTTGGTGTTTTCATTGTGAAAGGTAAGTATCTATATTATCCCCATTTGGATTCATGAGAGGGATCACTTGGATCCATCAACCTCCAACCCAAAGACAAGGGTAACAGGTCTCTTATTGACCTTGGATAATTTATAAACTGATGTTCTACCCTCCATTTAATTTTTCACTTGCATTTGGATACAAATATTGCCTATTCTAATTCCTTTCTCAATAGGTAGTGCAATGCAGTGGGTAAGAGCCTGGGTTCTAGAGCTAGATAGCCAAGCTTTGATTTTTAGCTCCACCACTTCATAATTGTTCTTGTCTACAAAATTAAAATTACGGTACTTATCTGATAGGGTTCTAAGAATTAAATGAGTTCATAGCTATAAAGTGCCTGAAATGGTTCCTGGCACATAATAACCACTACATAAGAATCAGCTATTATCATTGCTATCTTTCATTGCAGGAGGTCAAATACTTTTTCTTTTTTCCCTTACTATGTGAAATACTATTTTAGAATGGGAGCTATAGAGAGATGACAAAGAGACTGAATCTAATCGTCCTCGGTCTTCATGCATAAATACCCAAGGAAACCTTAAGTGTGCATAAATTAAGGTAAAAAAATCTGTTTTTTGTCTTAAAATGAAGTTTCTCCAGAGTGCAACAGTTTAATTCTTGGGTTTTCCATTGTGTTTATGTGTGTTCTCTATTGGAAATCAAGCTGGGCCAGAGTTTTCAACACTTCTTGGACTATTGCTATTAAATCACTCTTTTGAATCACACACTATAGAAAATATGGTTATACTTAGCACACGGTCACGGTTTTTTGCCTTAAACAGGGTGCCAAAATTCATTAACTAATTTTTCTTCTAAATGACCCTAGACATTACTATTTCTTATACTTTGACTTTTGAAACTTGCTATTTATTTTCAAATCACTTTTAGAAGTGGGATTAAAAAACATGGGTCCCCAAGTCAGTGGTGGTTTTTCAGGAGGTGGGTCATTCTGCCACCTTTTGGGTAGTTGCAGTAAGCTGTGAATTATCACCTCCTAGTAGCGGGGTGTGGAAGAAATCAGAAGTTATCTAGTATATTCTAGATTTTGAGATTTCATGAGATAGTTGAGCAATACTTTAAAAATTGAAGGACTGTCATCAATTTTTCAAATTTATTTTTACAGTAACAAAATTATCATCTACTATACCAGTATTCATAAAAGGAAGGATAATAGTTTGATACACAGATATAAATACTACATCGGATATGTTATGTGTACATGTATACATTCTCAGAGGGATTCTGTCAAGGAATGGAACATGAGAAGGAAAAATGTTTTCAGTACAGGAATATGGCAACTTCTCTATTAGAATGTAAGATTCATCTGACAGGATTCAGGAATCTAATCTTACATTAAAATGCAAGATTCATATTTGCCTTTCTACTTGTCTCCAATTACCATGAATCATTTTTGGAATATATTTGTTGAATAAACATCTGGCTCTACATATTTGTAAACTATTTATCTCAATTCTTTATTATAGACTTATCTCTGGAAAACACCACCAAAGTCCAAACATGGCATTAGAACTGATCTATTAACACAATTATGGTACTCTACCACATATTTATGTGACAAAAGACTAGAGCACATGTACTTTTATTCTTAAAACCCCACAAAAAAGGACACTAGTAATATTTTCAAAAGATTGCTAAATTAATTTTTTGAAATAAAAATAAGTAATTAAAATATATACGCTACCCAGTGTACTTCAAACTCTAATATTCTTTTTATTAGTGGGAGTCAATTTTAATGAGTCATTATTAGCTTTAAGAAACGAAGGAGAATAGCAAGAAATAGAATAGAAAAGATTTGTGTCGTCATACAGGGCAATATTTTATGTCAGGAAAACCATCAAACTATTGTTGGAGGTAAATAAACACACACACAGAGATAATGATCAATGCAGTTTGTACTGTGGGTCTCAGTAGCAAAATCCTGGTCATGTGCCAGTCTAGACCTTTTTGGGAAGCTCAAATTTTAAAAATTGGAGGTCTCTCATCAATTTTACAAATTTATTTTTTAAGTAAAACAAAATTATCATCTACTATATCACTATTCATAAAAGGAAGGATAATACTGAAGTGTCCATAATTGAGTCTTCTGAAACTAAGTGATAATAGACAGGTGAACAGGAGAAAAAGCATACACATTTATTAACACATGTAGCATTATTCCAGATCTAGAAAATATAAAGCTTAAAAGCCCTTTCCACTGGGGAGAGTGATAAGAAAGAGTAAGCAATTTTAGAAGGGGAATAAATTAATTTTAGGGAAAAGAATGAGTCCAGAAAACAGACAGTTATCTAGGACAATATTCTTCTGGATTCTGGAAGAGGTAGTGACAAGTTATAGGAAGATAAAGAGCAGAACGTCACTGGGGACAAAAATTGTCATACAAATAGTCTTCCAGGTAATCTCCAGGAACTGCTCTCCCTCCCAGAAGTAGACAAAAAGTCTGTCCAGACATGGCAATGATTTTATGTCCCTCTTTTTCCTGCTCATCTGTTGAAAGCCTTAGGGAGGGAGTTTAAAATAATTGCATTTCTTTTAGAATAAAGTTCCTCGGTCAAATGTGTGAAATTCAGAAAGCCTTTCCATAAACTTGAGGAGAAGTAAAAATGGAAGGTCAGAGAGAATTCTAGATTCGAAGGCTATTCCTAAGGCCTTTCGATAGTTTTGAATTCAAAATGCTCGAAATTTCAAAACATCATACCTTGGGGTATTGCTTTCTAAGCCCCAAAGACCTCTTCCTTGTTTCTCATCAAATACTAGACCATCTCCAAGAGTCTCACTTCATCACTTTCTTGGAAGGAGAAGCTAAAACCTTCCTTGGGATGATGTTGCATAAGAACATAACAAATATGCTGGAACTTAGCTAGATATGTTATGGTAGCTATTTTTGTGAAATTTGTCAGAAAGTAGAGGAGTAAACATGATTTCATGTAGCCTCAACAAAGAGAATTGTTTAAAAAAAAAGTGAGAAAAAGATGAAAGACATGGAAAATACTGAACGTTACCTGAATCATCTACTTCAGGAAAATAGTAACGAGTAAGAAATCTCTCCATCCTTTTGTGTTTGGTAAACTTCCCTCATCTGTTCGGAGATAAAGATCCATTTTTACCCTTCACAATTCCCATAAGAATTTTGGAAAAACACCTCTCTTTGTCCACCTCTGTGATAACCCAGATCCCTTTTCTTTAAGACAGTCACCTTTCATGAATTTATTCCTAGTATGGTAGTTGAAGTAAAATCATCTAATTATCAAGGGCTCTTGTCTTTGATAGTGAAACTAAGGGTAAACTTTAATAATAAACCCTGTAGTTAATCTTAGCTACTTGCTTTTATCACTGATTTTAAAAGTTGCTTAGTTAAACAATGAAGTAATAGACCCCTGCTAGATTTACTATAAAAAATACCTCTCATGTATGGTCACAATGGCAATGATAGCCTTGTTTAGCTCAAACCAGTCAAAGCCACTGACACCTTCACTTGAGCCTGTGCAGGTGTCTAGTGGGTGACCTTTGACATCAGAGGGCCAAAATTTTACCCTCAGATCATGCTAATGCCATCACTGTCTGAATCCTATGAAGATCTATGAAGTTTGATTTCTTTTGCACAGACCACTGATTATTTCATTCCTTCTTACTTCAATTGCTTTTCTTCATGCTTTATCACATGAATGCCCTTAAACCCTATCCCAGAGGAGGTGGATTTGAGGTATTTCCCTGTCTCTACATGATTGGTGCCTCTGGAATACATCTCTTTTACAAGCATTATCACTTAAGTACCTGGCATACTGTGTGGTAGGAAAAACAAACCTGTTTCAGTAATAATTTGGTGTACGACTTGGGCAGATTGGCTCTTAGATTTGGATCCTCCTTCACTCAACCCTAATAACAAGTCTTCCTAGGGCATCTTGTGTTCTATTCCTGGTCCAGGCACCCAGTAATGAGTTAACTCTAAGTATTGTGATATTTCTGCTGTCTACTAGTAACATGGCAAGAATTTGACTTTTATTCCTTTTTAGTCTCTTGCTTTCTAGATCTGGCTTCTTTTGGTTTTATAGTCTAATCACTGATGATGTCTGGAAACAAAGACTTATAGAGATCTTGACTCTTTGGGATTAAAGATGACAGAAAATTTGGTTTGTTGCTCTTTTCTGTTTGCCTATTTTGGGCTTATGGCACTTAAAACTCTACAATTGGGAAGAGAACAGTTCTTTGATATGGACCAGTGGGTTTCATAATTCTCTGTTTATCGTTGACCCATAGCATAATTTTAGAATTAAACCTAAACTCTGTCTCTCCTTTCCTGTTTATGTCTCCAATTCAGAAAGGACTTGCCTTTCATTGTATATAATATTCCCTCTCTCAGGATGGCATTACCAGATTATGAAATCTCTCAAGGAAATTCAATTTTAACTATCCTAGAAATAAGGAATAATTTGTATAAACTGTGTATTTTTTTAAATTCCCAAATTATCTACTTTAGATACTTTTAATATGTGGAGTTGGAAAGATGTATCTTAAAGAAACTATCTCAGAAATAGCAAAGCAAGTCCATATAACCTGGATAAATTTGGAGCAAACAAGTCCAGTTTAATAATTTTGATTTAATAAAAAGCTATATTTTCTCCATTAGGTTAAATAAAATGCAAATACACATTTTCATTCTACTTGTGTATGTTCTTCCTAACGTCATACAGATTTGCTAATCAAATACTCTTGCATTACTTTTATTTAAAGTTTAATGAAATAAAAAGATAAATCTGTGTTTCAACAAATTGATTGTTTTGACAAAATTTCCACAGTAATAATGTTTTGTAGTATATCAGTTTGAAAATAATTTCCAAGACCTTTAGTAACTTATAATTTTGGTTTGATACTAAATTGCATTAATTAATGGATATTCATAGGATATCTACATAATTTTTTAGTAAGATCAAAAACTGAAACATTGATAACCAAGCATAATCTTACATTTATATGATTTTTGCCTTTTTTTTATATGCTACAGAGAAGCTGTCTACATTTAGGTCTTAAAAAATGTGTCCTTTTTGCCACTGGTGAAGTTGTACTATAATGGATATATATGATTATTAGAGGTGGATGAAATGTGTATTCATGAATGTCTGAGATATGTATTCTTGAGTTTTATAGTATGATACATAATGCTGGTGTGTGACAGCTCACAATTTTTCATCTCTCTTTTTCTTTTGTGAAACAGAGGTACTATTTCTATCTAAATAGTGTAATCAATATACACAAACAAGACTCCACTAGGATTACTACAAGAACCAGAAAAGTAAATCTTTATATGCAAAGCTTGAAAAGCATATTTTTATAAAGGAAAAACCAGAGTCATTTTTATCTGGAAGTCAAATAGCCAATTGTTAATATGTATGACAAAATCTGAAATAAAACAAAAAGTTGTAGGTTTGTGGAAAAGAAATTTTATTTGCTGTGGTCAGCACCAGCTAAAGTTTCATGGGTTAATTTATGAGATTTTAAAAAAAAATTATTACAAAATACTATATTTTATTACCAAATACTGAGGCAAAGTAGAATTGCTTTTCTTTTGGATTACTGACCTACCCTTACAAGATGTTATAAATACTTTTCTTTACTTTCTTAATAATCTACCTAGATGGCAAGGATTCCATATCTTAGGATAACTTCCTGTATCTCATATTGATTTTATCATGCCCTTAATTATTTAAGAGAACAAAAACTTCTCACTCTTGAAAAAGCTGATTGTTTTAAATTATATAATTGTCTGTGCTTGCTTTTAAAAATCTTTTACTGCCATCCATTTCCCTGTAAATTCTATGATTTTGTCATTTTTTAATGCAGAGTAATACTCCATTGTGTATCAATGCCACATTTTTTTTATCCATTCATCCATTGAAGGGCATCTAGGTTGGTTCCACAGTCTAGCTATTGTGAATTGTGCTGCTATGAACATCGATGTAGCAGTGTCCCTGTAGCATGCTCTTTTTAGGTCTTTAGGGAATAGACCGAGAAGGGGAATAGCTGGGTCAAATGGTGGCTCCATTCCCAGCTTTCCAAGGAATCTCCATACTGCTTTCCAAATTGGCTGCACCAATTTGCAGTCCCACCAGCAATGTACAAGTGTACCCTTTTCCCCACATCCTCGCCAGCACTTGTTGTTGTTTGACTTCATAATGGCTGCCAATCTAACTGGAGTGAGATGGTATCTTAGGGTGGTTTTGATTTGCATTTCTCTGACTGCTAGAGATGGTGAGCATTTTTTCATGTACTTGTTGATTGATTGTATGTCCTCCTCTGAGAAGTGTCTGTTCAGGTCCTTGGCCCATTTGTTGATTGGGTTGTGAGCAGATTATGCTAAGTGAAGCTAGCCAATCCCTAAAAAACAAATGCCAAATGTCTTCTTTGATATAAGGAGAGTAACTAAGAACAGAGTAGGGTCGAAGAGCATGAGAAGAAGATTAACATTAAACAGGGATGAGAGGTGGGAGGGAAAGGGAGAGAGAAGGGAAAAAGCATGGAAACGGAAGGAGACCCTCAGAGTTATACAAAAGTACATACAAGAGGAAGTGAGGGGAAGGGGAAAAATAATACAAGGGGGACAAACGAATGTCAGTAGAGGGGGCAGAGAGAGAAGAGGGGAGGGGAGGGGAGGGGAGGGGTGATAGTAGAGGATAGGAAAGGCAGCAGAATACAACAGACACTAGTATGGCAATATGTAAATCAATGGATGTGTAACTGATGTGATTCTGCAATCTGTATATGGGGTAAAAATGGGAGCTCATAACCCACTTGAATCAAATTGTGAAATATGATATATCAAGAACTATGTAATGTTTTGAACAGCCAACAATAAAAAATTAAAAAGAAAAAAAAAATAAAAATCTTTTACTGTCATTTTAGTTAAACGGTTAAGTATTATTATCCAAGCATTATTTCTCAGTAACCCATGATCTTATCTTACTCCTGACAACATTTTGTTTTTTCCCTCCACAGAACTGATTACTGAGGGATATCTTTTCCATCAAAATCTGTCTCTGGGACTGGGATTATGGCTCAGTGGTAGAACGCTCGCCTAGCATGAGTGGGACCCAGGTTCAATCCTCAGTACCACATAAAAATAAAGGCATTGTGTTGTGTCCATCTACACCTAAAAAATAAATATTTAAAAAAAAAAATCTGTCTCTGGTATTTCCCAGAGGGCTTCCCAACAGTCACAAAGGATTTTACCTTGACAAGAGAGGTATAAAATGAACCAGGTTTACTTGAAGTGGTACTATTTCTGAGCTACATGGGAGTCCTTGTTAGTTTAGAAATAAGGCTTAGCTTTCCCCAGGATAAAACCATGCAGATCAAAAGTTATCAATGTAAACGTTTCAAAGACTGTATGCTTCATGGGAAGTTCCTAGAGAATCATCAATGCCCTTGTTGACCATGTGTGTTTCTATTTATCATGGTACCACTCTGCCTGATATTAGACAAAAACAGAAGAGTGTTTTCAGTTACGGTTTCAATGATTATTAAAAAGTTCATATACTCACAACTTTTATTCTTTACATTAAGGCTAGCATCTTCTAAGCCTGTGGTTTTCAAATGGGAATTCTTGCAATAAATGAACATCATATCTTTCACTTTTGAGAATTTCTAATAATAAGTAGCAGAAGCAGATGTGTCCATGAGACTGCTAAGCCAAGGGGGAGTGACCAAAAATTACACAAGATTGAATGAACTGATGAAGAATGATTCTGTTTGGAATGTTGTTGATGTTTCCAATGGTCTATTTTCAGGATATAGGTACCATTTTCCGTTTTTTCCCTTAAGCTATTTGTAACTCAAAGGAATTTGGGAGTATATGCTTTGTAAATTGAAATAGAAATGAAATGATCGTAAATGGTATCCTTTTTTGCTATTTGCTACAGAATTTAGAATTTCTTATTAAGCATTCTTACTTTTGTGATGATGTAATTATTTGCAGTAGTTCAATAAAACTATCTTCGTTATTAAAGGAAATATTAGAATATTAGTTGTGCTCATTTAATCTGTTATGATTAGATACTTTTAAGGAACTAAGGTTGGCTTTATGGAAGTAGCCAATGCTTAACAAAACACTCTTGAGAAAATTGACTTTGTTCCTGATTTAGAGGTGAGCAATGAAGGTCACTTCTGGCAGGCCCAGAGACTGGATACTTGAGAAACTTCCAGAAGACAAGTGTCACCCAAATTTATAAGATGCTATAATGAAATCTGTTGGTGAGTTCTTGGGTTAGATTCCTAGCTTCAAGAAGCTTTTAAAAAAAATTCAATTCAATATTCCTGCTGAAAACTTTCAGCAAAACAAACATAAGAAACCCTATATGGTAAATTATCATTCTCTCTTTCATGAGTCTCTTTCATCAGTCTCTTACATGATGGTTAACCAAGACTAGACATTGCCTGCGGCACTAGAATCCTAGCTTCAAGAAACTCAGTGCGTGGTATTGCATAACAGAAAAAATTTCCAACACTGATATCTTGGAATTGACTGGACTGGCACCTTCAGGGTTCAATTCTTACTTTAATACAATCTTTTATGTTAATATTTCTTTTTTAAAAAAAATTCAAGTGTCTCTCTTTTAAGGAGGCTGATCCCCACGAATTTGAAAAACCGGCCCTTGCCACTTCTCAACAGATAGTTCGAGTGAGGAACAACCCCAACAAGAATTTTTAAGAAACTGCTTCATAGATTAGCCTCACTTGAAAGGTTTCTGATGTTCACATTGGAGTTATTTAGCACTGAATTATATTCATTCACCTTGAACAACATTGGACATCACTTAGGACCTTGTACTCCTAGAAAGAGTGTCAGTCAAGAAATTCCCTCAACCTTTGGTTCTCCAATATCTCTAAGATCCTGAATCCCCTTCCTTTTCTTTAGACATTCCTCATAAATTGCAATTGTCTCAATAAAACAATTTGGTTCATGGAATGATGCATACTGACATTGACAGCACCATTCCACTGCTTTAATTTCTGCTTTGGTTCATTATGAAGAAACAACTATGTTATATAATTTCTGACTGGTTTTGCCTTATACTCAAATTCAATATTTAGACTTTGAACAAAATAATTTCTAAAAATAAGTACACAAAGACCACTTCTCAGCCTCAAGGAATGATCTGAAAATGAATTTCTTTAGAGGGATCCTGCCAACAAATGGTCTATGAAGACAGTAAGTTCATGTTTCCTTTTTAAGTCGTATGTATCATATAAAAAAGTTGGCAATACATGAAGAAAAACCAACATCATGTTTGTTGGACTTGAAGATCAAATATATTTGACAGCTAAGTACTGCCAATGAGATCCATATCTCCTTTTTTGTGGAATGAATGCAGTTTATTGCCCATCTTAATCAGTTCAGGTTGCTATCACAAAATGCCATTGACTGGGCAGCTTAAACCAAAAACACAATTTTGGGGCCTGGGAAACCCAAGATCCAGGTGCTGGTAGATTTTGTGTTGGTGAGGGCCCTCTCTCTGGTTTGCAGATAGTTACCTCCTTGCTGAATCCTGACATTGCAGAGAGAGAGAGAGAGAGAGAGAGAGAGAGAGAGAGAGAATGTGCTCTTTCATCTTCTTATAATGGCATTAATCACGTCATGGGGCTCCACCCTCATGACTTTGTCTAAACCTAATTATCTCCCAAAGTCCCCCACTTCAAATACTGTCATATGGGAGTTCAACATATGAATACCTACAAATGGGACTTCAAATATGAGTTCTGGGAAGACACAAGCATTTAATTCATAGTATTGCCTATGAAATCAGGTTCAAATTTCAGCTTGCCAGTGCCTCAAGGTGAGACCTTATTTGGAGTCAAGATTTTTATAGAAGTAATCGAGTTAAATGGAGTTCCTAAAGGTGGGCTCTAATCCAATATGGCTGCTATCCTAAAGAGGGGAACCTTTGATACATGTATAGACATGCACAGAGGGACTCCAATATGAAGACAAACAGGGAGAAGATAGCCCTCTGACAGCCATGGAGAGAGGTTTGGGACAATCTCCTCACTGGCATCAGAAGAAAGCAACTCTGCTGATATGACTTTTGACTTTCAGATTCCAGAACAGTAAGAGTAATTCCTATTGTTTAAGCCACCCAATGTGTAGTACTTTGTGACAGAGCTCAAGCCAACTAGTATACTAGGTAACCTGGAGCAAGCTACTAGACTCTTAGTTTTTTTCATGTGTTAAATGAGAATAAAAAAAGTCTTAGTTTTTTTCATGTGTTAAATGAGAATAGTACCCACCTCATAGACTGGTTAGGAAGATTTAGTAAGAACAACAACAAAAGCCTAAGAACCTGGAACATGTTATCACTCCACAAAAGAACTAATATTGTGTTTGTTACTTAACTTCTGTTTTGGAAGTATCTGCTAAAATATGATTAACAAACAAGATAACTGATAATCATGATCTCAATTCGTCTCTGGATCATCTCTGCAACTATTTTACGAGAGTTTAAGTGCTTGACATTGTGCTTGTTTTAGATGTGTCCTTATCAATTCTTCCAATAATTTCTGCAATTTAGGCATTATTTTCTTCTCTTTAGGTATGGAGAAGTTGGAGCTTATATCAATTGTCTTGACAAATTAAGACTTTTAATAAGTAGCAATGCTAAAATGGAAATAAAATTGGGACATTTGACTCCAGAGCATAAACAAGTTACTATTACACCGCTCTTCCCTGGTAAACCTTTCTATTATAGAAATTCATTTAAAAAAATTTGTAACAATGAACAGTTAATGGGATTCCCTACTCTTTTGTAGAATTTAACTTGTTAATTCATTTTGAGGCTTCTGTATACACCACTTTTTGCATTTCATTGGTTTCTTTTACTCTCCTGAATGCCAATTGTATCATACTTTTAGGAGCCTTTATGTTGTGTTGACAGATTTTTCTGGAATAATATTTTCTGAGAATTGATAGATGTGCTGCTGTAAGGTGTGTACATTAAGTCAGTGACACACTCTTGAGCCCAACAGATGAAGAATCAAATAGAAGGAACATTTCTAAAAGCCAACAACATGTTAAGGGGAAGAAAATGATGCAAACAGAGATGTAAATACACAGAATTCTTTTGTTCAGTAGTATTGCTGCCGAAGTGCATGAGATACTCTCCCAAAGTCTCAGGAGCCTTTTGCTACCCTTCCTTCTCATGTATCTTCTTGTTAACTATGCTTTGAAAGGGAAGGAAAGAGTCTTAAGAAAAAGTTTAGTTTTCTTCAGTTACTAGGTTAAGTCACAAAATAAAAGCCTTGGAGGGATCTCAACAATTCATTTTTTAAAATTGTTTTATCTTGAAATAATTATAGAATCATGGAAAATTATTTTTTAAAAAGTATGGGTAGCCTCCTGTGGTCTTCACTCAGTTTTCCCCAATGGCAACATTTTGTCAAACTATACTCCTATATGACAACCAGAAAATTAATGTTAACACAATCCATGAGACATTCAAATTTCATGAGTTTTACATGCGTTCATTTGTGTATTCAGTTCCATGCAAATTTATTTTGTGTGTAGATGCATGTGACCATGCTCAGTCAAGATACAGAACAGGATCCCCTTTGATGATTTTTTATAGACACACACACCTTAATTCTTCTTTTACTCTTATAATTCTTGCAACTGCTAATCTTTTCTCCATTTCTATAGTTTTGTTATTTTAAGAATATTATATAAATGGAATTATATAGTATGTAATCTTTTCTGATTGCTGTTTTTAGGTCATTCATTTTGTCTCCAGTATTTGTTATTATTATTTTCTATTATAACTATTCTGCAATGTATATAGTAATATCTATTGTGGTATGGTTTAGATATCAGGTGTAAAATAGCACAGGACTCTTCAGAGGTGAATGATCAGATTCTGAAAGCTGTAACCTAATCAGTGGATTAATCCATTTAATTCGTTAACGATTTTAATAAATTGATGTGTAGTAACTGAGGTAAGGTATTGCTGGAGGAAGTAGGTCAGTGGGGTTTTCCCTTGGGAATTGTATTATCCCAAGCTCCTTGCATATGAGCTTTCTCTGCTTCCTGGCTGTCATGAACTGAGAAGCCTTCCTCTACTATACCCTTGAACCATGATGTTCTTCCTCACATCTGGGCCCTGAACATATGCATGGGTTGAACCTCTAAAATGATGATCCAAGATAAACTTTTCCTCTTCTAAGTTGCTTTTGGTGGGTATTTTGGTCACAGCAGGGCAAAGTTAACTAATATATCTTTGTTGTGTTACTTTATAGATCTGTTATATATCTCTAATGGCTAATGATATTGAACATGTTTTCATGTGCTTGGTTCCCATCTACATATCCTCTTTGGCAAAATGTTCATAATGTTCATATCTTCTCATTTGGATTGGTTTTTAATTGAATTTTGAGAGTTCTTTATATTTTCTGGGTACAAGATCTTTGTCAACTATGTCATTTTTTTTTTGATAAATATTTTCTCCTTGCCCACGTGGTCATGTTTAAAATGGTTTAGTTATTTCTAGTTATTTTGAGTTTCTATGCAAATTTTAGGTTAAGCTTATTTTGAGACTAAATTATGCCCTGAAAAAATCTTTACTGATATATTTCATCCTTTTCAGAGTGGTGAATGAAGAAACCCAAGTATCAGAGAGGTTAAGAGACTTATTTCTGACCACACAGCTATTAACTTCCATAGTCTTTTTCTCCTTGTATCTCAGGGTCTTTCTCCTCCAACTGCCCTGAGTTCCTGGGGAAGAACTGTGTCTCTCTCAAGGTGTCAAAGGATCTCCTGTTCATCTCAGGCATGTTCTCAACCTGGTCACCATTTTTGGCTACCACGTGCAATGTTTATTGTGGGACCCAGCATGAATTTTACCAGGATTAGTAAAAACTTCTTGTCTTAACCTCATGGTGTCAAATATACCAGTTCATTAAAAAGAAAACTGGGAGAAGTTTCTGAAAGAAACAGACAAACAAAAACTGGACATAAGCACAACTGAATTCATCATCTCCACAAAGGAGTACGGACATGTCTATGCAGAACCGCCTACCAATTAGCTGATTGCTGGAGCCTCTTACCCTGTTGAATAATAGTATCATATCTTTCCCAGCAGGGAAAAAAACCCTGAGTCTCACCTGTCCCCAAAATTGACCTTGTCACTTTTCTAATATAGTGACACAATGATGATCCAGGAAATGGGTTTTCCCCACTCCAAGAGCTTTAAGATTATTGAGTAAGTACAGATTATTCCACCTCTATTTGTCTCCTCACCTACTACTCATCAAACCAGATAACCTGTTGAGCAAAACAGGAAGCATTTATGCTCTTTTTTCAAACTGAATCCATGGTACCAATGACAAAATAACCACATTGTTGATTAACACATTTTTTTTTATAATTCTGCAGAAACATTTATTTCTTTATTTTTTGTAGACATTTACCTAGAAACATGTCACGATTTCCAAAGATATTCTCATGAACAGCTGGTGGATTATTTAAATAGGAATGCAGGAGGAAGAACTCGTGGAGTTAGCCTTCCAAGCTAGTCATCCTAAAATATTAACAGACCCAAAATGAGAAGTCCAAGTCTCAGCCAAAAGCCAAGCAACAGCAATAACCAAGAAGAGGCATAAACTGTGATTTCAGTTGATATTTTTAGGTGGTGTGGAGATCTATTTATCAACTCAAACAATTTAAGGTCAACTTATAACTCATAACTCAATGTCTACTTAATAGACCACAAAAATAGAATTCTTCTCTGGTAAGAGAAAAAGACTTACTACTTATCTCTGGTACACACAATCATCTCATATTCAAAACTGCCTAGCTGGGAAAAAATAAGCTAATTATGCGTGTCCTTAGAGGCCACCCAAATCCCAAATTACAAAGTATCAGAGCAAAGTATCTGAAGTAGTTAAGTAAGAGTTGTACAAGAATGGAATAAAATGAACCCAGAAGAAAGGTAATTCTGTAGTTTTGTTGTGTTCCAGGAGATGTTGAAAATTATAGCTATAATGCAGCACAAACACAAAGACTCAGAAGAATGTGGATGGAATGCAAACTTTCATGAAAGTATCTAAACAGAAAGCACATAGAGCTTTGGAATATATTTTGCTTACTTTCCAGAGCTTAGAAAATCTGGGGGAGCTTCACCCAGAGTTAATACTCAAAATAGTAGGAGAAAGTAGAGAGAAAGAAATTCCCTCAAAGATTGGGGAGAACTTCTTCATGCAAAGCATATGTTTCTCCTGTAGCTGAGATAAAGAGCTGAGAGAATTTATGAAATAGTTTAAGATGATCCCTGAAGGCTAGGGTTATAAGGTGGCTTGTTTTGTGTTTGTGTTTTTGTTTCAAGTTCACAGTAAACCTCTGTCATCCTACTCTGTGATAACAGCATACTTGTCTTGGAGTAAGTTTTACATGGAAATTAGCAGTTGGAGCAAATACTTAAGCTGTGTAATAGATGTTTCTCAGAGGGCTGCATGGGACTGCCAAACTGCTCACATTAGCTGGAAGGAGCAGCCAAAGTCATCCTTTAGGGTAACTGTGATTCCCACTTCTCTCCTCCATTTCCTTCCTGCCTCCTCCCTCCTCTCAAGCCCCACACATGTGGAAGGAGAAGTGTTCTATGTTTGGTCTTATTATCCATTTTTTTTTTTTTTTGGCAAGGAATGAACTGTGAAAAAAAATTAATTGCTGGTTGGGGAGGAATGTGAACTAGTGATCTAATAGCCCACTCCCATCTGAACTGTCCACACTCCAGTTCATGACAGTGGGACCAAAAGAACTCACATTCACTTTACAGCCAGAGTATCTGCATCAATCTGGATAGATAACGTTTCTATTCAATTTAAGAGCTCTCATCAATAATGTTAAATACCTTTTCACTCTGCTCAATGTATATTATTTGTCCTCTGCTTGTGAAAGAGACATATTTACAGACAGAGGGAAATGGTACAGAGCAGGGAATAGAAGAGAGGTATTTTGAAATTTGCTAGAATTTTTTTTTAATATCATTATAACTTGAATACTTTTTCAGCTTTGATTTCAGGGCTAAATTGTCTCAAAGACAGAAATAAACGTTAATGTGGGGCAAAGACTTTTCACTTCAAAAAAGTAATGTAATTTATTAAATATAAAGAAATAAAAAAATCTTAATCCTTACAACGGAAGATGGGATTATGATAATGGATTCTATCAAAAGTTTTGAACAAATGTACTATGGCTCAAAAAATGTAGGTGCTATAGTTTGAATCTGTCCCCCAAAGGCCAAGTTGTGGAAGACTTGGGCCCTGCCCCATAATGTTATCGGGAGGTAGTGGAACCTTTGGTTGGTGGGACCTAGTGGGAGGAAGTTAGGTTACTAGGGACATACCACTGAAAGGAATATCAGGGCCCTGGACCCTTCCTGTCTCTCTCTTTGCTTCCTGGTCTCCATGAGGGTAAAAAGCTCTTCTGCCAAGTGCTCCCACCATGATGTACTGTGTAGTAACAGGCCCAAAATAACAAGGACAAACAATTATGGACTGAAATCTCTGAAATCCTTCTTATTAGTTGATTCTCTCAGGTATTTTTTCACAGTGATAGAAAGATGACTAATAGAATAGACAACTTTGCCCTTTTAGTCTCCGAGAATCTGGCAAATTCATTTCTCTGAAGCTGAATAGTCTGGTTCCGGGACTCAATAACAATGATTATCAAAGTTGAGTTTGCCTATAAATATTGTTAAAATGCATATATCTTTATATATCACATATAGATGTTCAGTACATCATTCAATCTATACTTTTTAAGAAACATTAATCCCCAAATTGTTCCAAATGTTTTGTAAGCCTCAAGAAGGATCAAATTTCTGAAACCAAGGCTAGATTGTTATGCATTTTTTGGAAGTGCAAACTTTGACTACCTGGATTAGAATCTGAGTGACCAACTATTTCAGTTTCATAAGACTGAGAAGTAACAACTTGGGACATCTCTCAGGCATAGGCAAAGCAGAATGGACAGTCAGTCTAAATTTGGCACCTTCAGAAATTTCAGTTAAAATGCATCTGTTTGGTGTCATCCTAGACTTACCAACTCTAATGTGGTGGAATGGGGGCTGGGAATCTTCTTTCCTTAAAAAATGCAGGTACTGTCTAACTGAAATCTGAGAAATGATAGTATGAAGGCTGTGTCAGTCAAGACCTTCAGATTATCAGAAATTAGATCTCTGAACCATACAACTCTTTGTTTTCCAACAGACCTTTATTAGGGACCAAAAGATATATAATGTCTTTCTTTGTCTGACTTTAAGGGCTCTTCCAGGGTGTTGTGATAACTAAGGAGTAAAGTAGCTACTAGAACCAACTGCTTGAAAGATTCTAGGAGTATTGGCTGATTCTCACAACATATCTATCCAGGACAGAAAAATGAGATAATGAATGAAAATCTCCTGTATGTGTATTTAAGAATCAAACTGTGATGGGGCATGCAGACACAGATTTGTATGAGCAATAATTACTATAATTAGTATTGGAAAGCAAAAATAACTATTAAAGCATATAGTTGGTCAATAATGACCTCTGGGAACAAATATCATACTTCCTCACTCTACAAACTGTTTATTTCACAAATCAAGTAGGGCGAATCCATCAACATTTTTAGAGATCCAAGAATTTACATGGGTCATGCTTTCTGTCACATCTAACATTGTAATCATCATGTCATTGTCATATTACTTTTGAAAATGCCAAATTTATTATAAAATCTCATTCTATTAAAATGGGAAGAATAGAAGCCCCAAACATGAATTTGATTTGACTCTACATTATCAAAATTGTGAATTTGGTGCAATGACTTCTTAGCTTATGGAGCTTCAATTATCTAGACTATGAATGGGATAAAAAATATGATAATGATTAAAACTAACAGTAGATACAGAATTGCTATGAGGGTTAAATCTGATGATATGAAATCAATGAAAATGAAAGTTTGCCTATAGCTTCAGTATCATAACTAAAGACGAATCCTGGGCTAAGAAGGAAAAAGAAGTTGTGCCAAGCTCTTTAAGGACTGTAAAAGTAGCTAGAAAATTCTCCACTTTTCTAAAATGCTGTTCTGATTCTACTTTCTTTATTGATGTTAAAATTAAGCCCTTTAAATACCTGTGAGTAGGGTGCATATGCACATAAGAAAGCAAAGTTACCAGTGAAAAATTGTGGCCCCCTCTAGTCTTTCTAGTCTCCAAATCATCACATCACTTTCTCCTGCACATAGATTTCAGTGCTAATTCTATATTTATGACTTTTTTTGCAAACTAAAATAACGCAGTAGTTTTAATGCTTTCATAGGCCAATTTAGACTTAGAAAACAACAACAAAGATAAAAATTTG
The DNA here is from genome assembly GCF_047511675.1 of Marmota flaviventris. NCBI lineage: Eukaryota > Metazoa > Chordata > Mammalia > Rodentia > Sciuridae > Marmota > Marmota flaviventris. The sequence goes on from NC_092500.1 coordinate 110,305,668, forward strand.
GACATTTTCTAAAACTCCCTGGTAAAACACATGGGAAATAAGATGTTACCATTGTAAATAGGAAGTACTGCTCTTATGAACATGTCAGGATACATCATTTCACTTGATTTGTGAGCAATAGAACATCACTTTATCCCTTAACATGATATTGATATAATATTTGTGCATATATTTACTGCTACTTCATAGATAAATATATAATGTTCTTTTAAAAATGTATATATAAATGCACATTCCTGGTTTATTCTAAAGGAAATGTGAGGCAGTATGCAATTTTTTTTTTTTTTTTAATTTTTTATTGTTGGCTGTTCAAAACATTACATAGTTCTTGATATATCATATTTCACAATTTGATTCAAGTGGGTTATGAGCTCCCATTTTTACCCCATATACAGATTGCAGAATCACGTCAGTTACACATCCATTGATTTACATATTGCCATACTAGTGTCTGTTGTATTCTGCTGTCTTTCCTATCCTCTACTATCCCCCCTCCCCTCCCCTCCCCTCCCCTCCCCTCTTCTCTCTCTGCCCCCTTTACTGACATTCGTTTGTCCCCCTTGTATTATTTTTCCCCTTCCCCTCACTTCCTCTTGTATGTACTTTTGTATACCTCTGAGGGTCTCCTTCCATTTCCATGCATTTTCCCTTCTCTCTCCCTTTCCCTCCCACCTCTCATCCCTGTTTAATGTTAATCTTCTTCTCATGCTCTTCGACCCTACTCTGTTCTTAGCTACTCTCCTTATATCAAAGAAGACATTAGACATTTGTTTTTTAGGGATTGGCTAGCTTCACTTAGCATAATCTGCTCTAATGCCATCCATTTCCCTGTAAATTCTATGATTTTGTCATTTTTTAATGCAGAGTAATACTCCATTGTGTATAAATGCCACATTTTTTTTATCCATTCATCCATTGAAGGGCATCTAGGTTGGTTCCACAGTCTAGCTATTGTGAATTGTGCTGCTATGAACATCGATGTAGCAGTGTCCCTGTAGCATGCTCTTTTTAGGTCTTTAGGGAATAGACCGAGAAGGGGAATAGCTGGGTCAAATGGTGGCTCCATTCCCAGCTTTCCAAGAAATCTCCATACTGCTTTCCAAATTGGCTGCACCAATTTGCAGTCCCACCAGCAATGTACAAGTGTACCCTTTTCCCCACATCCTCGCCAGCACTTGTTGTTGTTTGACTTCATAATGGCTGCCAATCTAACTGGAGTGAGATGGTATCTTAGGGTGGTTTTGATTTGCATTTCTCTGACTGCTAGAGATGGTGAGCATTTTTTCATGTACTTGTTGATTGACTGTATGTCCTCCTCTGAGAAGTGTCTGTTCAGGTCCTTGGCCCATTTGTTGATTGGGTTGTTTGTTCTCTTATTGTCTAATTTTTTGAGCTCTTTGTATACTCTGGATATTAGGGCTCTATCTGAGGTGTGAGGAGTAAAGATTTGTTCCCAGGATGTAGGCTCTCTATTTACCTCTCTTATTGTATCTTTTGCTGAGAAAAAACTTTTTAGTTTGAGTAAGTCCCATTTGTTGATTCTAGTTATTAACTTTTGTGCTATGGGTGTCCTATTGAGGAATTTGGAGCCCGACCCCACCGACTGTAGATCGTAGCCAACTTTCTCTTCTATCAGACGGCGCGTCTCTGATTTGATATCAAGCTCCTTGATCCATTTTGAATTAACTTTTGTGCATGGCGAGAGAAAGGGATTCAGTTTCATTTTGTTGCATATGGATTTCCAGTTTTCCCAGCACCATTTGTTGAAGATGCTATCCTTCCTCCATTGCATGCTTTTAGACCCTTTATCAAATATAAGATAGTTGTAGTTTTGTGGATTGGTTTCTGTGTCCTCTATTCTGTACCATTGGTCCACCCGCCTGTTTTGGTACCAGTACCATGCTGTTTTTGTTACTATTGCTCTGTAATATAGTTTGAAGTCTGGTATCGCTATACCGCCTGATTCACACTTCCTGCTTAGCATTGTTTTTGCTATTCTGGGTCTTTTATTTTTCCATATGAATTTCATGATTGCTTTCTCTATTTCTACAAGAAATGCCGTTGGGATTTTGATTGGCATTGCATTAAACCTATAGAGAACTTTTGGTAATATCGCCATTTTGATGATGTTAGTTCTGCCTATCCATGAACAGGGTATATTTTTCCATCTTCTAAGATCTTCTTCTATTTCTCTCTTAAGGGTTCTGTAGTTTTCATTGTATAAGTCTTTCACCTCTTTTGTTAGGTTGATTCCCAAGTATTTTATTTTTTTTGAAGATATTTTGAATGGAGTGGTTGTCCTCATTTCCATTTCAGAGGATTTGTCGCTGATATACAGGAATGCCTTTGATTTATGCGTGTTGATTTTATATCCTGCCACTTTGCTGAATTCATTTATTAGCTCTAATAGTTTCTTTGTAGACCCTTTTGGGTCTGCTAGGTATAGAATCATGTCATCTGCAAATAGTGATAATTTAAGTTCTTCTTTTCCTATTTTGATGCCTTTAATTTCTTTCGTCTGTCTAATTGCTCTGGCCAGTGTTTCGAGAACTATGTTGAACAGAAGTGGTGAGAGAGGGCATCCCTGTCTTGTTCCAGATTTTAGAGGGAATGCCTTCAATTTTTCTCCATTCAGAATGATGCTAGCCTGAGGCTTAGCATAGATTGCTTTTACAATATTGAGGTATGTTCCTGTTATCCCTAGTTTTTCTAGAGTTTTGAACATAAAGGGATGCTGTACTTTGTCGAATGCTTTTTCCGCATCTATCGAGATGATCATATGGTTCTTATTTTTAAGTCTATTGATGTGGTGAATAACATTTATTGATTTCCTTATATTGAACCAGCCTTGCATCCCAGGGATGAATCCTACTTGATCATGGTGCACAATTTTTTTGATGTGCCTTTGTATCCGAGTGGCCAGAATTTTATTGAGGATTTTTGCATCTAGGTTCATTAGAGATATTGGTCTGTAGTTTTCTTTCTTTGAAGTGTCTTTGTCTGGTTTAGGTATCAGGGTGATGTTGGCCTCGTAGAATGAATTTGGAAGTTCTCCCTCTTTTTCTATTTCCCGAAGTAGCTTGAAAAGTATTGGTATTAGTTCCTCTTTAAAGGTTTTGTAAAACTCTGCTGTATACCCATCCGGTCCTGGGCTTTTCTTAGTTGGTAGTCTTTTGATGGTTTCTTCTATTTCCTCAATTGATATTGGTCTGTTTAGGTTGTCTATATCCTCCTGACTCAATCTGGGCAGATCATATGACTTAAGAAATTTATCTATGCCTTCACTATCTTCTAATTTATTGGAGTATAAGGATTCAAAATAATTTTTGATTATCTTCTGTATTTCTGAAGTGTCTGTTGTGATATTGCCTCTTTCATCCCGTAAGTTAGTGATTTGAGTTCTCTCTCTTCTTCTCTTCGCTAGCATGGCTAAGGGTCTGTCGATTTTGTTTATTTTTTCAAAGAACCAACTTTTAGTTTTGACAATTTTTTCAATTGTTTCTTTTGTTTCGATTTCATTGATTTCAGCTCTGATTTTAATTATTTCTTGCCTTCTACTTCTTTTGCTGTTGTTTTGCTCTTCTTTTTCTAGGATTTTGAGATGAAGTATGAGATCATTTATTTGTTGGTTTTTTCTTTTTTTAAGGAATGAACTCCAAGCAATAAATTTTCCTCTTAGAACTGCTTTCAATGTGTCCCATAGATTCCGATATGTTGTGTCTGTGTTTTCATTAATCTCTAAGAATTTTTTAATTTCCTCCTTGATGTCTTCTATAACCCATTGATCATTCAGTAACCTATTGTTCATTCTCCAAGTGATATATTCTTTTTCCTTCCTTCTTTTATCGTTGATTTTCAGTTCCATTCCATTATGATCAGATAGGATGCATGGTATTATCTCTACTCCTTTGTATTGTCTAAGAGTTTCCCTGTGACATAATATATGATCTATTTTTGAGAAGGATCCATGTGCTGCTGAGAAAAAAGTGTAACTGTTTGATGTTGGGTGGTATATTCTATATATGTCAATTAAATCTAGGTTATTAATTGTGTTATTGAGTTCTATAGTTTCCTTATTCAACTTTTGTTTGGAAGATCTGTCCAGTGGTGAGAGAGGTGTGTTGAAGTCTCCCATGATTATTGTATGGTGGTCTATTAGACTCTTGAACTTGAGAAGAGTTTGTTTGATGAACATAGCTGCACCATTGTTTGGGGCATATATATTTATGATTGTTATGTCTTGTTGGTGTATGGTTCCCTTGAGCAGTATGTAGTGTCCCTCTTTATCCCTTTTGATTAACTTTGGCTTAAAATCTATTTTATTTGATATGAGTATGGATACTCCTGCTTGTTTCCGAAGTCCATATGAGTGATATGATTTTTCCCAACCTTTCACCTTCAGCCTATGTATGTCTTTTCCTATCAAATGCGTCTCCTGTAGGCAGCATATTGTTGGGTCTTGTTTTGTGATCCATTCTACTAGCCTGTGTCTCTTAATTGGTGAGTTTAAGCCATGAACATTTAGGGTTATTATTGAGATATGGGTTGTTCTTCCAGCCATATTTGTTTATTTATGTTACTAAACATGGTTTGTTTTCCACTTTGATTATTTTCCCCCCTTTAGTGTCCTACCTCCCACTGTTGGTTTTCATTGTTATTTTCCATTTCCTCTTCCTGTAATGTTTTGCCAAGGATGTTTTGAAGAGATGGTTTTCTAGCTGCAAATTCTTTTAACTTTTGTTTATCGTGGAAGGTTTTAATTTCATCTTCCATCCTGAAGCTTAATTTCGCTGGAAACACAATTCTTGGTTGGAACCCATTTTCTTTCAGTGTTTGAAATATGTTATTCCAGGATCTTCTAGCTTTCAGAGTCTGTGTTGAAAGATCAGCTGTTATCCTGATTGGCTTACCCCTAAATGTGATCTGCTTCCTTTCTCTTGTAGCTTTTAAAATTCTCTCCTTGTTCTGTATGTTGGGCATCTTCATTATAATGTGTCTAGGTGTGGGTCTCTTATGATTTTGCACATTCGGCGTCCTGTAGGCTTCTAGGATTTGGGGTTCTGTCTCATTCTTCAAATCTGGGAAGTTTTCTCGAATTATTTCATTGAATAGATTGCTCATTCCTTTGGTTTGAAACTCTGTTCCTTCCTGTATCCCAATGACTCTTAAATTTGGTCTCTTGATGTTATCCCATATTTCTTGGATGTTCTGCTCATGGTTTCTTAACAGTCTTGCTGAGCTGTCTATGTTCTTTTCAAGTTGATATACTTTATCTTCATTGTCTGATGTTCTGTCTTCTAAGTGTTCTACTCTGCTGGTAGTATTCTCAATTGAGTTTTTAAGTTGGCTTATTGCTTCCTGCATTTCTAGGATTTCTGTTTGTTTGTTTTTTATAACCTCTATTTCCCTGTATAGTTGATCTTTTGCTTCTTGGATTTGTTTATGTAATTCATTGTTGAAGTGATCTTTCATTGTCTGATTTTGCTGTCTGATGTCTTCCTTGAGACTCCAGATCATCTGAAGCATGTATATCCTGAATTCTTTATCTGACATTCCATCAGCTGCAGCTATTACCTCTTCTAAAGTTGAGTTGACCTGCAATGCTTGTGGTCCTTTCTTTCCTTGTCTCTTCATACTGTTCGCCTTCCTTTCTTCTTGGTGAAACTGTTGTGCTATTGAATTTTCCCCCTATATATTTATATTGGTCTTGTATAGTTGCAAAGTCTCCCTCGCAGGCACGGGCGGCGGCTCTGCCCCTCCGCCAATTGGGGCAATGTGCCTACCACGCCGGCAGGCCGCTGGGCCTGCTCTGCCAGTCGGTAGCAGGTCCGCCGTCCTTGCAGGCGCGGGCGGCGGCTCTGTCCCTCTGCGGGCCGCTAGGCTTGTTCTGTCGGTGGTCGCAGTTCTGCCTACTTTGCAGGCGCAGGCAGCGGCACTGCCCCTCTGCAGGCCTCTGGGGCTGTACTGCCAGTGGGTCGCAGGTCCGCCTACTTTGCAGGCGTGTGGGGGGGGGGGCGGCTCTACCCTTCCTCAGGCCACTGGGCCTGTTCTGTCTCTCGGTTGCAGGTCTGACCTGTTCTGATGGTGGTCTCAGTTCAGACTACCTTGCAGGCGCGGGGGGGAGGGGGCGGCTCTGCCTCCCAGCAGGCCGCTGCTCCTCTTCTGCCGGTGGGTCGCAGGCCCGCCTACCTTGCAGGAGTGATTGGAAGCTCTGTCCCGCCGCGGGCCACTGGGCCTTTTCTGTCGGTGGTCACCCTTCCCCTTCCTGGCAGGCGAGGGGGGTGGGGGGCGGCTCTGCCCCTCAGCAGGCCGCTGGGCCTGCTCTGTCTTTGGTCCCAGTTCCCTCTACTATGCCAGCGCAGGGGGAGGGGGCGGCTCAGCCTCTCAGCAGGCCGCTGCTCCTCTTCGAGGCAGTATGCAATTTTAATAAATGGAGGCAGTAAGGTAATACACATAAAAGCACAATTTTGAAAGTTGCAATATATTTAAGGGAAGTAAACAGTTACCATAAACGAGCGACATAGATACCTTGAGTAGCATGGTCAGGTAGATAAAGAGGAAATGGTGATAATTTCCATAATTTTTAGATACAAAGACAAAATACGAATATTTTACAGGAGAAAAATTTTTAGAAGAAATTTATCATGTTGGGGTTTATGAAAGGGACTCCAGATAATATTTGTTGGGTAATAGCCTCAACCATGATATTCCAAAAATGTGGAAATGGCCACTACATGTGACTCTTGCCAAGAGTCAAAGAAAAAACATAAAGAATAGAACTTAAGAGTTAAGGAGTTTTTAGTAGCCAGGATCAGCAAAAATAGTCCCCACATGTTATATTATGTGTATGTACTAATATGTAACAACAAATTCTACCATTATGTACAACTATAATGCACCATAAAAATGTGGAAAAATGGTCCCAAAATGATAATTTTTCATAATCAAACTAATATGAGACAAAACTATGAACTATTTTCTCCATTCTCTTCATGGCCTGAATAGTCAAGTTTCTTTCCTTGTGAAGACACACTAGTAAGATCCCAGGGAACTCTGCCAAGATTAATTCTGTGCAGAAAATTTCTATGTGTAAAACTTTGAGAGACAAGTTGGGTGTTGTGGTACTTGTCTGTAAATCCAGTGATTTGGGAGGTTGAGGCTGAGGGATCACAAGTTCAAAGTCAGACTCAGCAACTTAGCACGCCTTAAGTAACTTAGTGAGAACCAATCACAAAATTTAAAAATTAAGGAAAAAGGGCTGGAGATATTGCTCAGTGGTTAAGTATCCCTGGGTTCAATCCCTAATTTAAAAAAACCAACAAACAAAACAAACAAACAAAAAAACCCAGAAAATTTCAAGGAATAATTTTTAGCAATCTACCCTATTTTTAAACCATGTATTCTGATTTTTGTGCCATAAAATGTAATCACAATATGTATAAGTTATTGAATAATTAGGTAAAGAAAAAAAAAACCTACTCACACTTACAATGATATTGAACTACAAATATATCCGAAGGATTCCATGAACCTTCTTAAAACTATCTTTTCTTTGGCATGAGAAGAACTTGAATGATTTGAATTATCCAGTTTTTGAAAAATAACTCTTATGCCTTGTTACAAAGAAAAACTTATGTCAAAGTAGAATAATCAGAAGATTTGAAAAGGCAGTATAAAGAAAGTAATGCTATTCACAATTTTTATTATTAATACCCCAAAGTATATAGCATTTAATCATTCTTTCTACATATATTTATATACCCCAGAAATAGTTTTCTTTAAAAAAGAGAATCATAATGTATTTGCTCTTTTGACTTATTTCTATCATGTAACAAAATACATGTATTTTCTTCAAGTTATTAGTGTTCTATAAAACACATAAATTTATACCAAGATTTGTGATTGAGCCCTGATATACAAAACGTACATTTAGTTGACTTAATATGTCTAAAAATAAATTAGTTTCTTCCTCAAATTATTCTACTCTTACAAGTTTCCTGTATTGTTAAAAGTATCTAGTTTTTCACCAGTTTCCCGGGCAAGGAATATCAGAGTCCCCTTTGCCAGTTCTGTCCCATCAGTGGCAAATTCTATTAATCCCCTTTTTGGACCCATATTTACTCTGTTCTCTCATCCATTTTTACTACAATATCACAAATTCAGGCCTCAATGTGAGTCCAACCACATTTGGACTCTTGAGATAACTTCCGACCATCCTGTGTTCTTATATTTTATTCATTGATTTTTCTCTACTCAAAATCTTTTAAATAACTTTTCACTTCCCCTGTGATTAATTTCCCAGAATTCCCCACTCTCCAATTTTTTTGTCTACCATGGGTAGCCTCTATTCTAACCACCCCAGAGTTCTGGGTTTTAGAAGCAGTAGACTGGGAAATGCCAGGAAGAAAAGAAGAAAATGAAGGTGGAACTTCCTTATTTGAGACCCATCCAGCTTTCGTAGTATTTGAAGACATGAAATACTTTTGCAGTTTCGTGTCTATTGTCTTGCAGGAATCACTGACTGACCTCAGCGGTTACTTAATCATTTCTATTTGGAGAATTAGGAAAGGAGAACTTTGTCCTTTCTTCTATGTTACACAGTTACCATTCATGCCCTCAGCATAGCTCGTCTAAGCTAAGCATTGGTAGGAAAGGCACCTGACTCAATAAGCTCACTGAGGTACCTCCAGAAGCCATCCAGAAGTTTCCTGTATGATAATACCAGGTGTGGTTTCAGGTAGTAAAATGCAAGGTGTAAAAATGTCAGGCAGTGTGTTGGGGTTGGGATTGGGGAGTGTTTGGGGACAGGAGATCAAAGACAAACCTGGAACCTGTGTTTTAAACAGGACAGTATTTTTAAGTAGGATTCATTTGTAAAACAAGGGCTGCCTTTTACCTCCACTCCCTAGAATTCTAAATTGCATCAAACCCCAAACTACTCACAGGAGTAGTTATAGGGCAGCATCTTGGCAACATTGGCCTTGAAGACTTTGTGTTTCTTCTCTTATTGGTGAGGGCAGATGGTGCTTTAAGCACCTCAAGATCATCACAGAGAAGAGATTTTTACATAGTCATGCCCTCCTTTGACTATTGGCCAGAAAAAAAGCTGGAAACTTCATTAAAACCATTGGCCTTATCCTCATTCCCACACATGGTTGAAGAAGGGTTTAAGGAAGGAGCAGTAATGAGTGAGTCTCCCATCCACCCAGGCCCATCTCATGATGTTGTTGTTTGCTCATTTTTCATGCCCTGTCAGGAGCCTCCAGGCTAACAGAATCCCTACAAATCCAAAAACAGCCAATTTGAAACCATTCCTGGTAAATGAGTATTTACATGTAAAGACACAAAACTTAACATTATTTGTTTCTTCCTGCATTTGCTATTTTCTTGACATGCAAAATTTTACCTCCTTGCATGAGTTTTAGGCCTTGGCACACCACAGGGTTAGTAGCCTTCCAAGTTTCTCACTTTGAGATTGCCAACAGGAAATATCATGCTTTTTTCCGGTGCATTAATTGACTTGGAGATGTCAAGGTATACCGCCACATTTCCTACTGAAGATAATGCACTCCTCAGGAAACACTTTTTACACCCAGTTGGCACAAATGCTTTGAGATTTTCTGTGTTTCTTGGTGCAGAAAAAGCTATCAAATCATCTTAATGCTGAGTTAGTCATTTGAATTATTTACCTACATTTTTGTAGGTATTTCTTTGACAAGAAAGTCTCTCATTTCACAAAGGGAGATTTAAGCATATTTCTGAAGGAAAGTTTGGGAGGTAAGTGGGCATTTAACTTGGTAGTGATTTTGCATGTGCAAATACCTTATAGGACATATGTTTACACACACATATTTACACTTATAAATGTCCCAGTTGTGGGAGTTTTTATTTCTTTTATATGGATTTAATGAAATTTACTTCAATTATCTATAATCTAAAGTATGGCATAATATTTTGGTTTATATAGAGCATACTCATTGATAGTGGACTAATGAGTAAAGTCAACCTGATGAACGGATGTAATATTCAGTGTAGGAAAAGCAGAGGTGATCTCTAACCTTATGTGTGAAAAGTTAAATTATAAAAAAAAAAAAAAAACAACTACAACTGTAAACAGCTTCAGATGGGTCTTTTAGGAATATTCTAGAAGTCTTGTTATTATAAGGAATGACAGCTCCATGTGTGTTACTGCCCCCTGAGGACCTTCCTGCAGGACAAGATGTACAGGTGAAAGACAGTAATATTGATGATGCTGACTCTGTGTAGGCCTATGTTAATGTGTGTGCTTGTGCCTTAGTTTTTAATAAAAAAGTTTAAAATGTGAAAAAGAAAAAAAAAAGAATTAAAATGGCCTCTACCAGATAGCCTAAGTATAAGCTATTCCATCTAGGTTTGCAGAAATACACTCTGATTTTCACACAAAAGTGGAGTCACCTAAGAACATATTTTTTATAACTTACCATTGTTGTTAAGCAATTTGTGACTGCACATGGAATTTTAAGTTGAAAGTGCTGTTACGAGAATGTAGTTACTAACTTTTGTTTGTGAACTTATTTGAAGACTATTTTTTTTAGACTGTCAGCTCTAATCCTAATACCTATCTACCTCAGTATAAATTACATGTCATTTCACTGTATTCTTTATCCCATTTTTTTTGGAAAAAAAAGTTAACATGTGGTCTCAAGTATGGTGGATATTTCTCATAATTTTATCATGCAAGTACTGCCATTCATGCTGTAAAATGGTGAGGATGATTTCATTGTTCCAATTGAAAAAAAATGCCAGGAGAAAAGAAACAAAGATAGAAGTTAAAAACAAGACACAATTTTTAATATCTGAGGAAAAACAAAATACGTATTTATAGAAATTACATTTCTGAATGTTGCTGACAACTTGCATACCTGAGTTACCACTGTGCTTGCTAATTTACTCCCATTTCTTATCTCTGAACAGCTCGCAGGATGAAATACATGGCCTAACCTCTTCTGGTTCACTGCTACTCATTCTTCCTTTTTGCTACCTGGAGGGGGTGCTTAGGAATGCTGTGGTTGCCTGAGCACGTTCCTAAGAAGCAAGGGCCCGGAAACAGACAAGAGGGGTCTGGCAGGCGTTCTGCTAATGGATTTGAGCTTAGTCACCCCTGAGGAGAAGGATGTTAATGATTCAGTATGCTGGGCTGGTCTAACCTTGACTCATGTGAAAATTAAGATCAGAACCCCCCCACCCCACCCCTCCAGCCCCACAAAAGTAAAATCAGAAAAGAATGGAGGAATGAAACATTTGACTTCATGAATCATGGCTCTAAAGATGTTGGTTCTCAAGTGATTTAATGGTTTACCTCTAACTACCCTCTGTACCTAGGGACTGATGCCTCCAAAAATAGGTGTACAGTTTTTCCTTAAAATAGTCCATTAAAAAAAAAAAAAAAAAACATTGTGTAACTTTAAAAAACCTTATACCACTTCATGTATTTTACTTCACTTAATTGGTGTTTCTGTTTTATGAACAGGATCAATACATTCATGAAGAAAGAATGCTTATAACGCAATGTGTTGCTATATATATGCTGGACTTTGACTGATGAATGAACTAATCACTTATACGTAGCTTGGAACATGCGACAAGCTTTATGAGTGTGATCACCAGACATTGTTCTTGGAAGCACAGTGTCATGCGTGAAACATTCCCACATTCAGAATTCATGAAATGTGTGTCATTTGTCCACCTCAGTTCAAGAAAACTCCAGAGAAAAAGGTGAAAGGAAATAATAACTCTTGACAAAATTCCCCACAAGTACTTTACAACAACACTGTGCACATTTCAGAATTGTTATCCAGAATCTTATTCTCTGGAACAATAAAAAATAAAAAGTGTACCAGGTGAATGTAGGTTGCTGCACAGATACCTGTAGGGCACATTAAATCTCTCTGCTATGATATAAGGATAGAACAAAAGGAAATCAGCACTCTAGTTACTGAGTTATTGTTCTTCATTTATGAACTAACTTACTGATTTGTTGTAAAGTCAAAATAACTTGACATTTTGACAGGAAAAAAATTATTTCCCATAAAGTGTAGTGGAATGACAAAGTAACTGCATGTAAAACCATTTCCCCAGTTCTCACGTTTGCTATTTGTGACACTTCTATCACAGAAGCTTTACAATGAATGGCAGGTCCCGTGAAAATAGAGATGGGCCAACAAAGGAATACACCTTTTACCACTCAAGAGAATAAGAACTTCCTAGCCAATCCCCAAAAAAAACAATCCCGGATATTTTTTTTCTGATATAAGGAGGCTGATTCCTAGTGGGGTAGGGAGAGGGAGCATGGGAGGAATAGACGAACTCTAGATAGGGCAGAGGGATTGGAGGGGAAGGGAGGGTGCATGGGGTTAGAAATGATGGTGGAATATGATGGTCATTATTACCCAAAGTACAGGTATGAAGACACGAATTGGTGTGAATAAACTTTGCATACATCCAGAGATATGAAAAATTGTGCTCTATATGTGTAATAAGAATTGTAATGCATTTCACTGTCATATATAAATAAAAAATTAATTTAAAAGAGAATAAGAACTTCCAAAACATGGTCTTTAACAGTTTTCATGTAAGAATTGGAGATTTTTAGAGTAAGAAATGATGAAGTCAGAAATCAATTGTTTCTAATTTCATTCAGGTAAGTTCAAATGCCAGAAAAAGAAAAGTCTATTAAAGCAAAGTACTCTCTACTACTCATCTTGGAACATGTAAAGAAATAAAGTAGGTTCAAACAGAATTGCAGTGACCCAAATGTCTGTCGACCAGAACACACATACATAGACAGCCATTAGAAATATCCAGAAAGTTGATAACAAATTGGTGATATTTTTATGCCAAATTTGAGTAATAGAAGTTCTGACTTTTAAAATAGTAATATGCTATCTGAAGGGGGAAAAAAACTACTTTAACTGATGTGGACATCAAGAGCCAGAAATATTAGTAGCTCTGACATTTAGCAGTTCTTTATGGAAAAGGGAGTAACACATCAAGTGTACCATTCCTAATCTTGCTTCAGTGGCTTTCTGTATGCAGATTCTCCACCTGAAACCAGGAGGAAACCAGAGCCTTATCTTCAGTCTTTAATGCAACAGGCTCCTGAACAGATTCATACAAATATATTTTTAAAATTTATTTATCAAGATGTTTAGCATCAGAAAGCTGATTAGAGAGTAAAACTACAGAAGAGACTGATATCACAAACCCAGATGTGGTAGAGAGAAAGGACTGTTGCAGGAGGTCTTCTAAAAAGAAATTTACCAGTTAGCAAGTTTATTTACAAACTCCTAAAACCTTTTGGAAAAAAAAAATCAATCTAATACCACAGTCTAGTTTTCTCCCATCTTCTTTGTTCGGACACTATGCTGTTGTAGAATGAAACTTCCCTCTGCTGTGGCATCCTTTGGGTTATATTCACACTGAGGTACTTCTGAGTCACTTTCAAGCCTCTCTGCACAAGCGAAGGTTCCTTATTACCCAGTTTCTTTGTCTTCAACTGTCTTAACCACGTGCTTGATGGATGTTGCTATGAGGACTACATGAGGCATTGTATGTGCAAAGTACAGAGCCCATGGCCTGGCTCCCCAGTGCTCCAGGGGTTTCATTTTCAAGACCTGTTCCATTAGTAATCCACCAGACTTCCCCAAGGATGTGGCGAGGAAAATTTAAAACCATTTGTCCTAACTGCCACCTGGTGGCCCTATAAAATAGTTTCAGAATCCTAGGCAGAACAGGAGTTGGAAGAGACAAGATGCCATCTACCTGGGATATTACAGTGCAATGACAGGGTTCAGTTCCCTTTCTTTCTGTGCAGAAAGGTGCTTGGAAGCTAAGAGACAGTGAGGCATGTTAGGAAATATTATTAAAGAGTTGCAGTCTGCTGTGTAATAACTGATTCATCCAGTTGTTAATAAAAAAAAAAAACAAACTCTGAGTTCTGAGTACCATGGATGTTTTGCATATCAGAGGATGAAAACACCTATGGTCAGTAGCACTTCCCATGGATCACTGGCTTTCAAGCTAAGACTCTGTTTTAAAACCTGCTCCTTAAGGTTGCAAAAGTCCCTACTATTTCACATTGCTTTAGAAATGCATGGTACCGGGCTGGGGCTGTAGCTCAATGGCAGAGCGCTTGCCTAGCATGCATGAGGCACTGGGTTCAATCCTCAGCACCACATAAAAATTTAATAAAATAAAATAAAAGTATTCTTTCCATCTACAACTACAAACATATTTTTTAAAATGCATGGTACTTTCCATTGATAATGCTTAGAGTTTTCAAAGACGTACCTGTTCAATCTTGTCACCACTCTTAGAAATACCAGGGTTTACTTATTACTGTAATCTGGGAGTTTAATACAGTGTAAAACACATTGTAAATCTTTCATCTCTCTCTCTCTCTCCTACCAGGGATTGAACTCAGGGGCACTGGATCACTGAACCACATTCCCAGCCCTACTTTGCATTTTATTTAGAGACAGAGTCTCACTGAGTTGCTTAGTGCCTTACTAATTTGCTGAGGCTGGCTTTGAAATCATGATCCTTCTGCCTTAGCCTCCGGAGCCACTGGAATTACAGGAGTGTGCCACCACACCTGGCAATATATCTTAATAAACAGATTAATTTCCTTTTTATAGATAAAACTGTGATAAATTTAAAATATTGCAGAAGAACACTTGCAACCAGCAAATGTCCATGTCGGGATGAAAACCCACATGTCTGACCTCATTTTTTTTTTTTTTTTGCAATGCTTCTTCCATTGAATTGCCTAATTCTGTCTTTTGGTAAGATTATTTCAAGTATTCATTCACGTGTGATCTTTTGTCTAGAGAGGGCGATGACAGACTTCATGATTATTTGCTCCATCATTGTTTTAATTATACAGTTCTTGAGAACTTTGATTACCTTTCTACAATACCCAGTTGGTTTAGAGAAAGCATAACATAAGCCTAACGCATACAGGATTGTAACATCTATAATTTGAAATGGGACGCTGGATTTAAGGAACCTCCCACAGGAAGATCTTTTGAAACTCAAATAGTTCTGAGTAAAGAAAGATTAATTTCAAATAGAAGGAGCTTTTTAGACATGTAGTCATGAGGTGCCTAGGCATTTGGTCTAAGAGGATGTAATCTGACACAGGCTGTGTCCTTGGGAAGGATGTAACAGCATTGCAAGGACACACTCTGGTGATTATAGCCATACCAGGGACCAGTCCCCACAAGTGTTTGCATCATCCAGCCACTCAATTGTTATTAGAATCCTGTGATATTGAGATGACTTCAGACACATTTTTTTTTTTTTAGGCAGATCTTTCCTCTCTTCTCTTTCAGCTTTCTTTCCTTTTTCTGCTTTTCTCTCATCTTATTATATTGACCTGAAGAACTGTGGACCTGCAAGCAACTCAGGTGGACCTTTATTTTAACTATCTCATTTCATAGTCTCAGGACTGGTCACAAAGGCCAGAGGTTATGATCAGTGGAAGGACCCACTGCTGGTAAGGATCAAAGCTGGCACCAGTTCCCATTACTCTGCTTCCCAGGCTTCTGGGTTTTTCCAGAGTCAGCCACAGCTGCTCTTTGCTTTCTCTATGCTTTTTTTTTTTTTTTTCATTTCCTTCTCTTTGTGCATTATATCTTCTTACTCATAGTAATTGCTTGCATATCCTGCTGCTTAGGTTGATGTAAACCCATAATTTTCTACTACTAGTTACCTTTCTCTTTTGTAAATCCATTAATATCTCTCTCTCTCTCTCTCTCTCTCTCTCTCTCTCTCTCTCTCTCTCTCTCCCTGGGGCCTACAGCCTCTATGAAGTGCAGTCACTAGAGGGCAACATGATCACACCCAGTTGACAAGGACAAGGACAGACTAGCTGGAGTACTGCTTAGAAGAAGCAAAAATTCGTAACAAGGAATTAGATGTGTGATCACTGTTTACAAAAGCTTGTTCATTTATATAGGACCTTTTAACCTTACCAAAATGTGGAGAGATGGGTCAATTATTGTCTATATTCACACAAAAGTAGAAAACCAGAGTTCAGTAAGGTTAAGTGACTCACACAAGATCATAGAAATAGCAAATTATATTCTCCTATTGAAAAGAATCTCTGAGGATATTCTATCCTAAAACTCGAAAGTGAAGTTTTCTATTTTTCCAGGATTTAAACCTAATTATAGTAAAGCATGACATATTTATAATGCAATCACCAGAACACCAAACTTATTGCATACTATTAAAATACAAAGAGCCAGTTATGCAGCAATTTTCAGTTAGAGGGAAGTTGCTTATCACTTTAAGGGAAAGAAGTTATTTAAACATTATATAAATAAATGACCTTTATTAATATCTAGTCCAGTAATGAGAAATTTGGTTACTTTTTCTGGAATTGTCAGACATTTAAAATTCTAGTTATTTTTTTGCTTTAAACTTCATGTGATTTCTTTGCCGAAACAAATACAAATTATTTTGTCCCACTTCCTCCTCTCTGATATTTGAAATAAAGAAAAACAGATAACAGTATAGTTTCCTCTTTTATATCTGATCTTTGAGAAAAAGCCACTGTCTTTCTTCTTCTGTCTGTGGTTGATTGAGTACCCTGAACACAAGCTGTTCTCAGATCGGCAACGCTGCTTATGCTAGAAGCTGAAAGCCCAGCTTTGGCCGACCACTGTCTCCAACCACTTTAATTTGTATTATCTCCTCATTTTTGACAGGGCAGGTCCTTTCAAGTACAGGCACCTGGTTCCTGATTATGGAGGATGGGAATCCTGCTTCCAGGGAGCCAGATTTAAGAGCCAAGTGTGATGGGCCACGAGAGAAGGAAATAAAAGTTCCATAGCTAATGCAGCAATTAAAGATTGGAAAAGAAAAGCTGTGGGCTGACAGACTGGATAGCTTTGGAGAAAATGGACTTGCCCTGGATATGGCTGAGGGAAAGAGCACAGACAGCAGAATTCATAGTGGGTCAAGATTTCTTTATCTTTTCTGTTCAAATGGGTTCACTGTTTCAAAGATTCATCTTGTAAATTAAACATAACGAAAAACCAACTAACAGGCATGCAGAATTTTATAAATTCCAATTGCTGATGATAATTCTTCCTTGCATCATTCATAAGAAGCAGAAAAAGAAATTAAGAAATGAAAGGACTAAGTTCCGAAAAGCTTTATGAGAGTCCAATTTTACATTCATCTTCACTTTTATTTTTAGCTTATTTGTACACTTGGCAATCAGGTGAAGTCAAATAGCATTGGTCTTTACTTCCAGAAAAATATGAGTTGGAGACTCTCATTTATATGTACTACTGAAAAGGTATATATACTTTGCACATCTTCTTCTTGTGGCCTGGACCAAGATGCACGCGCGTGTGTGTACGCGCACGCCTACAGAAACATTAACTTAACTGTGAAAGGAATACTTAGTAAATGGCTAAAAAAGGCAAACAAAGGTGTTTTGGTAACAAAGGTTTGAATGATAGAAAAGTGAAGAATTGTAAATGTGCAAATATAATCCTTGTAATATTAAAAAAACAGCACTGTAAGGAACAAAATGATTAAAATACATATTCTTTTCCTTCCATTTGTAGCAGCTTTTACAAAATAATGTGACTTTTTCTAGCAGTGTCAACACAATAGAGATTCATGGGTTTAACATTTAGTCTACAATGACAACTACAAATAATCAGTGCCCAATAAATATATGGTATAGTCACAAAGGACCTTTTTCCTTCAGAGAAAACAAAAAGAGATTAATTTATTTCCTAAAAATTGACTGTTTTTACTGTGATTTACTGCCTCAAATCAGTATGACAACACAGCTATAATTATCTAAAATCATGAAAAAGTGATAAGACCTCCAAGAATATCTATTTATTTGTCCCAGCAACATTACTAATGCATGTTTCATTTTATTTGAATATTTTATCATTTATTTATTGCTAAGAGCATGTGAGTTAAGCCACATTTAGAGGCAACACTATCTTCCAAAGGCACCCTTTTGTCCATATTTTCAGTCCTACCCAGAAGTTAATCCTGTAGAGGGAAAAGGAAGCAGTTCCCATTTCTCCACTGTGCAGCAAGGGAGGTAAAGCTTTATTTCATATGCCACCCGGGATGACAAAATGCATGCCAGCTAAACATTGCCTTGCTTTAGGTCTCCCTGTAACTATAACTCATTTTAGATTCTTGTCACAATTTTCTGCAGAAGCAACAATACAATGATAATATAGATAAGAAATACTCATTACCTTTATTTTTAAAAGTGGCTAAAAAAATCATTTCTTTTCTCCTGCATCCAAAGAGTGTAGGTTAAAACTCCATCAGAGGATTGTCTGTGGTGCTGCCACTGTAGGCAAACACTCTTTTACAGATAAATCTCTTTTTTTTTTTTTTTTTTGATCACGATTTCAGAATCTGTTAGGAACTGTGCTTTGTGGACTGTGATGAATTGTATATTGCTTTTGTGATTCTTTCTGGTTTAAAGCCCTAGGTTTCCAGCATACAGGGTCGACCATGATTGGCTCCACCCGAGGGACGCAGGTCCTGGGATTCCCTCCCAGCTAGTAGCAGTGACATCACAGGCGAGCTCCTGGCTGCACAGGGCTGGAGCGGGGAGGCCTCAGAGGAGCTCCGGGAGGGGCGTTGCTGGGGGTTTCCAGGGAAACACTGCAGCAGATGGCTTTGCTTCTCTTTCTGAGCTACAGTGACACATCTGCAGCAGGGCTGGTGGGAAGGATATTTTTGGAAAATCTCTTCTCTCTTAGGTCCGGCTAGTTCTGATAGCTTTTTCTCCTCTTTTCTGTCTGCCTGTTTATTTCTCCCCACGTTCTTTTATTTCTGGAAATAAGATTTTCTATTTTTATTGCAGGGACATTTTAGAAGGATCCCAAGTTACTAACCAATGATGAACCTAGGTGTGCCCCAGTTTCCTTTTTATTCACTGGGCCCTCCTCACCCGTTACATTATGCAGGCTGTCAAGGTGGCTGCCTGGAATACAAGGGCAAATGTTGCTAAGGTAACAGGATTGAAAACCTGTCTTCAGAAGCAGATGCTTTATAACCTGGGGTTTCCCTCATTTGCATTTAAAGACTCCTGAGCAAAGCTACAAAGCAAGGCAAGTCCTTGTAGCAAAAGTGAGAGAGAAATTTAAGAAATATGTAATTGTCACCCGATAAGTCATTGAAGGACATGTACCACTGTGAGGTTAAATAAGTAGGAGTGTTAATGACTTCCAGTGCATTAGTGGAAGAGCTGATGCATTCAAGAGGACCCCCCACACCCCTCTCCCCAAATTTCTCATCTTACACCTGGGGAGCATTCCCCCTTCTTTTCTCTTTTAGAAATGCCCTTCACAGTATTAGCCAAGGTTAAACTTTGTGTCTGTCCTCTTTCTTGGTGACCTGGGAATGCCTCATTGCACATTCACAACAAAAGATATCTGAGTGGTTGGTGGTAAAGCTCAGATTTGAAGCAAGTGGAAAAATGCCTTAGGCTATATGAAATTCAGGAATGTTGACATTGCTAGAGAATGAAACAAACAGGATTTTAGGGATGCTTTTGATGCCAGAAATGCCTTTAATATATTCTAGGTTCTGATCACTGCATTCAACACAACTGAGGTATAATTCTAAGAAATCACACAATAACCAAGCAATAGAAATTGCAATTTGCTTATTTGTTTCTTCAAAAAGAAAAAAGGATTGTATTATAATTATTTCAAACAAAACATATTGTGCATTTTTCAGTGTTCAAGTACCATCTTAAAGGGCTCACAAATGTGCCTAGATGTGCATGAAAAAGGCAGATTCCTAAATGGCTTTTAACAATTATAAGAACTGCAAAGTGGGCAATATGTGACTGAAGGGAAAAATGAAGCATAGAG
This sequence comes from Marmota flaviventris, assembly GCF_047511675.1. Lineage (NCBI taxonomy): Eukaryota > Metazoa > Chordata > Mammalia > Rodentia > Sciuridae > Marmota > Marmota flaviventris. The sequence goes on from NC_092500.1 coordinate 110,325,584, forward strand.
ATGATAGTATTTTGGGGTAATAAGGTATAAATTCTTGGTGGAGCAATTCAACAGATTTCTAAATAACTTCTTTAATGAGTGTCCTCTTTATTCCCAAAACCTAATTGCAGATTTTGTTTTATTTTTTCCTATAAAAGTGAAAATAAAGCCCTATCATATAAAGGTGAGAAAAGACCTGGTTTTGGTACCAGGATATTTATTTACATAGATAACATTTTCTGACCTCTGTGATGGTATATGTAAGAATCATGTTGCCAGTTAACTCTGGTATGAATTCCTAAATCATAAACACAATTAGAAATCATGACTTCTATCAGATGAATAAAATGTTTCTACATTTTTTTTTGAAATTATACTTCTCAAGAAGCAATGATGGTCTCTATTATTTTTCCACATTACCCAGTATTTAAAAAGTTATTGCTGATACCACTCAGGACAGGATCTGGAAGAAAATACATAATAAATAAATGTCTCCCCTCCCACTTCTGAACCTGTGGTTTCCAAGGGTGCTGACATGCACTCAGATTATGAATAAAGGCTTTGGCCACTGCAAGAAGTCCTGCCCTTCCTCTATGGAATAAACAAAGGATGGTTATTGACTCTGCCAAAAGAGGATCAGGTTAATTCTGCATCCTTAACCTTTAAATACTGTCAAGGCAACCTTTATAGGCTGGGGACATAGCTCAGTTGGTAGAGTGCTTGCCTAGCATGCACAAGGCCCTGGGTTCAATCCTTAGCACCGCCAAAAAGAAAAGAAGAAGGCCTTAAATATTGTGCTTCTTGATACATACAATAAAAAATTGACTTACAGCGGCTGATGTTCTGGCTCAGTGGTAGAGCACTTGCCTAGCACTGGTGAGGCACTGGGCTTGATTCTCGGTGCCACATAAAAATAAATAAATAAAATAAAGGTATCATGTCCATCTACAACTAAAAAAAATTTTAAAAAAAGAATTTACTTACAAAAAGTTAACATTTGAAAAAACCAAAGAAATATCTAATGCAGCACATTCATCTTATAGATGAGGATGCTGTGCACCACAATAAGATGACACTTGCTTCTCTGGAGACCATTGGTTGGAAAACTATTCTTAAATATCATTTTTGATGAACTGCACACAGGCAGGAGCATTTTATCCATACTAAGTACTATGGTTTGAATATGACCCCCAAAGACCCATGTGTTAAAAACTTGGTTTCCAGGGTTGTACTGTTGGGAGGTCAGGCCTAATGGGAGACCCTTAGGTCATTGGGGCAAGCCCTTGGAGAAGATTGTGGGACCCTAGTCTCTTTATTTTTTTTTTTTTTACTCCTGGGTTTAGGTATATCAGTTTAGGTATAGCAGTTTTATTCCATCACATGTTTCTGCCCTGATGGGCTGCCTCCCCTAGGCCCAATGCAACAGGGTCAATCCATCATGGATAGAAACCTCCAAAACAATATACCAAAACAATACTTTTCTCTTTATAAGTTGATTGTCTCAGGTATTTCATTGCAGTGAGGGACAGCAGACTAACACACAAAGCAATCTGTGACTCTTGGTAGCCTCCCACTCAAGTTCCATTTAGTGCTTTAAAAAAAAAAAATGTCATTTCACCATGTAGAGGTCATCTGGGGGGAGTCTCCTAATCTGAGGCTGGCCTAATAACAAAAGTGGTGGGCGTATCTTTGAAACACCTCAGGCATAAAGTCAACTATTGGTGACAAGTGTTTGTCTCTTCAATCATTTCTTACTGTGCTCCACCAGACCCACTTCATGTTTTACAACTTTGCATGATTTCTATAACTTGGCTTTCCAAATTCTGAATTGGAATTAGATTTCTCAAACATGATCTTGATATTTGTACTCTTTTTCTCAAGAACTTACACTAATGCTATATGGTTTCAGAGAAGTACCTATGATTTCTCAAACATGGTTAGCAAGTAAGTGGAAAGGTATGCAGGAAAGGTTAGAGTCCTGTTATGGTTTGGATATGAGGTGTCCCCTGAAAGCTCACGTGTGAGACAATGCAAGAGGGTTCAGAGGAGAAATGACTGGGTTGTGAGAGTCTTAACCCAATCAGTGAATTAATCCCTGATGGGATTAACAGAGTGGTAACTAGAAACAAGTGGGGTGTAGCTGGAAGAAGTGGTTAATTGGGGATGTGGCTATGGGCTATATATTTTGTATCTGGAGTGGAGTCTCTCTCTGCTTCCCTCTGCCACACTCTCCCAACATGATGTTCAGCCTCACCTTGAGCCCTGAGGAATGGAGCCTGTCTTTATGGACCAAGACCTCTGAAACCAGGAGCCCTCAAACTTTTCATCCTCTACAATTGTTCTGGTCAGATCCTTTAGTTACAGCAGTCAAAAAGCTGACTAAAATGAGTCCTGACTTTAACTCTTACCCATTTTTAATGTAAGCAGGGCATAGTTTCATCATTAGTTTAGAGCCTGGTATATGCTAGGGGTGAACTAAAATATCAACTTCTCAAAGGCAGGGACTATTGCTTGGATTGTCTCATGATGAGTAGAGGTACTTAGTAAATATTTCCAAAATTGGAATTTTAAGTTTTAAAAATTGAAAGAATAAATTTAATAGATATGGGAATTTAATAGCTGCATTGAAATCCCTGAGGAATTTCAGCCTTTTCCCAGAAAAGTTAATCAGAATCTCTGGGCTACACAAGATTTAAAAAAAAAATGTCCCAACTGTTTGAACTGAGCAACTAAAGAACCACGGCCCAATTATAATTAGTAGGCTCAATACAACTAATAAAATTTATCTTCTAAACTGCATGTATTTGTTAAAGTTCTGCAGAGGAACAGAACCAATTATATATGTAATGCAGTAATAATGTCAATACATTAATATCTAACAATATAATATATATGTGTGTATATATATATATATATATATATATATATATATATATATATATTTGTTTTTTTTTTTCATATGGAATGTAAAACACACTGCCACCATTTCCTATGGTGTTTCTAGTAATTAGAAACCAGTCCTATATAATAAAATTATAATGGTATCAAAATGCATGATAAACTTCATGATTTTTATAGGAAGGTAGGTGATTATTTTTATTAGGCTAACAAAACTGTTAGTTTTGTTCTAAACTGGATATTATTCAGAGAAAAATAAACAATGATATTATATACAATATAATAATAATATAATTGTAATACCATGTTGTCTACATATATGTATATATGTGTATATGATATATAATATACTTTGTGAGCATTTTCTAAGGTACTTTTAGAAGTGGTCATTTTAAAAAGGTTACAATGTTTCTCTAAGATTCCTTAGAGCCTCTGATGGGCTAATGCATATAATGAATGTTTATTGTTTATATAAACAGACAATAGACTCAAAGCCTGTCCTCTTGCTGCTGGGTGACCTTGAACAAATTTCTCGACTTCTCTGAGTCACATTTTCCTTTTGTGTGATCCCAATAGGTCTCTCACAAGCATAAAATAAATTATGTAAAGTCTGTAGTGTGGTACCTGGCACACAGTGTACACTCAGAGGTATGAATCACAGTGTGTGGATCTGTATTCCTTTCTCGAAAAGGTGTAAACAGTCAAAATCACTCCACCTTACATTGGTTGTTGAAGTGGGTGACTATTGCGCTGAGAGCTATAGTTTTGAGCTACGGATGCGGTGCCTCCTGAACTTTATGACCCCATGATCATTTTTGCTGTGTTTTATAAAATAAGTATTGTAAAGAAGAAATATGTGAAATGCTGCCTTCTACAAATATAGTGTAATTTATTTGTAAGGTAAGGAATTCAGACTTAGCCCAGAAAAATATGAATTTCAGATAAGATATGTATACGTGTATAGGACTAATTATGCTAGAAATGGCTGTTTCTTTGAAATTCCAGTTTGACTGATGGCCTTTATTTTATCAGACCACCCTATCTTAAGACCAAACTTCAAGTCATTTAAAATACTAACCATGAAGGTAGACAAAGGGAATGGGCATTTGACCTAGTCAAAGTTTCCCCCAGCTCATAATCTCTGTTGTCCTTTTCCCATTTTGTCCTCTTTTCTATATGATAGCTTAGCTATTCCCTCATGAGCTTGTTAGTTAAATGAGCCATGGGGACTTATCCACTTTATTTCCTGCTTAGTGGTTGGAGATAGGAAGCACCCAGAACATTTATTTTGTTTAATTGATTAAGCTTAACCAAACCTTTTCTGATTTGGGTTTTTTTTTTTTAGGTTCTTTATAAAAATTAGAAAAGAGACATAAAAGGAGAAAGAATTCTTCCTAATGCAAATATCCAAAGAAAACAATGTAATATTTGTACAATCAAGCAGTTATATGAGAATTTTAATGGACATATAATGTCTAACCGATCATTATTTGTAGGTTCCAATTTAACTCTGGGAAAAATTATGAAATAAACATATTTAAAGATAAATCTTGACATAGGTCTTCTAGGATAGAACAATATGCCACCCAGAAAAACGGCCCTTTGGCCTAAGCATTATTTTGAGGTAGAGACAATTGAGAAGAAACAGATTCAGGAGAATCTCTCTGACCTGCTCCTTTTTGGTTAAAAATAGGACACTAATTTAAAAAGTGTCTCCGATTCCCTCTTATTAGGAAGAAGAAAAGTTAATCGTATGAAGCAACTCTAGACCCATGTCAGCCTTTTGTAAATGGCACCGGAGGGATTGACATACAGGTTACTTACTAGTCTTGACCTACCCTAAGTTTTCCAGATAGTTGCATTCCCACAATTTGCCACCCTAGAAACTCAAAGCCATCCCCTTCATCTTGTCACTTGTCTAAACATTAATTGTTCCTTTTCTCAGATGCTGTATAAGCCCAAGTTCTACCATCCCATTCAGTCACTAACCTAATGTACAGGCTAATAAACTTCTCTTTTTCTCTTGTTTATTTGCCATTTCTCAGTACAATTTACAGAGCCCCAGCCACAGAATTTGAAGGGTAGTAAGAAAAATAACTTTCCCTCTCCTATAGTTTGAGTTACTTAAACATCAAAAGAATCATTGAATGGAAATGTTGTTACCCAAGGACAGATTTTCTTTGGAAAATCAGTGAGTCCAAATTTGCCTTTAGATTAAAAAGAAGAAGAAGAAAAGAAAAAGAAAACTGAATAGAACAGCATCATGGAGGAAATAGCTCAGGTAGACAAAGATCTACCTGCTTGTCCCCTGCTTCACATCACCCCAAAGGTACAATGAGCCCAGACTGTTTACTACCAGTTCCATGAAGCCCTCTAGTACAGCTAACTTCAACATTGATACCACTCCAGAGTTTCAATTATAAAGCATCCCCACTCATTGTACAGGGCCGACAAAATCTCAGTATCGCAGTCATTGCACATTAAAAAAAATTAAAATAATTTCACATGTAACTATAGAGGTGGTTGAAGTAAAATTAGAAAATCAATGTTAACAATGGGTCTCAGGTTTATTTCAAGAGTAAATGGATTCTAACTAGGAACTAGGTTTATACTTCATGAATTTAATAGAGTAAAGAAAAAACACATTTAGGGAAATCATTTTATAAAATTAAAAATCTCATCTTGATCATAATCCTATGGAGGAGTTAAAACTTTCTTCAGGTAATGAAGCATAACTAATGAGACCTATGGAAAACATAATACTGGCACTTTACAATACTGGCACTTTCCAACATTTAACTCTAAATTGAAATTAATTAAAATTTTAATTCTTCAGCCATTCTAGTTATACTTTAAGTGCTCAATGTGGCTAATAACTACCATAGTGAATATCACAGAATTTGACATTGTTATTAGAGATAATCCAGACATAGATCCCAGATATTCATGACATTGTAAAAATTTAATAAGAACTAACTTTACCGAATGTTCTTTAAGTGATGGACACCATTTTTAAGTACTGAATATGTATTATCTTATTTAATCCTCATCTGGTATAATATACTAAATTGTATCATGTACTTCATTATATAGTCAGGGAATCAGTGGAAAAGGAAAGAAGTTAAATAAATTGAACTTTGCACAATGTTTAAGTGGTAGATCTAGGATTCAAATCTACAAAATCTGACTCTAGAAGCACTTTTAACTGTGAAGTTAACATACTATCTGTTTGTTCAAGGTGACGGTTCAAATAAGTAGATAGTACGGGGGAGATGGTTCTGAGGGAAAACTGAAAACTCAGCAATTGTACTGAAAAAAATGGCAACTATGATTATGTAAAAATTGAAACCTGATGGTTGATGAGAAAATTTTAATCAAGGTTAAAAGACATCAATAGGAGAAAATATTTGAACAATTAAGTGTTAATAGCTATAATATGAAGAGGGCACATAAATCTGTTAGAAAAAGACAAACAACCCCGTCAAAATTAGGCGAAGGGCCAGGGGCAACAGCGCAGGCCTGTCATCCCAGAGGCTTGGGAGGCTGAGGCAGGAGGATCCAGAGTTCAAAGCCAGCCTCAGAAACTCAGGGAGGTCCTAAGCAACTCAGTGAGATACAGTCTCTAAATAAAATACAAAAAAGGGTTGAGGATGTGGATCAGTGGTTAAGCGTCCCTGGGTTTAATCCCCCTATACCTAAAACAAAACAAAACAAAAATAGGCAAAGGATATGGACAGATGCTTCTCTGAAGAAAAAGATTTAAAATGCCGAATAAAAATATGAAAAGAAGTTCAAAATCAGAATCAGAAAAATACAAAATAAAACAAAATACTGTAAATTGCACTTTAGACTGGGACAATTTTCAAAAGGTGTTTAGATGCAGTTTCAGAGTGAAGGGATGTGGAGCTTCTCATAAATTACTAGCAATGGTGTAAACTGACACGCATTCCACAGGGTAAAGCCTACCACATGTTTAAATGAGAAAATCTTAGGCCCAGCAATTCTACTATCCTTGGGATTCTAACACATAAAAGGATTTAGGCACAAGGACTCTTCTCTACACTGCAACATTGACTATAAGGTGGAAACAGTGGGAACAACTTAAACATCTATCAATTAATGAATGATTAACTAAACCAAGCTTCATCCATGCAGGGACATGACCTGTATTCCTAGAAAATAAGACAATACATGAATTTGGCCCTAGGTACTATCTCTGGGATATACTGTTCCTGTAAGAGAGCAAACCTAGCTCTTTTCCCAGTCCTTTATATTTAACAACAAAAAGCCTGTAAGAAAAGACATCAAAACACTAACATAGCTATCACTGAAAAATATTATTTGGGAGAGGATTGTAGAAAAATAAATTTGTTTTGTTTTTGTTTTGGTTCTCTTTTTATACATTTCACTTAGGTATTGTTTTAGCATTTTTATAAAGGGGTTATATTAATATTGTGATTAATCCAATAAAAAAGAAGGAAAAAGAAATCTCACAATAAAATTGTTTACTAAACTGGTGCTGAGTATGTGTATCTTTTCCCACTCAATTCCTCTTCTCCTTATCAGATAGTCTATCTATAAATAAAGAGGTAAGAGAATATTACAGGAATGATTTGGCTGCCACTAAAGGCAGAGATAAAGCTGAGTTCAACAGATACTGGTGATTTTGAGACACTCTTTCTGCACACAAGGTCCTTTAAACCTCTTCACTGGCTCTTATCAAATCTTAGAAGCAGCTGTTACTACAGCTGCTAAATGCGGCGGTCAGTAGGTTGAGAAGAAGAAAATTCACTTAGTGTGTGCTTTTGAATACTTTGGCTGCTTAGATATGATGTTCATCTCTTCTTATCTTAAAAAATGTCTCTGAGCTGGCTGTATTTTGGCCCAGAACAAGCCCAGATGCCAAAGATAGTTTGCATGGCAGAAGGTGAGGAAAAGAGACGCCTTACAGTAGCAGATCTCAAAGTGTGAGGCAGGGATTCCTCAGGGATCCCTGAGACCCTTCATATGTACAGCAGACCATGAAATCAATACTATTTTTCGTAACAGTATTTAGATATTCTTTGCCTTTTTCATTCTCACTCTCTAACAGTTTTAAAAAGGTTAAATATTGGTTTTGGACAACATCTTTAGATCACATTCTAGTTTTATTCAAAATTTCTTGTAACACTCAATCTTCACAATATATTAACCACTTATGTTCATCACGTTGTATAGGAACCATGTGAAGAAATTCATTTACACAAGATAAATTTGAAGAATAAAAGAAATCTGCACTTCAAAACAGAGTCAGGGACTCAATCCATCCCTAAACAGGTTTCTCCCTGTTTACATCCTGTCTTAGATAACAGCCAGGACACAAAGCATTTAGCTGGTTTCATTGCCTGTACCCATGTACCTCTTCTTGGCTACTGAGTGACAACTTGTATCCAGCATCCTTCTCCTACTCTAAAGAAAGAAATTTACATGAGGTTGATCTCCAAGTAGATGGGGTTTTGTCTGTTTAATAAAAGCAAATACATTTTATTTCTTAAAATAACACTTTTTTGGATTTCCTTAAATAATCATTTGGCAAAATCATGTTTCTGCATTTATTTTATACCCTTCTATATGATATACTAAGCTCTGTATGCTTATTATGGAACATTTGGAACAATACTGAAAAGCATCTGTAATTGTGTAGAAAAGTGAAACTATATGCTTTACTGAATGGATTTTATGGTATGAGAATCCTGTCAATAATAAGATAAAAGCACACAGAAATGTGCTTTCTCTGACTTTTAACTTATTTATCCATCTTTTAAGTTTAATATTAGTATTTCTGTTTTCATAACAATAAACAAAAACAGTTTAAAGGAAAATATATTTTGTGTTATTCATTGTTAAATAGTCTGTAATGGTTCAGATATGAGTTGTCCCCCCCAAAGCTGTGTTAACACAGGAATATTCAGAGGTGCAGTAATTAGATCATGGGAGCTATAACCCAATCAGTCTATCCTTAGTTTGAATGGACTGACTGGGTGGTGACTTTGGGCAGGTGGGGTGTGGCTAGAGGAGGTGGGTCACTGAAGGCATGTCTTGGAAGGTCCATCTTCCCTGTGGCCACTTCCTGCCCCCTTCTGCTTCTTGGTTGTCATGAGTGGAGCAGCGCTCCTCTGCCACACCATTTAGCTATGATGTTCTGCCTCACCAATGGAGTCTACTGACCACAGACTAACCCTGAAGCCATAACCAAAATAAACTTTCCCTCCTCTAAGTTGTTCTTATCAGGCATTTTTGGCCACATAGCAACACAAAGTTAATTAACACATAGTCTAAATACAGGAACTCATTGAATTCATCCTGAAGACTTAGACACCATAGTATTTCAGATGAGGAAACTAAGAGTTAAGATAAGTTAAGTAATTTCCCGAAATTGTGTTTAAAATAAATGTCAGAGGCAGGATTCAAACTCAGCCCTTCAATGCAAAGACCCTGATACTAAACTCTATACTCATTTTGCACCCTTTAAGATGATGTACTATGCTATACGTATTTGGAAAAGCTGGACAATCTCAAGAGGTATGTATAAGAAAAAAAAAAGATAATAAAAATACTGCTTCATGGGGATCATTGTTTATTTTAAAGGTCATTCACATTCTTCCAAATATTCATAGTACATTAAAATTTCCTCAAGTTAAGGTTCACATAATTTTTACTTAACATTGTATTTATTGTATTTCTCATGTAATTATCATTCTCTTTTATTGCACATTTATATTGCTTCCACTTCTTCTCTATTATAAATATAAGCATCTGCATATATAATTTTGACTGCATCTTTGACTCTATCACTTAACCTAGATTCGTTTATAGAATAACTATTTTCACATGGTCAAACACCTTATATTCCTACGAGTAATGGTTAAGAGTACCCATTTCCTTACAACCTTTATTAAACCAAATAATTTTATTCCCTGTGTTATATGATAGGTGAAAATGATTTCTTAATTGATTCATCTATTTCTGATATAGTTAAGAAATCAAATAGGGTCATTTAAGAATTATTCAATGAGAACACATAGACATTAGATAGAGACCTCATTTATTTTCTCATGCATTAACCATTGTGTGAAAAATCATGTCTCATTTCCTAAACCATCTGTTTGTCTTCCCACTAGGTCAACTCTAATCCCTTAACACCGGAGGATGGTATTGTGTGGGCGAATAAACGTGATTTTCCTTCCCATAAAGGGAGTGAGAATGTCTGCTATTTAACGTGGCATAATTAAGTAGAATGCTTTAGGAGCAGTATGAGGAGTAAAAAATTATTATTCTAATGGGCTAGAGAAGCGAGTTTCTCACCACTAACATCCTATTCACCATGAGTGATTGGCCTATAAACCATTCCCTGCTGTGCAGAGTCAAACAGTCAGATATTTTTAACTCTGGCTCTCTTTTTTCAAACTGTCTAATTGGATTTTTTAAATTTGTTATTAGACGGAAATAGCAAACTGGCACTACAGGAAGGCTCCCCATATGCTATTATGATGTTTCCATAGTTGTGCTAGATTTAATCACATTTCATTCATAAAGATTAGCTAAAATTAAGAAGGAAACAGATTGTTCCCAATTGAACTGGCAAGAACACAGGAGTAGCTTGACCAGGCAGAGATGCTTGACAGGGTAGAGTGGAAATCTGCTTTCATTCAACCAAAATAACCAGAATTCCAAGGAGGAAAAACAAAAGAGGTATTAAGCAATGGCCTTGAAACATCTTCAAAAATCTGGAGATAAATGTTTTGCTTTTGTTGTCATTCTTTTCTAATTGTATCAGTATTGCATTGTTTTTTCTGGAGAAAACAATGAAAATTACCTGTAACATCCTAGCCCAGACATGGTCATATTTTTTGTGGCTTTCTTCCTCCTAAAAGTGTTATAAAATTTATTTCAAAATACAAATGATGTTTTTCATACCTTTGACATCTACATATTAAGTTGGAAAAAATAGTCATATTTTCAGCACTGAAGACACCATGGAAATAGGTAATGTGCATCGACTAATGGAAGAGCTGAATTATAGTAAGCTCTGGACCCGGTCATTTTAGTAAGACATCATTTTCCTTTCACAGTAATTAGAATACTAATTCAGGTCATGGAAGGACATAGTCCTGATGATAACAAAAATTTCAAGTGCTACAGAGAAGGCAAAGAAAGTAGTTGCTAAAAAGGAAACTTTAATCTTTCTTTGATAGTGTCAAGTTCTACAGCTTTAAAAAAAATAACTTTTTTTTTTAATTTGAGGAATTTATAGAGGTATTTAGGTCCCAAAAATCTTCCTCCAACTATGCTTTCCCTTTCTATCTGATTAATATTTGATTAGCATATTAATTAGACAATCTAATTAATATTTGATTAGCACTTTTTTTGCTATTGAGTTTTTTGAGTTCCTAATATATTCTGGAAATTGATCTGTCAAATAAATAACTTATAAATATTTTCTCCCATTCTGTACATCCTGTTGATGGTGTCCTTTGCTGTGCAGAAGCTTTTAGTCTGATGTCATCTCATTTGTCTACTTTTGCTTCTGTTGCCTGTACTTTTGAGGTCTTATCCAAGAGAATCCTTGACCATTAAAATGATTGATTTCATAGTAATTTGATCAGAGAATGGGGAGAGTAAGAAGGAGAGACAGAGAGGTGCAGTTTGATCCATGGGTACCAGATTATACTTAGGAGGAAGAAGTTCTAGTGTACAGTTTGCACATTTGGGTTGCTATATATAAGAACAACAGACTATATTTTCAAAAAACTAGAAGAATACTTAAAGATACGGATATATTTACCATGACTTAAACATTACACAATGTATGCATGTATTGAAATATCACATGGCACCACATAGATATAATAATTTTAATGTTTTATGTATCCAAATAAATTTTGATTAAAAATATACAATTTCATAGTGTATCCCCGCCATGACTTTCCCTTCAGAGGGCTTCACAAGAGCCATTAAGCCTGAGAGGTCTTCAGTAGGACAATAGAGAACTCCACCTGGCTGTCCAAGGCATTGTGGGAGGTAGGCAACTGTGAGCACTCTGCCAATAAGAGGAACATCACACAGCATTTTTCCATCACCTAATGTTTTAGTCAACTTTTCTGTTTTTATGACCAAAAGACCCGACAAGAACAATTAGAAGAAGAAAAGTTTGCTTTGGGGCTTATGGTTTTAGAGACTCAATTTGTACACAGCCAACTCCATAGCTCTCATCTGGGAGCCACGAGAACATTATGGCTGAAGGGTGTGTGACAATCAGGAAGCAGAGAAAGCCATTTCTCATCCAGGACAAAAAATATACTCCAAAGTCATGCCCCCAGTGACCTGTCTCCTCCAGCCACCCCCCTGTCTGCCTATGGTTAGTACCCAGTTAATCCATTCAAATGGATTAATACACTGACCAAATTTAGACTTCTGTAGCCCAATCATTTCACCTCTAAATTTTCTTGCATTGTCTAACACCTGAGCTTTTTGGGGGGGACAATTTATATCTAAACTATAACACCTTATAATAAAACTGGTTTGAATTATGTAAAGCCACTTTCATTTCTCATGTTTTTGCATTGCATTTAATTTGTACATGCCTTGTTTCTTTCTCACAATCTTGGCAGTGAGGAGAGGTCTTGACTTAAACTGTCAGGAAATGTGAACCCTCCCAGGCAATAGCCCATGGCTCCAGCAGGAGCCAGTCACGGCTATTCTTTCCTTCCCCAGGAAAAACAGAAAGGGTGACTTATACTGACAGGCAAATTCCTGATTATTCTAAAGGACCATTGAGGGCATAAAATGATCCTGAGTCTGTTCCTGTTTTCATTTCTAGTGCACTAGAGGTGCTGCTACTTTCTGCCATTGGGAAGGAGTGAAAAAAACAATACTTGGGATAACACTCTGCATTTTACTTCTCATGTAAAAAGACATTGGTTTATATTCCTTATCTCAAATTATTATTTGAAAAGTTTAGTCATTATCACAAACTCTCATCAAATTACAGTTCTGCTTCCTCGAGGGTATACATTATAGTCAGAGAATCACTGAGAAGAAAATAAGTATTGAGCTATGTTCTAGTTACTGAATTGGGTACTTTAAATAACATGTATTGACCATTTTTGATTACACAAGTAATGTAAAATCAATACAGGACTATCTCTAAAACATTGAAAAAAAAAATAAAATGACTTTTAATTGTACCAGACATGTTAACATTTTAGTGGATTTTATTCCAGTATATCTTTGAGCATCTAAGCTATTCATATGCTTGTTTACTTAACAATGTGTCACATGTACTTATACAAATGATTAAGTATTTATTTTATAAAATGGAATTTAAATATTGCCTAGCATTTTACTTACTTACACACAAAAAAGTATTTACTTTGTTATGGTTTTATGTTTGTTTCCATATATTTCCCATAGCAAAACTACCACTTTGATGATCACCCCTATCAGTATAATTTTGAACAGATTTTGATTTAAAAAATCATTACAAAGTATTTACTGGTATGAAATATTTCAATAGTTGATTGAGGAATTTCAGATTATTTTATAAAGATTTCATGAGATAGAAGGCATGACAAAGAAGACAAAAAAAGAAGAATCATCAAGATGATTTAAAATTTTCACTCTAGTCATAATTTATGTCAATGGGTTTATATTTATTTACTGTTACAATTCATGAGGGTTGCCATTAACATTTTTCAAGGTCTTCTAACATCTCAGGTACTTGTTAGATATTTTACCAAGTTCTATTTCTCATTTAGTTCTCACAATTCTTTATAAAGACACTGTTATGTCCAGTTGGTAAATGAAGGGACTATAGTCTTATTCACATCAAAGTCATTTATTTTCATGGCCACCAGGACAGAAATGTCCTCTTACTGGTATATCGCTGACATAGGCTTTCCCCATAACAATAAATGTGATCAGCCACTCTGTCATAGGAGTGTTCCTACGTTTTGCTTTTTATCTACCAAGGCTGACCCACATACTAAGAAAAATGATATGTTCACATAAAATCATTCCACTAACGATGCAACGGTTATGACAATCTTCTTAAAGCAGAACTTTTAACATGTCACTCCTCTGTATAAAATCTTCCAGTGATTTTCTCTCTTGTGCCAAGGGGGAGCTGACGTCTTTGCAAGTAAGGCCCAACACAGTCTGTACTTGCCCATCTTCTTATCCTTCTGTTCTGGTTTGTACCTCGCTCAGTTGGCTGCAGATAGGACACCAACTTGCTGTTCTGCAAGCATGACATGCCCACTCCTGCCTTTGCACTTATTGCTTTCTCTTGGCATCAACTTCTTCTAAAGGTCTAGTTTGGTTCTGACCTAACTCCTTCAAATGTTTATTAAATGTATTGCATTCTCAATGACCTGGTAACCTGGTTTTTAATTGCAACATTCCAGGTTGGGTGCAGTGGTGCACTCCTGTAATCCCACCTACTCAGAAGGCTGAGGAAAGAGGATGGCAACTTTGAGGTCAGTCTCTTCAACTTAGGAAGTACCTGTCTCAAAATAAGAATGAAGGGACTGGGGACATAGTTCACTTATAGAGTGCCCCTGTGTTCAAATCCTAGTACTTAAACAAACAAATAAGACACACACACACACACACACACACACACACACACACACAAAGGCCCTGAATCATAATATTCCATACACCCTGATGTACCTGTTTCCCTCCCATTGATACTTTCTCTGGGACCTACCTCAGTACTATTGGTGGATACTACTGGGTGCCTGATTAGGCCCTGATATCATCTATTCTCAGTTGCTGGTTCCAATTGGGCTTCCAGTCAAGTAAATGTAAGCTCCATAAGAACAGAAATGACTGTTTATGACTATTTCTAGCTCATAGAAATATGGTTGATCTATAGTAGGCACAGAATTAATGTCTGAATGAATGAATGCAAGAAAAAATGAAATAGAAAAGAACTAGAGAATTACTAAAATTGTGCTAATTATATATAAATTCACCCCAAAAGTCTTAAGACTGCCTATCTCCCTTTCATTCTTTCTCCCTATTGTGTTTCTCAGTTTTAATCTCTTACACTACTCCTTTCTTTCATCCAATTCTTTAAAAAGAGCAGACTTGCTCACAGTTTCCCAAGGACACCAGCAAATGTGACCTCAGGGTTGTTCAGGAATGCATAGCCAGTGACAGAGGCAGTGGTGGAAGCCAAAATTCCAGTAATTGACACATTGCATCATACCATCTTGAAAGTCCTTGTAATTTTAAAAGATCAGCTAAATCAATGGATTTCATAAGACATTTTGAATTGGTAAGATAAAAAATGTTTGAACTTATCTGAAAAGCCCCCAAAACTTTTATTCATTACATTATGGAAAGATGAACAAAGTTCCTTTTACATTGTTTTCATATTACAAATAAAAATAAAACTAAAATTTCCTGGTAGAAGTTTTCATCTTTGCTTTGAATTTAGCTGATTGCATTTATCTCATGTAGATCACAACCACCAGAAATTAACAAGTTGATGAATGTGCAGAAACTAACTCCCCTTTCAAATCTGAGAGTTCTCATATAAAAATCTTCTAAAAATACTCCATAGATAATTCTCACCAAGCAAGCAGAACTTTTAGCAAGAATTGAAGCAATCAACCTTGATACTATGAGATCCAGGTTGACTTCTTCAGGTCTCTTTAACCGATGCCACAAAATTGTGTTGCAACTACTTGAATGATAAGTACACAAGAGGGATATCTAAGTAGTTAAATTTGACATATTTGATGAATTCAAACATCATTATTTTCTATGGTCTATTTATATTAGGATTTGGAATTTGCCAGTCACTGTTTATGGTGCCAAGTGATAAGCCATTGTTATTCATAAGACCCAGCTTTTAGGAGTAAACCAGGGATACTTAAAAGCACAGGAACTCTGACAACTTGAAAACGTAATGGACCATTTCATGTGAAAGCAAGTTCCTCATCATTAGATTCCATTCAAAACTATAAAATCATATTTTAGGAATATAACCCAGGCATCAGGGAGAGGGTTGGAATAACTGATTGCCAAGTTCTTTTGACTCAGAATCATGGATTTGTTTAGGAAAGGCAACTGTTATAAATTATACCATGTTGTTCCATAATAAAGAAGAAATTATGTACTGTCTAGAGCTGCAATTGCAGAATCTGGAAACTGATATGAGACAGTAATAACTGATGCTAGATTCCTGTTAAAATGTTGCCCTGACCACACCCTTATATTTACAAGCCCCTCCTGAAACACCACTAAAATGACAATGAAAGACCAAAATGATGAGAAACTCATAAGGAGAAAGGCAGTGGGAAGGAAATTTATCAAGGGATAAGAATTTTAACAATCTAAGAAGATAAAATGAAAAGTGGATGAGTGTCATCTGGGCAATTAGAATGAAGGATGTTTGAACTTGGGCACTAGCAGACAGGTAGGGAATGGAGAGAGTCTTCAAAAGTTTACCTAAAAAATACCGTTCCCCCCACTTCCCCCCAAAAAAAGACTCAGCATTCCAAGATAGTAGACTTTATAGAAGGTATAAGTTTTAGGGAGAGAATAAGAGTTATCCAAAATCTATATAGGATGTGGTTAGGCTACCTGGTTCCTCTCTGTTACCTCATAGCCATGTTGCCACAAGAGACTATATAGGTTTTCCTCTGAAAAAATAAAAATCAGTAAACATCACACAACAAGTACAGCAATTGCAAAGTACGGCAGGACAGGAGAAGATGGGATGAAAAAAGGGGATTTAGTGGGACTCTGTGAGCTGGGGACAATACTAGTTGCCCAGTTCTGGAATGTCTGTGCTTAGATTTAAAACACTAAGGTCGGAAACCAGCAAATTGAATGGTCTCAGAGAATTGTGGGAGACACTAATACTGGGAGTAACTCTTATAGAAAGATAGCTTTCTATTCCTGCACAGGCACAGAGTTTCCAATATGCATTCCAATGTCTTATTTTTAAATATAAGAGGACAGCTGAGATCACCAGTGAAGTAAGAAAAGCCTCCATTATAAAACAGAGAAAGAGATTCACATAAACAACTGAGAAAAAGTGACAGAAAAAAAATTAAAAGGCAGAGAAAACATTAACAACAAACTCTCAGAGTGAACATAGGAACTCTGAAAAAAAAAAAAAGAACAGTGCGCTACAAAACGTGAACGATCAGAAGATGACAGACAGCAGTCTTAAAAATTAAATATGTGAAGTAAAAACATCCAGGGAAGCAATAAAAAATAAATTTGAGGAGGTTTCCAAAAATTTAATCCCAAAAGGCATTTTAGAAAAGTAATAAAGAAAAAAATAGTCAGAATATCCAATGTCAAACTAATAAGAATTTCAGAAAGTAAAAATATGAGACAAAAAAGATGAAGTAGAGCATGGTTTGTTACAGCATGGATTTTAATATTGACCTCATAAAATCTGTGTAAACATCAAATGACATGAAGCTTGTGAAATCTCAGGAAGAAAATAGATGCACAGTAAATGCTTCCTCTTGACCCTTCTTTTAATTTTCTCTAACAGATGTTGGAGAAGAATCCATTATGAAAACATGATATTTTCAGGCAACCATTGTGTCAAATATCACCCTAAGGATAGCTAAGTTATCTTCATTAGAAAACAATGCCCTGCATGAAGTACAGAGTGATCAAGCAATAGTCTTGCCAAAAACCATAAATGTGAGCGTTGTTCAACCTGCCAAAATGTTGCCCAAATCCTCATGCAGTATTTGGCCCAGAAATATTTATTCATCCTCAGGAGAACACTGGATGGTGTGTGTGTGTGTGTGTGTGTGTGTGTGTGTGTGTGTGTGAGCTTAACTGTTGTCAAAGCAGAGAGGAAATGTTCCCAGGATGTGGCAAGGTGGAGACCTTTTCCTGGTGCATAGCCAAGCATTAAGACAAGCATTTTCAACCTTGCTCAAAATGTCAGAGGACTCTACAAGTTCATAAACTGTGGAGGAGGGAAAAATCAAGGGCAATAGAACCATTTAATTTATGAACGATTGAATATTAGGAAAGAAGTCTTCTATCCCTTGATTCTTGGCCAGCCCAATTTTTTTTTTAGTTGTTTAGCTGAAATGACTAGTTCAAAGTTAGACAACAAGCCAACAATATATGTATCCCAGATGTTTATGGTTGTGTGACTTTTGGCAAATCATTTGAAAGCAGACACTTCTGAAAGGTTGAAAGTAAAAAGAATCTGACAGATGATCTGATCTAAGCTCTCAGTTTCTCAGTAAAGAAATGGAGTCCTCAGAAATGATAAACCTTGCCCAAGGCCAAGAGTCAGGCCAACTTAGAGGCACATGATGCCCCGGTTAGCTCCATGGTTGTGCAGACAATGCAATGAGTTCAGTGACTAAGTCTTTAACAGAGATAATGAAACACGAGTGCAAAGCTAAAGCCACCTCCCAGTGAGCAGGATAACAGAGGAGGCTGATAGCAGACCACCTGGTCCATATGTGTGAACAAGAGAATTTATAGAAGGCCAGGATGTTTTTTTTTCCCAGTGTAAGAATGTTCTGGTAACACACCCAATAGAAAACCAGTGTTGAAAAATGTAGCATCTAGCAATCTCATTCTAAAACACTCAAGGGAGCAACTATAGGGGGAAAAAAGATGGAATAGAGTAATATCATGGTAGAAAATAAGAGAATGTCTATGAATATACTTTTATTTCACAGACTTCAAGTCTCTTTATAGAGACATACTGTTTAACATCCTTGGCTTTATTTGAATGTCTTTTAAAAAGCCATCACTCTTACAATGGAACGAAAGGTGAAGACTTCTCTTGGAATTTTAAGCTATTTTCTTGTTGGCATCCATCATTTGGAAACTAAGACTTTAATAAAAAGTGCCTCCCTCTCTGTTCCCAAGGCTCTCTGCTGGACACATTTCTGCTTTCACTAACACCCAATTGATTTAGAGACTGGATTCATTATATGAATTGGGCAGTCGTGTTTTCTCATCCTGCTTTATTTAGTCTTTTTCATTCACCATCAATTATTCTGAGTCTAAAGTTCTAAACACAGATGATGAAAATGCTCTTTTATCAGAAAGCCTTCCCTGATTATTGTGGGAAGAGCCTGTGGCGTGCTTTCCCTTCATGCCGGTTCCTGCATACTTTCATGATTGCCCATATCCTCCTTCCATGATTACTCCAGGTCTGGGAGTTCCCTGTGCCAGCAAGCTCATCTTCATCATCATGGTTGTCCAGAGCACAGCAAGTGCAAAGCACATAGTAGGCAACCCAAAACTTGTTTCATGAACTACAACTGTGTATGCATAGACAGTGTGCTCTCTCTCTCTTACACACACACACACACACACACACACACACACACACACGAGAGAGAGAGAGAGAGAGAGAGAGAGAGAGAGAGAGAGAGAGAAACAGTAAGGATAACTTCTATTGCATATTCTTTGAATACACACCAACACAGTCACTCTTCACTCCTCTGGCATTGCCAGGGAATGGGGTCTTCCATATCACTGAACTGTTCCAGAACTCTTCTAAATCACAGTATTCAATGTCTGTCCTAGGATTTCAAGGTCACTATTATAACTCTGGATGATTGAACTTTGTCAATGATACACTCACACGACTGTGGTTTGGGAGGCTATTTTTGCCCACACTTAATGGCCTGATGTTGTTGTTTTTATTCTTTCATTTCCTTTTAGAAGATTTTTTTTTATGATTCTTGTTCTGTAGTGCTGGCTGCTAATGTGAGCTGGTAAACCAAACAAGTCAATATATTAGAATTATGTCAGGTATAAATAGGCTTTGACTAAGAGCCAGCACACATGAACTTTAGTGATGACCTATTTTAGCTGTTCTAGGGCTTTTGATGCCTACCTCTTGCTTTCAGGCCAATCTTTGCACCCAAAGAAGTAACTTCTCCATGTCGTAGGTGTTACAGAAATGTGCTATTGATAATATTTGGTATAATACAATGCTTTTACCTTAACGAGTATTAAATAACTTATACAAGGGTAATCCTAGCCTTCTAGTTATTTCTAAGAATGAACTGTACTTATTGATAAGTTGGTGACTTTATCAGAACATTTAGGAATCCCCCCCTTTTTTCGGTAAAAATGATGTTATGGGTGTATTTTCTTCTGGAGAATAACTTCCATGCTTGCTAAAACCATCTCTTGGATATGATCTCTTTATTCAGAGAAGTGTAGTAAGGGGAAAAATCACAAGAGAAGTGACTCTTTTAAAAATGAGACTGTGCTTCAGAACAAAGTTTTCCATTGATCTTACTCTTTCACATGTTTTGGAGCAAAGACTACACTTACCACTTGCCTTTACTCCACTTATGAAATGAAGCAATGGAGAACATTCAATGGGAGAGGTGGTGCTCCAACTTGAATACTCTGGTGCTGAAGCATGTAAGTGTTATCTTTCCTCATCCTCACTCTGTCTGCTGGGCCTGGGGAATACTTACATTTTCTCTCCTAATAGTACATGGATGTAGGGTGGGATTGTGTAGAGCATGAGTGGATCGCATAGAGGGAGAGAGAGATAAGAGCTGAACTATCATGCGATGGTATGCTCTTCTTGCTATTTTTTAAAATATGAAAATGTTAAAACTCTGAGTTTCCCAGAGATGGATAAAATATAAACTCTCAAATTTGAATAGAATAATTTCTGCCAGCATGTTATCTGCTTTGAAGATTATGTGTGCAATTTTCTTTCAGATTAACATCCTAATTTAGAGGATGCCAAGATGGGGTAGGCTTACTGCAAAACTGGGAAAAGCAGGGATGATGTGTATTTTATGTCAGAAGATTTCATTGTAGAGCTTTAAGGCTTTATGATACAGCAAGGGACTTTGATTTCTATTTTAGAGATGTAGAAACAGAAGCTTGGAGATGAAGAAATTGCATGTTAAATGAACAAATAAAAACTTGAGTCACCAAGTGTTTTGGTTTCCTAAGTCTGTCATAACCAACTCCAGGGAGTTGGCTCTCACAACAGAAATGTGTTATCTTGTTGTCTTAGAAGCTAGAAGTATGTCAAAGCCTTCTTCCTCTAAAGGCACAAAGAAAGGGGATATTGAAGGCTTCTCCCCTGGTGTCCGGTAGTTCCTTGACTTGTGACAAAATAACTCCAATATCTATGTGGCATTTTCCCCATGTATGGGTTTTTCTCTGAGTCTAAATTTTTCCTTTTAATAGAGACACCAATAATATTGGCTTAGGCCCCACTTGAATGATCTTATTTTAATTTGATTATCTCTGTCAAGACAGTATCTTCAACTACTTTAAATAAAGTCACATGATGAGCTACTGGGTTTATGATTCTAATATATCTTTTTTGGGGGGTAGGGTGGGGACACAATTGAGCCCATAATGCTAAGCCTCTACCAAATCCATTTTCTCAACTCCGAGGCCAGATTTCATTCTGCTATCACACACTACTTGTATTCTGATGTTCTTTTCTGAATACAAGCCCCTACATGCATCCTGAAGTCAAATGTAAATGATTCAGGGATTATTTCTTTAGCATCAGCACTCCATTAGTAAAGATAATTAAAAGTTGATTGTATAGGCATTATTTTTCATTTCTAAAAGCCTGCATTAAGATGGAATAGCCATTTTCCTAGGAGGGTTGAGGATAATCCATCACTCTGACACTGAGGAGAATTCCACATACAAAAAAAAAAAAAAAAAAAGGTAGAAGAAGAAAGGCACTATATCAATGTAATTCATGTAATTCATTATCATCATCAATAGGGTCACTACTACTATGATTCATTCATTTATTATTATTTAACACCTACAAATAAAGAATCCAACCTAATGCTTTCTGTTCTGAATTGGTACCTCAAAAGGTCTCTCTTCCTGGGAATAAGGCAAATAACAATGAAAAATTCCAAAATCAACACTCATTCATTTATTCTTCAGCAAATATCTATTGAAAATATTTATTTGTGTAGCAGGCAGTGATATAGAAGCCCAAGAAACATCAAGGAATGCTATGGCTTAGATATGAGTGTATCCCCAAAGCTCACATGGGACAGTGTAAGAAGGCTTAGAGTTAAAATGTTAGATTGTGAAAGCCTTAACCCAGTCAGTGAATTAATTACCTGATAGGGATTAATTGGGAAGTAACTATAGGCAAATAGGTTATAACTGGAGGAGGTAAATCATTGGGGGTTTGTCTGTAGGGTATATTGTCCATGGTGAAGGGAGTCTCTCTTGCTCTCTCTCCTTCCTGATGCCATGTTCCCACTTGTTCTCCTCTGTCACAATGTTACAATGTTGCTGTCACATGGCAACAAAGTTGGCCATCTATGGACTGAGACTTTAAAACTGTGAGCCCCCAAATTAACTTTTTGTCCTCAAATTATTCTTGATCATATTGGCAAAAAAAGCTGATTAAAAATGAGAACAAATCAAAAAACATTCCTGTCCAATGAGCTTACATTCTTGTTAAATGAATAATATAGTATGTTGGAAGAAGGAAAAATTGAGCAGTTAAAGTGAGTTCAATGTTCAATGAACACTGGTATGCATGTGTTCATTTGTGTCTCTGTGTATCTGGGTGTGTAGGTAATTGCAGGTGAGGGTGGGTGCAGACAAGGTGACATCTGAAGGTTTGAAGACAGTGGGAGTGAGCCCAGTTCACCTGCGGGGAGAATGAACCTATGAGATTCAAGAGCCAGACAAAAGACCTAAAGCAGGATCATGTCTGGTATGTTCCAGAAACAGCAGGGAGGCCAGCATAGCTATCATTGACCCTGGTGGCTGAAGACCTGATTGTGTTGTGCTCCAGGGCCTGGTCTGATTGGGTTTGACAATTTCAGCCTCTGGGAGCTTCCTTGACACTCTCCTGCCTCCAACTCTGAAATCTTTCCCACCTTCCTTGGCTCTCTCTCCTGGCTGCTGACCAACACCATTAAAATGGGCAACAAAGCACAAGAGAAAAAAAATACTGCTTTGACACTCTATAATCTCTCCTCTGCCTGCTTCGTTGTTCTCACTTGCCCAGCTAAATATGGACAGTATTCAGGGAAAAATATAATTGATTTATGTTTTAACCCAGCTAATCTAAACAGGTTAATACATAAGTGAAACCTGTATTCTGCTAAGGAAGCCAAGTAAATTCTTCTCTTATGGAAAAAAGGCTTAACATTACATATATCTACAATAATATTTCACATTGCACTATTCTTACCAACATAGGAAAAAAATTATTGACATCTAAGAAACCCATAGTGGGAACAATGATCATTGAATAATGGCCTTTCAAACTTCTGCACATCTTGCAAACAGAAGATCTAATAACTTTGTTTTGGACGTTATTTCAAGAATGTTTGTATAGCAAACATTCATCAGAAGGTGAGATTTTTGTCTCCATCTGGAACAAAGGAGCTTTTATTTACTGTCAAGTATAAAAGAGATAAAGTCTTTGTCTGAATCAAAGGACCTATAGTAAATTTATAGACCATTAGATAATTTGGGGGTTTCCTACGATCAGCATTTCCCTTCCTACTATATATGCAGGCATCATCTGGCTTGCTTCCTGTTGCTCCATTGAAAGAGAATTTTAGGGAATCTGTACAATTCCTGATACTCTACTACTAATGTTCCTGCAGTGATGAGCTATCCTTCATCTCTGACACAGGAGTCTTGTGTCTTCTGCCAGCATTCATAACAGACTAAATTGTTAGGCTACAAATGGGGTAAAACCATAGTTCTTACATAAACCGAAGAGGAGTTTCAGGAACAGAATGATATGTGTTTTCATACTAATTACATTTCAATAGAAACACTAACCCAATAGCTGTTGGCCATTAAATTCTGCAGGAATCTGGAGGTGTGGCTTTGGGGGCACTTGGTAAAAACAGAGTTGAGAGCACCATGTAAGTGTTAATTGCTCTCAACTTTGCACAGCCAGTGGTAGGGGTGAATCTGGAAAGATGAACTGCAACCTCACAGCTGTTGCCTTTATTTGTTCAAGAAAAAAAAATCTAAGATTTAGCTTTCAGTACAGAACACAGTGAACTGAGAGTGTCATTAAGATCAAATTAATATGATAATCTGGTCACTGAGGCTTTCAAGATCATCTTGGAGACTGTTGGACAGTTAGAAATATTTTCTCCTTTTTTTTCCTAATGAGTCCTAGAAGAAATGTCTGCAGAGAATACTCTTTTTAAAAGCATATGGAGAAAAATATTTCTATATGGTAATAAATTTTGATCAAAGGATTTAGGGGTGTTTCCACTGCTATTTTCATGAAAGCACATAATAATATACTCAACCGGTACCTTGTTTTTTTATAACAATGTTGACAAATATCTATTCTAGTAAATTAATGTACCCAATCTCAACTGATTTACTTGCTCAATTTTGAACTTAAAAAAGGAATGAAATGTAACAAAGGCAGAGCAGTCTATAATTCATCAAAATGTATTATTAATATAACATGAGCATTGATGAAGTTGCATACCACACAATTATTGACAACATCCTTCCATAACTATAAGGATTCTAACAGTAATCCAGCACTAACGGAAACCCCAGTGTTTGGTAAATAACTATATGGCCAATTGAGATTCTCAGAGGAACATGATAAAGTAAATGCAGTGATATTGCTAAAGATTCTACCTCCTTCAGCAGTTCCAGTTAAAACAAGGTGGATGCTTCCCAAATCACAGATGTTTTATGTGCAGGTAGTAAATCTCAAGGGAGCCATTTATCAGCAGCCTAGAGCAATGATCCCTGACTTTAGGGATCATTGTTTGTCATTTGTTCTTGAATCAGAGATCCCATTAATTCTTTTCTTAGGAAAATATAGATTAACAAATTAAAACAGTTTGCTCTTATTATTTAGATAAATAATTCAAGATAAAATATCATGAGGAAAGGGCTCTTCTATTCTTAGTATCCCTGGCAATATTTAACACACCATGCAGTATAACTCCAAAATACTATGTCATAGAAATCACAAATAGCGTTGGTAGGCAGATAAACAGCAATACACTAATACAACCTATCTTTAACCTCTAGTAAGTACTCATGAAAATGATATAAAGTTGTTAAGAGCAGCATGATGGTTTTCACAATGGAAGTGATTCCTTTAATATTCAACAGGCTCCAATTCTGCTTCTGTTTAAATGAATGGACCCTGTCCTTCACTGGAAATAACTGCCATCAATGTCCTGGTTAGAAACTAAAACACAACAATTTGAGCATACAATTAGTCAAGTTAGTGTGCTATAGTGGAAAGAGCACCAGTCTGTGAGAAAGCCAGTGATTGTAGGCAGCCTGTGGTGAGCAGAATAAGAGCTAAGACTTAGCTCTCCTGAGCAACCTTGAAACTGTGTGTGGTAGAGACCAGGCAATTAAGTAACTATGAATATGACTATGGAGCTGTCTACAAGTAGTCTAAATAGGGCAGAGAGGCTGGTTCTATAGTAAATACTGTGAAAAACCAACTACCAAAACTGAGATCATGATAGCAGACTTCAAAATGTTCCCAACAATGCTTCTTAAACTTTATTTTACATGTGAAACTATATCTTGTTAAAATGCTGATTGTGTTAAAATATAGATTCCCATTAAAATCCAAAAGATCTTGTGAATATGCAGGTTCTAGGTGGGAACTGAGATTTTGCATTTCTAGCAAGCTCCTGGAAAGGACTACACTATGGGTAGTGAGGTTATATATTTCCATGCCTCTCTTGCACTACCAGCAGAGTGGAGATTGAATTATGAGTTAAAATTGTATCCCCACTACCAAATCTAAGCACTTCTGTTTTCTTATTAGAACAGAAAAATCAATTTATTGAGTAAATTTCATATAACCTCTAGGCAAGATGGTGTGATAGTCAGAGGATCTTTCTTACAACCTCTGGGTAAAGCCTGGCTATTGACTACATTATGAGAAACAAACTTTGAGTTCTTATGGAATAACTTCTGTAGGAACCGACCTCAGAACAATGGTTGCAGAGTTAGGAACACTTTGAGGAACTGTCTGAAGTAGAATTTTCTCATGATCGTGAAGAATCATTTCTAGTAGAAATTCAAAGTGGCTAGCAATTCAGCTTACGAGCTTTTCTAATACATCTAAGAAGGGATTTTTATTTTGCCACTGAAGAGATTGTAACTGTAAGATCAAAACAGCCCTGGTCAGTCAATCTTTAATGGTTTTCATGGTTTTCCACTGGTGAGAGTAGGTCAAAAAGTCAATGTGTGAAAATGTGTGACTCAAGGGGAAAGAAAGATGAACAAAGGTTGAAAGAACATTCTGTTGGACCTGGAGTCAACCTGAATTAGACTTATGGCTTAATCCTTTACTAGTCTGTAATGGTGAACAGAGCATTCAGGCCACTTGGGCTTTGATTTTTTTTTATTGAAATAAAATATGCATAATAATAACACCTTCTTCTTCTTCACTTTGCCCAGCTATAACCTTGAGTAAGCACCTATGAACAGTGATGCTATTTTGACCTTATTCCCAGGCTAGCTTCAGTTTGACCACTAACATCCATTGGGACCTAGTTTGGGACAGAAACATTAAGGAAAAAATACAATGTATTCAGCCATATTGAACAGAGAGAAAGCTCTGACATGATTAAATGTACCAATCTCTCTCCAAAGGAACAAAGAATTCAGAGATAATAGAGTAACATCAATCCATCCTATTTGCTTACAGAAACAAATATCTTTATTGCTGTCTTCCCTGTGTTATTATTCTCTGCTTAGTGCCTCAAGGGCTAAATGTACAATGTGCATGTGGGTTCATGGGGGTATGGAATACAAATTCAGAAGGTTGCTGAAGATCTTCCCCATAATAAATAGGCTCAGGAAAAATGAAGAAAGAGCTATGGATTTCATTTATTAATTTACATAAATAAGTCTCCAGAATGCTATCTATGGGGAAAGAATGAAGGATCATAAAATAGAAGGGTCCCCTTGAGAATTCTACTTTTCACTCACTTCCTTTGATGCCACCAAGTCCTTAACTAAAATTAACTTCTAAGTATTTCCCAAGGAAGTATCCTTGGAAGCCCACCGTTTCAGTATCTTACTTTAATATCCTAGGAAGCTTCACTATCATTCCAAAAATTAAATATATATATTTGCTTCAGGCAGGACCTTTAAATCTTTACATTCTATTTCTATCTCAAATAAAGCTGAAAAGTTTGTAGATAAATACACTATAATATATGGGACATGAAATAGCTCTTACTATTAAAGTAAAAACAAGTACACTTCTTTTGAGGAAAACATTTTTAGTACTACTAAATATGTTCAGTCTCCAGACACTCCCCTTAATTTTTCATAAAACTTATCATATATTGAAAAAATAATAGTTATCACAATTTAAATGTTTTTAAATGTTATCATGTTTATCATGATCCCTGAAAAGTTAGAGGCTAAATAAAATTCTTATCAACACAGTGCCAGTGGATAATAAATTCGTGGTATTTAAGGCATATGTTGGGCTTTGATTTTGCTTGTCCTCTATAAAAAGAAAACATCAACACATTAGGCTCTGAAATTGTGTCTATGTACCTTCAGGAAAATGGAAGAACTTTACTTCTGATGAGTTTTAAGAGTCAAAGTAAACTTTTATAGGAGATACTATGAGACGTGCTGATATGCTAGTTCTTTACCACTGCTTGAAATGATTAAGACAGATGATAAAAATCAAAGATAAATAAATATTCATAGGTGTGCATGTATACCATGTAAATAATGCAATGTATAATTAGGGGATCACTAAGTTTTCTTAAGATCCCAACACATTCTAAACAATACCCTTAGTTGTCAAAGAAAATAATTTCTTGTCTCAACACAACCAATACAAAGTAGGTTAAAAGGAAATGACTGAATGGCCAGGGAGGAGAGATGAACTGAGTTAGGTTGCTTCCTGCATCAGGGCCTTTAATTCTCAACCCATCTCCTTGGGATATGTCATCTACATGTTAAAGAGCTGAACAGCGTATCTGAAGTGGCTAATGAGGACTGAACAAGTGTTTTCTTATCTCTTCTCTGATTTATAGGTAATAAAACCCTTATAGGCTGGCTGCTCCCATCCCAAATGTGAGTCTACTCAAGTATTCTAATTTGAGATTAATGAAGAGCAAATTTATTAACCTGAAGACCATGAGTGGCTGGCACTTGTTTAGTTATTTGATTTTTTGTTTTGTGAGAACCTTAAATCAGGAAACTCAGTGCTGTTAATGTCAGTGGGAGACCCAAGAGACAATGTTGAACATTGGCTTGTTGCAATTCATATGCGTTCACTGGCTGTCACTATCGATTTTACTTAGCTGCTTCATCTTTCTAGTCCCTGCAGCATTTTGCCTTGGGCAGAGCTAGAGGGCTTGAATAGAAAAAAAAAAAAAGGATAAAAATTGGAATATATTGTCTGGTTGGAACCAAAAGAGAGAGGAAAATAGAAGGAGACAGAATAGAAAGAGAAAGTCGCTTGACCCTAGTCATTGGCAGCATAGGAAAGCTTTGTCTGACATGGGGGGAGGCTGGAAATCTTGGCCCATGTGACTCGCAAATCTCCATCATCTCAATGAAGGTTTGTGATAAAGGACTCTCCTTCAGCTAGAAGGCACGTTGTATAGAGAAAGGATGTGATACTGTCACGACTCCACTGTTCACTGATTGTAATGAAAACTTTATCTTCCCTGGTCTTCTTGGAATTTAATGAGGTCGATTTATTTTCTTCCCTCTCTTAAAATGGGATGTGTAAAAAAGAGAGAGAAAAAATTAATAACTATAATTCTTTTCCAAAATATTTCATATTCACTTGGCCTTGTTTGAACTCACATGTTTTCATTCCCATTTTTCTCTTCCAATTAAGGTGGTACAAATTTTTAAAAGAAAAGAAATAAATACTTTGAAAATTTTAGAAAGTGAAATAGGAAGAAATTGCTTTATTCCTTAATCTCAATTATTATTACATAATATATATATATATATATTTTAAAACATAGGAAAATGTTTTTTCATAGGAAAAAGGTTATTGTGAGTTGGTATCGACTTCATTATACGAATATTTTATATTAACTAAAATATAAAATTATAAGAATTGTATAACCATTTAGAAATTAGCCCTAAGACAACATAGGTAGAGACAAGGAGGTGAGAGAAAAAGGGAGGAAGAGTGGGAAAATGGGAGCTAGCTAGACTGACCACACCTGCCCTCTCTATGGTCTGCTGAGTGCAGTACAGGAGATGCTCATGGTCCCCTTTCTAAGAGCTTCAGCTCTCTCTGCTGCTCCTTGTGTTTTTCTCTTTCTGATCCTCCATACTTATTAACAGAATGAATGCCTTTCCATTATTTCTCAGAGACTGCCCACCTCCTCTTTGTACGAAGGGCTATAACACCATGTTAGCCAACTTTAGGCAGATCTTGGATGGCTGACTTAGACACAGCCAAACTGAGTAAGGAGGTAAAAATTTACACTTAAATAGAAGCTGGTTCATGCTATTTACTGGTAAGTGTAATACACTTAGACTAATTAGAATATTTTTTTTTCCCCTGGAAGCACATTGTTTACTGATAGTTAAGTTTATTTATAATCTCCCAGCACGTTTTTCAGAATAATTGCCTTGTAAACAACTAATATTCCATTGTCAGTTGTTTTTCCAGTTACAAATAGAAGTACTTATTTGTTTGCTGGTAATCTTTAAAATATATTTTTATGTAACAATGCAATTAATTTTTCCATTTGTATGTTTATAAAGTATTAAAATACCTCCAGGATTCAGTTATAAACCAATAACTATGGCTTCAGGAGAGATGAATTGGATAACAAACCAGAGTAAAAGGTAAGATTATGCCAAGAAGGCACTGCTGGACCAAGAAGGCACTGATGGAAGCCCACCTTTAGTAAAGGTCAATGCTGGACATGGTGCCCCTGGTAGGAATGCATAGATTAAATTCAGGTCCTTTGTTGACTGGGAACCTGGGAAAACTCAATCAGAAGCTGTGTCTGGTCTTAATTCACTTACTAAGCAAACATTTATTGGGTGACTGCAATAAGCCAGACAATGTCCTATATAATAAGGAAAAAAAGGGACTAATAACAGATATTTACAAAGACGATACACAGAAAAACTAATGGTAAGAATAGGATAAACCAGGTATTATAGAAGCAAGGTAAATAAGTGAATTCCCTAGTGAACTTAAGGTAAAGTTTCATAGATGGGATGGGTATTTGATTTGAAGTGAAAACACAAAGGATCATAAGCAGGGTCCAGACACCCCTCAGGCATGTGTGCATAGGACACAGTGCATCTGTTAACTTGGATGGGAGAAAATCAACTGAAAAATCAGTATTTTCATTGGTTTCCCATATATACAATAAATCACATTCATAATAACAGTACTATTTTTGTGAAGTGAATTGAGCCAGGCACAGAATATCCACATGAACCCACTTAATAAGTAGTGAAATAGAAAAATATTGAACTTGTCAAAGTAGAAAGTAAAACATTGGTTACTGGGATTGGGGGATCCTGGGGAACTGGGGAAATGTTGGTAAAAGAATACAAAATTTCAATTAGATGGGAGAAACAAATTCAAGGGACTTATTTTCCAACATGGTAACTAGAGTTAAACACTTAAAATTAAGTTAAGCACTTAAAATTGCCAATTGTAGATTTTAAGTGTTCTCACTACAGAAAAATGATATGTGAGGCAATACATGTATTAATTAGCTTGATTTAGCCATCCCACAATGTATACATTCATGAAAACATCATGTTATAGATGATAAATATATGCAATTTTGTCAATACAGAAGTAAATGATTTAAAACAAAGCAAAACAAAATAGTAATAGTACCTATGATTTTTGTCACCAACCACAGATTTTCTCAAATAAGTAATTTACTCTGCTACTAGATCTTAATGCACCTTAATGCATAAGTTCATTTATATCACAACTTTAAAAATATTTAACTCTTTCTATTTAATTGTCTTTCTTTGTGATATTATATACTTGACATATGCATTTAACAGTATTCTCCTGAGAAATGGTCCCTGGGCATCACCAGAATGCTGGAGGTCTCCATGACACTAAAAGAATAACCACAACCCTAGATTCAATAGTTTTTACCAGCTGGAAAGAATAGAAAGGCTGACTTACACAGTTATAGAATACATCTACAAAACTCTACAGAGAGGGTGATGGGTGAGAAACAAAAATTCCAACAGAAGGAAATTTCAGCAACTCCTATTCTGAAGAAGCACAGGAGCCATGCATCAAAGAGAACTGTGAAGGCATCGCACAGAGCCCTGGCAAGGCAAAACATAAATTTCCCTGACAAAAACTTAATAGATAGTACTAACAAACTGAGGAGCGAAAAAAGACTCAAAACAAAACTGCATGCTCAGGTTTAAAAGATGGCATTGTGGAATAGGAACAGCTTTAGTAGGGAGGCTGCTGCGTGTCGGGAGCAAACACAGTTTTAGTTGCACATCAGTCTTCAATGTTTCGTGTGCAGTCCTTGAAAAGAATATAAATATATTATGATTTCCACAGATTTGGGGATTCAATGCAAAAAAGTAGGACCCGCATACTATCACAACAGTAGGGATCCGTGATGAAGAAAAGCAAAGTGGTCCAAGGCATTTGTGGTTGAAGAGAGGGAAGACCAAGGTTCATTGTCAATATCGTTGTTCAGACTGGACAGTCTTGGCTAATGCATACCAAATGTTTTCCAGATATGAAAGGCAAGTTGTTCAACAGAGATTTGGTAGTGAGAAAGTGTATGTTCTGACATGGCTGAAAGCTGAAAGGCCCTCTCGTGTCATGGAGGCTCAGAGAAAAGCATGCAGGGTACGGAAGCCAGAAGCCTAAAGCCTGAAGGCATTTTGCCAAGTTACTTAATAGTAACTCTGAAATTCACAGCTCATGCTTTTGTAGCACTTACTATGTTCCTAGCCCAGAAAAGTTTGTCATTTTTCTCAAATAGACACAAAAGAACATCTTTCAGTGGTAGAAACAAATGATCTGTTTCCCTAGGGATAAGTTCTCTCACTGAAATATATTGATATACTCAGTGGTGGAGTTGCTGTTGGGCGCTGAAGCATTTTCTCTGTCCAGCTCCCAGAGAGCTCTCTCTACTCTCTCTGATGGACAGGAGCGCTGCAACCCTCTTTGATGACCCTGGAAACACTGGATGGGAGGCCTGGGAAAAACAGCGCACTACAGAGCAGCTGATTCCTTCCTGTTCCCACCCCTTCTTCACTCTCTCTCTATCTCTCTGTTCCTATTGAGAAATGGGTCTGAAATTCTAACTGAGATATAAATTCAGTATTCAGAATCTAAACACACATGCTCTGCATGGCATTGAGAACTGCAGTCTCGGTTGTTGTCTTATGCCCACCAATTTCTAGCATATTCTACAACAGTCTCCCCACCCCAGAATAGAAAGGACTCCCACATATTTTATGTGTAAGCCATTCTTAAATCCTCTCTCTTTTTCACCTTGGAATTTAAAGAATCATCAAGATCTATCTCTCCTACCATCTAAACACATCCTTGACTCATATATTTATCTCTATTGCTACTGATAATGACCCTGGCAGTTAGGTCTTGCTCAAGGTACAGCAGCAGTCTCCCGTGGCCTCTCTGACTCTGGTCTTGTCCTCGCACAGTCTGTTCTCCACACAAAAGCCAGAGTGATCTTTCTTAATTACTGTCCTGATTCTGAGTCTTCCATGACCTTCAGGATGAAGTGGGAATTCCTTAACCTAAAATGCAAAGTCATTAACATGACCTCTGACTCTATCTCTAGCTTTGCTTCTCACTAGTCTATCTCTCTCAACCTAAGCCACCATCCTTCCAAATTATTTTTGGCCCTGCTTACATTTGTGCAGCTAGAACTCCTTTTAGCCTGCAATTTCTTCTAGGGACTCATCCCCTATCCCCTTTCCTGTCCTTTTTTCTTCATGAATTACCCTCAGTATCTAGATTTCGATTGCAGAGAGCCCTCTTGCAACATCTCTCAGCAAGGCACATCTTTTCTCTCTTGCTTATGTGCCTGTGTCCCTTCTAGATAAGGGCTATGAGGTCAGGGAATAGGACACTCTTGTCCTCATTGGATTTCCTGCTCCTGGTAAACACTCAGTCAATATTCATTAAATCAGTACCTGGATAAGTTAGGTTTGTAATGAAGTTTACTCTTTAAAATAAATAATATTGATAGAGTAATAATGTTTTCCAGACAATGTTTCTACATCCATGCTTCTTTTAAAATGTCAGGCTAAATGTCAAATTTGCTATTTGCATAATCACTAAATATTAATTGATGCTTCCTGATTTAAACAGGTAGCACAGGTAGAACATTCTATCACTGTACCTGACCCAGGAAAATCTTTCTATAAATGTCCCTTCCTTTCTTCTCTTCTCAGTCTGTGCAAGGCACACATGGCTTACATGCTTCTCAACTGTTCATCAGAATAAGAAAATGGAAATGTGTAATGAAATCATTTGAATTAGCTAGCCAAGAGAAAGGGCTGAAATAAGTCTCGTAGATTTTTCATGTCCAGTGGGTTATTTTTATAGGCATAGATCTTTAAAGCACCCTTTTCTTAACATTTAAGTATAATTTACTAAAAATTTTAGTTTAAAAATCTTATTTTACATTGGTTCTTTTTCCCCTTCCCTAAGGGAAGAAAACGAATGTCAAAATCTTTGGATAACTTTTACAAACACAAAAGTCTACTCATCAGCTCCTCCCCTCCAAGTCCCCCAACAAGCTAGACACACGGGAAATCAAGAAAATTTACTGAATGACAAGAGTAAATGATTCTGGAAGAAGTTCTGTGGGAGTAGGTGTGAGGAATGTGGAGCACATAGACAGGTAAACAATTCTCAGTCTGCTCTGATTACCTCTGTGAGGGAAGAAGGGAAGGATCCAGGAAATACTAAAAACAAGTACTGCCTAGAGAGTATTGGCAGATTTGTAAGTATCTCCAGGAGAATCACTTTGAAGCCTAGAGACCCTGTTTCACTTCCTTCTTTAATGAAAGCTTCTTTGTTTGGCCACCATCCTATCCCTAAATTAGTTGAAACCTAAACATCTTAAATGTAAAATGGGCTGATCCAACTGGCTGATGAAAATTCAATAACTTGATTTTTAGGCATCAACGTCATATTTGCAAAATAAGAGAATGTTTGGTTTTAACCATTTTAAAATAATCTGGGGGTCAGTTTTTTCTACATGGTCAGTTGTACTAGAGTCAGGACTAACTCCAACCGACCCTGGGGATAAAATCAGCCTAATAACAACTCTTCCTCTGGACAACAGTAGGGAATGGTACAGACCCTTCATCTTGGTGACAGTTATCTCATTGCAGAATTTCTTGCTATTTTCTCCTGTGAGCAGGCAAAGTAGGGGATCCTACAGCTTTTCAGAAAACTTCCTTCTCAGTTATCAACATACACATCTCACCTTGAGTAGTAAGAAGCTGAAGCCTTTTGCTCTATTCCTTAATGTAGGGTTCTCCCTTTTCTTCTCCATTTGGATGTGTTAGTTTCCTAGGGATGCCGTAACAAAGTATCACAGACTTGGTGGCTTAGAACAACAAAAGTTTATTGTCTTAGGTCTACAGGGTAGAAATATGAAATCAAGTGTTAGCTGGGCCATGCTCCCCCTGAAACCTCTTAGGGAGACCCTTCCTTGCCTCTTCCAACTTCTGGCAGCTCAGGCTCTCCTGGGATTTCAGATGCATCATTCCAACCTCTGTCTCTGCTTTTGCTCTCTTTTTTCCTGTGTAGGGTCACATGTCCTCCCTCTTCTTATAAGCACATTGGTGATGTTACTGCTACTGGATCAAGAGCCTGCTTTACTCCTGCATGACCTCATCTCAATTAATTCTCCTGCAAGGACACTATTTCCAAATAAGGTCATATTCAGAGGTACTGGGGTTCAAGACTCCAACTTATCATTTGTGGGGGACATAATTTAACCTGTAACAGAAGGATAAGGGAAATCATTCTAGTTTGCTTTTGTGTTATTCACAGTTTGTGTGTTTGTATTTCCTATGTAAAACTCCTCCCATTTAGAGAAAAAAGGAATTTGTTCTTAGTTCTGTCTTTGGACCAGAAAATTGCCCTTCAGTTAGAAGTATATAGAAGTAATCAATTATCAAGTTTCCACTGCCTTCTAGTCCACCACAATTTCCAAAGACAACTCACCCTCCAATCCCAGTGACTTTCTCAACTATATCTTCTTAATTCCCTCTAAAAGCTGGCAGTAACTCACCAAGTTATTAACTTTCAGAAGCTCAACTCCAGAAATCTTGACCCTCGTGGTGAATCCCTAATTGTTAATAACATGAGAAATTGCTTTCCTTTGGTCAGCTGGTCCTGTTCTCAAATTGGTATGTCACCTCACATTTCTAAATGCCTACATGTTTCACCTCTGTAAACTTTCAACATTCCTTCACTGATAGCTCTAGGAAAAGCAAAATTATTCCATCAGTTTTATGGAAACCAATTATACTGTGGTTTGGTATTGGAAGAAGACCAGCCAACCAACCAGACACATGGAAGGAGAAAGCAGGATGTCTTAAAACAGTTAGATATCACTTGGCCTGGTGACTTGGGCTGAGTCCATCCATCAAGTTCCATTTATTAAGTTGTGCTGTTCCATTGGAGGTTAGTATGCTATGTATTCATCAACTGTAACATAGAAGCCTAAAGTATTTTAATTTCCCAAAGTCATTTATAGCAATAACCGGCACAGGTGGCAATCTCAGCTGTATGGTCACGGGGACAATGGTAGGGAAGTGCCCATGGTCATAGGTCCACTAAGGGAGATGCCCCTCTACCTTATATGCGAGGAGGCTCCAAACATATTCTGGGATGTTATAATTTAGGAATGGTTTGAGTGTGTACCCAAAAGTTTTACATGTTGGAAGTCTGGTCCTCAGTGTGGCAATGTTAAGGAGTGGTGGGACCCTAAAGAGGTGGCAGTTTTAGTGGGAGGTTGTGACAGGACTTTTCTTGCACTGTGGCTTCCTATTTTACAATGTGATCTGTCCCTGTTATGTGTGTTCTTGCTATGATGTCATCTGCCATGGTACCCTCACCAGAGCCAAGTAAATATTGGTACCATGCTCTTGAACCTCTAGAACTGTGAGATGAATAAACCTCTTTTCTTCGTAAGTCACTGAGCCCCCGAGTATTTTGTTTTAGTACTAGAAACAGAATAATATAGTGGATAACTTTGAAACAGTACTATAGAGTGAAGAGACAGAAAATCAGTAAATAAATAAGGGCATTTATAATGTGTCAGAGTACAAGTCAGACATAGAATTGGGGCGTTATGGAAATACCAGGGGTCATGAGGGATTGGATGGTCAAGGAGGGCCTTGCTATAAGGTAAAATTTGAACATAAATTTGAAGGATGTGAAATGGTAAACCAGTGGCTTCCCTATTCCTCCAAAAATAATTCATAATTCTCTCTTCATGGGTTTCATGTTTGAGAACATCTCACTTTCTATAAATGTAAATTCTTGGTTAATTGTCAAAATCCATTCATTTTGTAGAAAGCCACCCTGAAGGCAGATAAGGTGGGATCTTAACTTTCACAGCAAAAGACTAAATTCAACCAGCATTAGGACTTAGGCAACAGTACACTCACTTCCATGCATATTCCAGCTCTGGGTTGCTATAGGAATGATGCCAACTTAATCTGAAATACACTCCCTTGATGGGCTTCAATACTGTTGAGAACTTGCCACCAGGGAGCAAAGAGCATCATGTTGTTCAGTAACATACACAGTGTCTGATGCCTAGTAGGTGCTCCATAAGTTTTTGTTAAATACAATTTCTTGAACTCACACTATTCAGCTGGAGTTTTGGATTGGTTTTCCCACGTGGAATCTGCTTCTTTCACCATTATGGTTTCCATTTTTCTTTACCTTTCACAAGGCCGGCACACCACTTGCTGTTACTGTTCTTTCTGTTGAGTTACACATTAGATTATTGAATGTGTCAGAATGATGAAGAATCACTGGTGGAACAATGTGGGATGTGGACAAGGAGGAGTGCACTTTTTCTCTAAAGGGAACTGCAAGATAAAGAGAGTTTCCAATGTATATCAAAATGTCTGAAGAGTTGGATATGCAAGGCGGGGGAGGGCCAAGCTGTTTACTTGCCTTTTCATTCCCCTTTTAGCTTTTTCAAAAAGAGAAAGTTAGAGTCTCCAAAGATCCACACTTGTCCCTGGGGGTTTGATCTTAAGGGCTGTGGAAGACACTTTCTGCTGCATTGTTCAATTCATTTCTCAATTTGTACCAGATGCCATCACCAGGGTGGGGTTTATATTTTCCCATCATAAGTTCCTGTCAGAGTTCTGCTGCTGAGAGCTATTATTTAAAATTCTATTCCACAAGGCATGTACTCTCTTATTTAACCATTTTCTACATTTTATCATATCCCAAACCTATTATTGATGGTGACAGCCACAAATCCCTGTGGTTTTCTTTCAGGAGAAGATCTATGTGAAGAAAGGTAGATCTGGGAAGAATATCACCAAGCACTGATTTCTATTTTGTAGAGATGATTTTTTTTCTCTTCTATTGAAAGAATGTTCACCCATTCAGAAATAAAACAAAGGTACTTCACCTGAGATGGGTTATATATCCATCAACTACTTACGTTCCAAATTGGTTGAGCGATTGTTATGTGTCAGGGATTTTTCTAGGCCCTGAGGATAAGGAGTTGAGTGGAAAAAAACAAAACATGGCACTTATATTCTGACTTACATAGCTTAGGTGGCATCCTAACTAAAGCTTGCTACTTTCAGTGGGTCACCAAGAGATAGAGATGGGGGCTGCCATTTTAACGTGCCTGTTGGAATTCCCCTAGTTGAATTTTGACTTAAACTTACACTAATTTCTCTTACAAATGTTCCTCATTGCATAACACTGCTGATTTTAAAAAATAATAATAGAAAACATGTCAAGTTCAAAGTCATTAGCTTAAAAACTCCGACCTTTCCCCCAAAGTACAACTTTTACCATACCCTGTAGGATACATCTACACCTAACTGGAAAATGAAGGAGGAAACTGTTGACTTGTAGTGAAACCAGCCATAGTTTAATGTCCATTTTTAATGGTGAGGGTATTCTTCCCTAAACAGTCCATAAATCGTTCTTTTGGTTATTTCATCAGTTGCAGCCAATCATTACACAAAACATTAAACTTAATGTGTTTGAAACTGGCCCTAACTTTCATGTCAGTTAAGCCTCCATTACCTATAGATACAGGCAATCAACTCTGGGGATACATTCCCACTGTTGAGAGGGGAAGGATTATGCAAAGTTCACAAGGTTCCTCCCCTTCAGTAGTGAAGCAACAGCAGTTCAATTTGACACAGCACTGTTGCAATCAAGGGAGGTCCACATCATCTTCCCAAACCATGGAGACTTCATCACTCAAAGTGAAGATGGTAGAAATGCAACTTGTCACAAATTTGCCATAAGTGGGCAATTCTTGCCAAGCTGACATGTGAAATGTGGCTTCCTCTGATGTCACCGGATAATATAACTCACTGCTGAAACGGTGCTGACAGTAGAAGAAGAAGGGTAGAAAATGAATCTGTCCAGCCAAAGATAATATTACAAAAACAAAGAATGACAATGAGGCCATTTCTGCATATGTCTGCATCTCAATTGGCAAACCACAATCTGGAGATGTATAAATATCACCACGGCCACTCTTTGTCTAGCCTACAATTCTGTTTCCAGGTGTGAGCTGAGCACTTTGCCCAAAGAGCTCTGCAAATAATTACTGACTTAAAAAAAGAGAGAGAGAGAGAGAGAAAGAAAGAACAAAACAGATTTCTGCCTTCCCTAAGCAGTATATGACTATAACAAATAAAATGAATAAAATCAGCCTTTTAAGCAACTGCCCAGCATAAGTCATTACTTGGCACATGGCTGTAACATTTGTCTATAATGGCTCTTCACAGCATGACATCCGCTTCCAAGTAGATGTCTTGATAAATATGGCATCAAAACCCACGCCTAAGGAAAAGCTGAGTTGGGATGAAATTATTCCATTTCAGAATGAAATAAGTCTCCGTGACCATCTGTGATGGTGTACACAGCAATGAGCTGACCAAACACATCTGCTATGTTTGAAAACCTCTCTGCTTTCAGATGATTTAAAGGAAATGAATGAAACTTCAATTTCTTGGTATCCCTCACAACACATATCACAGGCACTCAAATGGTGTTCAGGAGATATTTTGGGTCAGATACTGGGTAATGAGTGTTGTGCTAAGGGTTAAGTTACAGGGATCTGCGCATCTGATGGAGTCAATGCTTTTCAGAGCTTATGTTGTAGTCACAAAAGGAAACAACACTCAAGTCATTACGTAAATACACAATTACACACAAAACCTTGCTTTGCCCTCCAATAGATTATTGTTTCTCTCTTTAGCAACTACTTCTGTCTGTCTTGTGGTATATAAACAGGATAAATGTCCATTCCATTGGACTACAATTTATTCAAGAATAAGGGCCACATCTTTTATTTTTGTTACCCAGCCATTTGTCCTCCTTTCTCTCACAAACTATTCCATGCTATTGTAAAAATAAAAGTGGAGCCATTTACTTGTTTGAGTATGTGGTGGTGGTGGTGGTGTGGGGGGGGGCGGGTCAGATCCATTTCATTTTAGCTTTTATTGACTCCATTTATACATTGGAACTTAGAATTTATCACTGGCCCCTTTGGGATTCAAAAGATGGAATGGTGACCTTCAATATAAAGGCAACAGGACAGAATACCCCCCTGAAAGGCAGAAGAATCACCCAAAGTCATGATCATCTGTACTATAAAGGAAACTTTTTATTGGACCTGAGGACCTGAAGTTGGATCAGTGCTGCTTGATATCCATATTCCAGTCTTCCATGGAAGGAGAAAAAAAAAAAAGTTAGTAGGTTGTTTTTTTTTAATTGGCTACATTCATTCAAATTATTTTTGGATTATCTGTCCTAAAATGTACCTTTTAATGAGATAATGATGACAATAGAGGGTAGTTTTTAAAAGTGTTAAATTTTTTAAAATGGTAGTTTTTATTTTAAAACTGTTAAAGATAAAACAATGTCTCCATTTTTCTTCTAGATATTTTACTGTCCTGTAAAATCTAAATATGTGGGAAACACTGGGCTAAGGTATCTGCTTTCATTGGCTGGAAGAGCTACAGCAAAGTTAACCCAGACATACAAGCTCATGTCCAGAGGCAGCTTATTGGCTGGTGTGCTTTGTGAGGACAAGGTCCAAGGAGTTTCGGAAAATAATTTTCTTGGCAGGGAGCCCTCCAAATTCAAAGAGAGATAATAAAGACAGATAAATTCAGCTTCCTCCCTTGGTTGAGACTTTTTAAAAATTTTAAATAGAGACAATGAAACTAGCTTTTTCCATAGAGATTATAAAGGTGATGACATGATTATAGATCAGATTCGAAGAGTAGAAAAAGAAGAGACATAGAGGGAAACCAAGACATGACATGAAAGTTACAGAATGCAGAATGAATATGATGAAAAAGTAGGGTAAAGGGGGAAAAGTGAGAAAATAAAAATCAGACAGAAATTGAATGCTCATCTGTGCACAGGCATACACACACACACACACACACACACACTCGTAGAGAGACATTGACACTAAAAACTCAGAGGCAATTAGAAGAGCTTGTACCTCATAAACTCTATGTTGTCTCTGAGTTCTCCTTATTTCAGGTGTCAAAGGACAGAAAACCAAGTCTGCAATTTAACCAAACTTCTTAGAATGGAAGGTAACAGCTCAGCACTGTCACTTAACTGCCAAAGTTCAGGACTGAGAATTCCAAAATGAATTATATTCCTGACATGTTAGGGTTTTTACCTGTGCTGTTTTCTTGCTGGGCAAAAGGGGTTAAATAAAAAGGAGTAGTTATGCCCTTCAATTGAGGACTATGAAGACTATAACCCCATTTCCTGTAGACAGAATAATAAAATCACATTTCTGGAACCCTCCTTCCAAAAATTCTGGTGGGGCTGGAGGCAACAAATGAAGCAAAATAAAACAAAACTCAAACTATTTTTGCTCTTGATCCTTTTCTTCAACTTCCTTCACTTTCTTCCAAGGATAAAAGTAGCTATGGCAGCATGGATGTTTATAAGTGTTTGGTGTAGATTTGATACCTATGAAAAATTTACCAATAACTTAGAAACAACAGTCTGACCCTGCTTGCAGAGCTGCTCATCAAAGACTGTGCTTTATTCTTGCAGGTCCCTGCCATTCCTTAGGAAGAATGTGCAGGATGTTCAAATTCAAGGACAAGTTCCTGTCATTTGGGTGCACAGACTTACAAGCCAAAGCTTATGTGCCTGGAAGAATCCGCTTCCTGATTTGCTTCCCTCAATTGATGAACAACCTGTAGAGACTTCATTTAGAGTAGAAATAAGTAACCCTTTATTTATAGGGTAGGCACTCGCCTCACACTTCCCACTATAAGTTGTGCCACATTTGAAAGTTGGAAAGAAGAGTCAAGAGCCACTGTGAAGGCAGGATGGTGTTCACTGGCCCTGTGATGTAGGTTGGTCACACTGCATTCCTAGTCACCCCATGCTGAGAATCAGATTTAATGCCCAAGTAATGAAACTTTTAACCAGCAGGTGGGAGTAATTACACAAGGCTCATATTCTCAGGCAGCAAATTTTCTTTAAATTTTATAATCCCCCAAAACATAATAGTAAACTCCACAATTTTCCTGAATTTGCTAACCCATTGTCTAGTTTGTAAGGCACATATGATTGATCATAACTCAGGATTCTTGAGTCCACATCACCATCAACATTTTTTTATTATTTATTCTAATTTGTTATATATGACAGCAGAATGCAATTAAATTCATATTACACAAATAGAGTATGATTTTTCATGTCTCTGGCTGTACACAAGTAGAGTCACACCATTCATGTCTTCATACATACACTTAAGGTAATGATGTCCATCTCATTCCACCGTCTTTCCTACCCCCATGCCCTTTCCTTTCCCCTCCCTCCACTTTGTCCTATCTAAAGTTCATCTATTCCTCCCCCACTGCCTGCACCCCCCATCTCCATTATGAATCAGCAACCTTATATCAGAGAAAACATTCGGCATTTGGTTTTTTGGTATTGGTTAACTTCACTTATATTCTTCAATTTCATCCATTTACCTTCATATGCTATGATTTTATTCTCTTTTAATGCTGAGTAATATTCCATTGTGTATATATACCATATTTTCTTTATCCATTCATCTACTGAAGGGCATCTAGGTTGGTTCCATAATTTAGCTATTGTGAATTGCATCACCATCAAGTTTTGCTGATGATGAGAGGAATGACAAATATTTACCCTGGATATTGAGGCCGTTCATTGTTCTCTCTGCTATGGCCCTAGTTTTTCTGGAGTTTTTATTATTTTTTTATTAATTTATTTTAAAAAAAACCCTTTGAAATTCCGTTTTTTGAAATTCTTTTTTTTTCCACTGTTGTTTTTGGCCTGAAAATACAATGATTTTTCCACTAGCTGGAATTTTGCTGCAATGTCATTCGATATTTTAGCCAAATTTATATCTTTGCCTATGAAATACCAACACAACTGAATTCAAGGTGAAACATTTTTACATACTCTCACAAAGCTGAGGTGACTGATCTAAGTGTTCCCTTTGGTCCAATATTTTGGCAATCATTCCATGATGATGGACAGAATATTTTCTGACATCTCATATTTCTTAAATATCAATTTAGTGGCATATGTATGTAGTTTCCAGAGTCAAGTCTTGCAATGGCAAGCTCAATTTGCATGTTTTGCACTTTGCTTTTCTATACAAACTTACGAGAGAAGTAATATATATATATATATATATATATATATATATATATATATATATATTACTTTAATAAATTCATTTTCAAAAATGTAATGAACTGAATTATTTTTATCATTTCTGGCACATTTTTTGAACCAGTCCTGTCACAGAGATTGACTAGATGATAACCAAATGTGTTTCCTCTTTCCGAGCTCAGAGCCAATCCATATTTCCCATCCTCTCTGAATCCAGGTGGGGACCATGTGACTAATTCTGGTGAATGGAATGTGAGGAGTTGTCTGTCACTTCCAAACCAAGGGAGTTAAAAACTTGTGTTATAGGCATAGGAATGTGAAAGTATTCCTTTTCTCTTTTTTCCTTTTTTTTTTTTTTTTTGTGGTTTGAGACAGGGTCTCAATATGTTGCCCAAGCTGGCCTCAAACTCAACATCCTCCTGCCTCAGACTCCTGAGTAGTGGGATTGTAGGTGGGAACCACCTCACTAGACCATGTATGTCTTTTCCACAGTCTCATTCTTCCCATAGTACACCGACTGCTCAGAATCAGAATGACCTGGAAGCCATGTATTGAAGATGGAGGAGTCATCTTTCTCTGTAACCATATCCTGAGTCAACTCTTAGAGGAACAATCCAATCAAAAACAAGTGTGCTAGAATTTGAAGTAACAGGATACAAGTTTTTGCTGTAACAAAACATCAAGATTTAGGGACTTTATTTGTTAGAGTAGTTGCCATGTTCTGACTCAATCATAAAAGCAATAAAATGTTGCCTTTTCAAATTTTCATGTACAAACACACCAACACAATGCCTACACAGAGATAAAATGTGTTTTGTTGCATGCTTTCTATATAAACAGTGAATTATTTTTCATTTGAAGACATGCTAATATTCTATATCTCCCTACTTAATTCTGTAATTTTATGTTGATGAACAGTTTTTATTATACACATAAGGATGGGCTCCTGACCCATTTAGACAATATTGCTAGCTTACACTATAGCTCTTTCTCCATCCTTAATTAATTCATTCAATGAGCCTCTGCCAGAGACTTTCCAGTTTCCAGTTGTTTATTCATTCAGAATTTTAGATAGTGATTCATCTGGTGATTTACCAATTTCAAATCATGTCAACTATTTGATTACAAATATATTAATCATTTAAACTATTTATAAAGAAACAATGCGGAATAAGGGGTGGGATTAGAGTAGAAATCAGAGCTCCAGAAATTCTGGTCCAGTGGGTCATGATGTGACTTATGCTTTATTTTTTTAATGGTTATAAAATCAAAGATTTGGAATAATTACTTATCCTTTCTGATGATACCTAAAAACATCAGTATGGTCTTAAGAAAGGAAACAAGGTGGGCATTTAAAAATCATCTACTATATTTTAACCTTTATCACCTGAGACTACAAATGTCACCATCTGTAAACTGGTATTACCTTACATATAATCAATTTTCAATGTGAATCAGGAATATAATTAAGTCGCAAGGCAATAATTATAGTAAGCTCTAGGTATTCAAGTCCACAGATAGAGCTAAACTGTTTTTAAAAGGCTTTGCTACAAGAATCTGGAGCCAGGTGTAGTGGTGCATGCCTGTAACCCCAGCA
The DNA here is from genome assembly GCF_047511675.1 of Marmota flaviventris. NCBI lineage: Eukaryota > Metazoa > Chordata > Mammalia > Rodentia > Sciuridae > Marmota > Marmota flaviventris. The sequence goes on from NC_092500.1 coordinate 110,369,980, forward strand.
GCTTGGGAGACTGAGGCAGGAGGATTGCAAGTTCAAAATCAGCTTCAGAAACACAGAGAGGCCCTAAGCAACTCAGCAAGACCTGTCTCTAAATATATATCAAATGTGGTTAAGCACCTCTGGGTTCTGGGTTCAATCCCTGGTACAAAAAAGAAATTGAATTTGGAAATTACTCACCAGAGAAGTTAAGGATTCATCTGACTATACTAGTGTTTATAAATGGAGGCTTTCTATAAAATCTAATTTTAAAAGTCTTGCATATCTTCACCTGGTTTTAATGCATCTTAATAATATGGACACAGGAAATTTAATTACAGTTGAAAGCAGTGCCACACTAATGCCACCTGCTCATTCGGGGGGTGTCCATGAGTACTATGGCAATAGCACCAACCCAGACTTAGAGCCCTACTGCTTTCACATATTTGATGGTGTGCATGTGTGTGTGATGTGTACCTTCAAGATGAAGATGTTAACTTATTTCACTTAATGGTTAAGGGCCTGGACTCTAGAGTCAAACTCCAGCCCACAATAACTACTGGTATGACTTTGAGCAAGTTTCTAAGAATCACTTGATTGTCAGTTTCCTGAACTGAAGAATGAAGATAACAGTGATGATTCATCTCATGAATGAGGTGAGAGTGAATGAAAATGATCTCTGGGGAAGCGCTTGGAAGGTTCCAAATAACACAATACATACTCATTAAATATTCCTCAGTCTGCATATTTGAATGTTTTTGTTTTATCTTGACCCTTTAAATGAATCAGGCAGACTCACAGAGGTGAGCAGGGACCTGAATAGAAGGTGCTGCAGATATCTGAGTGTTGCTTACAAATTTCTCCCAGGCATCCTTCTTTATCCCATTATTTCTCTCTATTTGTTATTTACAGAATGTTTCATAGGGAAGGAAACACAGTGTTTTCCTCAGCCAGACTCATATACTTATTTACCTGCCCTAAGAATCTTCTTAGGACATTTCTTCTCATTAAGACAGTAGAGAAAATGAATTCTTTTCAGAATATCTAATGTATTAGTCAAAATCACTGCTCTTCTATTACTCTGCTCCATTCCAACATATCATGAAAAAGTTGATTTCTAAAAATATATGTTACTTGAATCATAATTATAACAAAGGGTGATTCATTCCATTATGATTAATATGACTATTATAATAAGATTACTCAGATTAATTTACCTCAACCATTATGATAATGTTAAGACATTTCGGTAAAGGACATTATGTAATGTATTCTATTGTTCTAACTATTACATATATTCTACATTTTTATCAACCAAACATCCCTTTATTTTGAAATATGGGACAAATACATGAAAAAATAATTTTATTTCCAATTGCCACATAATTAGTGCTTTTGTTGTTATTTTAACCAATTGAAGTATTTAGAAGTTACAGTTTATAGTTCTATACAATCCTGGCTAAGCTACTTTTTTTTTTTTTTTTCTATTGCTAAAGGCCAGGCTGATTGGTGGATGATCACCTAGTGCTTCTATTGCTTGGTCAACTAAACAGTTGGCTCCCAGGAAGGCTTCTGTGTGTACCAGGTCTTCTTTTTCCTTACCACATGGGTGCTGGATGGCAGATGAAGTGGCAATGGCTTTCTATCTCACAGTCAGGCAGCACTGACTCCAGTCAAACTCCTGGCTGGAGGAGTAGGGTAGGTACCTAAGGTGATCTCTAGACGGATGGATTCAACAATCAGGATGGACATGACAGAGCTGCTTTTCTTGGGGTCTGAACCTCAGTACCCTAATTGTGCTCAGTTCCCCTTCCTTCACACTTGGCTCCCAACCCCTCCAGGAGGCTATCCTCCTAAGTTTCCTCTTTTCCAAGCCTTTCATGTCAGGAATAACTGGAATATTTATATGTGTATACGTTGGAAAGGGAGCAGGAATAGAGGACTAACTTCTTATCAATTTATTTTCTCTGAATGTCCATTCAGTGTCATATGTATGTGTGTTGGAGTGGTAGAGGGGCTTTTCTATTTTTTCCTAGCCTGATCAGTCTGTTTTACTCAGGGAAATGTTTATTTCTGCCAGTGAACTTATGATGGCCAGTTTAAAGGGAGCCCTGCTTGGTGATCTGTTTTGAAGTGAAACGTGTATATTACCTTAACTGAACAAACAAGAGGAGAAAAACACAACTATATTTTGTTTGAGAAAATTCTCATTGACAGGCTGACAGACCTTTTTTACGTTTTTTTTTTTTTTGTTGTTGTTGTTGTTTAAAATTCCTCATCTTTGGTAGGGAACACAATAGCCTCAAAATGGCTGAATAAGGAGTGTTTAAAAGTTCCCCGACAGTCAGAGCATCAGATTCCTGTACCACCCCTCGTTCTGAAGGGGTGACCCACTGAGACCCTCATTTGTAAGTTAGGAGGCATCTAACAGGAGCTGGGTGCCACAAAAGAGGAACTGGCTACTGTCAGCTATGACCATGCAGGGAGTCAGTAGGGACAGTGAATGCCTACAGATCCCCCTTCATCCTACAAACCTCTTCCAGTCCCTTTCTTTGGGCTAAGCTCCTTGAAGATGGAGATCCAGGAAATCCTGATAACCAAGCTCATGTCAGTGTATAAGGAAGAACAAATGGAGAATAATCAGCATATAAATAAAATTTTTTAAGAAATAAGCCATATAGTTTTTTGTTCAATTGATAATTATTTTAAAAGCAAAGTTCAAATTTGGCCTATGGGGAGTATTTCCTAGGTTTTTTTGATTTATCTCTTTTTGGAATTTATGGAGATCTACAAATCTCTATAAGTTGGTTTGTCTTGGTATTTCTTTTGGGGAGAGCAGGGGAGGGATTGAACCCAGGGTGTTAAACCACTGATCAGCATTCTCAGCTCTTTTAAATTTTCTTTAATTTTGAGACAGGGTCTCGCTAAGTTGCTTAGGGCCTTGCTAAGCTGCGGAAGCTGGCTTTGAACTTAGGGTCCTCCTGCCTCAACCTCCCACACATCTGGAATTACAGGTGTATATCACCAAACCTGGCTGGGTATTTCCTTTTATACATAGGAAGAAATGAAGTTTAAATTTAACATTTGAAATATTTCTTTTTGCAGTATGTGGAGGGTTGGTTGAGGGCTACATTAATCACTAGTCATTTTAGATATAATTGTGTTGCACCTTACAAATATCATTAACCCCATATCTGAGCACTTAAAAACTTCTGACCTTCCTGGTCCAGCAGGCACATCAATGCTCATCAATTTCATTCTTTAAACACTAAATTTTGCTTTCCATGCTTCCAACCCTGTAGGTTTTTTCTCTTCATTCATTAAGTTCCTCATTTAGTTGACAGAATTTAATAGTGTACCTACGATGTGTCAGATACAGTAAGCACAATAGTAACAGAAAAATAGACATGGTATTGCTATTGGGATAGCAAAAGAGACATGGCATTATAGATTTTACAATCTAATGAGGGAGGAGATATTTAAATATAATTTGAAAAGTATTGCATGAGCAAATGGAAAACTATGATAATGACAAGTGCAATAACACCAACGATAAAGAGTATGAGAACATACGATAGAGGGAAATGACCTGAGGAGGTCAGAGAAAGCTTCTCTGGGAACACAGATTAGTATGAAATCAGAAGAAAGGGCATTATCTAGGTGACTGCTGGGAGAGTACTATAAACACAGGGACCTGCAAAGCCTGTTTCCCAAGAGAAGGTGGAAAGAGGAGCAGCTAAGAGGTTGGAGGGATGTATGTTCTGTGAGTCAAGGGCCAGGAACCACCTATTTAGTATTGTATACATTTGGGATTTTACTTTAAGATCAAGAGAAAATCATTAGGGAAGTTCAGGCAGTAAGGATACATGATCAAAGACAACATCTGAAATAGTCCTTTGAATGCCTGCTGGAATTTTGTAGTTCAGGTGAGGGGTGATGGCAGCTTAGACTAGGATATGGCAAAAGAGAAAAGGGAAGTGGATGAATTTGAAAGCCCCCAGGGAGATAAAACTGGTATGAACTGGGTGAGTCATTGGAGGTGAAAGGAAGAACTCAAAAAGTGGTAAATTTTTATCTTGCATGAGTAAAATGGTGAGGGGTTAAGTATTGAGACAGAAGACACTAGAACAGGATTGACAAGAAAGAGGCAGAAAACACAGTCACCTACAAAGCTCCATACCATAGAAATTTAACAGCTATAAAAACTAATGTAAAAGATCTGATGGGGCTGAGAGTGTAGTGCAGGAGTAGAGGGCAGGCTCAGCATGAAGAAATCCCTGGGTTCCAGCCCCAGCACCATGAACACAAAGATACATTAAAAAGAAAGAGGAATGAAAATCAATACGGTGTCTTCTAACATGACCAAAGTCAGGCACACTGCCTAGTGGTATGGCCACTGTATTACTTTAGCTTTAGTGACTAATTAAATGTCTATAGATATAAAATATTTAATGTAATTTCTAAAGATTTCCACTTTAATGCAGGATCATTTAGTATCTCTGTGCTAGGAAAACAAGAGAATGTGTTATTTTTTCCTCTGCACTTAGAAAAATTGAGATTTATGGCAGTTAATAACTTGGCCAAGGTTCTTTACTCTGAATCAGCAGAAAAGTGAAGGGGGGGCGAAAATCAAGATTCAAAGTGCTGGAAGGAAATGTAGAGATCAGCTGACCTAGCCTCTTGATGGACCAGGGGTAGAAATTTTTGTCCCAAGTCTGACAGGTAGGTAGTAACAGATTTGAGACAAACCTAGGTGTCGTAAGTCTTAGTCCTGCTTTTTAAATTTTTTTTTTATTTTTATTTTTTAACTCCAGCACATTTACTAACTTTCAAGTGAATATTCCATTGCTCAATGATTTGGCTTTTCCCAGTAGCCAAAGACCCTTTTTTGAAAACTGTGGATTGCAGAAAGTACTGTGGAGCAATTTAGCCCCAAACATGTTGGGTGAAAATGTAAACTGATGTGAATTTTGGCAAGTTGATGCACAGCACATATGAGAACAATTACAATCCCTTGCGATCTCAGTTCTTCATCTATAAAATGTGATAGTTGTGAATAATTATATTCTTGCTCCATGGAATTATGGTTCTCTGTATGAGTCCTCCAACGTCCAGGTATTCTTGTTGGACTTAGGAAAACAGCTTCCCCCTTTCATTGTTTGGAATATGCTTCCTGATGAAAGGGGATATGTGCTGGTTTTTATCATGGAACATATTTTCATGTTTAAACTCCAGAGAAAGTGAGAGGAAAGCATAAAACAGGAAGCATCTGTATTTTTAACTGGCAGAGCAAGTGGAATTTGATGTGACTTCAACATTTTTCACTGCCTTGTATTAACAGATGGCTAGAATTCAAAAGTGGTTTACATTTAAAAAAAATGGGTGGAAATTGGGAAGAGGGCCTTGTGGAGAAAGGAAGGGAGAGAAGATGAGATCAGAAAAGGAGGGAAGGAGGGAGAAAAGAGGAAGAGGGGGAGGAAGAAAGCAAGAATGGGTGAAAGGAAGTAGGAATGGGATGGGAAGGAGAGAAGCAGGAAGCATATGAGTACCATCAGGTTCTCATGTCACTATATCCAGACGTAGAAGGATAGGGGGAGAGAGGGAGGAGTAGGGAGGAAGAATGAAGGAGAGAGATTACAGCATTGCCCCACCTTGCCCAAAATGACTTAGAGATAGGGCACTTGGTTCAGAGCTTGCCCAACTACTTGGAAGTCTTTGAGTTTTCTTCTGCTGGTTGCTGCTTGAACACCTTAACTTATTATTTTTTTTTTAAGAGAGAGAGAGAGAGAGAATTTTAATATTTATTTTTTAGTTTGTATGTGGTGCTGAGGACACAACATCTTTGTTTGTATGTGGTGCTGAGGATCGAACCTGGGCCTCACGCATGCCAGGCGAGCGCACTACCACTTGAGCCACATCCCCAGCCCAACCCTAACTTATTTATATAGATATCCATCTTCCTCATCAGAGACAAAAAGCAGACAAGAGAGAACTTGCAGAGAGCTTCAGAAGACTACAGCTTCACCAAAGGACTTTCTTGCTGTTTTCCTGAAATTATGGATTGGGTTGGACTTGTTCCCAAAGACTGGACCAAAGTATGTCATTTATATTATGCTGACTTAGAGAAAGCTCAACAGTCAGTGTGACTATCTGACCCGAGAACTAAGCAGTTTCTGAATTATACACCCTGAGTTTTCAGACCACCAATGGTCTTCTGGTTCTTGTGCTTAAACTATTTTTTAGGCTTATTTTTATAACCAATGAAGAATACTATTGTCCATTTCTTTCCTAGTGTACTCATAGTTTCTGAAGTTTTCCAACCATAAGATTATCTGAGATGCCAGAAATGCATGGAAATTCAAACCCAAGTAAGAATGTTTTAAAGATTTTCATTGGAGTTCTGAATTCCAAAACAAATAGTACACAATATTTTTGCTGTTAATGAGAGAATTTCAGGGAGATTCTAGTTGTCATGCATCTAATACATACTGTCTTTGTACACCAATGATTCCCTTGAATTAGGGTGGTGACATCAGCTGGTAAGGTGGCCAGAGCTCCCTTTTCCCTCATCTTTGTCCTCAATAGCCCAACTTGGCCTCTACCTCTTTCTCTGTGTTCTTTCTGTACTTGGCCTTGCTTCTCTTGATAATCAATGGTTCCTTCTAGGGTACATCACAGCAGGGAAAGCTGTCAATAGTGAAAAGAGAGGTAAAGGGCTGTCCGTGCTGGGGTTGCTTCTTTCCCCCCACCTATGGAGCTGGCTGTGAGCTGGTCCCTGCACCGTCCCCTACCTTTACCCATCTCTCCCCACCTCCTTCCCTCCAGCATCACACATCTCTTCTACCTGTACTTTTGATCCCCATTGATCAAATCCCCCAAATGCTCATCCCTGCTTTGATTTTACTTCAGACACTTAATGTAGTCAGCATTAGAACTCTGCCCTTTCCACTTTCCCATTTGGATTCTAAGAAGGGAGGAAAGAGAATGCACCAGAGCCCACTTCATACCTCAGCAGCTTATCATTGTTGATAGAAGACATATTCATTTATTCCAAGGAGTAGAAAAAGGTTCTTTCCCAGTGGACAATAAAGGGGAAATATGGTTTAAAAGCAATGGATTGAGTCAGTTGATTAAAGAGCAGGCTGGATTTTGTTGGGACTAATATTTGAAAAGTTGGTGGCTTGGATATGTATCAAAATGCCAGTGGGTTTTGGGGAATAATGTGTCCATCCCTGTTCTTCACTTCTCCTTTCCACCCATCTGAGAAGAAAAAGGAAAAAGAAACAGACAAAAAAACCAAAGGGGAAAAAAAAAAACAACACTCCTGCCCCACTGTAGAGTCTGCATTGCTCAATTTTTAGAATTAGGACAACCCCATGGCTCTCACTCTCCATTAACGCTTGACAAAAATATAGTATAGTGTCTCCCAAAGAATTATTATTATATATAATTATTAGTATCCACTACCCTATGGGCTTCTTAACTTGGGTTCCTGGGTAAGTTTAGGCTCCTGTTCCCCTTAAAATTGCAAACTAATTTCTGTGTGTATGTATGTATCATAGCAGACAAATTTATTTAGACAGAAGCCTCATGTATCTTTATTTAATTTTAAAAAAATGCCTTATTTGAAAGTGATAAGTTCACTTGCCTCACAAGTGTGTGTTTTTTGTGGAACCATTCACCAGTGGTTTTTAACCAGTTCAACACTCACTCTTTGGGACACTTATTCTGGATTCCAAACAACTCACTTAAAATCAACTTGTAACATATAGTATCTTATCAATTGGATGCTAACTATATTAATGGAAAGTATTGTGCATAAATTAATGTCTGGATTACATGCAGCAAAGTAGTTTACTATTTAAAGAAATTTTGTGGAAAACCATTTCTTGATCATTGATCTTCTTCTATATTATCTGATCTATAAGCATAGACAAGATATTCTTAAAACATAGTATTTACATGACTAAACCCAGGGCTTTGAGTCTTTTTCAGATATGTTTCTTAGATCTGTAAACTTCTCTTTAAAAATACAAGTTAATTTGAAATATATGGCAAAGCCATCAGGGTTTCTTCAAATAGAAGGACCATAAGTATTCTTTGCAGCTTGCAAATTTCCATTACCAACACACAAAGCAAAGAGCTATCTCCTTATAAACACATCAACTTTTAGATCACAGCATCTCCTTTTTAGCATTATTTAGCAATTTTTTTTCCTAATGGAATATCTGAACAGCACAGCTACAATTAAGATTGTTAAAGTGTGAAAAAAAAAATATTTGAATTGGGGAGCTCTCTGGACACAAAATAAATAGCTAAACTATAAACAATTAGCCTTCTTACATTTTGCTTCAATTAGCCTAACTCATGGATAAGGCCTTTATGGATTGGGTTAAGAATTTCTACCTCTCTCCTTTGTTAAGTACTTCTATTTTCCACATTGCAAACACTGCAGAGGTTTGGTGGATATATGTGGCCTTCATTGACCGTCTCTGGAATCCTTCCCAACACTGAAGTTCTCTGAATATTCAGTGGAGAAGCAAAGTCTTTAAGGTTTTGTTTTGTTTTGTTTTGTTTTCCACCTTTGAATTCTCTTAGCCATTCTCTCAGACGTTTGCCAGAACTTCCAACCAGGTATCTTCCAGATGTGTCAAGATATAATCTAATCTCTAATTCCTAGAAACTTCCCTGAGCTATGATCATGTCATTCTTTCCTTGTTTCTGGGTCATGTGCGGCTCTTTTCAGGTCTACTTTTACTTCTGCACCAGCTGTCTTGATGCTGGTTGACATGCATTCCCTATCATATATTCACCCCTTACCTATTACTAAGCTAAGGGACTATACTTTCTAGCAAGTTCCCAGTTTATTTTATTTTTTTCTATTTCTGGCCCCCATGAAGTTTACAGCTGGAAAAATGACAAAAATAACACAGTACATCCCATCTTCCACATTAACACAAATCACCAAAGTAGGTTGACAACGAGTGGCATTTTGAAAGTACACAAAAAAATTCTAACTTGTTTCATTTTTACCACCAGAAAACAATTTAGAGGACAATTTTCAATAAAGAGAGGGTGGGGCATTTCTTTATACATACTGTCCCTTTTAATTTAACATACACGGAATCTGAAGGTCTAGGTCCTGTATAACCTCAAAGGTACTGAGATGCTACAGAGCCGGAAGGCCATGTATATAAGTCTATTTGTGCTGCTTTACCAAAAGACCCTAGATTGGGTAATTTATACGTAATACAAGTTCTTTTCACTCAGTTATGAAGGCTGAGAAGGTCAAGGTCAAGGCACCATCAGATTCAGTGTCTGGTAAAGGCTTTCTCTCCGCTTCATAATGGCTTATATGACAGCTGGCACAAAAGCAAAAAACACTCAGGTGCTCCTTTCAACCTCTTTTATAGGAGCACTAATCCATTCATGAGAACAGAGGCCCCATGACTTAGTGACTTCCCAAAAGCCCCGTATCTTAGTGCTGTAATGCCACGTATTGGCATTGGCATTCCCACATATTAATATTGGAGGGACACATACTTTCAGATTGTAGCACCAAGGTTCTTTCCCCTCTTGCCAAACTTACTCTCAGTGAGAGATGTTTTCAAATTAAAATGTGTGTTTTCCACTGAATTGTGGCATTTATCACTCTAAAAGGCTTTCAACCTTTTGTTTGCTTCTTTTGTGCGCATAAAAATGAATAAAGATGCTGTCTGCAAATGCTGTGCAGCCTTTGTTACTCTGCGTTATTGTCATTTGTTTCGAGACTTATATTTGATATATAAGAATGCCTTCTTATAATTAAATGGATATGGTAAATAAAGCATTTTAATAAATTCAATCAATACATGTATAAGATTTTGTTTTTCAAAATCTCGTTCTTGCTGGTACTGCCAAGAAATCCAGCACTAGTAGATGAAAGAATTTTAAAGCTGAGCTCCATATTGATCAGTCCTTTTACTTAGTATTCCCCTTAAATTTTATGTTTCCAAAGAGGTTACAACTGTTCGTCATGTTTCTGTATGTCAACCCTGGTAGACAAAATATATGGCCAAATTCTATTTTCCAAATTGTGACACTGAGATATAGGGAAGGTAAATTTCTTCTATTCCAACTGACTGAAGAAAATTGTTTTAATTCATTTTTGCAGTGAGATAATTATATGAAGTTCTTGGTAACTTATGTCCATTTACCTTATTCTTGCTCCTTTTTCCTCTAAAATCAAAACAATCAGCAGATATGAACTGTCTCCTGTACTATGAGCTATGAAGATACAAACAAATATCTGAGCATTAAAGACTTTATAACTTACTTTTTAAAGAAAATACATATATCCTATAAAGAAACTTCAAGTGAGGCTGGGGATTTAGCTCAGAGGTAGAATGCTGGCCGGCATGAGTGAGGCACTGAGTTTCAGAAACTCCAAGAGAATCTGTATTAAATGACCTGTTCAGTACTATGGACATTGGGACAAGAAGGGCATGCCTTCAGGTTGAAGTGGTCAGAGAAGTCGCACTTTGAAGCTGATTCAGTTTGGGAAGGCATTCCAGACCAGGAGGCCTACAGAAGCATAGGCCAGATGCCCCAGTGCACATGTTTTATTCAGAAGACAGGGAAGGTACTAACTGAGATGGGAAAGAAATTTCAAGTACAGGAAATTGTCAGCATTTATTATAACATTGTAAATCAAACATAAAACAGGTGATTGAGTTCTGAGAAATGTGTAGTCCAAGCTTCTTAAAGATTAAGCCTTATCTTATTCTTTGTAATCCTTTATAACTGCCTATGACGCTTTTGCAACACTGAACACACAGAGTGACCAAAATTCTTCTCTTTAAAAGCAGGAAAATTTTTGTCACTCTCATCTTTATGAGAAAACAGAGGTTCACAAAGTCATTTGATTTACATCAATATAACTATTCCACCTAACTCTGTGATCAGTCCCCAAATATTTATCTTTTCCAAGTCTTTTCTCTTAATTACTATGCTATACAACACAGAGCTTCTGGGCTATGGTTCTGGACTCTACGACTTAATGTCTGTCAACACCTGGGCAAATTACTTAATAAATCCCCATCTGAGTTTCCTTATCTATGATTGCAATTGAAAATAGTAACACCTCCTGGAGTGCTGTGAAGAATCAATGAAATGGCATCTCTATATTACCTAGTCCTTTCTCCCCATGTCATCCACCTCTAAGATTTAAAGGCATAATCTACTAAATTTCTTCCAACAGTGATCACATGGTTTGATCTAACTCCACAAATCATTCAGCAGTGCTTGAAAATCCAAGTTAACGGAGGTGGTAAAGAGATCTCTATGAAACTCCCTTGAGGGCTTCACAGTTGGAAGAGTCTGATATGTGGCGCTAAGTTCTACCTCTGCCATTTCTCAGAGTGGTAGGATTATGGCAGATCAGTAAGTGTTCACACCCTGGGCACAGACTGTTTGGGTTTGAATCCTGGTTCAGCTCCATTATCAGTGTCCACCTGGATAAACAATTTAATCTACCTCTGCCTCAGTTTCCCCATCTGTGAAATGGGAATGCCAATATAGTATATTTGGTTATATTATAATAGTATTATATATCTATATATAGATGGTAATATTAATAATAGTATTATAGGGTTATTGTAAACTCTAAGCATATTAAGGTACCCAAACACTGTGCTCTGTATTCAAGAAATTTTAGCAGACATGGTTATTTATACATTATTATTGCTCACAATAAGCAAAACAACTTTGCTTTCACATTACAATAGACATTCACAGGCACTCATTTATTAAATCATTATTTTTATCCAGTGAGAATGGCTGAATAATGATTATTATCCCCATTTCTTGATAGTTTTATTTCTGGAGAGGGGTAAATTATTCATTATTATATAATTTTCCTCAAACAATATGGAGACATTTAAATAAAAACAGAAATAATGTTGAATCCCACTACCTAAAAGGAAACCACAGTTAGCAATTTGATAAATCCCCCTCAAACACCTGTCTCTTCCTGAGGGAGGGGAAGGCATATGTGTAGAAAGTTTTGTTATGGATGGGACCATATTAAATGCCTATTTAACAAGTATTAAGAGAATGCCAAGCTTGGCTCAGGGAATAGAGGCAGAACTAGGGGGACATGGATGGTTTGGAAAACACCTAGGAGTAAAAAGGACTTCATGATTGCTTAGGTACAGGAGATGAGGATGATTGGGGTGACAGAGATACAAGTTTTGCTTAGTGAAATAGGATTGGTTGGTGGGGCATTTATTTAGTAGAACAACACCATCCTACAATTTTTTAAATTCATTCATTAATACAATATGGTAATTTTCTACCAATCAATTACCAGTACATTATCACTTTTCAATGATGGCATTGTCTTTTCTTAGATGTATAGTTTCATATGCAATTTAGTTTATTTCTGTATTGACACATTATAAGTTATCTCTATATTTTCCACCATTTTCAACAAAGTTGTAGTGGATATCTTTATTCAATCAAGTACTTAGAATACATTTGTTATGTGTCCCCTTAAAGCTCCTATGTGAGACAGTGCAAGAAGGTTCAGAGGTGAAGTGTTTTGAGTTATAAGAGCTGTAATCCAATGAGTGAATTAATACCTTCATTGAGGTGAACTGAGAGGCTGGCCATGTGTGGCTGCAGGAGTTGGGTCCCTGGGGTCATGCCTTTGGAGTATATATTTTGTCCTGGCTAGTAGAGTCAGTCTTTCTCTCCCCGCCCTCCAACCCTTCTGCTTCTTGATCATCATGTCCTGGGCTGCTTTTCTCCACCACATTCTTTTGCCATCAGGTTCCGTCTCACCTTGAGCCCTCAGGAATATAATCAGCCATCTAGGGACTCTGACCTCTGAAACCCCTAAATAAACTTTTCCTCCTCTGATTGTTCTTGTCAGATCTTTTGGCCAAAGCATCAAAATAGCTGAATAAAACAAGATTCCAGGAAGGGGAAAGTACTTGGCCAAAGTGTGTTATTTTGATATACATTGCTAAATTTTGCTCCATAAAACCATACCAATTCATACTTCTACCAACAGAATAAGAGTGGCCATTCATCGGTAGCCATTTACCCTCTCAATAGCAATATTTTATTTTTTTTTCTTTTAACATTCTGTTTGAAAAATAGATGATGAAGTTTTAGAAAAGTAAATAACATGATATCAGATAGAGTAGTGAAATGTGAAAATTAAGTTTTTCTCATTGGCACCATGCTTGTTTTACTTAATTTATAATTTTTACCAATTAGTTTTCAATTTTTATGCAACATCCCTCAAAAGGTCAAAAAGTAAATAAGAAATCCAAACCCTTCATAAGTAGCACATCTTAGGTCTCAGCCCTACACCTGAAATTAAGAATAAATAACTCAGGCAAGCTGTAAATCCTTTAATAAGGAGCCCAATGGAATGATCTTTATTTAAGGGTCAGCACTGAATAGCCTGTCATTCAAACATATGTCATCTTCTTCTGGCTCTTTGCACTGAAATCTCTATCAAAACATTTTTTTCAGCCGGATGTGGTGAGCCACATCTGTAATCTCAGGGGCTCAGGAGGCTGAGGCAGGAGGGTCTCCATTCCAAAGCCAGCCTCAGCAAAAGAGAGGTGCTAAGAAATTCAGTGAGACCCTGTCTCTAAATAAAATACGAAATAGGGCTGCAGATGTGGCTCAGTGGTCCAGTGCCCCTGAGTTCAATCCCTGGTACCCCTAGCAAAAAAAAACCAAACATTTTTTTAGTGGCCTTGTCATCTGTATTTCTCTCATCCTTGTGTAGATGTCACCCTGCTCTTATCAGCTCCTTCCTGAGACTGAACCCCATGGCTTCCATTAAGTGGCAGAGTTCTGATGGAGAGAATATTTGAAGTTGATGTAGAAATGGTAAAAAACAACCTGTTGACTATTGACATGAGGTTGGAAGGGATGGGAAAGGATGATGAAGAAAGTGATGACCCAGTTTCTTTACCAAATGTTAATGCAGCAATATTTTAAAAGGCCATTCAGTGTTCTACCCACCATAAGAATGATGAGCTTCCTCCTGAGGATGATGAGAACAAAGAAAAGCAAACAGATGGGATCCCTGTTTAAGATCAAGAATTCCTGAAAGTTGAAGGAGGAATACTTTCTGAACTTATTCTGGCTGCAAACTACTCAGACATGACAGGTTTGCTAGATGTTACAGGCAAGACCCTTGTCACCATGATCAAGAGAAAACTCCTTGGGAGATTGACAAGACCTCTGATATCCAAAATAACTTTATTAAAGAGGAGGAATCCCACATACACAAAGAGAACTAGTGGTGTCCAGCGATACAAATCGTTGTGCTCAACACTGCAACACTGTGAGGACTGTTCTGGATACTAAATGCCCTGCTCTGTATGTAATTATCAATATTAGACAGACAACAAACAAGTGCAGCAGCAAATCAATTGTGTTAATCTAATATTCATCCTCATTGCACCTAGATTGACTACAGAATCCAACTCTATGGCTGAGATTCTCCTAATGTGAGTGAAAGTTTCCTTTTTCTTTACCCTGAATAAAACTGAACCATGGGTTCCCCAAAGAAAGTGGCATTTTGAACATTTCTTCTTTTTATAAAGCAATTTCTGCCTAGTTTATTGTCCAGTTGCCTTTAGTGGGCTTTTAAAAGTTGGCATCGTAAATAAAACAACTTTCAGAAAGTTTTCTGAAACCGAATTATCTAAATGTTATCTTCTGTTTAGAGTTAGAAACTGGAGAAAGGCTACTTGAAGTGAAAGTTCTTTGTGGGGTTATTAGGATGTTCACCTGCCTCCAAGAGTCCAGCAGTACCTGCTCTTGATTAGCCCGAATGCAGCAGGGTTCCCTTAACTGAACCTCAAGACTTCTGTTTAGAATCAATTAATATTGTTATTAATATTCTCCACTTGGAATATATTGCCTAGAGACACAGTCGCTAACCGATCACTTGGTGGTTTTGCAGGGCAGAAATGTAAATAGACAGTTTGCTAGCTTTTCCACTGAAAACACTTTTTTAAAAAAGACATTTATCTTTTGAGGGAATAATATATATCTGGAATTCCTTTTTTAAAATACAAAACAAAACCTGTTATGGTAACAAGCACATTAAAAGCACTTGTCATTGCGAAGTAATTTCATAACCTGATCACCTTCAGACCCCTTAAAAAAGGAAGCTCAGCCAGATCATGTGAGTTTACACCTAGGAAGAATTATATCCAGAAAGATGAGGTGAGAGAATTTATCCCAGGAAATCTCCACTTATTTCATAATATAGCACACAGGCTGCCAAGCATTCTAGAATGTTCAATATGGTTTAGTCACTTCCCAGAATGAGATCCAAATTCTTCACAAAAAGTGTAGGCCACCAGTTCTACTTCTTTCCTTGTATCCTTGTCCCAAACAGGGCCTCTCCTCTCATATAGTGCCTCTCCTCTTATAGGGCCTCTCCTCTTATAGGGCCTCTCCTCTTATAGGGCCTCTCCTCTTTTATACACACGTACTTTTAACTAAAGAGAATAACGTCCAGGTCCTAAGCCAGGGGCTTCTCTGCATGGCTTACAATGGATGTGTTCTAAAGTAGATGTCAGTGGCCAGAGTTGGACTGACTGCAGTGCTCATGAGACCATGGGTTTTTGTTCCTTTGGGACCAACTAATCTGTGTGTCCCCCCACTATGCCTCTGCCAAAATGTATGTCAAAAAAATTAAAAAGAAAAGAAAGAAGGGATCTGGGGAAGGAGAAGTGCAGAGGGGAGAAGGGAATTACTGGTACCTAACGTTTTGCTTTATGCCTTGCGAGGCATGTAATTTTTTGGTTAAATTGTCATAATAATCTCTCAATCTTTTTTCCTTCCCTTTCTTGCTCTTTTTTTTTGTCACACTTTTTTAATGGTGTTTTTCTTTTCTAGGACAATGTTTTGGAGAAAAGAAAAGCTCTTCTTTACAAATTAAGAGATTACTTCAAATAATAAGTATTTAAAGAAATGGTAAATTATACCATTTTAAAATTTTGTTCTAATTAGTTATATACCAGAGTAGAATACACTTTGACATTATACATAAATAGGGTGTAACTTCTCATTCTTCTGGTTGTGCATGATGTAGAATTACACTGGTTGTGTAGTCATACATGCACATAAGGTAATAACGTCCAATTCATTCCACTATCCTTCCGACCCCTTATTCCTTCCCCTCCTTTTAATCCTCTCTGCCTAATCCAAAATAACTCTATTCTTCCCTACCCCCTACCAGCTTATGGTGAATTAGCACTCACATATCAGAGGAAAAAAACACTTTGTTTTTTTTTTTTAGGATTGGCTTATTTTGCTTAGCATGATATTCTGCAGCTCCATCCATTTACTGGAAAACTCCATAATTTCGTTATTCTTTATGGCTGAGTAATATTCCATTGTGTATGTATATACCATATTTTCTTTATCCATTCAACTGTTGAAGGATACCTAGGTTGTGTCCATAGTTTACCTATTGTGAACTGAGCTGCTATAAACGTTGATGTGGCTGCATCTCTGTAGTATGCTGATTTTAAGTCCTTTGGGTATAAAATGAGAAGTAGGATAACTGGATAAAAATGGTGGTTCCATACCAAGTTTTCTGAGGAATCTCCATACCACTTTCCATAATGTTTGCACCAATTTGCAGTCCCACCAGCAATGTATCAGTGTATCTTTTCCATCACATCCTTGCCAACATTTACTGTTGCTTGAATTGGAGTGACATGAAATCTTTGAGTAGTTTTGATTTGCATTTTTGCTAGAGAGGTTTAACAGTTTTTCAAATATTTGTTGATCAATTATATTTCTTGGTCTGTGAAGTGTCTGTTCAATTCCTTAGCCCACTTATTGACTGGGTTATTCATTTTTTTTTTGGTGTTAAGTTTTTTGAGTTTTTCATATATCCTGGAGATTAGTGCTCTATCCGAGGTGCATGTGATAAATATTTTCTCCCATTCTGTAGGCTCTCTCTTCACATTATTGATTGCTTTCATTGCTAAGAGGAACATTTTTAGCTTGAATCCATCCCATTTATTGATTCTTGATTTTACTTCTTGCACTTTAGGAGTAATATTCAAAACACTAGAAAAAAATAGGGATAAGAGGAGCATGCCTCAACATTGTAAAAGGTATATGTGCTAAACACAAGTCCAACGTCATTCTAAATGGAGAAAAATTGAAAGCATTCCCTTTAAACACTGGAACAAGGCAAGGATGTCCTCTTTCACCCCTTCTGCTCAACATCATCTTTGAAACTCTAGCCAGAGTAATTAGACAGGAGAAAGACATTAAAGGGATACGAGCAGGAAAAGAAGATCTAAACCTATCACTGTTTGCCAATGGCATGATTCTATCTTTCAAAGATCAAAAGAATTCCACCAGAAAACTTCTAGAACTAATAAATAAATTTAGCAAAGTAGCAGGATATAAATCAATACCCATAAATTAAATGCATTCCTATACATCATTGATGATTCTACTGAAAGAGAAATTAGGAAAGGTACTCCATTCACAATAGCCTCAAAAAAAAAACTTGGAAATCAACCTATCAAAAGAGGTGAAAGACCTCTACAATGAAAACTACAGAACACTAAAAGAAGAAACTGAAGAAGACCTTAGAAGATGGAAAGATCTCCCATGCTCCTGGATAGGCAGAATTAATATTGTCAAAATGGCAATACTATCAAAAGCATTATACAGATTTAATGCAATTCCTATTAAAATCCCAATGACATATTCATAGAACTAGAAAAGGCCATTATGAAATTCATTTGGAAAAATACGAGGCCCAGAATAGCAAAAGCAATCCTTAGCAAGAAGAGTGAAGCAGTAGGCATCACAATACCAGACCTTAAACATACCACAGAGCTACAGTAACAAAACCAGCATGGTATTGGCACCAAAACAGACATGTAGACAATGGCACAGACTAGAAGTCACAGAGATTAACCCACATAAATACAGTTTTCTCGTATTTTACAAAGGTGCCAAAAACATTCACTGGAGAAAAGATAGCCTCTTCAACAAATGGTGCTGGGAAAATTGGAAATCCATACATAACAAAATGAAATTAAACCCTTATCCCTCATCATGTCTGAAACGCAACTCAAGTGGATCAAAGAGTTAGGCAGTCGAACAGAGACCCTGCACCTGATAGAAGAAAAAGTAGACCCAACTCTTCATCATGTCGGCTTAGGATCTGACTTCCTTAAATGATACCTTTTTTAAGAAAGCAATTATATATTAGATTAACAGTAACAATAACAAAAAATCCTTTCTATAATAAAATTATTTCCACCAGATCATGAAGCTTAATCATGCTTTCAGCAATCCTTTGATAGTGATAATGAAAAATTGAATTTCCAGGAAAGGGTCAATTTTCTGATTAAAGGTTTCAAATCTTAAGTGGCAATTCTCTTCAGGGAAAATATTTCTACTAAGTACAGATCTGCACTGCTGATAGTCAACACAGCCTAGGGGAGGTGTTGGCTATTTTTAAATTCATTGGTGATCCCTAATAATGGTGGAGTTTACCTTTCTGGAAACATTTTCATGTAGACAAGGAGGAAGCAGGAGAGTAAACCAGTGGAATGATATGCTTTGGAACCTATGGCTAGGATGGATCCTCATGGGAGTATTTTCAAGGTCTATCTTTTTCCTTAATAGGAGTGAAACCAACAAAGCTAGCCAATAGAAACTTATGGTCAGGTTCCAAATAAAAAACTCTTTACCACCTTTTACAAGATCTATTACAAAGACATCAGTGATAGTCACTCAAAGAAACAAGTGAGAATCATTTCCCATACAATTAAAGAGCTTCCCTGTCCTAGCTGAATTCACAAATGTCCTGCTAAATAACATTGTGACTTTGCACCTTGCTTCAGCAGCGCTGACTGAATAGATTTCCTCATATGTCCTTGATAAACACCTCAAATTTCTAGATGCTTTCAACTTTACTCAAGACATTATGAGTCTAGCTGTTTCTACTCTGCTTGACCCAAGGTAAGATTTACATTAGTCCTTTGCTAATGTCGGTATTGACTCCCATAAAAACTATCATCATGGAGATAGCATCTGGCACCTAATGCTTTACCAAAGGTGCCCAGAGAACTGGAGGGTATGCTCCAACTTTCTAAAGCCAGCAGAGAATTAGTCAGCTTTTAGGAAAGAGAGGGCATCAGAAAACATATCAGTGCATCTATATTCCTAATCTTGCTAATGATAACAAACATCCTAATGCTATGCATGTACAAGGAGGCATTCATGACCTAATACATGAGATGTTCTAAACTCAGGTGATTCTGACATTTATGTACCTTCAGAGCTGACCCAGTACAGCATCTTTACACAAATTAGAAAAAGACATAACCTCTGGGGTGGACACAGTCCCATGCCTAGAACTAATTCTTAAGAAATGGAGCACAAACTGATGTCAGACTTTGGTGGGACACTTTGCAAGTGCACAATTCAGTATAATCCTTTATAAAGTCCAAGGGGTGCTACAGCCGATGTCATGTATTCCAGGCTGAGAACTAAACACAGGAAAAAAAAAAAAAGAAAAACAAACCTGAGGTTCAAGACTATCTAAAACTGTACTAATATTTCATTATGGGAAATATATTCCTTTTATGTTTAGATACATACCTGCTTTGTTTTGAGGGAGAAAAAAGTCTCTAAAAATAACATCCATCTTATTAGGGCATAGAAATTAGAAGTTGATACCAAGTAAATTCTGGTTCAAGTTCTCCAGAAAACTACAAATTAATTTGTTTCCCCTTGATTTTTTTTTTATCTATTTCCTGAAATCTCTCTCCTTGTCCAATCCAGTCCAATCATTAGACAGAGCAAAGAGCAGGAGTGAAGGAAAGATTGAGGACTTAGTTGAATTTAGTTGTGTCTAAACTATCAGACTTTCCTACCTGGTTGGCTAAGCCAGGTGCCTTTGTGAAGATGAAGATGTCTCACAGTCTCACAAAGACTGTGAAATCCAGTCCAATATAGGATCTTGGCAGCCTTTCTCTGTTGTCACTGGCATGCCAACAGAGGAGAAAAATGGGAGATGGGAAATTAAAAGTCACTGAGAACAAGGAAGTACTCTTCACTCAAATTCTGTTTCAGAAAAGAACCACACAAAGACACAGAAACTCACAAATGTATACACATGCTCTCATCAAAATTTAGCAATGAATTTAGAAACTACAACTGAATAGAGAAAAGTCAACATAGGATAGGACCGAGAATCTGTTGTCATGATTACATTATTTTTGGTTGTGCTCATGAAGCAATTTGATGCATAATGTGCTTAATGAAGTGGGCATCTTGAGGAATTCGGCCCAGTTTGGCATTTTTTAGTTGAAGGAGAATACAGACCAATATTTAAAAACAGACAGCAGAATCCTAAGAATGGTGCCAGACTTTGGAGTCAATGAAGGGAATTCCTGAATACATCTCATGGAATCTCTCTGCCCAGTGACAAGTGGATATCCTGTCAGGCAAGACAGATAGCCTCATTTGAAGTAAGAAGTCCTGAACAGATGAGAATCTAGGCAAATCTCTGCTAGATTCCAGATGTTAAAACAAGAATTTCTGCCCAGTGCTATACTCAGGCACACAATTTTCCCTCCACACACATACACACGTGTCATGTGTACATATACACAAAGTTCCATAAATACACACAATGAATGCAGCTGTTTTTACATTTAAAAATTCCACCTGCAGTGACAACCCTTTCTGATCTCTGTTACTAAAAAGACTTCTCTGGTCCCAACTATTTTCATTCCTTTTTTCCTCTCTCCCTTTCTCCTCCCTCTCTCCCTCCCTCCCTCCCTTGTCTTCTTTTACTTCCTCTTCTTTTCTCCCCTACACTGTTATTCAGAATGACTTGTCTTTTGCTTTATGACAAAAGATGCTTCCAGAAGACCCTGATCTGCTTGCAGCCCTGCTTCTTCTCTCACCATCTCCAGATGCCTCTGTGTGATTTGGGCCACCCAGTCTGCAGTGCTGATTGGTCTGGTCTGGTTGTCTTGCTCCTCAGCAGGTTTAAACCAGGCTCCCTATTCCAGCTGTTTTTCCTACTGGAGCTCCACAAAGAGAAGATGATGGACTCCTGGGAGGGGAAATCGACATTAAACATAATGTACACAAGAGCAGGTAGACTAATGGAGTCTGGCATAACAAGATGAAAATCACAATGGGATCAAGCCTATGCTGATAAGCCAATGTAGCAACTCTCCACAAATTATTACTGCTTCTGACTACAACTAGCAGAATTCCAGGTAGCCCACATGAAAGTGACTGTGACTGTGTGTATGCATGCTTTATTTTCAATGGGTGTGACCTGTTAGTTTTGAAAGAAGAGAAGGTGGGTGCCCTATTGGATGAAATGCTTGTGAAGTATAAGCTTGAGGCAGTGACCAAGCTCATGAAATTGCCCTAATTGTCCTCACATTTCATCGCTTTGTTCTTGTGTTGACCCCAGAGCATTCCCCTGAGAAACATGCTGGGCTAGTATCTGATGCAGAACCCAGTTCATATTGCTACAATTCATTTCAATTCGATGGAGTAGTAAGAGTTTGTGTTAGGCCTGGTGGAAATACTGGGAAATAGCAGTGAACCAGGAAAATAAGGTCCCTGACTCCGTGGAGCTCGTAATGCGGTGCAGAACAGTCACTTCTTGTATACTTGCAGTACAGTAGCTGTTAGTGAAATCATTTAGATACACAATAACTCAATATCAAGAATTCTAAATGACTTTGATTTTTCATACCTTGTACAATTTATTATTAGTACAAAAGTCCAGGTTACTGAGCAATCATGCAAATCATTTTGAAGGCAAAGAAATATTTCTTTCCATAAAAAGGTCATAGTAGTGTATACTATAGGGCATCTACATGGTGATCTGCCAGTCAGAGGCATGAGCAACAAGTCTCATAGGTTCCATTGTCCCAATGCTGCCAGAGCTGCAATTTGGAAGCTGGAGGGCCACGGAAATTCAACTATCAACTGATATCTAAAGTCTGCACATCACACATAATGGTGAAGCACTTATGTCTGGGCACTTTTACAGAAGATATAACACAACCTTGTTTTCCTTCATGTTTACCATACTAAGACTAGTCAAAGTACATAGAAAGCTTTGCTTTCTTTTCTTCTTCTTTTTTTTTTAAGCATAAGGCAGATAGAAGAATGCCTTTAGGTGCCTAATCCATATTCTAACAGGCATCTTCTCCATTGGAATCTACAGTTTACAAAATACATGCCTGAAAACATAATTCTCTATTTGTGTGTATGTGTTAGTATATATGTTCTTATCATTTTAAAAATATTTGTTTCTTTGTCAGAGAACAAATTCTTATACTATGTCATTGGCCTAATGAACAACTTATAAGTACAAGGAAACAAAAACAATCCAAAACTGAGGTTTTCTTTTGTTCTGTGTTCCAATCCTGTCTGTAAGAAAAAAAAAAAAACTTGCTAGTTGTTTTCAATAGTAGTTAAGACTCTGGCCCTTCTAATTTGGTAGGCAGATTTACTCTGCACCAACAGCTGACAATCCTTAGTAAGGAAAGAGAATTCTCCCTACTAATCATATGCTTGGTAACCTGATGCGTGTAGATTGGTCTACATTTGTGCTTTTAAGGTTAACAACATGTGAGGGTAGAAATGATCAGGCCAAATATTGATTTTCCAAAGCAAAACTCTCTTGTGCTCTTCAGAAAGATTGTACAGCTTAGGAAGTCTAAGAATTAACTCTCACATCCACAAGGATAGACAAGTTCTCCTATATGGCCCATGAGGGGAAATAGTGAAAACACACTATAGAGAATACACACACATAAAGTTAGCATCATCATCCTCAGGCCTTGGACATTCAGCATGCTAAAATGATCTGTTCTAACAGACCCACTGGGTGTCCATTCCCCTATCAACTCCTGGGGTCAGGCAGAATGAGACTCCTGGGGATTTAATTAGGGAGGCCATAAATCTCTTCACATTAAAGTTTGTTTTCATGCAGTGCAAACAGACACCTAATAGCTGGCTTGATGGTCTGCCCAGGAAACTGATGGAAGAGAACAGCCACTTTCAGGGATGGCCACAGAGTCCAGAGGCTCCACTGGAGTTGGAGATTACTGGCAAAACTCCAGCAGTGGGAACTTCCCCGAACAGAGTTCACAGTATTGGGAAAATCAAGCATAGAAATCAAGCAGCCATCCTTAATTTTCAAACTGGAAAAGCAATGAGTTGTATTAGCTGGCATTATCAAAGTTTCTTATTGTTCACTGTGCAGCACACCTTGAGCTAGAAAAGATTTTGAAACAAGTTTCCACAGAACAAATGAAATGTCTATGCTGACTGTTAGCCAGAAGAGACAGTTATAAATTTTTAAAATGTTATTCAGTATTAGTGGAAAAGTCATGAATATTTTGGATATGTAAATATATGTACACTACACTCTACAAATTCCTCATATCTGACAAACACCATATTGGTGGACATAGGCTGGTAGATAATTCCATCAACAGGGGGGTTTTGTGAAATGCTTCTCTGGCAAAAAAAATATGTATATATATATATATATATATATATACACACACACACACACACATATATGTATATGTATGTGTATATATACATATATATGTACATATATAGATGTATATGCATATATGTGTACATATATATGTGTATATATACATACATATATACATATATATAAAATACATGTGTGTGTATATATATGTATGTACACACACATATATACACACACACACAAAAGGAAAAAGAAAACATGATTTGTGTCTCTTTAAAGTCTGAGCAGTTCTTAGTGAAGATAACAATAACATTTCTATAATGGATGCTAATAATGTTGAAGAGCTAGTGGCAAATCTGTACTGAGTCTAAAACCTTAGTTATATAGAGTGACTACTTTATAATCCCTTGGCAGCCTGTATCACATTTCTTGATCATGTTGTGGAATGGCCCATTGGCCTTAATTTCCTTTTTAACTTATTTACCAATCCATCTATTACTATGTAATTGTTATCCCTATGTAAAATTTCTTAAGAATTACATGAGAGTCAAAACACAAATTTCCTGTTTTGAAAGAGATTGGGATGCTAATAAGGCTTGCTCATAAGTACTAACTACTGGAATAAAAAATAATCAAAAAAAGAAAGAGAGACACAAAGAAATAGCACCTAAACTCAAGATGGATCAGAATGTAAGTTGTAATCGAGTTCAGAGAAAGGACAAGAGTGCTGAAGTGCTCCGGAGATGTCAATGCAGGTGAGGACTGTGGGTCCCCAGGCTGTGCCAGGAAGTACTTGATAGCCAGAAAGGAGGAGGGAGAGCATGTCAGGAGGTAGGAAAGACATGGACAATGAAGAGAAATTGGTATGACAGGAAGAATAGCTCCCTGACTGAAACAGAGCACTTATGTTACTGAACAGGAATATGAAAGTTGGAGAGGCAGGAAAGATTCAGATTATTATAGACTTTGAGTGTCAGTGGAATCCTTGCATGCAGGAAAACAAATGATACAAGGCTGCCTGATGACATCACAGACATTAAATGAATGTCTTAAATAGGACTGAAAGAAATCCATCTCCATGAAACACTGCCCCAACCTTCAGGGTTCTTGCTAAAAACTTAAGAACTACAGTGTTCAAGTAATTCCTTTCTAAGGAAAAGGACTAGTTCCTGACGTGAATACCCATACCCACTAGTCTTTAGGGTACTTGTCATCATCTGTCATGGTACCAAATAGGGGCAGGAGTATCAACATCCCACTGCATTTGTAGCCACAAAACTTAGAGCCACTGAATCTTAGGAACCCTGGATACAATGCATTCTGGCTACATACAAACACCCTACATAGTCACCTCAGACAGGGAGAATTAATGATGACACTCAGGAGACATTTAGTGTCACCAAAAGTAAGCTATGTGATTCCTGTTAAGAGTTTATCATGCATTGTGTATATGACATAAACATACATCCTCAACCTGCCATGTACAGATCTTACCTTTGTAAAGCTAAGTGTATACATTGTACACTTCTTAAAAGGCTCACTGACATATTAACACGGCCTACTATAATTGGCCTCTACATCTAAAAAACATGCCTCAAATATTTCTAAAATCTGTATCTATGTAACAGTGATATTTCTTTCAACATTTTTTTTTTACTTTACCAGGGTTGAAAGGGTCATAATATCTCATTTTGTTTCATGACAATTTATGATTGGTCAAATAAAACCCTGGAGCCTTTTTCATCTTGGTTTCACGACTGTGCTAGTAGAAAGAATTGCTATGTGATTCTCCTTTCTGTTCCATTCTCTGTCATCCACCAGGCCATTAAGCAGATCTTCTCCCCTAGGTTTATTCATTCTGACAGCTGAAACACTGGAAAGTATAAGTAGTAGAGGGGAAAAAATGAGGGTATGTAGGAATTTCCTCAAAGAGATAATTGAACTTGACCTTCAATGATGAATGAAATTTCATGTGCTGGAAATGGGCATAACAGAGGGAACATTTTATACCAACACATGCAATTATGAGAAGGAGTGATATTGTAGAAAATTCAGCTCTTTGGCTGTGCCTGGTTACTGAGCAAGTGGCAAATGGAAGACATAGCCAAAAAGGTGGCCTGAGGTCAAAATATCATGGACACGGGGGTGCTGAGGTTGTGGCTCAGTGGTAGAGTGCTTGCCTAGCACATGTGAGACATTGGGTTTGATCCTCAGCACCACATAAAAATGAATAAATAAAATAAAGGTATACATACATGGAGTATAATTCATAAAAAAGGATTCTTTTGTCATACTAAGGTAACGATTGATTGATTGATTCATTCATTCACTCACTCACTCATCCATTTGTTCTTTTGAAAAAGTACATGGCCAGGGCTTAAGGAAAACAAAATTCAGTCTTTCTCACTTTAAAAATTGATGTGAGGCACTGGGGTTATGTCTCAGTGGTACAGCACTTAACTTACAATGCATAAGAGCCTTGGATGGATCCACAGTACTGAAAAAAAAAAAAAGTTGTGATTCTCCCACCCACATGGCCTAGGAACTTACGTGTGCTCTGCACCAGCAGAATTGCATATACCAATAGACTCTGGTTACCATTTCAGGCACCTGGCTGGGGAGAGCCATCTTCTGATTGGCAGCATGTCTTGGAGGAAAAAATCCTAAATTTGCTTGTATCTCCTTGCCTCAGTGAACTTCAGATGTTTGTCTTGAGTATTGAGCTTAAATGAGGACCCCGGTAGAGAACAAAGACACATTCTGTCCTCAGCGTAATAATTAGATATTTTACCTATTCTACTAGTGTATATTGCTCCTGAAGTTTAAATCCATATATTACTGTCATAACGGAGGTTGCGTCACTGCTATTTGGCTCTGCCAACTGGGGCAGAGTTGCTGGATATGGTAGAAGAGAAAAGCAGGAGGAATGGGAAGGAGAGGATTTTGATGGGGTTTTCTGACCCTCCTCTCTTCTCCAACAAGGACATAAGATATAATTCCACAATATCAAAATCATCCACTGTCTATTCCTAGACCCTTCAACAATGAAAAAATCCAAGCAGACACAAGATAAATATTACGTGTCTGAAAAACTTAGGGAAATTTCAATCTTAATAAAAGGCTGCTTCTAGCAAAGAAACTACATACAAAATAGACACTTAGGAATGAGTGAGGGGATTCAGACTAGAAGTGAATAAATACTTACTGGCCTGCAGCAGCACACAGTAGGGAGGGAAGGCAATTTTCTGGTACGCAAATGGAGACAAGCCAACCAGAACGTGAGAGATTAGGGTGCCTGTATATATCAGAGGCAGTAGTGGAAAGAGGAAGTGTAGGAGAGGAAGGATAAACTAAGAAGCAAGACTGGATTCACACATGGCTCTCCCTCTGTACAATTCACAGCAGACACAGCAGATTGTCAAATACTCAGAATCCCACAGTACCTTATATCTGTATGCACTGCACCTATGCAGAGACAATGTCATTTTCACTAAATTGCTTTATAGACAATATCTACTTAACTGCCTTTTAGGAATAATAGTCTTATACAGAGAGACACAGGCAACCAGGTGACAAAGGAACTTCCCTCAACTCAATTAAATTTCATGAATTAAATCATCTTTATAAAAAAAGAAAAACATATTTATTGATTTTCAACCTAATAAATCAGATAGACAGTGTATTCCTCTGTAATATGTAATTACTTCCCTGTATGTCCTAAAAATGTATCATAATTTATGAATTATCACTTTTAATTAAATGTTGGTCATAGTCTTTGGTTCAGTGAAGTACTACTAATATTAGGGTATCACATAAGGCCCAATGCTTTAATATGAATTCTGTCATCTGAGTATAAGAATATAAAATTAGGTTGCAACAAGTGAGTATTTGATGTTTTGGTAACTTCTGGAAATATCTAAATGTGCTGGCATATTTATTACCATACTATCCACCAGTGTCTGAATGCTGGTCTTTTTGGAACTGCACACTCTGGTGGTAGGACAGGATCACTATGTCAAAGGAGCTGTGTGATCATTCAGTAAGCCACTCATACTAAAGATCTAAGCCATAAATTCATCTACCTGCACTATGTCTGCCTCAGAGCCAGTGAATACTGCTGTAGAAAAAACGGTCATCATGACCACAGATCTCAGGGGAGCAATCAAAACTGTCTGTCATCTGTGAAGAACAGTGAGGGATGTGAGATTTTAGCCTATTCTACTTGCAAAGTTAACCTGCCGCTGTTTCATGGATGCCACAGAGGATATGAAAGCTTTGGGTCAGAGATCAAATACTTTGTATTATAACAAAAGCAGCAGTCAGAGTGTTAGCATTTGTTCTGGTTCCCTGAGTCCCATTTCTCTCCTGGAAATATGGAGAAGGCCAGATGACACTGACACACCCAAGTGACTACATTTTGGAATAGGAACCATGTGCTTAGGAACCTGAATATTTTACAATGGGCAGTAAGCCTGTCTGGTCTTTGCTCCAGAGGAACATATTATCTTTATTGTACTTAATAGCCAATGCACCTGTTCCCTTGCTCTGGAGGAGTACCTTACATATCTCAAAGCTGTTCACTATATAGCATTGAAAAAGAGTCAAAAACTCTGATTTTAAGATCAGAAAAAAATGGGAAAAGACTCATAAATTGTCTCCCCATATTTTTCTATTCTGTGTTGTGTTTAATTTCATCACTTTTTTAAATGACCATTTCTTCTCCCCATTTAAACATTCTAAACACCACACCCATGTGCCTTCCTCCACACCCTTTAGTTTTCTTCTACTTTATTTTTGCCCCATCCTAATTTATTTTGATGGCTTTTTTTTTTTTGTAGTCTCATATGTAAATGTCAGAATGCCCTTGAGCTCTGTCCTGGGCTCCTTTCTCTTTCCCATCTGCATGTACTGTCTATGTTAACACAAACTGTTAGGCTCACAAAATTCACCTCCATTCTGTATTTCTCCCATGAACTAAAAACTTATAGAACAAACTGTCTACATGACATTTCCACTTAGATAATTGATAGACATATCAAAAGATGAATATGGCCAACATAAAGGAATGAATTTTTGCCTCCCAAGTTCACTCTTCTTTTCGTATTACCTATCTTATTAAATGCCAGCATCATTTATCCAGTGACTGAAAATTTTAGAGTTAGCTTTTTAATTTTGTTTTCTTTGTTCCCATCCCCATAAGCCAATTCCTTAGCACATATTTACTCTTCTATTTCCAAAGCATGTGTAGAATCTACTTTGCATCTCTACTACTGGTATCCCAGACCAAATCACCATTGCTTTCCACCAGAATCCCTAAATAATCTCCTAACTAGCCTCTCCAACTGGTTTCTGTCCTGTCATATAGAATCTATTTTCTACACAATAGTCAGAAGATCTTTCAAAATGTAAATCAAATTACATTGTGCCACAGAATAACCCCTTCCAATATGTTCTCTCCCCTTAGAGAATTAAATGTGAATTTTTTCTGTCTAGTTATATAATTTTTTTTTGTCTAGTTATAAAGCCCTGTATGATTTGGAAACTGCCTGCCTCACTGTCCTTATCTTTTTTTACCAGCTTTCTTCACACCCGTTATTCTCCAGCCTGTGGTCTGGTGAAGAAAAAGGAAACTTATGCCAGCCTCAGGTTCATCATATTAAACACTTGCCATACCTGAAATTCTTCCCCTCTGTGTGGCTCTTTCTTGTCATCCAGGTCTCATTTGAAGTGTTATTTTATTCACGAATACATAATCTACAAGCATCATCTAGTTATTGTCAGGACACATCATCCTTTTTTAATTTTATGAGTAATACTCATCAATATCTGGCATATTTTTTTTTTTTTTTTTTAATGAACTGAAGCTCTCATGAATGTGAACTTCTGAGAACAATGGTTTCCTGTATGTGTCTTGATCACTTTGGCACCTTCACTGTCTAAGCAGCTCCTGGCACAATTGATGTGTCTTCAATAAATGGATGGATGAATGAATAAGTGAATTAATAACATTTGAAAGAAATGCCAGGGTGGATGCTTTTGGAGAACAGAAGTAATTAAAACAATAGGGTTCTTTTTTCTTATATTTTGGCATAGTCTGATTGACCCATGTACATAAAAGGTATTCAGCCATCTGAAAGCTTTAATTTGAACATGAATTACTTCAAATTGTACTTTTAGGTACAGAGAGATATTTCTTTTTAAATCACTTTCAGGTAAACATAAACTTCTCAGTTCCCTACTAAGTAAGCATTTATATTTAAAATTAAATAATATGTTTAATTTGTTATTATTTAAATTAATTAATTTTTTTAAAAATATATTTTTTAGTGTCTTTTATGTGTAGTCACCATGTAGAGACTTGAAAGCTGGGCAGTGCACAGAGCAGAGAAGCATAAGTGACAAAAGGAAAACTAAGCAAATAGGATTATATAAAACTAATAAGTTTCTGAACAGCAAAAGAAACAAGAGGATGAGAAGAAAATCTATAGAATGTGAGAAAATATTTGCTAAATATTCTTCTGACAACAGATTAATATCCAGACTATATAAAAAACTCAAAAACACCCCAACAAAAAAACCAAATAATCCAATTTAAAAATAAGCAAATGTTGTGAACAAATATTTCTCGAAAGAATACAAAATTTTTCTGGTGTTAAGTTTTTTGAGTTCTTTGTATATCCTGGAAATTAATACCTTAGCTGAGGTATGATAGTGAAGATTTCCTCCTAATCTGTAGGAGCTTAGTACATGTTCTTGATATTTTCTTTTGCTATGAAGAAGCTTTTTGGTTTGATACCATCCCATTTATTGATTCTTGATTTTACTTCTTGCACTTTAGGATGCTTTTGAGGAACTTGGTTCCCAGACCAACATGTTGGAGAGTTGGGCCTACTTTTTCTTCTAGAAGTTCAGGGTCTAGAGTTGAGTTTTCTACAGGGTGAGATATAGAGGTTCAATTTCATTCTATTACATACGGATTTCCAGTTTCCCCGGCATCATTCCATAAATGCGCAAAGAACTGAACAAACACTTCACAGAAGAAGAAATATGAATGGTCAAAAAATAAATTTAAAAATGTTCAATAACTCTAGCAATTAGAGAAATGCAAATAGAAACTACACTGAGATTCCATCTCATTTCAGTCATAATGGCAGGTATAAAGAATACAGGTAATAATAAATGTTGGTGAGGATGTAGGGAGAAAGACACTCTTCTTAAACTTTGTTGGTGCAACTGCAAATTGGTGCAACCACTATGGAAAGCAGTATGGAGATTCTTTAGAAAACTTGGAATGGAACCACCATTTGACCAAGTTATCCCATTCCCAGTCTATACCCAAAGGACTTAAAAACAGCATAACACAGTGACACAGCTATACCCATGTCTACAGCAGCTCAACTCACAATACCCAAGCTATGGAAACAATCTAGGTGTCCTTCAATGGATAAATGGATAAAGAAAATGTGGTATATATACACAATGGAATATTACTCAGCCATAAATAAGAATGAAATTATGGCATTTGCTGGCAAATGGATGAAACTGGAGAATATCATGCTAAGTGAAATAAACCAATCCCCCAAAAAACAAAGGTGGAAAGTTTTCTCTGATTTGTGGATGCTTACCCCAAATAAGGGAGGTTGGAGAGGGTAGTAGTAGATAGATTGGACTAGACAAGGGGAAGGGGGGTTATGGAAGGAGGGGATCGGGGAGGGGAATAGGAAGGACAGTAGACTTGATTTGTCATAACTTTCCTAGCCTTATATTTGTATACACGATCAGGGTAACATCACATTATGTACAACCACAAGAGTGGAAACCTAACAGAATAAGTTATACTCTATATTTGTATATTCTGCCAAAGTACATTCTACTGTCATATATAACTAAAAATATTTTTAAAAGGAACTTTGTCTTTGAACTTAAAATGGAATAGTTTCTTTCACAATTTGAAAGATTGCAGTTTAAAATAAATTATAAATTTTCTGTCATGTTTATGCAACGGGGAAAAATACAAAATGCCAGCATATATGTGAAAAAAGTGGTCAATATCATTAGCCATTTGGGAAATGCAAATCAAAACCACAATGAGATATTTTGCTTTAGTTAAAATGAACAAACAGACAATAAATAACAAATGCTACCAAAAAGACAATAATTAACAAATGCTGGAGAATATGTAGAGAAAAGGCATCTCTCATACACTGTTATTGGGAATAGAAATTAGTACAGCTATTATAGGGAACAGTTTGAAAGTTCCAAAAGAAAACTAAAACTAGATCTCCCATGTGATCCAGCTATCCCACCTTTGGGTATATACCTAAAGGAAATGAAGTAAGCATAATGAAGAGATACCTGGATGCCAAAGTTTATTGCAGCACTATTCACAATGGTAAAGATATGGAATCTACTTTGATGTCCATCTGTAGATGAATGGATGCAGAAAATGTCTCATACACACACACACATACACATACACACTTATTCAGCTATAAAAAGAAAGAAATCCTATCATTTTCAGTGAAATAGATGAAACTGGAAGACATTATATTAAGTAAAACAAGCCAGACATAGAAAGTCAAGCCAAATAATGCAATATTCTATCTTATACATGGAACCTAAAAGAAAAGTAAAGTTGAATATAATGGAGGGGGATAGGGGACCTACAGGGGCATTGCATAAAGTGTACAAAAACACAGATCAAAGGAAAAAGTTCTGGTGATCAGCAGCACAGTGAACTGACTGTAGTTCACAATTGCCACAGTCTATTATATTTTATGAAGAACTAGAAGAGAGGAGCTTGAAGACTCCAAACACAAAGTAATGATACAGAGATAAAAATGTTGATTGCCTTTATTTGATCAGTACATGTTGTATACATTTACTGCACTCCATATAAAACCACAGTGTACCCCATTAACATGTACAATCCTTATATGTTAATCAAATACTAAAAATATTTATAAATAAATTCCCAGTGGGATAATTCTAATCTCTCTAGAAAAAATTCTATGAGTATATTATGAGGACTCTCAATGATTTTCTATGAACTTAAGAATTATTTATAATTATGATTAAAATTTTATAATAAAAAATATTGCTCTTTAATTTGACAATTTCCAGTCTACCATTGTATTGCCTTAAGAAAAAAACTTTTAATAGCCTGCTGTTGCAATTTCTTAATCAGGAAAACATATTAAGAAAATAAACATCTCATTTTCAAACCAACAGGAGATGATATAATAATGTGAAATCCCTGGGTCTTTTCATAAATCTAGTTTTATACAAAGTATTAATGATGAGATGCACGATAAAACACACAAAAACTATCTTCTGAATTACGTCATGAATGACTATTATTATCTCTGTAGGAAAGAATGAAATAGTTCTTGAGGAAATAACACTAAGGTATCCAAACTAATTGCTATTTGAATTGCATGAATGAAATGCTACCTCAACTTACAAGTGAGTATCAGTTGAACCACATGAGATTCTATTACTGTTGCTTTCTTATAACAACTTGAATAGCCCTAGTGAAACAGAAGGGGAACAAATTGTCCATGGTGGGAATATTTACACCATGGAATTTGGTAAACACTATAATTCAGAGCCTTCCCTACCCACATTCCTTCTGCACTCCCTGCTGAAACTCCTGAAGAGCTGGTTGTTAAACCAGCTCACCTCTGATTCTAACCCATAGATACTACAAATTCCTTCTCTTACCACTATAAAAAAAAGTGCTCACATTCCAGATAACCCCTGGGGTAATGATGTTGGAATGAAGCTTCAGACAGGTCTGAATTTGACAGATGTTCTGAGATGCAATCCAGCTAGTGAAATCATACACCATCAATGAAACTACCTACCTTGTAGACTAGTTTCTCATAGAGAAAGAGAGAACAGAAGATAAAGGGGGGGGGGGGGAGAAAGAAAGCCCATTTCTTCTCTAAAATTTGTCTTTCTATTTCTCACTTATATACCCTAGAATCTGACAGTATTATAAGCCTGTAAAACTCCTTTAACTATAAAGACGGATGATTAAACTGCATTCCTGTTAATTAAAATAAAAGATAGTTTTAAGTGAAACTAGGAAGCAAATTCTCTATTTGAAAGTGCACTGGTGCATAGATTTGAATATTACACTCCATAAAGACAGCCTATTGTGCTAATAGCAAAGCAGTAAACACTACATTATCTCTGATGTGTCCTTCCATCCATTCACACACAAACACCATAATTTATTATGAAGAGCTTCTCCCATACACCCATTAGCCAGAGAATTGGGACAGAACTTGGTGGATAGAAAACAAAAGCGAATCTAAATATTTATTGTGTTAAAATTACAGCACCACTTAAGTGCATGGCCAGAATAAATCTGTCACTTTGTGCTTCCTCTGTCTCTGCCAGAGCTGGCGAGCATTCTTTCCTCTGGTTTTCTGCATTTGCATTTATGAGAAGGTATCAGTCTCACATGTCAATCTCATGCCTTTTTAGTCATTAGCATGGTGTGAAGAAAAGAGCTCAGCCTTAGGCAGCCAACAGTCCACAGGCTGTGTTGCAATGTTGCCTGTTTCAGGAGTTGGATGGCATCAGAAAGTGAGGCACTTGGTCTAAGACATTCTTATCCTTCAGTTGAGAGTCATAAAACTACCTTCCAAAGTTATCTTGGAAACAATGCACACAGAAGGGGTGCACATGGTCCATAAAGAGTCTTCCATGACAGTCCTACACCTCTCTCTTTCTTCATTTTTATTTCTTCTCTTAAATGAGAGAGCAATCCTTGATTTCTTATGACAAGAAAATAATGGCTTCAGTCCAACCACCAAAATACCCAAATCGCCCAAAAGAATAATCTAGTTTTAATATCATTATTCAATGTGCAGCTGGTTATTCACAAAACTCAAATCAAAAAATA
Source organism: Marmota flaviventris (assembly GCF_047511675.1). Classification (NCBI taxonomy): domain Eukaryota; kingdom Metazoa; phylum Chordata; class Mammalia; order Rodentia; family Sciuridae; genus Marmota; species Marmota flaviventris. The sequence continues at coordinate 110,404,425 of NC_092500.1, forward strand.
AACAAACCAAAAGCCCCCTAAACCCAAAGAGACATATACATATGAACGAGAACCAACACAAGAACTCTGCCTTTTAAATTTCCCCTTCAGTGCCTGTTTAGCATCATATTTGTGTGCATGTTTTTTGCACAATAGGAAAAAAATTCAGAAGACTTTTTATTAAGACAGCTACAGAATAATAAAGTTTAGAGTTCACAGTGACAACCTCAGTAATGATACACAAAGGAGGAGATAGTTATCATTCTATAACTATTTTTAGCACACAGGTTGCTCAGTTGGTGCTTTATCATTATTTAAATTCTGCCCTCCAATACCCGTGGGAATAAGACAATAATAGTAACAGCCACAAAGGCATTAATATAAATGACACACACACCTTTTATTTACTTCCATACCTTTCTCTTGGTGATTTTAAGCACTTCTCACATATTTTTAGAAGTAATGAAAATATAATTAGGCACAGGTTTATATCACCACTAGTATGGAAACAGATGTCTTATTACAGAGACAGGGAAATTCAGTCAAACTGGAGATTCTTTTCTGAAATTCCTTTATTTTCATGAGCCTTGAGTGGTTACTGGATATTAGACTTTATGGATACTTTATGCAACACTGAGATTAAAAATGCAGCTTGCTGCCCTGAAGTTTAGGGAAGGTAAATTAGGAGAACAGGTGCTTTTGCTGGAATAGAACATGAAGAGATAAAAGTGCAGTCTACTTTTGTTTATTCCCAATTTCCAGTTGTTTAAGCATTTCTATATTTATTTCTTCAAAAAATGAGAGCATGAATTGACGGAGGGGAAGGAAGATGGCGGCGAGGGGAGTGCATTGTCCCCGTGTGCTGCTTCACTGTGTGGGAGTATGACAAGTCAGGACAGCTAAAGGATATTTTGTTAGGAATTTCCAGCAATAGTGGGGTGCTCCAGAACCTGGAGGAAGGATTTCCATCGCACGAGGATCGGCTACGGGGACTCAAACGCGAGAGGTTTGTTGCACGGAGGGTAACACTGCTTATTCAGCAAATCGCCCTGCGGCTAAAGTCTGCAGAGCGCGCTGGGATAGAGACGCAGGGTTACAGCGCTGCAGTTTCTGCCAGCCGCGCAAGCACCGTACTCAGGGCTGAATTCTGGGTTCGAGACGGGGGAAGGAAGCGGTCCATCTCGGTTCTCCACACCGGTCAGACCACAGAGGAGGCCAGCAGCCACCATGTTGGTAAACTGACGTCACCACCCCTGTTTTCGACTGACCGCAGCTCATTCAGCCATAGATCAGGTAATTTCAGGCTGCAATTCGCCTGCGGCTTGCAGACAGATTGCTAGGGTTCAGCGCCTGGGTGCTTCTTAGAACCTGATCCTATCGGAGCGAACACCGAGCGCGGGGCGGCCGAGTTCCGGCTCCCGGAACCGACCCGGAACCGCCCTGGCCCAGGGCTGCGGAGCCTGCGGAGGGTGCTTCTTGGACCCTGCTCCTATCAGAGCATACACCAAGCACTAAGCAGCCGAATTCCGGCTCCCGGAACTGAGCCCGCGGGGACTGCTTCTTGGAGATTACACTTATAGGAGCTTACACCGAGCACGGAGCGGCCGAGTTCCGGCTCCCGGAACTTCCCTGGCCCGGGGCTAGGAGCCTGCGGAAACTGCTTCTCGGTCCGGGTCCTGCTGAGGGCCGGTCAGGACTCACCCGTTGCTTTGGTTGCCTGGCAAGGGGAACGAAATGCTGCCATTCGCATAGGATACCAACATGGCAGAGATCTGATGTCAGCAGAAAGCGGCGGAGGAGAGAACTTCATCAATACCAGCGGTGACATAAGCAGTTGGTCTCCTGGTAGGGGGGGTGAGGCACAGTCACCCGAGTCTCCTCAATTTGTCGTCGAGCCAGAGGGGAGGAGCCGGGCCGCCGCCAGCGCCCAGAGCAGGCCCAGCGGCTCGCCAGCGTGGTGACCGCGTGACCCCAATTGGAGAGGGGGCGGAGCGGAGCCGCCACCCGCAACCGCAAGGTGGGCAGACCCGCGACCCAGTGGTACATGGGCGTGGTAGGAGGGGCAGGGCAGAGCCGCCGTTCGTGCTGGCAAGGTAAACAGACCTGTGACAGCCTGGCAGGTCAGGCCCAGTGGCCTGCCAGTGTGGTACACACGTCACCCCAACTGGAGTAGGGGCAGAGCAGATCCTTCTGCCACGCCCGGATCAGGCCCTGCCTGTGTGGTGGTCACGTGACCCCAATTGGAGTGGGGGCGGAGCGGAACCGCCACCCGTGCCCGCAGGGTGAGCAGACCAGTGATCAACCTGCAGATCAGGCCCAGGGGTCCGCAGGCGTGGTAGGAGGGGCAGGGCAGATCCGCCGCCCGCGCCTCCAAGGTAGGCAGACCTACAACAGACCAGCGGATCAGGCCCAGGAGCCTGCCGGCGTGGTACAAACACCACCCTAATTGGAGTAGTGGCAGAGCAGAGTCGCCGCCCGTGCCAGGAACAGGCCAAGCGTCCTGCAGGCGGGGTAGTCACGACACCCCAATTGGAGTAGGGGCAGAGCAGAGCCTCCACCCGTGCCCAAAAGGTGGGCAGATCTGCGACCGACCAGCGGGACAGGCCCAGTGGCCTGCCGGTACGACAGACACGTCACCCCATTTGGAGTAGGGGCAGAGTAGAGCCGCCTCCCGCGCCTGCAGGGTAGGCAAACCTGCAACCGACCAGCGGATCAAGCCCGGTGGCCTGCCGGCGTGGTACACTCGTCACCCCAATCGGAGCAGGGGCAGAACAGAGCCACCGCCAGCTCCCAGAACAGGCCCAGTGACCTGCCGGCGTGGTAGCCACGAAACCCCAATTGGAATAAGGAGAGAGCAGAGCGGCCGCCCGCACCTGCAGGAAAGATACGCAAGCAGTATGAAAAGACAAGGAAAGAAAGGACCACAAGCAATGCAGGTCAACGCAACTTTAGAAGAGGTAACAGCTGCAGCAGATGGAATGTCAGATAAAGAATTCAGGATATACATGCTTCAAATGATCTGGAGTATCATGGAAGACATTAAACAGCAAAATCAGACAATGAAAGATCACTTCGACAACGAATTACGCAAACAAATCCAGGAAGCAAAGGATCAACTATACAGGGAGATAGAGGTTATAAAAAACAAACAAACAGAAATCCTAGAAATGCAGGAAGCAATAAACCAACTTAAAAACTCAATGGAGAATACTACCAGCAGAGTAGAACACTTAGAAGATAGAACATCAGACAATGAAGACAAAGTATTTCAACTGGAAAAGAACATAGACAGCTCAGCAAGACTGTTAAGGAACCATGAGCAGAACATCCAAGAAATATGGGATAACATTAAGAGACCAAACTTAAGAGTCATTGGGATACAGGAAGGTACAGAGCTCCAAACCAAAGGAATGAGAAGTCTATTCAATGAAATAATACAAGAAAACTTCCCAGACTTGAAGAATGAGACAAAATCCCAAATCCTAGAAGCCTACAGGACGCCGAATGTGCAAAATCATAAGAGATCCACACCTAGACACATTATAATGAAGATGCCCAACATACAGAATAAGGAGAGAATTTTAAAAGCTACAAGAGAAAGGAAGCAGATTACATTTAGGGGTAAGCCAATCAGGATAACAGCTGATCTTTCAACACAGACTCTGAAAGCTAGAAGATCCTGGAATAACATATTTCAAACACTGAAAGAAAATGGGTTCCAACCAAGAATTGTGTATCCAGCGAAATTAAGCTTCAGGATGGAAGATGAAATTAAAACCTTCCACGATAAACAAAAGTTTAAAGAATTCGCAGCTAGAAAACCATCTCTTCAAAACATCCTCGCCAAAGCATTACAGGAAGAGGAAATGGAAAATAACAATGAAAACCAACAGTGGGAGGTAGGACAGTAAAGGGGGGGGGATAATCAAAGAGGAAAACAAACCATGTTTAGTAACAGAAATAAACAAATATGGCTGGAAGAACAACCCATATCTCAATAATAACCCTAAATGTTAATGGCTTAAACTCACCAATTAAGAGACACAGGCTAGTAGAATGGATCACAAAACAAGACCCAACAATATGCTGCCTACAGGAGACGCATTTGATAGGAAAAGACATACATAGGCTGAAGGTGAAAGGTTGGGAAAAATCATATCACTCATATGGACTTCGGAAACAAGCAGGAGTGTCCATACTCATCTCAAATAAAATAGATTTCAAGCCAAAGTTAATCAAAAGAGATAAAGAGGGACACTACATACTGCTTAAGGGAACCATACAACAACAAGACAAAACAATCATAAATATTTATGCCCCAAACAATGGTTCAGCTATGTTCGTCAAACAAACTCTTCTCAAGTTCAAGAGTCTAATAGACCACCATACCATAATCATGGGAGACTTCAACACACCTCTCTCGCCACTGGACAGATCTTCCAAACAAAAGTTGAATAAGGAAACTATAGAACTCAATAACACTATTAATAACCTAGACCTAATTGACATATATAGAGTATACCACCCAACATCAAGCAGTTACACTTTTTTCTCAGCAGCACATGGATCCTTCTCTAAAATAGATCATATATTATGTCACAGGGCAACTCTTAGACAATATAAAGGAGTAGAGATAATACCATGCATCTTATCTGATCATAATGGAATGAAACTGAAAATCAATGATAAAAGAAGGAAGAAAAAAGCATACATCACTTGGAGAATGAACAATAGGTTACTGAATGATCAATGGGTTATAGAAGACATCAAGGAGGAAATTAAAAAATTCTTAGAGATAAATGAAAACACAGACACAACATATCGGAATCTATGGGACACATTGAAAGCAGTTCTAAGAGGAAAATTCATTGCTTGGAGTTCATTCCTTAAAAAAAGAAAAAAACCAACAAATAAATGATCTCATACTTCATCTCAAAATCCTTGAAAAAGAAGAGCAAAACAACAGCAAAAGAAGTAGAAGGCAAGAAACAATTAAAATCAGAGCTGAAATTAATGAAATTGAAACAAAAGAAACAATTGAAAAAATTGACAAAACTAAAAGTTGGTTCTTTGAAAAAATAAACAAAATCGACAGACCCTTAGCCATGCTAGCGAAGAGAAGAAGAGAGAGAACTCAAATTACTAGCATACGGGATGAAAAAGGCAATATCACAACAGACACTTCAGAAATACAGAAGATAATCAAAAACTATTTTGAATCCTTATACTCCAACAAATTAGAAGATAGTGAAGGCATAGATAAATTTCTTAAGTCATATGATCTGCCCAGATTGAGTCAGGAGGATATAGAAAACCTAAACAGACCAATATCAATTGAGGAAATAGAAGAAACCATAAAAAGACTACCAACTAAGAAAAGCCCAGGTCCGGATGGGTATACAGCAGAATTTTACAAAACCTTTAAAGAAGAACTAATACCAATACTTTTCAAGCTACTTCAGGAAATAGAAAAGGAGGGAGAACTTCCAAATTCATTCTATGAGGCCAACATCACCCTGATACCTAAACCAGACAAAGACACTTCAAAGAAAGAAAACTACAGACCAATATCTCTAATGAACCTAGATGCAAAAATCCTCAATAAAATTCTGGCGAATCGGATACAAAAACATATCAAAAAAATTGTACACCATGATCAAGTAGGATTCATCCCTGGGATGCAAGGCTGGTTCAATATACGGAAATCAATAAATGTTATTCACCACATCAATAGACTTAAAAATAAGAACCATATGATCATCTCGATAGATGCGGAAAAAGCATTCGACAAAGTACAGCATCCCTTTATGTTCAAAGCTCTAGAAAAACTAGGGATAACAGGAACATACCTCAATATTGTAAAAGCAATCTATGCTAAGCCTCAGGCTAGCATCATTCTGAATGGAGAAAAACTGAAGGCATTCCCTCTAAAATCTGGAACAAGACAGGGATGCCCTCTCTCTCCACTTCTGTTCAACATAGTTCTCGAAACATTGGCCAGAGCAATTAGACAGATGAAAGAAATTAAAGGCATAAAAATAGGAAAAGAAGAACTTAAATTATCACTATTTGCAGATGATATGATTCTATACCTAGCAGACCCAAAAGGGTCTACAAAGAAACTATTAGAGCTAATAAATGAATTCAGCAAAGTGGCAGGATATAAAATCAACACGCATAAATCAAAGGCATTCCTGTATATCAGCAACAAATCCTCTGAAATGGAAATGAGGACAACCACTCCATTCAAAATATCTTCAAAAAAAATAAAATACTTGGGAATCAACCTAACAAAAGAGGTGAAAGACTTATACAATGAAAACTACAGAACCCTAAAGAGAGAAATAGAAGAAGATCTTAGAAGATGGAAAAATATACCCTGTTCATGGATAGGCAGAACTAACATCATCAAAATGGCGATATTACCAAAAGTTCTCTATAGGTTTAATGCAATGCCAATCAAAATCCCAACGGCATTTCTTGTAGAAATAGAGAAAGCAATCATGAAATTCATATGGAAAAATAAAAGACCCAGAATAGGAAAAACAATGCTAAGCAGGAAGTGTGAATCAGGCGGTATAGCGATACCAGACTTCAAACTATACTACAGAGCAATAGTAACAAAAACAGCATGGTACTGGTACCAAAACAGACGGGTGGACCAATGGTACAGAATAGAGGACACAGAAACCAATCCACAAAACTAAAACTTTCTTATATTTGATAAAGGGGCTAAAAACATGCAATGGAGGAAGGATAGCATCTTCAACAAATGGTGCTGGGAAAACTGGAAATCCATATGCAACAAAATGAAACTGAATCCCTTTCTCTCGCCATGCACAAAAGTGAATTCAAAATGGATCAAGGAGCTTGATATCCAATCAGAGACACGCCGTCTGATAGAAGAAAAAGTTGGCTACGATCTACAGTCGGTGGGGTCGGGCTCCAAATTCCTCAATAGGACACCCATAGCACAAAAGTTAATAACTAGAATCAACAAATGGGACTTACTCAAACTAAAAAGTTTTTTCTCAGCAAAAGAAACAATAAGAGAGGTAAATAGGGAGCCTACACCCTGGGAACAAATCTTTACTCCTCACACTTCAGATAGAGCCCTAATATCCAGAGTATACAAAGAACTCAAAAAATTAGACAATAAGAGAACAAACAACCCAATCAACAAATGGGCCAAGGACCTGAACAGACACTTCTCAGAGGAGGACATACAGTCAATCAACAAGTACATGAAAAAATGCTCAACATCTCTAGCTGTCAGAGAAATGCAAATCAAAACCACCCTAAGATACCATCTCACTCCAGTAAGATTGGCAGCCATTAAGAAGTCAAACAACAACAAGTGCTGGCGAGGATGTGGGGAAAAGGGTACACTTGTACATTGCTGGTGGGACTGCAGATCGGTGCAGCCAATTTGGAAAGCAGTATGGAGATTTCTTGGAAAGTTGGGAATGGAGCCACCATTTGACCCAGCTATTCCCCTTCTTGGTCTATTCCCTAAAGACCTAAAAAGGGCATGCTACAGGGACACTGCTACATCGATGTTCATAGCAGCACAGTTCACAATAGCAAGACTGTGGAACCAACCTAGATGCCCTTCAATAGACGAATGGATAAAAAAAATGTGGCATTTATACACAATGGAGTATTACTCTGCATTAAAAAATGACAAAATCATAGAATTTACAGGGAAATGGATGGCATTAGAGCAGATTATGCTAAGTGAAGCTAGCCAATCCCTAAAAAACAAATGCCAAATGTCTTCTTTGATATAAGGAGAGTAACTAAGAACAGAGTAGGGATGAAGAGCAGGAGAAGAAGATTAACATTTAACAGGGATGAGAGGTGGGAGGGAAAGGGAGAGAGAAGGGAAATTGCATGGTAATGGAAGGAGACCCTCAGGGTTATACAGTGGAGGAGGTAGAGAGAGAGGAGGGGAGGGGAGAGGTGGGGAGGGGGGAGGGTGGAGGACGGGAAAGGCAGCGGAGCACAACAGACACTAGTATGGCAATTTGTAAATCAATGGATGTGTAACTGATGTGATTCTGCAATCTGGGTATGGGGTGAAGGTGGGAGTTCATAACCCACTTGAATCAAAGCATGGAATATGATATGTCAAGAAATTTGTAATGTTTTGAACAACCCACAATAAAAAATTAAAAAAAAAATGAGAGCATAACTGCATTTTCATCAGCGCATTTTATTTTTTTAAGGAATGAATATTTCATAACTGGAACCATGCCCAGCAAATGTGCTTGTAGATTCCAACAGCTTTATCAAGGCAAAAATTTTTTTTGATAACAAATGAATCTAGAAATTAAGTTATCGTTAGCACCTTGAATAGAATTCAGCAACCACTTTCTTTGCTAAATGCAATCTTAGCAACTCTGCCTCTTGCCATATGGTGGTGTGTTTGAGTACACACACACACACACATACACATAATGATATATGTTAGAGGGTTCCAATTTAGACTTTGGCAACAAGAAAGCAATATGTAAACTGCCATTAAACAATGCAGTGATCTGAAGCCCATTCTCCTTCAACCCTCTTTTCTCTCTCTCAAAGTCTTTTCTATTCCTAACACTGAAAGTTTATTCATCCACAAATATTTAGGGACAGTAGGGAAAGGATAAACCTGGTATTTGGTCAAATTAATCTGAAACTCTAAGAGAACCCAAAGGAATGGGATTTGAAAAAGTGCATTGGTCAATTATGAACCTATAATCTTCTTTCTCTGAAATAAAGATTCACATTCTCTAAAATATCTTTCCCAGCAAGGTATGTTTACAAAGTGTAGATTCCAAATCCCAAAGATTTTTCATGTCTGGCTGTGTATAGGGATTGCTTTAGCTGTTTAAGGCCTGAAACAAGGCAAACATGGACTTTTGAGGTAGTCTTTGGAGCCAAATGCTGACTCCAATATTCCCACTAATTACAATGAACATTAGACAAGAGGAGTAATTTACTTAATAGATTATCAAATGGGCCACTTTCAAAATTTTTAATTAAAGCAAAAAGAAATTTCTATCTTGATCCCTTTTACCTAATGTTAATTAGTAAAAAAAAAAAAAAATTCTTTACCTGAGATTTTTGTGAGACTTTCTACTTGGTTTCAACAATGCTACTTGCTACAAATTAGGGAACAATATAGCAGATAATTTGCTTCTTTGAAATCTAACTTTGCTTTTCATAATCGGAGACTTAGAGAAAAGACCTAGCATGCATGAATCATTTAGAAGACAAGCATAGTACAAGACAGATGACAGGCCTGAAGGAAAGGAAGGTGATAAAGAAGAGAACATCTAACACAGAGATCTCCTTAATTAGGAAATCTATTAAAAGATGTCTTTCAAACATGACTAAAACTACTATTATCCTCAGCCATCTTAAATTTTAAATGATAAAAGCACAGAGTTCACTTGGTGAGAGATTATCATTAGTGTTCTGCAAGTTGGCAAATAAATGATTTCTTGCCATTCAAAAACTTATATTTAAAACACATAGATGTCTTTAAAGTGCTTTAGACAAACCAAACAATCTTTCCTACTTATGATAATTAACCTTTGGGGTTTTTGCACAACAAAAAATAATTAATGCATTTATACATGTGTATATACACATGTATATACAGAGACATTACACACATACATTGTGCATATAGACCTTTTTCATTCATAACTTATCAAACAATTTGTTTTGTCAATATATTGACAAATATCATAGGCTGAATCATGCTCCCCTTTCCTCCTAAAAGAGAGATATGTTGAAATAACTTGGAGTGTCTGTTAATGTAGCCTCATTTGGAAATCAGGTTTTGCTGATACAATCGAGTTAAGATGGAGTCTCTATAGTAGACTCTCATTCAAAGGTTGGTGTTCTTATAGGAAGGGGAAGACATATATGAAAACAGAGACACACAGAGTAAACAGCATACGACAACAGAGGCAGGAATCAGAAGGACAGCAAGTATGAGCCACAGAATGCTGGGAAGAGACAAGGGAGGATTCCATCTAGAGCACAGCCATGCTGACATGATGACTTCAGACTTCTAGCTTCTAGAACTAGAAAATAATATGTTTCCTTTTGTTCTAAGGCAGCTGGCTTGTGGCATTTTGTTATGACAGCCCTAGGAAAATACACCATCTAGTTGTTCATTGAGCAAATATTTCTTATGTACTTTTTATAAGCCTGAGAATGCGCCAGTGCCAGAGTTCCAGTATTGAATTGTGCCGAGGATGACTGTGCTTTTGTGGAGAAGAAACAATCTGATAGAATTTTGTTTGGGAGCAGTACAGTAGCTGTGGGAGCACAAATGAGGGACTGCTAATAGAGAACCCAGGAAGCTTTCCCACCTAAGGGTGACTGCTGAAATTTGCAAAATGAATAGAAGTTACCTTAGAGAAGAAGGAAGAAGATGGTTTGAAGCACAAAGAACCACGTGGACAACTTCTGAAAAGTAAGAGTGAAGGCTTTGACATTCACTGCACTTTGAGAGTATAAGAAAGAAAGATGGTACTGGCCCTAGATGAAGGGCATCCATGATGAAGGTTTTTGAAGGCCACTAAAGGAGTTGAGATTATTATTCTTCAAGAAGGAGAAGACATTTAGATATAAACAGCATATCTGTATCTGATTTGCCTTGAGAAAATCTATTCTAGTTATAGTGTGGAAAATAGATTAGAAAATGAAAAAGGCTGAACACAGGAAGCCTGAACATTGGGAATTTTGGTTGCATTCAACAAGTATTTTGACTTGCACTTACCCAAAGCACTTGCATATATAATTTTACATTAAATATCCACCCATTCTACCTAGTCAAGAACAGTGGCACATTGAAATAAAGCGATTTTCCCAGAATCCCACAGCTGTTTGACAATGAAACTGGGATTGCAAACGTGTCCTCTTAACTTCCTGCCATGTGTGCACTACATTATAGAGGAATGCACATTGCCCACTAATTAAAATTTTACTGCCATCAGGGGGAAGTCATCCTTGCATAAAGCCAGGATGATGCACTGGAAAGATCTTTCAATCCTGAACAGCTGGAGGAAGAATCCAGAGGGACTTCTGTCTCTTTCCCCCAAGCGCATATGTATAGAGCTCCACCAAGTGGAGGAAAATACCTCATGTTAGCTGCTGGGCTTAGGGAGGAAGTTACTAGATCTATCTACTCAGCCAAAAACCAGAGCAGGGAATGGGGAAAAAGAATAATCTCATCATGTCATTACCTTCCATTATATTACTGTGAAATATATTTAAGTTATTAGATGGGCCAACAAAAACTACTGGGGGAGGAGGAGAGAAAGGGAGAGGGGATATTCCTCAATCATGTTTCATTGTTCCACTGATGGTGTGGTTAGCTTCAATGCAGCCACTAAGCAGGAAAAACAAAAGGAGAGTATCCCTTTGCTTCCATCTTAATCAGACTTTCTTTTTATGTTCATGCATTTTGTCCAGAGGGGAAGGTGTGGAACTATAGAAGCCTTAACCTCCTGTGGGGTGTGGGGGAAGAGTGTAAATGGGACATTCTAGGCTATGGGCAACCCAAGGTCTCCTCATGCTTATGAATTTTTAACACACACACACACACACACACACACACCCCTTCCATCCAAAGGGAAGAGTTAAAAAAATACGTTAAGGACCCATAGTCTATGGATGGGGTAGATAGATGGAAAGAGGTAAAATTATTTTTTCTATTATTTTTTGCTAAACTTACTGTGGGTATTTCCTCTCCTCAGGTTTATGGCATGGGGACGAAGGCCCAAAGTTACCCTTGTCTTGAGAGGTCCCTTGGCAAATGTAGTAAGTAGCCCTAGTGCTGTGGCCACAACATATGAAGATACAGAGGGCTCAGTTTAGGTTTGAACACCCTAAACCTTTGGTTTATTCTGGTTTAAGTTGTGGAGGTAAAATCCAGCAGGCCAATGTGGTCCAGTTGTTCAACTAGGGGGAAAAAAAAAGGTCTAAAATCAAGTTACTCATTTGTCCTACACTTTAAGCTTTCAAATAAGGAGACAAAGGAATCCTCAATAAAGTTTACAGGGTTTTTATCTATTTGCTGGGAAGGAAACTATGTACATGATTGGGACCAATCCAATTCTCCATAGATTATTCACCTAATAGGAGATAGTTGGTAGAGGATTCAGGGATGTGGGATTCAGTTCATCTCCTTAGAGATTTTTATTCCACGTCAGTAGTAAAGCTGTTCTATAGCTGATCATTAATTTAATAGAAGCAGTAGAAGCTGGCACTACACAGTTAAGACTCTGGGATGTTGGAAATACACTGATTTGTACTTGGCAGAGAGAAAACTGAAGAGGTAAACATCTTACTGAAAACAACAATCAGTGCAAATGAAAACCAAGCTCCTTTTCCAAGTTTTCAGTTTCCAGAATTAGTGCCACTATGGGCTGGGTCCTTGTTTGCAAAAATGAAGGTGGGCTTATGTTACTACTTGGATAGAACAGCCAGGGCAAATCTCACCTGTGCATACCGGGCAGCACAGGGGATCAGCCTTTTGTGAATGCACTCATTTGGAAGAGAAGAAATCTCTAACCTCCAACATTTGTGATGATGAATGATCAGTACTTTTGGGAGGTGAGGAGACATTAACCTTGTATTATGGCCAAATCTCATTTTACTGTATTCTTCTTCCTTATTCTGCCCTCTCTGCCTCTGGGAATGGTGACTAGACATTACATACTGTTTGCTTTCCAGGCCCTACACTCAAGGCACTGTTGTTACCTAATCGTAGTTTAAGATGGATTAAGCCTATCATATCGTTCAACAGGATTGGGGGTATTCATTCATTAATACCCATTATTGTATGGAAGGTCCAAGGCAAAGGTACATAAAACCAAAATATCCCTGAAGTTTGTTTCCCAGCATTTTCTTCATTCATTCACAAAACAGTCCTAGAATACCTAATAGTTCTTCTGAGAACTATTAAAGATATGGCTCCTGCCTTAGAGTTTGCAGTTCCACAGAGATAAGCACATAGAGAATTAAAAAGAGCTCTAGTAGAGGTATGTCTGGGGCAAGTGGAAGCAGAGAGACAAAAGGGATTTGAATCTTCCCAACAAAATGGAGAACGCAACATGCAAGCTGAGAAGAGAAAACACAGAAACGAAGTCATAGTACAATCACATTGCAGGGAGCTATGATGAAGAGGGGAAGATGGGTCAACGGTGGTAAAAATGAGTTCCCTGCCATCACAGGACTTGGGGGAATGGTAGCTTGTGAACAGCAGAAACAATGGATGGTGTGAGTGGGAGGTAAGATCATTCTATCTAGGAAACAACTAAATAAGAATCAACTTATAGGTAAGTAAAACAGGCAGAAATGAAGAGGCTGGAGTGGATCAGAGTATGGTGGTTGTTTAATGTCAGACTAAGAAGTTAAGACTTGATATTTCATGGTAGATTTTTGAATAGGCAAGTGATGTCAACTCTGGAGTTAGTTTGGATAACTTCTTTGATCTATGCATAATCTGTTAACAGAATACAGAACTTATCCCTAAAGTCTGAGACTGCAGGCAGCAATGCCCCATGGAAAAATGACTCAGCAATCCAAGTATGTAATGTTAAAAGATAGGGAAGCATGATGGTAAAGAAGGCTTGGGAATTACATAGTGTTTGTCTTAGTCCATGTGTGCTGCTGTAACAAAATACCAACAACTAGGTAATTCATAGATAATAGAAACTTATGTCTCACAGCCCTGGAGGCTGTGGAGTCTAAGATCAAGACACCAACAGGCTGGTGTTTAGTGAAGGTTTTAATGTTGTAATCCTCACGGTATAAGGAGGGCCCAAGCTGGTCTTTTCCAGTACTTTGCTAGTAGGCAAACTCTTCCATGAAGGCAGAGCCCTTGTGACTTCATCTCTTAATACCACTACAAGATGGATTAAGTATCATGAGTTTTGGAGGGGACATATTCAAACCAAAGTATTTCCTGCTTTCTCATCTGTACAATAGGAACAATAATACAGCTTATCTCATAGAGAATTAAGTGAGATAATGAAGGTAACGCATTTTGCTAGTTCATCATGTTGTAAGCATTCAAGAAATATTAATTATTTTTGCTATTAGTATTAATAGTTGTTGCTTTTGAAACAGGAAGGGCTTGGAGTAATTTATTGGAATGGAAAAGTATATAGGATAGGGTGACTGAAACTAAGGGCACAGGTTCCACTTTATAGATATAGCAACCTAAGTGGGTATCAGTAGAGTCCTGGTTGAACTCAAGACTTAGTCCACTGTCAGGCTTTGAGAACCTTCTGTGACAGCATTGAGAACACTGAATGCTCATCAGGAAGCACCAATTAATATGCATGGAAACATTGAAATAGTATTTTGGATTCTGATTTGCCATTGTTCAAACTTGGTCCATGGCAAAAAAAAAAAAAATGCTTTGAAAGGAAGAAAAATAATGAAGGAATGAAAAGAAAGAGCACTGAAGTTAAGTATTACTAGGTTCCCTAGTTCATATTAAATTAGGTTGCCACATGTCACTTTGGCAAAATTTCATTGTATCCACGCTTGCATTATGAAGAAAAAGGGGAGAAAATGAATTTAAATGTTCCATGTTCTGTTCATAAATAACTTCATTTTTTTTTACTTTGGAGATGTTTCACAGGTAATTGTATTGAGAACAGAAGAAATAAATTTCCACTATTTTATTTTGGCAGTCAATAGTCAAACTTCCCCCTTGAGTTCAGCTCTGAGAAGGTTGTAATTCACTTGTCACTTTAACAAAATGGCTCTGAAGAACTTAGAAAAATCTAGAATTAATGTGAATAAATTTTCCTTAGCAAGTAGTGAAAATACACCTAAATATGGAATCGCTGTGACTTTGATAGTTACACAGGTACGCTGATACACGTGTCCTTTCTTGGTGACGATGCTCAAATACCATAAACAGCATTGCTGTCTTCCTCATGATTTTCCAAAAATGGAAAAAAAAAAAAAACTTAACAAGTTCTCAGCAAAATCAGACAATTCCTTTACCTGAATCTACATTATTGATTTGCTTTTTTTTTAAAGCAGAATGTTAATATACTCAGTGGTTGTATACACTCTTCCAAAATTGAGAATGCATTAAAATCATTAACAATTTTTGTGTGTGTTTGTTTGTACAGGAGTTCTAATCTAGGAATCCTTATTAGAATAAGATCTATTCCAGGCTTGTATAATTATATCAAAATGAATTCTACTGTCATGTATAACTAAAAAGAACCAAGAAAAAACAAAATAAAGGATAAAAAAAATAAGAATGGAATTTTCACCTACATGTGTGTCCAGGGAGAGATGAAAAATTCAGGAGGGATGAGGACAAAAAGAAAAAAAGAAAAAGAAAAAGTCTTCTTGGGGGCATCTCTAATTCTGCCAACTGTTATAGCTCTTCCTGACCTTGTGACACCTGCAAACATCCCACAAGTCTCCAAAGCTTCCCCTCTGGGAACAGAACCACTGCCACTAAGGACCAGTGGCACAGAGAAAGAGAGCAGAGAAGCACTTTGACCTGGCTGGAAATAAAGGGCATCTGGGGTTGGGTGATGTTGTTTGTTTTAAAAGTGTTTATATTTGTTTTTGTGAAATTAAGGAAGACTGCTGGGATTTATTTCCACAAGGTGAGTTCAAAGGGTATTAAGAAGAGCTCTTAAAATACAGCTTGCCTCTTTAAATCAACTCCCTAGAACTCTCTTGGTTAATCAGACTTACTCTTTTAACATTCTGCTTTAAAAAAAAAATCAAATCAATAAGGTAGATTCAGATAAAGGAAATAATTAATAAGTAAATAGAAGATTGTCATGATTCTAATGTTTGCTGAATTTTTTAAGAGTAGTGAATATTTTGCTAAATATCCCTTTCTTTGTATTTTTATTACAATAAGAACACATGCTTAGAATGAGAATGTCAAAAACAAAACAAACAAACAAAAAAAACCTCTATGCCACAGATTCTTAACCTGAGGTCTATTTTTCAGGATTCAAAGGTGGGATTTAGGGATCTAGAAATTGTATGCAAAATTCTCTGATTCTTTCTCATTTGTGAAAAGGTTACTCATAGCCCTGTTTATATTCTCAAAATAGATTCTGCTCCAAATATGTACAACCCAAACAAAACAATTCTCTAAAATCTTTGACCACTAAGAATTAGATTTCACCTAATACTTTTTTTTTTCTTCTTAATAAAGCAGAAAAGTGTCTCAGGAGTGTCTAGAATGATTTTTCACTACAAAGTTTAAATGAAATATAGAATTCAGAGTGACATTCAATAATAAGAAGATTAAGTGCAACACACCAGCAAAGGTAAGGTTAAAACAAAACAAAACAAACAAACAACAGCAACAATAACTCAAGAAAACTTCCCAGTTCAATTACCAGTCTACATGGAGTCCCAAAGACAGTGCCCAGCAATAAAGTAAGTCTTATACCCTAATGTTCATCATGCATCCAATGTGATTTGCTGTTTGCTACTCAGTTGAGTCAAAATATATTAACTTTATAGACACTGCTATGGAGTGGACACACACACGAAAACTTCACTCTGAACACAAGTTTATGCAATGTTTCCAATGATTTTGCTTTTCTATTATAAAGGCAATGCAAGGATAAACAGTCTGTGTGTGTTTTTATGCAGTAAGAGGCTAAGCCTATGTGTACATAGTTCATGCAATTTATAACTACTGCATCCTTTCTGTGACATGAATGCCATGAGAAGCCCATAATCTTTAGCAACCTCCTCAGGTAAAGTATGGAGCCTGAGTTCGCCCACATGTCATTTAAATGAAAATCCACTCTTCCAGAGTTTATATCATGTCCTCCTTGAGGCAAAGCCTTCACTGTGCTAGAGACAATTAGACCACCTACAACATTTCTATCCCTCAACAAACTCTGTGTTCTGTGGTGAGATAAACCCTCTCTGTGACCATCACTTGTCTGGTTAGGCAGTGATGCAACCAACAATTGTCCTCTTTCTCTGCTAATACAGCAGTGGGCTAATTTCCTCCTTCATAAAACCTCTCAAATCCATAGGCTTGTTGAGAGAATCAGCTGCAACTCAGAATTACAATCAGAAAACCAAATCTGCTTCCTAGAGACTTCAAATTGCTAGTTACTACTAATCACTTCTAGCATTGAGGTAGAGAAAGGCGATTTCCACCAGTGAATAAAACTTAAAAGGACCTGCTATTATTTGGATCCTGAATCCCCAAGGACCCATATGTTGATAACTTCATCCACAGCCTGTGGTGTTTTTGGAAGGTGACAGTGTGTTTGGAAGAAGAGGCCAAGTAGAAGGGTGTGCCCTTGAAGGGCTTGTTTGAACCCTGCCTCTCCTCCCTCTCTCTTTGCTTCCTGACTCCATGATGTGAGCAGCTTTTCTTTCAGTGCACCTGCTACAATGCACTCTCCCACTACAGGGCCAAGCCATCATGCACCATGCACTAAAAGCTCTAAAAGTGTGGGCCAAAATAAGTCTTTCCTCCTTATAAGTTGATTATCTCAGGTACTTTGTCACAATGTTTCTTAGGGAAATGTATTTAGAGAAAAAAAGGAAATCATCAGTGTGCAAGGAGATTTCATAGAAGTTTATTTAGTTCTAACAACCCTAAAAGAACTAATATTATTTCAAAATTACTGATGCCGGAATCTAAGTCTCAGAGATGTGCTACCACTAGTGAATGGTCGCCCAGGTATTTTTATTGAGGTTTATCAACTGATTTCAAAACTGACATTCTCATTTCACTGAGAGATTTTTTTTTAAAGAAATAAAATATAAATTTGAAATTTCTCTTATGTCAATATGGAAACCTAAGACACATGTCTTTAAAAATGTTTTGTTCATACCATGGCATATTTATTTTAAACTGTGCAGCAACTGGAACAAGCACAGGTTGATTACTGGAATGGGATAAGTAACAGGAAATAGGGTTTTTTGAAGAGACTATTTTATTTCTTACAATAATTCTATAATTGAATATTATCTTAAAGTTGAGAAAACTGAGGTTCAGAGAAATTCATTAAATTGTCCAGGGTCACATCATGAAAAAATGGCAAGTACATCATTTTAACCCGGGTCGTTCACTTGTCACTACCTCATAGTGACTGCACTATGTAGAATAGACTAGCCACTAGAAGAAATGGCTCAAAAACTTTAAATGTATCAAACTCAACAGAAGTTTATCCTTTGCTAACATTACAGTGCTTGGAAGGGAAAACATTGTTGGAGTAGCTCTCTTCCTCTTGAAGACATCAGGCTGAACAAGGCTTGGGCATCTTTGACTTGTGGCCTTCTAGTTGTCCAGGTGTCATTTCCAATTCAGCTAGCTAGCGGGGAAGGGACATGGAAGAGGAGTGTGGGAGGTTTCTACAGGCCAGGCTGCAGGAGATGCACATCAGATATCATATTCCATTGGTTAGACCTCATATAGTCACATCTACCAGAGATTCAGATATAGAATTTAGACAGGTGCCTAGGAAGAAAAGGGGAAATAATTTGGGTGAAGAACCTCTGCCATACTGACTTAGAAAATGAAACTATAAAAGAATAGGCCCAGGAATGAAAGAAACTTCTAGAAATCTGTTTTGAGAAAGCACTGTAACTGAGTATATCACTTAAGAACCCAGACTGTGGAATTAGGTACCTTGGTATCCAAGATTGAGCCACTAATTACTATGTGACTTTAGTCTTCCCCTCTCTGTATTTTAGTTTTCTCATTATTAAGTTGGAGACAGAAATACTTATTTCATGGGCTTGATTATAGGATTTAATGAGTTATAAGCACAATAGGGAAAATTAATTGCTTCATAATATTCATTCTTTCCTTTTTCCCTTTAGATAATGGAATCTCCTAAGTTAGAGGTGCATAGATGCTCCTCAAGAAGAGCATTTATACACTTCCCAGAATTCCTTGTAGACTGGGTATGGCCATGTCAGTAAGTTAAAGGCAATGGGATACGAACATAATACCCATCAGACCCTTAACAGAAAGCTGTTTGCCCTCTGTTTTCTCTTTTGTCAGGATATATCTTTTCTGAGGGAAGGGATTTAGGTGAGATGTAATGAGATAGTTTCAGTCCTAGAGAGAAGGGGACATTTTGAAGGATGTGAAGTCATACCACAGAAAGTGTCTGTGCCTTTAGAGGACCTAGTCATAGATGGCTGCCCTGATTCACTTCACTGGCTGACACTTCATTGGCATTTCAGAGTTCCTTGTGTAAGAGAAATTTTCTCTTTTCTTTAAAGCAGTCGTTTAAGTCCTTGTTAAAGCACCCAAATAAATACATAGCTGTCACAACATTGAAGTACCTATCACAGTTCCTGGTACAAAGCAAGTGCTCAACAAAATAACTACGATCAATATTCCATAAAGAATCCATTCCCCAAGTATATTCCAAGATAAGCTGACTTATGATGATAAGAAGTAATAATTCTCAGACTAAAAGTAAGGATTTATGTGGATGGGGTCTAATAACTCTGGGAAAGTAATACTGGATAAAAAGTAAATGAGTTACTCTTCTCTAGGAGTTCTTAAGGCTAGTCTGCTAGTGCTAATTCTTACTCTCAAAGAGAAGAAAAGAGTTTGCAGGGTTTCCTGCAGTTATTAGACCATGACAAGTTTTCCAAGATGCATATTGGTGAAAATGGTAAACTTTGAGGAATTATATTTAACTATAAAATGAACTTCACAAATTCTCAGAGAATCAGACTCAGATTATTCTGAATAAACACCTTATATTATATTTATGTGTACGGCACTTGAGTACAATAGAATACTAATTCATAATTATTGTGATTAAAAACTGTCTCTATATTTCTCATTCCAACCTCAAAACAAACTAGCTATAATAACTTCTGAGTTACCCATGAATTTCAAAGGCAATTAATGTATTTCCTAGTGAATCACAAAGGTAGTAAGTAGAAAGTCAGAAATGGAGAAAGAAAAAGGAAACTAGTGGGGTGGGTTCCATTCTTTTTTTTAAAATTTTTTTATTTTAATTAGTTACACATGACAGTACAATGACCTTGACATATCATACATTTGAATCAAGGTGGGTTCTATTCTGACTTTGATGGAAAACATGTCTGAGACCTTAATATATTTTTTCATGCAAACCATTCTAAATAAATAAATTAATAATTACATGTCTGAAAAAAATGCCAGGAAAGTAAATCCAACAGCAGCAAAACCCTAAAATAATTGCAGTGACTAGATGTCCTTGACTCAGCAATACAAGTTCCTGGAAAGACCAAAGAATGCCTGAGGTTTAAACCAAATTTCTGACCATAGCAACAACCAATTAGAGTGAGACAGGGAAGATACCTGAAATACCAGGCGACCCTCCCAGTAGTTTAGATGATTGATAACATGATTAGGAAACCCTGCAGTTTAGCATATACACTCTTGCAAACTCTCAGGGCCTAAACCAATCTACCACTTGAAATAACCAATCACCCTTACTTGACTTGTTCCCGCCAATGAATGTGCTAATCAATGTTAAGAGTTGTTGTTTGATTTTCCTGTGGTGTGAAATGATTTGCTGTGTGATGTTGTGATACATAGAGTATCCACAAAAAAACCTATAAATCCTCAGTGAAGTAAGGGTGGGGACTAACTCCTCGGGACCACTGCATTGGAAACAGTTGTGAGTCCAGGCTCGAGCTTGAAATAAAGACTCTTGTGTGATTGGAAAAAAAAAAAAAAAAACAACAACCCTAAAATGAAAGAAGCATGCAGTCAACCCTGGTTAACATGTCATACTTAACACAGACTATAGAATAAATGAGAAATACCTGTGTGAGAATAGTCACAGCAAGCCTGAGCTATAAGAGAAATGCTGGAGAGATCATTATACCAGATTTTAAATTATACTCCAGAACCATAGTAACAAAAACAGCATGGTACGCTCATGAAAACTAACATGTAGACAAATGACATAGAAGACACAGACACAAACCCACAGAGCTACTGTCATCTGATTCTTGACAAAGGTACCAAAAACATACATTAGGGAAAAGAAAGACTCTTTATCAAATGGTGCTGGCAAAACTGGTTATCCATATGTAGAAGAACGAAACTAGATCTCTTTCTCTCTGTACAAAAGTCAACTCAAAATTGACCAAAGACCTAAGTATAAGACTAGAAACTTTGCAATTGTTAGAAGAAAAGATAGGGGAAATATTTTAACAGATAGGAACAGGCAATGACTTTCTGAATATTGCCCCCATAGCTGGGAAATCAATAAGAATCAATAAATGGTACGGCACTGAATTACAGATAGAAAAGGAAACAACAGAGGCAAGAGACAATTGAAAGATTGGGAGAAAATCTTTTTCAGCTATACTTCTGGCAGAGAATTAATATCCAGAATATAGAAAGAACTCAAATAACCTCAATGTTAAAAAAAGCAACAAATAGGAAAATGAATCAAACAGATGCTTTTCAAAATAAGTACAAATGGCCAACAATAGTATACAGATTCTTCAAATAGCTAACAGTAGAACTACGTATGATATGATGCAGCTATACCACTCCTGGTATCTATCCAAATGTATTAAAGTCAGCATACCTTAAGGTACAGGCATAATCATGCTCATTGGTAGCGCAATTCCCAATAACTAAGTCATGCAATCAGTCTAGGTATGTGCCAACAGATGAATAGACAAAGAAAAGATGATATAAATACACAATGACTTAGCCACAAAGAGCAATGAAATTATGTTATTTATAGGAAAATGGAGGAAATCAGAGAGTGCATAATGTTGAGCAAAATAAGTCAGACTCTTAGAAAAGTATTAGATATTTCCTATCACTTGTAGAAGCTAGAGGGAAAAAACAGGAGAAAAAAGGGATTCTATGAAAGTAGAAGGAAGATCATTAAGGTGGAGGATGGAGATCAGGGAAAGATGAAGGAATGAAATTGATCAAATCATGTTTTCATGGATGTATGAATATGCCACAAAGAAATCTACCATCATTCAGTATAATTAATATGTACCAATAAAAATAAAATAATTTGAAAATTACAAAAAGAAATATCTGTGTGAGATAATCATGCTATCACTATGAATCTCCCTTTGAGACATTCTTTTGGTTGATTTCACAGATTATATTAAGTCCATGGTGTTTAGCTAGGATTCTGTTTTCAAGAAACAACACTCAAAACCGGAGAACAAGTAATAAAACATAGTTCCATTAATTTTGATAAAACAGCCAGCTAGAACAGTATGCTTTAACTCTGTTTTCTACTATCATTTTAATACAAATCTGAGGAAAGAAAGTAGAAACTAAAGACAAAATAGTTTGAGTTTATGCTTTCATGAGCCAGCTGTTAGAAGGGAATCACAAAAGATTTTCTCTGTCAGCCACTTAGGAAAAACACACTAACAGTGGAAGAAAGGTGAATCAATTAAACCACTTACTCATGCTTTAATATAGTTCTGTATGGTCCAAGCACCTGGCTTGGAATAAACATTTACTTTTTGCTGCATGATATTTAATCAGCTCATCAGGTGGTAGACAGCTCCCTCCAGGAGGGTGGTTCTCTCTGACCTTCCACTTCTCTTAATTGGAAACATTGTTTAGTGCTGGGTCTCCTCCATCTCTTTCTTCTTCAAGTATCTCCTCAGTGGTCCACTGTAATATATGAGTCCCCTCAGACCAGTTATACCCTTTAATTCAGCACTACTTCCTGGGGTTATTCCCTAAGTGCCAAAGGACAAAAGGCAGTTTGAGCTCAGTAGGAAGAGAAAGTAGGAGACGGATATTCAGTCCCAGAAAAGGAGGCCTCTTCACATTTAGCAAGGGAGTGGAGAAGTAGAAAAAACATCTATACTTGAATTGTTTAGAAAAGTAGTGACTGATTGAAATATTTTAGGGCAACAGATTATACTGGATTAAGCAATTATAACCCTTCAGCACTAAAGCTCAAAGAAATATGAAAAATGTCACTAGAAGGGATTGAATAACCTTCAGCAATTTCTTTACTTTATAGATGAGGAAAGATCCCCCCAACCCTTCAGATGAGCTGGTTATCACACTTTCTAGCTCCCTGTTCATAGCCATAAAGAGAAATTGCTTAGCAACCTCATTGCCTTGTTTGATCTTTGGCTCTACTATTAATTGGTTGTGTGAATTTGAGCAAGTTATTTGACATCTTTATTTGTCTGCCCAGCTGGGAATTGAGGAAAATAATAGTACCTCCCCATGGTGTTGTCATGGGGATTAAATAAAATTTTATGTGTAAAGTACTCCATATAGCATTGGCACCATGTAAGACCTATATACGTGTGAGTAGTTTCTACTCCGTTTCTCCTTCCCTGAGTTGGCAGACACTACGTCCTGCAGTAATAGTTACAAATATTTGCTGGTCTCTATAGATATTAAAGACTAGCAACAATACAAGTGAGGTGGCCATGCTATCAAACCAGCATTAATAAGCAGCTCATTAATAAGGGCTGCTTTAGTCCTGGGAGTATTTCTGGGTAGTCTCAGAGAAGTCTACCTTTCCTATAGCTCTTTGCTGTTTCTCAGTGTTAGCTTTTTGTCGCTGTTGTTTGTGAGAAAAACAACTAAAAGGAAGAAAGATTTATTTGGGTTCATAATTTTGGAGATTTCAGTTCATGGTTGGCTGGTTCTGTGGACTCAGAGCCTATGATGAGGGAGAACATCATGGCAGGGAGGCTCTTGTGGAGCTAAGTCACTTAATCCTATGGTGTCCAGAAAGCATGACAGGGAGGGGCCAGGGACAAGATATAGTCTCCAAAGGTATGCCATCAAGGACCCCCTTGTCTTCTACCTACCTCCTATAGGTTCCATCACTTCCAAAATATGTGCCATCAAATTATGAATACACTAGTGGATTAATCCACTGATGAAGTTAGGGCTCTCATGATCTCATCATTTCCTAAAAGCCCCACCTCTGAATGTTGCTGCACTGGGGACTAAGCCTTCAACACATGAGCCTTTGGGGACATGTGAGATTCCAACCATATTATAGTTTGGATCTAAAAGTATCTGCCAAAGAGCTCATGTGTTAGGAAATGTAGCACTATTTAGAGGTGAATAGACTGGAGATTATGAGAGCTATAATCTCATCCATGGATTAATCCATTTGATGGATTAACAATTTGAATGGATTACTGGGTGGTGACTGTAGGCAGGTGGGGCATGGCTAGAGGAAGGAGATCACTGGTAACTTGCCCTGGGGGACTATATCTTGTTCCTGGTTCCTTCCTCCCTTTCTTTCTCACTGTTTCCAGGCTTCCCTGAGCTAAACAGCCCTCCTGCACCACATCATTCTGCCCTGATATTATGGTTTGCGGTACCCCCATAGCAATAGAGTCTGCCATATGTGGACTGAAATCTCTGAAACTGTGAGCCCCAAATAAACTTTTCTCCTCTAAGTCATTCTCAGATTTTTTGGTCATAGTGATGAAAATCTAACACAAAACATAACCCTCAGATCCATGGTTCTCTGGAGTTTGATGGATTCAAGTTGAGATTCCTTATCTGATGAAGTAGACAAGATGTAGACAAGAGGCAAAAACTCCTTCACTAGACCTAACAATACCCATTTACAATTGGAATGGCTATGGCAGAATAAAGTAACCAGTATTTTTTGTTTGTTTGTTTTTGTATTCACTTAGCAGGTGCTGGTATGTTGATAATATTTGCCAATTATCAATCTCATGGCTGTCTGGCGACAGTTATCTCCATAGTCTTGTGATACTTTTGAAAGAGAAAAATGCCAAAGTTGTACTCTTACTAACATGCTGACTGGGGGGGAAGCTGCTCTATCCTATCACTTCCTGCCAATTTCCACTTTCTTGAGTGAGACCTGCCCATTTTAAAAGATTCAGCTGCAGGAGAAAGGCATTGCAGGGACAGATTTGTGATGACTCATAGGAAAATAAAATGTTATTTTAAAACTGATTCTGTTCTTTGGAACTGGCTAGCTTTTCTTTTAGCCAAGGCTGGTGACTCAGGCTGGGCCTGGCTAGGTATAATCAAACAAATGTAAGTCAGTGCTTTGGGCATTTCAGTACATCCTGGCCTAACTACATGGAATGATCCTAATGAGCAAAAGTGAGTTGGAATGGTAAATCTTTGAACTATTTGACTGGATTGTGTTTATATGACATGCTCTTGGATAGCAACAACAGTTGCTACAATTTATTGAGTGCTTATTATGTGCCAGAAACCTTAGACCATGGGCTTTTTTTTTTGATCCCAGCTGCAAGAAAGTAATAACGTTTTTATGTCACGAACTGGTACACACCACACATATGCATACAGACAACTCTGAGTTTTATGAAACCATACTTAATTCCCTTAATTCATACAATGCACCACAATTTTTCTGTCCTACTCTGCATTGTTCTATGTTCTAAAATGCTGGTTTTGACCCATTACATTGATTTCATCACTCATAAATGCTTAGAAAACCTTCTCAAATGTGTTCTTTGTAATAACCTTTCAAGATAGATTTTTGTATCATATTCCATGCAGCATATGGCATATTTAATAGTGGTGAGTACTCTTTTAAAAGGTCTTGGGGTGGCTGAAATGCCAAATAGGGAACAGTGAGGAATTCAGGAAGGAGCTATCACTGGGAATACTAGAGAAATTGAGATAAAAGTTGGTGGTATCAGAATACAGAAGCCCAGCTTCCTTCAGCAGACTGCCCAGAAGGAAAAATGAGAATCCAGAAATTGGGTCTCCCAAAGAATCTGGGACACAGAGAGGAGAGCAGTCACAACTGGAGATACTTTGATACTTCTCAGAGGGAAATGTAGAGAAAGGGAAATGGGGAAAGAAAGAAGTAGCTTGTTTTTTTCCCTCTCACCCACACTTCAGTCTCCTAACCATTGCCTTACACTGGTTAAATCTATCCCACAGCAAGTGGGAAAGTGCTTTTCAGGGATACCATGATAAACAGAAGACGATATCTGAGAGCCACTTGAACAGGTAGAGACAATTTCCTGGATCTGCCTGGTCTGATGGGATCCCATGCCTGATTTAATTGCTCTGTATCACAGTCCTGAAGCTCTCCATGATTTTTGAACAAAGAGGTATATTCATTTTGCATGGGGCTCCACAAGTTACATAGGTGTTCCGGAGTATAGCACTGCTATTACAATTGTTCAGAGGAGTATAACCTGGCTCAGAGAATTGAAGTGCCTTATGTGAGTTTCATAAAAGTGGATAAAGTGCAATTTGAAACCAGCCTGGCGTATCTGAGGCAAAAAACCCATGCTTTTTCTAGTAAGCCATGGGTGCCTTCCGTCGCTTTAACTGTACTAAATGGCAGAGAGGAGAATTTTGCAGGCAAATCTCTTCAGGTTTATAGAGGAAGGGACTCTTGTTCTCGACCACAACTACCCTAAAGTACTTCCTGTTACTCTCTTTTGGCTGCTCAAGGCCATAAATAAACATGAACTTAGTCTTGGGTTGGGGGTTGTTAAGATAGCTAAAAGGATGAAAATAAAATTTCTCCTGTTCCTCCTGCTGAAAAAGTGGATAAATTCATCATAGAGAATGCAACACCCATTTTCTCTTCAAAATCTGCTTTGCAAGATGGATGGAGAGAACATAAAAAGGTGTAGACTTGATTTCAATGGTCAATTCCCTTATCTATTCTTTGAATGAATGGAAGCAGCTGGAGCTGAATTCTGCTCCTCCCCAACCAATTCTTGGTTCCGAGTTTTAGACCTAAGATTTTCCTATAATAAAACTTTCATAGATTCACTTTCTGGTAAATTATCATTTTACCAATAATTAAATAAAGAAGGAAGCCAAACAATTTGGCAGGAATCTTCTCAGAATAATACTTAACTCAAAGGGGTCATTAATGAAATTACTGTAAATTCTGTATTCTAACATCCTATTGATGCTTTGCTATTACGTAGAGGAGCTCGCAAATGATGTATTGCTTTATGTATTGTATTGCTTTATGTATTGCTTATGACATGTGAGGTAGCAATTTAATGCTACAGTACTCAAATTGACAAAATACTGTTATTGCTCAACTTCATGTCACCAAATAAAATGTTACCAATTAATCATCATTATCACTACCTGTTTTTCCATTTCATTTTTATAGGATTCCTGGTGATCTGAGCACAAACTAAAATTCTAAGTATCAAAGGTTCCTGTATGGCATAATAAAGGTCGAATTGATATCTGCTGTCAATTCTACCCCAGTTCTAGACAGATAAGGAAACATACGTGAAGATGGAATGTAAGGGTGATCTTAGGCACATCTCTTCCCTTCATTTCCTGTTCTTTTCCTGGGATAAGAGAAGCTTTCTGATTCCCCATGTGCATCTTCATAACAGTCTACATTATGTAGTCACTGAATAAGTATTTATTGTTTACCATTTGACAGGCTGGTGAAGTACTGAGGACTCAAAGATGAATAAGACATAATCTCTACCTTAAAGGACATTGGGTCATGATGAATATTAATCAATTAATTGTCACACGGTGTTACTGCAATTCATACTTCCAGGCATGATGTGGAAGAGGGAAGGAATAATAGCAGGTTGGATAGGAAGGCACATGGAAGATGTTGCAGAGGAGAGAAGCCTCTGGAGTACTAACAAAAGGGTCATCCATAAAATTCCCCTCACTCTCAGCAATAACAGCTAAGCAAAACCAGAGATAACATTTGTACAAAGATGGACCCTAAGCCTGTTTGTCAAATTGTCCACTTTTGTTGTTGGGGAAATCATAGTACAAGAGTTAGAACTGCCTGGTCACTAAAATAACTTGCTTTCCTGTGAAATCTCTGTGTTTCTTCAAGTTTCGGTTTCTAATTAGAAGAATGACCTAGAAGTTAGAATCAGAATCTTCAGACAGTCATGCTTCTGGGTATTTGCATCACCAGGTGAGTCTGGGAAATACTTCATTATTCTACTCCATCCACATCTCATGAGACAGATCTCATGTTTTTGGGTAGTGAATGCGGGAACTGTGGAGAACAGTAAAAGCTATTGAAAGCACAGTGATTTGGGATCAGAGAGTCTTTGGTCCAGTTCCCAGATGGGGTAGTTCAAAAAGATCTGTCAAGTACATCATTCAATTTCTCTCAGTCACATAAACTGAGGAGGCCCTATTTGATCATATTGTAATATCACTTCAGACAGAAGGGATTTTTCAAAAGAGACCATGCCCTTGTTCAGGGTCACCATTAGAAAAAGGGAAGAGAGATTTTTCACCTTATTTCAGTAGCACACAAAAGAGCAAAGATCACTCTTAGAAAGTATTTCCTTTAAGAGATGAATCAGAGGAAAATACAGGTGATTTCAACCACTCACTGTGTTCTTTTCTTCCTTCCTTCACATCTTCCTCAATTATCCCCTTTATAAAACAATGTGGCTTCTCCCCCCCCCCCCTCCCCTTCTCTCTGCCTCTCCTTTCCTTTGACCTTCTGCTGGACATTCCTTCTCTGACATTTTTCCTAGCTTCTCCTTTGACTCATGGGCCCTTGAAGTTCCTTAAGTCCCCCCCCCACCCTTTTATGTAGAAACCTTCATTTCTATGTCTCTCCTTTTCAAGATCCTGAGAATCTTACTTAGGGTTTTCTTTTCCATTTAAATAGTCATGGTCTTCAGAATTTCTAGCAAGGTTCAGGAAAAAAAAAAGCCTAACAATGAGATAGCTACAATTTATTTGTTCAGTACCTATTATGCTCCAAATAACACTATGGGATTTGCAAATATTAGTTCCTTTCATCCTTACAATAATTCTATGACATAGTGTAGTCAGTTCCATTGTACAGAGGAAGCCAAAGCTAGACTCAGGGAAGATGAATAACCTAAAACACCATAACTAGAAAGTTGAAAAAAAAAAGAGTTTGGGACATATTATCACTGAAAGAAACTCAAAGCTTTTTAACAATTCAATAGTAGAGATCGCAGCTAGCAAAGGAGGTAATATACACACTCACTATTCTTTATGACAATGATTTGATGATTCTTATGGTAAAAAAGCTCATATTATTAACATCTGTGGATGATGTTGGTTTCAATTACTCTTGAACATGGAACTTTCATTTTCCCCTTGAACTTCTTGGTGTCAATGGGAAAGGTTTAGGGAACATTTACAGGGATTAACTTTGGCTGCCTGGACATAATGGCTCACTTATATTTGGGTGGTGCTTCTAATTGTGTACCATCTGGGGATGGAATGTATAGCTCTAGTTGGAGTTCATTATGCAAGAGAAACAACACAGCTAGAAACAGAGTGACCCTGGGCCTGAGTTTTTTCATTCATGGTTTTGGACTAGATGGTCTCAAAAGTTCCTTCGAATTCTCCTAAAATATATTTAATAAGTTTTTTTTCTGGACTCCCAAATCAACTTGTTTAAGCAGCATAACTATGTTTGTGCCTGGGGCTAGTCAAGATGCAGTATCCCTTCACACTAATGGAGAACTTTCAGAACAAGGTAGAGAATGAATGATGTAAGTGTGTGTGGGTTGATGCTTGGGTTTCCACCACACTGCTCTTTTCATTAAGCCCCAGCTTCCTAGACAATTAGTAGAGAAATCACAAGCCTTGCTCTTATCATGGCAATTGACAGACACTTAAGTATAATTCTCACTCTGATTCATGAAGGATGCTTTAATTACATCAAAGATGCCACAGTAGAAAAGCAAGCTGTATTTAATAAACATATTTAATAGATGTTCCTTGACCGTGTGCTTTTTTAGTACACATTACATGATTTTGATCTTAATTGTCCCCCAAAGGCTCATGTGCTAAAGGCTTGGTTACCATCCTTTGGGACTACTAAGAAGTGGTAGAATGTTTGGGTGGCGGGGCTTGTGGTAGAAAGTAAGGTCATTAGGGGCATTCCCTTGAAGGGAATACCAAGATCCGTTTCTCTCTCTCTCTCTCTCTCTCTCTCTCTCTAATTTGCTTTCCCACTGCCCTGAAGTAAACAGTTTCCTGTACCACATGCTTCCACTATGATGTTCTGTCTTGCCACAGTCCCAAAGGCAAAGAGGCCAAGCAACCGCACACTGAGAACTCTGAAACTTGTGAGCTAAAATAAGTCTTTCCTGCTTAAAGGTTGTTGTTGTTTTTCCATGTACTTTGTCTCAGTAACAGAAAGCTGTCTAACCCCACATTATTGTCTCATGATAGCTGAATTGGGTTTTATTGCTGCTGTGACAGATCATCACAAACTTGGTGCCTTAAAACAATGCCTGTTCTGCCTTGCAGTTCTGTAGGTGCGCAGTCTGGGACTGGCCTTGTGGGGCTGCTGTGTTCCTTTCTGGAGGCTTGTGTTGGATTATTTGCCTTTGCCAGCTTTTAGAATTGCCCACGTTCCTTGGCTTATGAAATTCCTGTCTCCATCTCAGGGCCACCAAGAGCAGGACAATCCATGCACTTGGTCTTTTGTTTTAAGGGAATTGGTAATGATTTCATTGGTCTTACCTGGGTAATCTAGGATTAGGTTTTATTTTAAGGTCAATTTATTAGTAATGAGTATGGCTTGAATGTGTCCTGTCCAAAATTCAGGAATTATCAAAGTGATAGGATTAAGAGGGGAAGCCGTTAAGAAGTGATTAGGTCATAAAGTAGCTCCCTTGTGAATGGGATTAAGGCCTTTCTAAAAGGCTTCATGCAGCATTTGGTAGCTTGCACTTCTGCCAGGTGAGGACACAGTGTCCCTTCCTTCTGGAAGATGCAGTCATGATCAGACAACTGAATATTTTCATGGCTTGGTCTTGGACTTCCCAACCGCCAGAATTGCAAGAAAATATATTTTTATTCTTTATAAATAACCCAGTCTCATGTATTTTGATATAGTCATGCAAATGAACTAAGACATTAATGTTAATTTCATCAATAATTAAATTCCCCTTTGTCATGTGGTATATTTACAGATTTCAGGGATTAGGGTATGGACATCTTAGGTCATCATTGGTTTGCATACAACACCACCCAATTTTTTTTCTGGGTTTAGAATTTTGATATGATTCTATATTCACATATCTCTCTTTGTCTCCATTTAGTTATATATTCATAACTCTATGAATCTATAGTGGGAGAACTTATAAGATACATCAGTCTCTATCAAGAACCTTTTATAAGCTTGCAGTGAAACTGTATACTACCAGAGTAATATAGAGTCATTCTTTTCATAGCTAATTAAGCTGACTTCATCAATAAGTTAAATAAAAATTAAGAACCTGTACATATTTCAAGAGCCTTCAGGTTGTCTTTATAGGAAAGAGATACTGTTATTTTTAACACAGTAGTTGTTTAAGACCAGCCTGGGACCACCACTGAAACTCACAAGATTTACTCTTTTACTAGAACATCAATCTACTAAATTAATCAACGTAGGAAATGTGGTCTATTAAAACCTACATATTTTATCAGTTTCCTGCCAGAGAATTTCAGCGGGCTACCTTGTGAATATTTTACCATAACACTGAGTGTGAGCATAAATAAAGTTAAGTATTCCTGCGATTATTCAGCATTATGAATAAGGAACTGACAATAAAAAAAAATCAAGAATGAGTAACTCTAACTCTTAATGGCTTTGGAGCCACTGGATCCAAAAATCAATATACAAAAGTCAAAGAATGTCAATATGCTTATTTTCCCTATGAAAATTCTCCAGAAGTTCTGCTGGGTTTCTTATTGCTCTTGTATTTCAAATGCCAATTGAGAAATAGCTGTCATTTTTTATCTTCATGTTAGGTCAACTGAAAGCAAATGCCAAAATGAGAAACAAAAACCTAATGGCACCTAAAAAATTACTATCTATTATTTTTATATGCCTAATTTTGCACCTACAAACAAATCCTGATTTATTCCCAGTATAAATTTTAGCATGTTTTTTTGATGTTGATAGTCCTTTATTTAATTACTTTATTTATATGCGGTGCTGAGAATCGAGCACAGTGTCTCGCACGTGCTAGGCAAGTTCTGTACCATTAAGCCGCCACTCTAGCCCTAAATTTTAGCATTTTAATACAACATGTAATTATATTTCAATCTGATTTTTAAATTGTAAATAGCCCTTAAAATAATATTTACAGGTATGAGTATTACAGGAAGAAAAAGCAATTTTTATTCTTCACTCGATCTGATTTTTCTGACAGAAGTGTATGTATAATAGAATAACTCAGTTCGAATTCTTAAGAAAGAAATAATTATATATGCATTTTCAACTGTGACTACTAATTCTTTCATCAGCTTATCTTTTCTATATGTTTTCATGACGAATGTGTTATTAAAGTAGTCAAGTTACAGAAGAGATCTCTGTGACATTAACCATGACATCTAAAGAAAGTTGGAGTGCACACATTTTGATTATCTCATCATTAATATAAAGGTAAACTAGCTGGGTATGGTAGCCCACACTTTTAATCTCAGTGGCTCCGGAGTCCCAGGCAGGAGGATCTCCAGTTCAAAGCCAGCCTCAGCAAAAGTGAGGCACTAAGCAACTCAGTGAGACCCTGTCTCTAAATAAAATACAAAATAGGCTGGGGATGTGGCTCAATGGTAGAGTGCCCCTAAATTTTATCCCTGGTACTATCCCCCCCCAAAAAAAAGGTAAGCTAAAACTTTAAATGAAACTCTATGGACCTTTCTCAGAGAAAGCAAAAGAAGTCCATAAGTGCCAAACTACCATATTCATGTCTTTCCTGTAATCTTAAACTGAAATTGCTCATCACTATGCTACCTGACCTTCCCTAAGATGATTTGCCTATGTGCAGAGAGTTCTAAAATCAAAATACATTTCATATGGTGGCCAGTTGGCCACAAAATAAAACCTCATGTAGCTATATGCACAAGGAGTTTGGTTGTTATAAAAAGAAATTCTGACCAGTATGATTAAATGTGTATGTATGTTAGAGTATAATGGTTAAGTTCAAAGAACAAAATAAGTGTTTCTCCCATGACCAAAATCTGGAAAATCTAAAGAGATATATGTAAGTTCCCACAGGTGTTTACAGACCAAATATGTCTGAAGCAGCTATCTGATCTCCATATTTACATACAACTTTTGTGCCTTTCCTTTCTCAACTCTACTTTCCATTATATGATTCTATATCCTAAGAAAGCTATCAAGCCTGTCCATTTGGAAAAATTAGTGGCACATCAAGAACTGCTCTCTGTAGTGGGATAGGATTAAGTTTTCCGATGAATTTCTACTATTCAAAAGAAATCCTGAGTGTAAAAGAAATAGAAGCATGGAAATTGTTATGTGAAGTGGTACTGTTCCAATTCACCAGAGGGTTTTATTTTATCATCACAACACATTTTGAAAAAATATCATTATTGATAATGCATTCAAAATTTGTGTGCATTAATTAGAAATATAAATAATTAGAACATTAAGAGTTGTGTTGCATTGCTTAGTAACTTCTTTCTCAGGCAGTATTTATAAGCCTTGTGAGATTCCACAGAATAGGTTTGAGTGTCATTTTATAGATAATGAGATGAAGACTCAAGGGGTTTATAAAAACCCACTGAAGTGCTATAACACTATTTGGAATTTACAATTGTCTAGCTTCCGAAGACTAATCTATTAGGGCCACAACAGTAATTTTAGAAGGCTTTCTTCTTTTAGCAGGAGAATTCCTTAGATGACATCTTCCTCAGAAGGCTGGTACAATCAACAGATAAAAGCAGGGCATGTCTGAGAGATGCTGGGGTGGGAAACATCCTGAGCCCCTAGTTCCACCCCTACTTACCCTCCTCCATAGCTCTGCAGATGCCTCTCTAGACTCCTGTGGCTTGAAAAACACTGCATTGCACCAAGCTTCTATCTTCTCACCTTTTTAAAAATTTCCCTGTGGCTCCCCCAAGATGAAGTTCTCTAATGACATCAAGATATTATAATGGGGGATGAAGCCAGAAAGGATCTTGGAGGGCACTGATGTAATACCCTTAGTGTATAAGAGGAAACAGAAGCCCAGAGACACCCAGCTAGTAAATGGCAGTGCTTGAATCCAGGTCATCTGACTTTAAATTCTGTAGGCTTGGTATACCTGGAAGACACTTGATGACCTTCCTGAGCCAGATGCTGTCTGAAAGCATGCCTGTCTGTCATTCTCTACATTGGCACTTGGAACAATTTACAATCATTTATTTATTAGGGTGTTTGTTTATATTAGGTCTCCCTCACTAGAGTATAAATTCCTGGAGGACAGAAATAGTGTCATTTTTTTTTTACTCCCTGGTGTCTAACATGCATAAGTCCTCAATTCTTTTTCAAATGCTTGAATATTGTTGGAAGTGTATTTAGACGCAACAATGCTTTTTCTCCAAGACCTTTTATGAAAAGAAAGCATCCTAAGTAGATACAACCCCCAGTCCACCCTGTGATGAAACCTACTAAACTGCCCAAATTTAAATACAAAGCCCTTGTCTAAAGATATCCTAGAACATTAAAAATGACTAACTGGAAATAAAAAAGTCTATATTGACTGAAAAGTCATTTCATATGCTTTATATAGCCAGAAAGCTTCAAAAATCTATATCTAACATAGAGACATATTAGTACAAAAATTTTTTTTAAAGAGAGAGAGAGAGAGGGAGGGAGGGAGAATTTTTTAATATTTATGTTTTAGTTTTCGGTGGACACAACATCGTTATTTTATTTTATGTGGTGCTGAGGATCAAACCCAGCTCCCCGCGCATGCCAGGCGAGTGTGTTACCACTTGAGCCGCATCCCCAGGCCCTTAGTACAAAAATTTAAAAATCCAAAATTTCAGTGCAGTTGGGAAGAAAAGATACATATAAGACTGTTCTTGATTCTGTAACTATGAAGGGGAATACATGGAACTTGTGGGGCTTCAGGGATTTGGGGCTTTAATTTGTGCTCCACATTAAACACAACATAACCAGCCTGTTATTGGGGAGGGGATGACATGTTTTAACCTTGTCTTTGCTCCCAATATTGCACTTATGGCTTTCTTTGTGACTAATCAAGTTTACCTTTTAGAGTTAACTAAAAAACTCACTTCAGCTGAACTATTTGTACATAAAATAAAAGAAATCAACATAATCTAGGTCATTTTTTTTTCACGCTCCAAATCTGCTTTCACTCAAAATATGAAAAAGTTTTGTTTTCCACAAATAAGGGGGTATGGAAGACTGCTGACTGCCTTCCTGCTCTTTGAAGGGTATAGGCTTTCTCTTTATCCTGGATCATTGTTTCCTCTGTTTTGAGCAGCCCTGCCTGCTTTGTTTGTGTGTAACGCATAAACAGTCACAGGTGGAGATTACCCTGGAACTCTTTTCACTGAGAATGTGAATCCAGGGTCCTGAGGCCCAGAAAAGGTGTAACTATGGCAAGAGGCTCAGAATCACTTCCATCCCAGTAAAAAGGGAAAAAGAGATTAGATGAATGAGACCAGAAATCTAAATGCTTCTGGTTATTTTTCAGCTTCCATTTATGCTGTACTCAATATCAACCAGAATGGGTTGGTTACATAGAGTTGCATATTCTATTTAGGGTATAATTTAATCATCAGAATTGAGATACCAGAAAAAGCAAGCCCAAATAAAACCAATACGTGGGAGAAATACATATTGTGCAGTTAATAAACAGATTTGTCCATTGCATTGCTTATTTGTTCCCTAAAATATGTCATTTGTAATCATCTGATGAAACTGGAGATTGTCACGTGTGATAAACTAAAAATAACCCAACAAATTATTTTTTCAGATCCCCTAAAGTTTTTACTACTGAGACCCCGTGTCATTAGGTGTCCTGAACAACCAGGCAACTCCAGTGTGTCTGACATTGCCTGCTTTGACAGCCTATGGATTTAGAATATACCCTAATAATTATTCAGCCTCTTTGGTTCTCCTGTCATTGGCCAAATGCCTCTTGGTCCTTGGCATCCTCATTAAGAATGAGAAAAGGACCCAAATTTGCCCCATTTTCTTATATCTAATAAAAAAATAAATTTTGTTTGATATCTAAAACCATGAAAAGAAAGAAAAAAAATTCCAATTTTATACAAATAAGATTGTGCTGTACACTGAAAAGAGCATGGCATTTGGAACCAGAGGACCACAGGCTCTGGAGACAGGCTTGGCTTACATCACCAATCACTAAGCCTCTGGCAACAAATTTAGCTGATAATAATTTTGGCTTCTTCATCTGTAACAACGTTTTATAACTATCAACTCCAGGCATTATTGTGATGATCAGATTGAAGGAGTTAATTACATTCAAGTGGTTTATGTGTTGCAAAGTGCAATATAAATGTTATTTTGAGTTTACCACCACTTAAAATTGTACCCACTGTTCCTTGTAGGAGGGCTGATGGTGAAACATGACCACGCTGCTGTTCCTATCAGCATGGGTTTTAAAAAGGCTTCATGGAGAAAGAAAAGAGTAGTAAGGGGGAGGTGAGGGAAAAAAGGGCAAAGAGGAGGAGGAAAGAGTGGGGGAACTGAGAGGGGAAGCAGATGGAGGGGGAGGCAGAGAGGAGAGGGGAAGGAATGAGGGAGAAGAGCAGTGGATGGGGAGATGCAAGAGAAAGGGAAGGGGAGACAAAGATAGGGAAGGTTTGAGCTAAACACCTCCTAGGCATAGACTCAGGGTCTTGTGTTTGCTCCACTCCCCAACCCCTATACACTCTGTGAACCCCACATCCAAGCATCCATACACCACCTTCAGCTACTTTCAACCATGGTGTTGGCTCTAACACAAATATCTGTGACAGTAGGAAGCTGTTTCTTTCTAGTACTACATATTGCCTTTGCATTTTTTTATTATTTTTTCAGTTCTGCTAAAGTATAGCTATAATTTTCCCATTCTTTAACCATTTCTATCCAAGCCAAATGAGGCTTGTCTTTGTTCCCCTTTATCCCTTGCAGTCCTGCCTAGCCTGCGACCTCCAATAACTAGTTTAAAGTCTTGGTCTACAGACTCTCCATCTCAGATTGCTTCACTGTTGGAGCATTCCCCTTCCACCAGACTTTCCTCCATTCCTGTCCCAGTTCTATCTTTCTTTCTATCTTCTCCAGCCTTCTCAGCCTAATGTGAGGCCATTCATCTTCTTTGATCAGATGGTGCTTCCTAGCTTCTGCGTCCAGGCATGTTCTTTGTGAGTAAGAACATTCAAACCAACTTCCCACAGCCTGTCACTACATACCTTAAAATACATGGGCTCCTGTAATGACATGTTTAAGGATGCAATTCCTGCTCCATATCTAGGCAGTTTACATAAGTGAAGACTGAAGGCTAAAGAGGTTCTACTACTGCCCACAGTAATGCAAAGGGTCAGAGAGAAACACCTGCAAGGAGATTCAGAGTTCTATTTATTTATTTATTTTTGATAAATGTTTAGTAGTTTTTAATATTATTTTATTTTTTAGTTTTTAATCAGTATGTTTGTGTTTATTTATGATGTGTACCCACATTCTGATGTGTTTTTAGCTTATCATTTTCTCGAACAACTTTAAATGTTTTGTGCTTGCCATTTAAAATTTA
This sequence comes from Marmota flaviventris, assembly GCF_047511675.1. NCBI lineage: Eukaryota > Metazoa > Chordata > Mammalia > Rodentia > Sciuridae > Marmota > Marmota flaviventris. Next base: position 110,441,910 of record NC_092500.1, read on the forward strand.
GGTGCCTTTATTTCTCCACTATCATCCGGCAAGACACAAAAGGAGAGTTACACTGGTGAAAAGGCTTGCAAGGCAGAATGCAGAGTGATAAAAGCCAAGCAGTTAAAAAAGGAGCCCTGTGCCAAAAAGTTTTACACTAAAAGTGGTCCCTGGCACTAAATTAAAGTATTGGAGTCAGACAATTTAATGAAGTCATATTTTTACCTAATAGAGTCAAGGCTTCAAACACGTTCAGGAAACAAGAACTAACAATCAATCTGAGGTGTTTAACACTCTGGGATTTCTTGGATCCTGTCAGAATGATTCAGTGTCGAGGCATCATTTCTGAGATTCTACGTAACAGCAATGTCTATCTGACAGGAGAATCCAAAGGACAAAACCAAAACATGTGTGAGACACAGGGTGTGCCAATTTCTGTGTCTCTTCCTTTGGCCAGAATCCATGTCTTTTAGTTTGATGTACAACTTAAATGCATTGCTCTCCAAAACTACATCATCCAGATCACACATGCGACCAACCAATTCATTGCCAAAGCCAATGGAAACCTTCTTGTCACCTCCTCAATCATCACTTCCTCCATCCTCAGATGCTTTCAAGACATTAGTCCTTGAACTATCAACTTTTCTCCCATCTTACCGACTGACTCTTCACAGTCTTTGTTGGTTTTTTCCCTTTTCCACCTCTTAACATTGGAGTTCCCCAGGCTGTGTTCAGGACTCTTCTGTCCACATTCTCTGTGTAGATGATGTCATCCAGCCAATTAGCTTTAAATATATTGCAATTACTTCCGAATTTTTATCTCTAGCCTGACCTCATTGAATTTCAGACTTTTCTAGGAAATTACTTACATCTTTAGTTGGATATATAAATATCTTAAATTAATGAAAGTTTTATTTCCTCAATATTCCCTATCTTATATTGTGCCACCACCATTCATCCAGAAGCCCCAAGGTATTAATCTTAATTGCTTTCCTTCCTTCCCTAATTACCTCAAATACTTTGGTAAGCTCTGTTGACTCTACCTCCAAAATAAATTCCATTTTCTCATCTTTTGTACTCACCTACTAGTTCCACTCCAATCTAATGCAACATGATTTCTTTTCCAGAGTACTCAAATAGTCCCTATCTGGTCTCTTTGCTTCTTTTGTCTTCCTACAGAACAACCAGTGTGATCTTTTAAAATGGGATCCCTCATGAGGCCACTTCTTGCTCAATACTATCTATTAGTTAGCAGTGGAACTTCAAATAAAATACAAACTCCTTTCAACTACCCCATTACTACCCTTGTACAATGAACTCTGGCTATACTGGCCAGAGTCATTGTCACCCGTGAGCCTTTCCACTTGCTGTTCCCTCTGCCTAGAATACTTTCCCAGTATGGTTGGCTCTTTCCAGTGACTCAGGTATCCAAGCTGTCAAAGATCTCCTTCTCAGACAGGCCTTTTCTGGAGAAGCAACCTAAAGTAGCCCCAGTCACTTTCCACCATCTTACCTCCCTATGTTTTTAGATTTATAAGATTCTGCATCTTCTCAGTCAGTGGAAGAAGGTTCAGGTCTATGATATTTTTCCTTCTTTGGAGACATAAAAGGGAAATCACTTTCTATTTTTTATTATACTGAGTTGATATTTTTATAAATGTTGATCTTTCGATATTCAAGACATAATGGCATGCACAACAATTAGTTCATCCTGTTGTGATGTTCTTTGCCCAGAACAGAGCTATAAACAGAAGTTATCAAGACAGTCATAAGGCATAGGGTTATGCATTCTGTACAAAGCTCTACTAGAACAGATCTAGTGAGATGTTATTTTTCCTGTCTGGAAAATTAAAAAGATATTCTATAAATGCACATCATACTACATCTTCTGACATTACTACAAGTCAGTACTTCTTGCTCAATCACTGTTAAAAAGAATTTAGAAGCATTTCAGTAAACAGTATCATGTAGTAAAAATATCTAAGTAGCTGCATATTTTATGTTTATGCAAATATTTTAGAGTTACATAGGCATCAATCCAGAGGATGTGGGAACAGCCTGGGACACCATGATCAAATGCCATGAGACACTGTCAAAGAGCCCAGGCATCTTTCTCAATCCTACTTATACCTCCTTTTCAGGCTATATTTAAAACAATGAATCCATAAGCTGACATTGAAGAATTCTGCATTGAAAATAAAGATCAGAAATCAAATGTATAAGCAAAAGGAATTTAATGTTATGCTTACATATTTTAAATAATTGTAGTTGTGGTTGGTATCCAAAGGTATTTACAGCCAGTATTTTATTAAAAAAGAAAAACTATTTTTTTTTTCTTCTGGGTAAAAAGAAGATAAACACCTTGTCAAGGTGTTAGTCATGAGGTGATAGAACCAAACTAAAAGGTAGGAGACAAACACTTGGCTAGAATTCTTGAAGAAGCGCCTCAGAAATTGGGAGTAAAATATCTAATGGTTTCACTATAAAACTAATTTTTTATCCCTCTTGGCAAAGTAATTCTAAATCAGGAAATAAGCAAATATCTTTAATGTTCTTCACTAAGCTTCTTATCAATATACACTATTCATTTTCTGACACCTAGATACATGATAGAATGTCAGAGTATTTAAAAGGTTTTTCATATTTTGGGAAATGACATTTTTTAAAATTTTGCTTTAAATTTTTTTTTATAAACTTCCTCTTAAATTTTTTATAAAGGTATTGGTGTTTTTGTTTTCAAAATACACATTCACTTTCTATCTCTGTCCATATAAGTCAGACATAAACCTTCAAACTACATATTGGTAGGAACATTAGGAACAGAAAACTGATTAGATCCAAGTCATAATCCTTCCAAAAGACTCTCATAAACCAGCTCTCACCACTTGGGTCAAGAATCTCACCTTTGCTGTCTGGTTTCCCTGCTCTGGCTCTTCACCAGCCCTGGCTGGCCCTCATCTAGATGGTTCCATTTTACATTATCATCTCTGAATGTCTGGCAACTTGCTTCTACATCTTAGCAACTCTTGTCCCCTCTCTGTTTCAGCTGTTCTCAAACCCCATTCTTTAGGAGCTTTGGTGCATCACAACTAATCCTGGAACCTGACTTTGGCTTCTAGTCCAGTCTGGCCTTTGTTCGTCCCACACTGGCACAAGCCATTCTCTCTGACCCTGGAGTGATGTGGTGCAGCTGTGTGAAAATAAGATGGTTAGCCTAACAGCGATGAAGCCTAATGTTTACTGAGTCTTATTTCAGTTCCTTTATAGTGATTCAAATCAGAGGTTAACATTTAAAGTTTATAATGTCAACACATAGATCTACCTTCTTAGTTAAGTCTTTTTATCATTCTTTTGAAAAAAAAGGCTTTTTTCTCTCCCCTCTTGCTACCATGACCTCTACACAGTGTATGCCATTGAAAATATTATTTTATTAGCATTTAGAGATTATAGGAACTCAGTGAATCACCTGATTCAATTCCTTCACTTGACAAAAGAGAAAGTAAACGTGAGCTGCCTTATCTGTATCATAAAAATATAAATACAATACTTTTAATTACATTTTTTTTTGTTATAATATGATGATGGGGATGGCAGTGGTAAAGACAAATGAAGAGTATAATGCAGAGGTCCCTAGACTTAGATTAAGAAGATCTAACCCCAAATCTGCTCCTACTTCTCCTTAGTCATGTTACATATACAAGTCATTTCCCTCCAATGTTGGTAGTAAAATGAAAGAGTTGGTTCAGAAGAACTTGAATGTCTCTTGCCTTCTGAAGTTCAAGTGTCTTTATGATAAGCTCATGGTTTCAAAAATAACCTCCTACTAAGACTTCTTGAGATCTTGTTCATGACTATGACTCAATGTATTTCAAGCTACACATAATTTACTAATTCTTGAAGCAAAATCAAAGTTAATAATACACATTGCTTGCATATTATGCTAAAATTTTCTAAGGCTCTCAGCTATTTTTATTTGTTTCCGATCTATAGAAAGTATGATTATATCACTTGTCTTACAACCTTTAAAAGGTATACCAGATATGAACCTGCTGTTGATAGACTTTTTCAATTATCAATATAGAAGAGTTTCCTCTTATGGTTTGGATCTGGACTGTCCCCCAAAAGTTTAGGTGTTGAAGACTCAGTCCCTATTGCAGCAATGTCCAGAGGTGGGTTTTTTAAGACATGATAGGATTATGACACTGTAACCTCATCGGTGGATTAATCCATTTGATGAATTAGTAACTTGAATGGTACACAGGGAATGGGTAGAGCACCTTTCCTCCTCCATGCCCTTCTGCCATGATATTCTGCATCACCTCAAGCCCAGAACAATGAAGGCAGCAGACCATGGAATGAAACCTCTAAAGCTGTGAGCCAAAATAAAACTTTCCTTTTAAGTTGTTTATGTCAGATATTTTGGTCATAGCACTGAAAAGTTGACTAATAGACCTTTTATAATTTTCTGAAAAAGACTGACAAATATAGCTACTAGAAAAAATAATAAAGGAGTTCTGCTTCACAACATATATGATTAAGCCAGGTAAACAGGTAAATAATAAAAATAATTATATTACTTGGAACATAGATAACAGAAAATGTACCATTGCTTTTATCCCCAGAAAGTTTTTTTTTTTCTGCAAAGTGAAATTCTTGCAGCTTCCTATCAAATTCATCCTCTCCCCTTCCCTTCTCCTTCTTTCCTATAGTTGTCCTCACCCAAAGTGCCTGCCCCTTCTTTTCTGAATGTTTGCTGCCTGTCATCACTGAGGTCCAATTTTTAGCTCTTAATGTGTGTTTATTTGCTTATCACACATAATGTTATGTTGCAAAAAGGAGTTCTACCTTTATTCTGCTAAAGGTTTTTAGTTTGAATTAAAAAATATGCAAAATGACAGTTGCCCTAGAAAAAAAATTGGCATTTTCATATTTTTTTGAAAACAATACAAAAAATATTGTATCCACTACTCCTAATCAAAGTGGTAGCATATTACTGTTTTTCACAACAGAAAACAAAACACTCAGGTTTAGTATGCAAACACCGCATGCTTAACTGCCTGGCAGAAACCTGCTTTTTAAACACATTAGTCGTTTCTGTCTGCTAAGTGTAGGTCACACCACAGGGTCAGGAAGGCCTTCTTTGCAGGGGTACATTCTTGTCATTGTCAAAAGCCTGATATAAAATACGCACCCAAGATGAAAGGAGTGTGTCACCACTTTCCAGCAGTTGCACCATTGCTGTGAAGTGTGCATAAGCCAGAGGTGAGTGCACAGGCTGCAGCTGGGGAGTCCACAGCTTCTGTCTTTCCCCCACCTCCAGCAGGCACTCCTGCGCACAACACAGACACAAATGCACAAATACACATACACTTCTTCGCACCCAGAAAATTACAAACGTCTTGACATGGACCTAGCATCTGTTTTCCTGACAGTTTAGAGACCAAAATAGGTAGTGTGTGGGAGGTAATCCAGCTTCATACAAGGAAATCTAAAATAGGTTTTAGAAATTCAGGTTCTAGTCCTATTTCAGCCACTCTTTCTCTTTGTTTAGCATTTAGGAAGTCATTTCATTCTTTGGATCCATGTTTTCTAATACGAGGTACTAAGAGGTTAAATTTAATGACCTCTAAATTTCCTTCCACACTCAAATTTCTATGAAATCAAGAAACAGACTAGAAAAGGTATCTCTTGTTTAGGGAGCCATTCACTATTCTAGTCTGTTTTTAACCATTTAAGAGGTCTGAGAGTTTCCTTTCCACAATGTTTACTTTTTTCAGATCTAATCTGGAACTTATTTTACATGACTATTTATTGATCAACAGATACTTATTGCATATTCATTAAATCTTTAAGGCCCAGTGGAAGATTCAGGAATGAGGAAGACCTTGACCCTGACCTTCAGAGGCTTTCACTCCTAGCAGTAGAATTTTGAGGTAGACTATTCACACTCAGTCTTTATACATGGTGCTGTGAAGTGCTATTAGGGGTATTGCAAAGGGCTACTGGTTTTCAGATGAGGCAGGATTGAATTCTGCCTCAAAGCAAAAGGATAGAGTCCTAGAGGAGCTAACCTGTGAAGAGGGTCTTGAAGGGTGGTTAGAATACTTAGTACCTTGAAGGCTAGGATGGAAATGGAAAGTGGACATAGTGAAGGTAAGGAGGTAAGAACTATAAGGGAAGTAATGAGAACAGCCTATTTGACTTCGGCTAAGTCTTGGTCACCAAACTACTTTAGTTAAAACTTTAGCAAAAGGTGAAAACATAGATGAACCTACGTATGGAAGTACAAAGACTATAAAAATGCACTGATACACTCAGAAACACTTTGTCTTCAAGATAACTGCAGGAGGCTAGTCATTTAGGACAATGCATTTTAGAAATTTTAATTATATATGCTTTATTTGCATCCAAAATAATTACCATTCCGCCCCTTGTATTTACAATACATGTGGTATGCAATTAAAAAAAAAAAAGAAAAGAAAAAAGAAAGAAAGAAACACTTTGTCTTGCTTTTTTTTTTTTTTTTTTTTTTTTTTTTTTTTGGCAAACTGCCTGAATTATTTGAGTGAAGTGATTGGTATAGGCCAAAAATACATGTATATTTTTAACTGGGCTAAGAAAGTCCCTTGCTTTTCTTCAATTTTTATAATGCTCATTCTAAAACATCAAAGGGGGGCTGGGGATGTGGCTCCAGGGGTAACGCTTTTGCCTGGCATGCGCGAGGTGCTGGGTTCGATCCTCAGCACCACATAAAAACAAAAAATAAATAAATAAAAAGATGTTGCATCCACCAAAACCTGAAAAATAAATATTAAAAAATTCTCCTCTCTCTCTCTTAAAAATAAATAAAACATCAAAGGTATATATATGCTAGATTATACCCTTTAAATTGCTATAACAAAATATCCCCATTAACAAGATGCTCATTTACAAGAGAGTTCCATATACCTAGTATCATGAAAATGTTATGAGAACATCATTTCTCTGTCGTGCAAAACTTGTGACTCTTCAAAATGCCAATAAATCTTGCTGTGCCTTATGAGGACTTCACAGGACTCTGACGGAATGTCCTCTCTTCTATTGAGGAACATGGTATATGAGATGGTATAAGAAGTAGCTAAGAGGCAGAGCACCGAGCATCACACCTGGTTGTAGCCTCCTGTCTAACTTTGGGTGAAGCATACATATTACTTCAAGTCAATAGATTCCCCCGCTGATAGCTTCAGAATCTGTCCTGAACTACTCATCCCTAGCCTAGGCATTGGGTTTTCCTTAAATTCTGAATACCAACTCAAATTTCAGAAATAGCTAAATTGGAAATAATCCATATAACCTCACATTAGATACTAATTTTAATTACAAATTGCAGTTAGAGGTATATTTAACTGTGCGAGACATCAACATATGTAGAATCATTACCTTTGGAATAAATGACAGATAAATCCTGCAGTGAACACTCAGTTTGATGATTAATATCTTTCCATCTAGAAAAAAAGAAGGTCTAGAAAACTCTTTCCATTCTAGAAACAAGAAGGTCTAGAAAACTCTTGCACAGTTTTAAAGGAAGGAATTATGAGCACTTTTTTCCTAAAGGCATTTATAAGACAACATTCATCTTAAGGGAAGAACTATAGAACTTCTAGCATTGCCATCAAATAGCATAATTAAAATATAAAACAAATTCAATGAAAACATCACAACCTAAAATACCTCCAGCACAAGGGACAAATGCTCTGTCCCAGAGAGACAGTTAGGAAAGACACTGAAGATTTTCTTCAATTAGCAGACTTGTTCTTACACAAGAAAATGACCAGTAAAAGAGGACAGAAAGATTTCTATGGACTTACATAGCTTTTTATTGCCATAGAATCAATCAGATTAAAATTAAAGGATTCAGTGCAGCGATTGCACAGAAAATTCCTATCTCCTTCAAGATAAGAGTTTTTATCAATAGACTAGTGACCCAGGGGTTTGTGAGTAACTCCAGAATATCATGTCCCTGAAGTTTTACCGGTGCTTGATGGTAAAGAAAATGTAGTTGATTATGTAGCCTGGAATTAATTCATCTCTATGAATTAACTTTTACTATTTTAACATAATTCTGAATTAAAGGCATTCCTTCAAATATATATTCACTACATTTTACAGAACAGTGGCCAATTCCTGTTCTGACCTTGTCTTTGCACCCTGAAGGCTCCTCAACCCCATGGCCTAGCTCTCATTCAGATCTCTCATCTGAGAGTGCTATAAGCATTCCACCATCTTCCCAGACATATTCCAAGTTGGTCCTTTCAATGCTGGATTTGGTGACCTTTAGCTTACCTATCACTTTGACTTAGAATTATTTAGAAAAGAAGGTTTTCCACAAATGGTACAAGTAAACTAGAAATTTACTCTTGGTGGATCTTACCAAGATCTCCTAATGTTTCAAGACAAAACATTTTGAAGTAACAAATGATATCTTTTAAGATTTTTGGTTTTTTTTTTTTTTTTTGCAAACTCAATTAGGCCAGTGTTTGTATGCAAAATGGTATTCTAAATAACCCACTGGAAAATATGCATAAGCCTTGGTTGTATATAACTGAAACAAGCTGTAATTTATACATTAATATTCACAATCCAACCCAGCTACTTCAAATCACTGACAACCAGCTTTGCTTCTTTATTTATAGAATATTCCTGGAAAGGATCAGCATTTGCTGGGAAACTAAATGACTGTGTTCTAATCATGCTTTTGAGACCTCATTTGAAATCTCAGAAAAGTCTTCCCCCAAAACTCTAAGATAATAGTTTCATAAATGAACTCATAATGAATGTCTTTAATAAGGGTGATGGATCTAAAAATAGTCCCCTCATGTAAGTAGCAGGAAGTTACAGTACAAAATCTGAGTACTCCATTTTTAGTTTCTATAAGGATAATGAGAATAATGACATTATATTGGCATAACACTTCACATTTGTCTTAATTTAAATTTTTTTCTTCTTTTGTGCACTATCTATGTGTTAAAGGGTAAGGGGGAAATTCCAGAGAAGGGATGCAAGGAAAAGTAAAGCAATTATATTGTCTCATACCAACAGTACTCTTTTGGGGTAAATTTCATGCCTCGGTTTTTTCTTTCACTTTGAAGAATTCTCCCAGTCATTTTTCTGGGAGAAATTTCCTTCAAAAGTTGCTGAGATTTCTTTATTATTATCATTATGGGCTACTTGGAAAGAGTCAAATATAAATATCTGATTGAACTATAATGTATATGACATTTTATTTCTATTTTTTAGTGCATTATGTGTGTGTGTATATATATATATATATATATATATATATATATATATATATATATATTTCTAACATAAAATTTGGAACAAACCAGATATATTTCCAAATGTGCAACAGAAGTAGCATTGTGAGCCTAACTGAAGATATTTGGTTGAAGCCTTTTTACCCCTCTATTTTAGTAAAGCCATGTTTTCATTTCTTTGTTTGAGGGAAAAGAACATGGCTTTTGGACTTTTCCATTTCCTGCCCATCACCTGGTATTATTAATTCAGCTTTGTGCATATGAATGCTTTCAAAAGTCCTCATAAATACACAATACCAGGCATTTTCAACAGCTGTTGTTTTCGAGTATGTTGGGTTTAGCTGTGTTAATGATATAGGCATACTCTTCTCTGTGCCCATGTTTCTAGCTGGAAAACAGATTTATGTAATTCACATCACCTTTGTTGACAAGGGGTCAGCAGTTTGAACAATTTTATTTATTTACTCACTTGCCCTTTATTCAGTTTTTAGTGGAAGAGAAATTGGGAATAGGGTAATGTTGACATATGTATTTATCTAGAATGATGATAAGCCTGCAGTTTGAGTTTTAGAAAATTTAAATTTTTTTTTCACATGTCAGTTAAACATAGACTTTATAATATGCAAAGTGACTATATGCAGAACCATCGGGGGAAACTGATTTCTGGGGAAGCAAGCTTATTTTATCCTCCATATTCTATTTGTTAAGTCGGATCCTAAAGCAGATCTTAAAGTTGGATTTGAAAAGCACGTGAGTGTGACCAGGCAGTAGCAACTTTCCTGGAAGATTGAGGATTGACAACAGGAAAAGAATATTTGGCGTGTGGTCTTCTGCTACTTTCCTGTGCTCCTATTTGGACCTCAAGTCCTTAGAGACACATGCTAGGGTGATGGTTTAGCTCCCTGTCACTCTTTAAAAAAAGACATGAAAATATGAATGCCCCATTTGAAGGTATACCTGTACAAGGAGATAGGCAATGTCCTTATGATCAGCTTCCCTCATCTTAAGTGTGGTTTTTTTCAACAAGCTCAAACTGGATTTGAGAATCTTCACTAGGATTTTAATTCATTGATGTGTGTCTCTCGCTGTAATCTACATTCTTTGCAAGAGCGATTGCTTCTGCCACCAGCTCTATATCCTTTGTCAGAGCCCAGCCTAGATCTTGCTCATTGAAGTATAAGAGATATCTGTGGTTCCAAGTCAGATTTGCAAGAGGCTCTCAGATGGTATGGTGTCTATGTTTCCTTAGGTAGAAATAGTTTAATCCTAAGAAACCAAGAATATACTGCATTTAAATAGATAATAGCCTGCAGTTATGAATATCTGTATTCATTTCTGAGTGGCATGCCATATTCCTCAGACTGAAACACCAGATCTTCCTGCTGATTCAACTCTGTATCCCCAAGAAAGATGTCCCAGCCATAAACTTAAAGTATTTACTGTTAACTTATTCAGTTTCTACTCCACTAGGCTATGCTTTCCCTTGTCCAGTTCTGGAGCTATTTGGATCATGTGGAGCACCCTCAGTCCTTGTTCTGAGCCTCATCCTCTTCTCTTATTAAAGGTTAGATGTGTGGGAGATTGAAATAAACAAAAGAAAGCTTCCCTCTTCTTTCAATTATCTTTGCCAAATGGAAAGGGAAAGCCCACAGGTGTGCACCGAACTGTGTATCCCCAAAATATATATGTTGAAATGCTAACCATCAGTTCCTCAGAATATGCCTGCATTTGGAGATTAGGGATGGTGGAAAAAGAGACATACTGGCAAGTGGATGTGTGATGGTCACTGTTATGTGCCAACCTAGCTGGGTCACAGTGCCTAGAAATTTCATCAAACATTCTGAGTGTTTCTGTGAGGATGTTGATATTTACTTTTAAATCAGTGAACTTAAAGTAGATCAGATTGTTTTCTATGGTGTGGTGGGCCTCATCCAAACAGTAGAAGGCACAAATAACACAAAAAACTGACCTCCCCTGAAACAAGGGGGAATTCTGCCAGTAGAAAGTGTACAAACTTGAATTGAAATGCTAGATCTTCCGGAGTCACCAACCTGCCCACACTATAGATTTTGGACTTGTCATTACTATGCAAGCCAGTTCCTTAAAATAAATCATTCATACATAAACATATAACTGGTTCTGTTTCTCTCAAGAACCCTGATTAATGTGTCCTATCATAGACCATGGTAGTGCCCCAGTTCGTATCTACTGATTATAGAAACAACCCTTGGGATCTTTGCTGTTGTAGTTGATTTTGTGGGACCTACTCTATAAGGATGGTTAAGTGGGAAGATTAGTTCATATTTATGTAATTAAAAAGTGAATCTATCCTAATGCCCCACACTCTTATTTCTACAACTATTTCTATAAGTCTTTTCTAGCATGACTATCATGATCTGAGCTTAGGTACAGTAACTCTGCTTTTGGTAAAGGCTGATCTAAATGAAAGGACATGACCTGGGCCCTCCTGCTCTGTAGCTTCAGCTTTTCCTTAGAGGAGGGTTAGGGATGCTCTTTTTTCATCTTGCTTCTGAGATCCTTTCTTTCAGTTACTAGGACACCTGCATACAGCTTCTACTGGTAGAATTCTCGAATCCATGAACAGAATCTTAAGAGTCAGATGGGAAACTCATCATCATGTTGAGAATTCTTTTATTCCCCACTAAGACTGGACAAATAAGAGAGAAAATTCTTTTTTACAAGTAGGATAAACATTGCAGATCATGCTCTATAGTAGTGGTTTTAAAAAAGCGGTTGTAGCCATTGCCAAGTAGATGCATTTTGAGCTTGTTCAAGAAATGTAGGTATTTCATTCTTTTTTGTTTTCATGTGTTTTTCTCTCAGCCCTGAATCTTGTCCCCTCTGCTATGTTTGTTCCATTAAAACTATATTTTTTTCATTGAAGTATAAATTTATATATAGGTTTGTATGCATGCAACATAGAGCTTCTCAAATGTTGAACTGTGTAGACACTGAAGATTATCTCAAGAATTACCATAAATATATAATGAACTTGTGACACACTATTCCCACATGCCGCATTTCCCTGCTATATCATTCTGATCACTTTGTCCCACGTGGAAACAAACCCATTGCCCTGAGGTTTTGCTGCATTCATTTTGCAATGCAATCGGGAGAAAATACTGTATATGCCAGTTAATCATCCAAGATGTAAGCACCAGCTGCACTTCCCATTCTGTTTATGAGCATATTTTGCTTCAGGTAAACACTGTAATTCTGGCAGAAATTTCTGCCCAATGGATATGAATCCTGCCATTATGTATTCATTATTTTTTAAGAACATTTACATTTTCTCAGGAAAGAATACTAAATTGGAGAAAAGGGAACTTGAATTCTTGTCTTAGCTCTGCCACTTTGATTTAGGCAGGTTAATTAGTCTTACTTTCCACATCTGTACAGTGGGATAATATTATTTACTTCATAAGAGTTGCTGTGAAAATTAACAGAAATATTTTTTTATGAAATTTTGCAGTACCTGGATGTTGCTTTTGTTCACTTAGTTATTGTTTTACTCATTCTCTTCTGCAAAGAGAATAATTGTAATATCAGCAAACTATGGGGAGATAAAGATAACAATAACCACCTAGGGGTAGCTTTAGAAGGAAATGCAAATGTTGAGTATGCTTAGTTGCATGTGTGTGCAGGGGTGTGGGTGTGTGTTTCATTCCACATGCATAAACATTCTGTGTTGAATCCATTAGTTTTAGTTTTAGCCGTACAACACCAATCAGCATAACTGGTACTTCTTGCTTCCTCCCATGTGTTTGTCCCGGTTTTTAAGCCTAGCTCTAATCAACGTGAAAAATGTGAGTCAAAATGTTTCAGAAATGGTTGACACATAGTCAAGTCATTGTTCTTGTTGGAAATTAATGAATAACTGCCAGTTAATATCTTGTTTCAACCCTGCTGACAGAATCCATACGTGCAGGATAGCCTTCGCCAGCTGGAGGAAGCCCTCAGCTGAACGGAACAAGTTAATATTAATTCACTTTCTTAGTTTTGGGGAGTTGGAATGTAATTCACAGAATTAAACAGAAGGGAGGTTATATCTGTGAGAAGAGTGGGATGGAGGTGGAAAAAAATTAGAGTGTGTTTTCTTTCCTTTTCCTTAGAAGTGGAAAAAAGTTAACAAAGAAAGCTCAGTCTGGTAAAATTAATTCATTCATGAAATTTAGAAAGGTTCTGTTTCACATGGTCCAGTTACATTAGAGCTGGCAGAGCTGAGTGTTAGATTCTTCTATAAATATTAGGGATGCCCCATAGCAATTGCATATGTCAAATTGGGTCCTCCCGGAGTCTTATCTATTGCTTGCTTAGAAGGGATTTTTTTTTTTTTTTTTGCTATTGCTGTTTTCTCATTGGTAACAGAGACAAGGATTAGAATAGCATAACCAATTCAGATTGAAGTGGAAAGTGTTCTAGTGACTTCTGAATGATTTGGAAGAGCTCCATTATTGTTTCCCATCAGGCTCTTTGACAGAACCTAAAAGCACTCAGCCCCCATAGAAAGGAGCTGGTTGTATATCCAAATGAGCCATGCAAGCCTCACAATGTTCCTCGTTCAGCTCCCCCTAGTTATAGATCAAACTGCTTACCAATTTTAATAGAGAAACCTGAGCATTTGGATTTGTTTTCATCAAAAGCTTAAGTTTGTTCACTTCATCTAGCATATTACATCTGCATTTGGCTCCTCAAAGTTCTTAATATCAGAAGTTTTAGCCAGGTGGTATGGTATACACCTGTTATCCCAGCAGCTTTGTAGTCTGAAGCAGGAGGATTGCAAGTTCAAAGCCAGCTTCAGCAACTTAGTGAGGCCCTAAGCAACTCAACAAGTCCCTGTCTCCAAGTAAAATACTAAAAATGGTTGGTGATGTGGTTCAGTGGTTAAGTGCCCTAGGTTCAATAATCCCTGGTATCAAAAAGAAAGTAAAGAAAAAAGTTTTACACTCCATGTAAAACTACCTTTTCAAAGCTACTTTATGAGATATTTTAATGTTATTTCTTGTATTTTATTTTACTGGGTTCATTTTTTATTTCATAAGTAATATGTGATCAGCATAAAAATTCATATGTGCCTAAAAGAAAGGTTTAAAATGCCTTAAAATCAGAAAATTAAAGTTATTTGCAATCATATGATTAATTCAATTAAGTCGTATTTATTGTATTTATTGCTCCTATTATGTGCCAGGGACTGTAGATATAAGTACTGTTAATATCTATCATCTAACTTCAGAAATATAGGTAAGTGGATATTAACATTTATGCTTGTTAAATACCTGGAAAAATTTAAAAGATTGGGTATTTACTTCTATTCATTAAGTTCAACTACAATATTATGGAAAGAATGTCACAATAAGATCAGAACCTAGGCCTAGGTTCTAGACAATTTCATAGGTTCACCTAGGACAAATTGCATAAGTATTTTTTACTCTTTAGTACCATCTATGGGTAACATTCTATTAATTTTACCACCAGAAAACAATATATGTATTTCTTTGCAAAGCAAATTATTCAAATAATACTCAGAATGTTTTTCAGATCAGTTTTAGGGTTTCTGACATAACAATTTGGTACAAGACACAGGTAGACTTCCCATCCACATGGTTGTTCCTGGAAGTATTTTATCTAAATGATCTAATTTTATCTTAAATGTGTCACAAGCAAACAAACATGTGGACAAAAACACTTAACTTAAACTATACAAAAGGATGTCAATGTTTAAGGTTGTCTTTATGGAGTATCTCTACCAGAGCTCTGATTTTATTCAAAGACTTAACACATGGAACTTACTTCAGCTGGGAGCTGTTCTAGCATATTACATATGGTAACTCATTTGAATGACTCACAACAACTCCAAGAGGTAGTTAGTATTATCACCCCTGTTTTATAGATGAAGAAACAAAAGGAACTTCATTAAAGACACAGTACAAAGTAACACATTTCAAACCAGAACTTCAGCCATTTGAATCTAGAGACATCGTTTTACCTACTACCTACCTATGCCTTTCAAATATTTAAAAAATTATAACTATTGTATCTCATGATAGTTCATATTTATTATGAGGAAAAAGAGTTTGATGAATGGCAATCAATAATTTGTTCATAAATACTATTAAGCATGTTTACAAATATGACAGCAAAAGACATCTACAATGTTTATTCCCATCTCCCTACTACCATTTCTATCATGAGATTATATGTCCTGAATTACTTTTCATTTACCAATAAACAAGACAGAAGAAAGGCATATGGCTAATACAAACTCGATACCATAATTCTCAGACAGACCTACCCTGACACATGCCCACAGTCCTACTTCTCATGAGCAAGACGAGAAAGACTCAGAGGTCTTCAAGAACACAAATTCTATTTACAGAAAGACATAAGGAAAATCTATACAAGATTCATGGGACCACTGTGTTAGTCAGCTTTTCATTGCTGTAACCAAAATACCTGACAAAAACAACTTAGAGGAGGAAACGTTGAGTTTGGGCTCTCGGTTTAAGAGGTTCAGTCCACGGTTAGCTGGCTCCAAGCCACAAACATCTGGGCAGAAGGGTATGGCAGAGGAAAGATGTTAGCTCATAGCAGCTGGGAAGGAAAGAGAAGGCGTGTGTGTGGGGGGATCCAGGGACAGATATAGTTCCCAAGGCCATGCCCCCAGTGACCTACCTTCTCCAGCCTTACCCCATGTCCCTATAGTTCCCACCAGTATTCCATTTAAATTATGAATTAATTAATCCATCAAATGGATTAATCTACTGATGAGCTTGCAGCCCTCATGATCTAATCATTCCACCTCTTAACACTGATATGCTGCCTAACACGTGAGCTTTTCGGGGGACATTCTAGATCCAAAGCGTAACAGCCATTTTATTAAAGCCGCATCTTTTGGTCTGCAATTAGAATCTTATGGATTCTTCTTTCAACATGAGACTCAAACTTCTATAACATGACATCTGACTGCTGGAAAGACTACAAAACCCCTCAAAAGTAGATAATATCTGTCTATCACAGGAAAGAATGCAGGCCCATATTGAGGACCCTGAGGGGCCATCAAATAAAGTATTACTTCATACCCAGCATCCCTGGTCCAGTGTAATGCCTCTCAGAAGAGCTATAGTAATAACTGTGTAGTTATTATTAACTTATTCTTAACAATAACATTTTGGTGACTTTAGTTGAGAACCTTGGTTGTCTTACTTCACTTTCTGAAGGATGTCTTTGGTGAGATTTGTGCGATGTTTTAAGCTTTTTTGTAATATCTTCTATTTAATAAGTCATCCACCTTGATTTGGGATGAAATATTATTTATTCCAAATGTGCACAACAGTATGTAAAAGAACCTGATGAATGAAATAGGCAGGCCATGATTAAGGAAAATCTTTCTAATCTATGATTTCCTGCATAGTGATAAAACTCCAAATGAAAAATTTAAATTTAAATTATCTGAATGTATTATATACCAAAAATAACCAACTGTGTATTGGAAACACCTGGATCATTCAATGAACAGCTGACATTTATACTTATGTGTGGAATTACATAGATGCAGCCTAAATAACTGCTAGCAAATGCTTAGATATGTTTTCTCTAGAGACTAGCTATAGTTTTATGTCTCTGATTTCTCTTCTCTGAAACAAAGATGGTATTTGATGCATCATCTGCCTTCCAGACACTCAATTAGGCTTCAGCAGAGAGATGCGTAAAAATGGAGCATTTATGTTATAATGACATGATAAGGAATTATGCCACTAAGAAGAGAGGGATGGGATTCTGCTTTTGAAGGATGAAGTCTGCTACTGAGAAATCCGGCAGGACTTTTCCATTTTTATGTTTGTGTTCTATTTTCTACATCCAAGTTTAGTAATCCTTGGTATATTTTGGCAGAGCCTAAGCTTTCTCCTCAGTTCTAAATTCCTCTTATTAACCTGAAATGAAATTCTATGAAGCTCTGTGCATAAAAATTACAGGACCAAATGGAAAGGTTGTATTAGTGATCTTTTGCCTCCAGCTTCTGCATAATGCTCTATGGACAAGATATGGAATGATGTGGAACACTCGAGAGGTAGGAATGGAAAACAGAGATGCTAAATAGATGCATGTGTCTCTTAAATGAATATTTACAGAGATGGAAAGCAGAACTGCCTTATTATTAATTTCCCTAAAGGTCCAACTTCCTAAAAATATCCTCAGGCTATCCCTTTGACTGAATTGTTTTCCAGACCTAATGTCAGACATCATATTTAGGACAATAGCTAGTTTAGGAAGGTTTCATCTGTTCATTCAAAATTTCCCTTCACACAGCAACAGATGTTAGTAATAGAAATGAACAAGGACCAGAAAACTTCAGCAAACATTTTGAAATTACAGTAAGTGGAGGGGACAGAGCTACATAGATTGTCACCATTGTCAATAGGGAGTTACTAATTTTTCTGAAAACAGCATGGTCAGTTAAAAAATATTTATTTTCCACTAAGCCAATAGGGTCTTGAGAAATTGAAATTTGGACTCACTTTAAAATAAGTCTCCCAAATTAGCAATTACATTATTTGCCCTCTTACTTAGACATGTTGCCAGTTGAAATCTGAAAGAATAGTTTAAAAACAAGTTAGGTATTCTGATGATTATTAGTAAATGATTTTAACCTATGGGTTTCATACCAATCCTTTGTAAGAACAATTAAAGGAGTTTGAAGAAAGGTACTTTTACAATTTCAAGTGAAAAGATACAACACCAGGAAGCTGAAACATTTGTTTGTCTTTCATTAGGGCCACAGGGTGATAAAGAATGCTTCTAGAAATGGGGCTGAGGTGGGTAATTACCTTGGCATCACCCTACATTAAACTTCCTGAGCAGTTTAGAACTTTATTTTCCCAGAAGACATTAAAGATACACCCCAAATGAAACAGAACCATGAAGGGCCTTTCTTTCATTCAGGAGCTTGATTGGTTGTCTGGTGTTCTTTGTATTTTGGCAATTCTTTATTGAAAAGTGCTAACTCATGATCTGAAAGAATTGTAATGCAAAAAAAAAAAAAAAAAAAATCAAGAAGAGAGCTCATGCATAATGGCATAATTTGCCATGAACATACTTTATATACAGAGTTATGAAAAATTGTGCTGTGAATGGATAATTATGAATGTAATGCATTCCATTATTGTCATGTATTAAATAAATAAGATAAAAATAATTTCTTCAGTCTTACGGCACCTGGCTGGAGTTTATTCATTGGTGAAAGCCACATTCTACTTACTGTTTAATTGCAGGGTAAATTATTTGCATGTGGCATAGCTTTTACCTGAGAAAAGAAGGTATAAGAACTTGGCAAAGAAAGGACTCTGGCTTTCCTCTCATTCTCTTTACCCTCAAAGAATCTTAGGTGAAGCTATCAACGCCCTTATAGTCCTTCTATCACCTAACTAACCACCTTGTGTTTACCTGAAATTTAACTAGTTGCCATTTATTAAAGACTCATATTGCATGAATGACCAAATCAAATTGCCAAACCTCTTCAGAGATCAGAGTTTAAATAGCCAAGTCACATCAAGTGCAGAGCTGAGCTTCAAACCTAGGTTCATTTGATTCCAAACTCTGTGCTCAACCATGGTGTCATATACTTCGCTCAAACAGTATTACTCAAGAATGCTTTTTCCCTGTGCATATTTTTCAAGAGGTATTATCATGAAAGAAAACCTCAGAGACTTCCTTATTCTACTACCCACACTTCCCTTGCTATATGAGGAATATTAACTCATAATGACATGTTACAAATTGCTTTAAACCACCTCATTAGTGGCACAGAAGGAAGGAACATGCTAATCCAGAATGCAGATGTGCAGGACTGACAATACAGCATCATTTCACAGAGAGATGCCAGGACCTCCCTTGGAAGGTCTTTAGAACTAGAGCATTCAACAAGAAAACAATAAATGTTGTAAAGGATGTGGGGAAAAGGATACACTCATACGTTGTTGGTGGAACTACAATTTGGTACAACCACCCTCAAAAGCAGTATGGAGATTCCTTAAAAAACTAGGAATGGAACTGCCATTTGACCTAGTTATCCCACTCCTTGGTATATACCCAACGGATTAAAAATCATCTTATTATAGTAACATGGCCATATTCATTTTTATAGCAGCACAATTCATAAAAGCTAAGGTGCCTGTGACACATGACACAACTTAGGTGCCCTGTGACACATGAATGGATAAAGAAAATGTGGTATATATACATAATGGAGTATTATTCAGCCATAAAATAACCGACTTTATGATATTTTTCAGTAAATGGATGAATCTGGATACTAACAAGCTAAGTGAAATAAACCAACCCCCAAAAGCCAAAGGTCAAGTGATTTCTCTGCCATGTGGAAGCCAATCCATAATGGGAAGGGGATAAAAAAAGAATAGAAATTCAGAGGAACAAAGGAGAATAAAGGGAAGATAGCAGAAATAGGAAAAAGGAAAGACACTAGGATGAATCTGACATAACTTTCCTGTGTACATATATGAATATACCTCAGTGAATTTCACCATCATGTACATCCACAAGAAATTAATTTTAAAAAAAATACAATTGACTGGGCACAGTGGCACATGCCTGTAATCCCAGGAGTTGGGGAGGCTGAGGCAGGAGGATTGCAAGTTCCAAGCCAGCCTCAGCAGAAATGAAGCACTAAGCAACTCAGTGAGACCTGCCTCTAAATAAAATATGAAATAGGGCTTGGGATGTGGCTCAGTGATCAAGTGCCCCTGAGTTCAATCCCCGGTAACCCCCCCCCAAAACTGTAAATGACACAAAGATCAGTAGAATAGAGGGAAGGGAGCAGGGGTAGAGGGAGGGGAGGGAAGGGGAGGTATTGGGGATTGAATTAGAACAAGATATACCCCCATGCTTTTATAATTAGGTCAAAATGGATTCTACTGTCATATATAACTAAAAAGAAGCAACAAAAAATAAGGGAAAAAATAAAATTGAAATAATCACCCCAAATTTTGAAAGCTCCTTCACATATGAATTAAAGGCTAATCTTTAAAAAATGAATATTATGTCACTGTGGAGTTTAAAAATTGACCAATCAGGTCATCTGCAATTATCTACTATAAAGTATCATTTATTTCAAAATAAATAAATGCCTTCCAACAAGCCAAGCATCAGGTATTCCAAAATGAATGTGAAAGTTCAGAATTTTACCCTCATAGTGGCCAATGAATGAGATAAAACAAGTAAACAAACATAAACAAATGGTGACAACTGCTATAAAGGAGGCTGGGCCAGAGAGTAGGCTGCTTCAGGTAAGGCTGAGAGTGGAAGGGTAAGAAGGAGGGGCGCCACAAAGAGTATAGAGAGCAGTCACAGGCAGAGAGAGCAGCAGGTGCAATGGCCTCAAGGTGGCACAGAGCTTGGTGTGTGCTGGGACTGAGTGGGAGGAAGCAGAATTTACATGTGAGTATGAGAAGAAATGGAAGAGAATGAGAGATCTGGCTACAGTGTCAACTTCAGATTTAAGTTGAAGGACACTTTCAGGCAAGAGGCCCTGGTGATATGATGTATGCTGTAAAAATATCACTTGGGCTGCTGTTTCACATAGAATGTGTTATAAAGAAGACAAGAGTGCAGACAGGGAGACCAGTTCAGGGCTTTTGCACTAGTCTATAGCTCAGGTTAGGGCATTACAGATGGGGACAGAAAAAGATGAATGGATTTGAGATGTATTTGAAGTTGAAATAGTAGGACTTATTGATAGGTTGGAGAGAGAAAGTAAAAGAAGTTGAGGAATTGAAATCAGGATTGAGTTACTAGGTGGATAATGATACCCTTTATGGAGAAGAGAAGTCAATGCAGTACTTTTCTATTGAGTCCAAATTTCTAGAGTTAAAATTACTCTGATGATTAAGCATTTGCCAGCTATTGTTAGATACTTTATCAGATACTTTAAAGATATTATGTCACCTAATTGGGAGTCTTGTGGAGCAGGATTATAATGACCATTTTACATGTGAAGAAATTGACGTTCAGAAAAATCCAAGTAATTTTTCTAAGGCACAAGTGTGAAAATAAGTAGAAACCAGACTGTTTGACTTTGAAACACTTGATTTAAAACTCTCCAATGGTAGATTTGGTGTCTATCTGGCTACCAGTTGAAGTTCCATATCTAGATCAATAGCTGGCAATATGGTATGCTTTTATTACCTATTTATTACCTAAATAACTATATGCAATTTCCACTGTGGCTTGATGCTTATTAGAGCTTCCCAAGTGAACTCCTTTCTATCTGGCATCTTAAGCACTGACAGTATTTGAGTAGAGTCATAGGATTGTCTTACTAATGCCCAACTGGAAACTACCCAGGGCACTCTATCATGAATGTACTGCTCTATAAATAGTCCTATATCTAAATCTTTTGTAGAGAAAGATGTGTGGGCACAACATACTGATAGGATTGAGGAGGTATAACAAGACTATCAACCAGGACTGAGATCCCCAAGACCACTTGCAGAGGAACCTAAGAAAGACATGCTAAGTTGAAAGATCTCCCCAGGTGGCTTCAGTACTGCTTTCAATGCTCAACAACAACCCCAATCCAAGGTTTCTGCACCCTTGTGTTTTCTTATGGATTAGCTTTTATCGTAGGGTCATGAGCATCCTTCCCCTTGTAGGAAGGGCCCAATTCAGTGTCAGGATTTAGGCTACCCTGGTTGCTCCTTTTCTCCAAGGATGTTTCCCCACATTACAGCATTTCAACCACAGAGTCTTGATTTCTGATACCCAGGTCAATAATCAATGCTAGAAAGTTCCATTTTATGCACAGACCTTCAGGGTAGAAAGTTTCTCCACACCCTACCTCCAAGGAGATGATGCAAACAAAGGGATAGTTCTAGATTTCAAGCAGATTCTGTGTAGGTGCTTCACTGCAACTGTCATATTGGGTCCCCTAAAATTCAGACTCAAGAATATTCATCATCAGCCCATAAAAATATGCTTTATTCCAATTTGGCTCTCACCTCCTTCCTTCCCAACAGGATCCAAAATGTATGATTCATCTACAGATCTTTGTCTTGCTGCAGGGGATTGTGTGTCAAACTCAGACAAATCTACTTTGAACTTTTGCAGAATTCCAGTAAACACAGTTCTGGTGTAAGTCTGAGGTCTATGGTCAGACAGTTCCTGAAGACCCCTTCACCATTCGTTAAGGAAATAACATCTGACCGTCTACATGCACTTTGGCTTTACTTCCTACCTATTAAGCTAGAGAGATTTCTCAATACCATTTCTCACAAATGCCATCCTCTTCATGGTTCATCACACACATGCATCCTGTACTAAGACAAACAGTACATTATTACAATAGATCTTAATCAGGGTCCCAACCCATAGTAATGAAGAAGATTCTCAATGATGTCATTTGGATTGGACCTGCAATAGTACTGGGATCTACCTTGGTAGCTACAGGAATACAATTAAAGCTAAACCTAAAGGAATACAATTAAAGGGCACGCCTAGGTATCAGTAACAATGTGGCAGGCCTCCACTGCTGCCATCATGATACAAAGCCCATTTGAAGAAGCAAATAGAGGGCAGAATGCATGTGGAATTTATGCAGAGAACTATTTCTTTTACCTCAAGAGGGGTAAGGCCATACATACATCAGAGCTCTTACCTCTCAAAGACGCCCTCTAGCAATGAAATATTATGACTTCCTCTCCTCCATTCTGCTAGTCCCTCTGCTTTTCTACTCACTGAGACCAGTTCTTTGAGTTTGAGAAGAGTCAGCACCCCTGTGCACTCTCTGTTGGATCTGTCATCCTTGCCACCTCATCCCATGCTAACACAATGTCTGATTTGGGACACCTTCTCTGGTTTTATTTCCCACATTAAGTCTGACATCTTGTTCATGTTCCTTCACCTTATTATGATCACTAGCTTTGCAATCATTCGTCCTGTCCTATCATGCCCATGATGTCCCTGAGATAAAATATCTGAAGGACTTGGAGTATTAACAAATTTTAGCTCGAAGCCTATCTTATATACTTTTTAAAAGATGAAACTGTAGAAGTTAATTAATTTTTCACAACACCACAAAGTTAATTAATGACTAGAACCCAGGCTTTCTGACTCACAGAACAAAGATCATTACACCAACCATGCCATCCCCTTCTTAGAAAACAAGTTCTGCAAAGGAAGGGAATCCAAGGAGGGTGTATCAGTAATATTTAAGTTTGGGAACATATGACTCATCTTGAAGGTTAGATTTTGTTCTGGGAAACTATACAAGCATTGAAAAGAAGACGACAATGGCTACAATGTACAAAGAAATGCATCTAGGTGCTTTCATTTTTAACAGTTTCTGCAAAATTTGTCAGACTAAATCCTGATGAGATGAGAATGTAATTTTTTCTCTTTCCTTTAGAGTCATTTAACCAGTGTATGAATAAACTTCCACATTTCCTCAGTAATCTTTGATGGGTAGTACAGAAGATATAGTTTAATATTTGGAAGATCAATCTTTGTTTAAGTGAGATATCCCAACCTTCTGAATATGGAGATATATAAAGAGTTGTTTTAGTCAGATTTTTCATTGCTATGACAAAGACATGACAAGAACAAGGAGGGAAAGTTTATTTGGGGTTCACGACTTCAGAAGTTTAGTCCATGAACAGCAGACTACAGTGCCCTGGGTCCAAGTGAGGTAGAACATCATGGCAGAAGGGCCTGATGGAGGAAAGCAGTTCAGGACATGACAATCAGGAAGCAGAGAGTGCTCCACACCTGGGACAAAATATATGTCCCCAGTTCTCCTCCAGCCATTCCTCATCTGCTTATAGTTGCTACCCAGTTAATCCATATCAATGGATCAATCCACTGATTAGGGTTAATGCTCTCATGAGCCAACCATTTCATCTCTGTACTTTCTTACTTTTCCTTACAAATTCATTTTGGCAGGGGATACCTCATATCTAAATAGGGCTCTTTTGAAGAGTCAAATGCCTGGAAACCTGCTCCAACGCTGAGTCTCACTCTCAGAGTCCAAAAGTCTGTGGCTATGAGTCCCTTCTCATCTGAAGCACTTTGCTTCATGAGAATGATCACTGAAGTAGCAGGAGCAGCCTGGGAACAATCATGAGCATTTTCATATCTCTTAATACAAGCACATCTAACTTGCACATATTCATAAAGCAAGTTAACAGAAAGACAAACATTAAAACTCAAGTCCCCTAATTTCATTTTCCCCTTAACTTTGGTTACCTTATATACATCTTTTAAAATATTTTTTCAAGTCAATTTTTTCCATAGAATTTTGTTTTCCCCATCTGTTATTTTGGTGTTTCAGTGTAAAATTTTATGCATCTCTTAAATAAGAACCATATATTAAGCGTACTTAAAGTGTACGCTTAATATATGGTTCTTATTTAAGAGGTACATAAAATTTTACACTGTTTTTTTTTTCATTAACAGCTCTTAATCTAGTGGTTTAAGTGGTTTAAGAGCTGTCACACACAGAACAGAGAAGCTGGCAGGACCTTACATGTATGTGATCCACTCCCCCAAAAAGGCTAAGAACATTTCCAATCTGATTGTAGAAAATAATTATTCTTCTTGATAATCTACACATTTCTTAGTTAATAAGTGTTTTGTTACCAAACTATTAATCACAGATTTCAGTAATAAGTTAAAAAATCCCATGAGGTTGGGATCTGCTACCTGCTGTGCATGCTGGTGGTTGAATTCCTCCTACTTGGACAGCTAAAGAGCAGCAACACTGTGAGGCTCCAGAGTCATCTGCTAAGTCATCACTAAGGTGAGGCCAGCTAACGCCACCGATCAAATGGCAGTGTAAGGGACAGATGATTTTAACAGCCAGAGAGAACCTGAAAACACTGGACCTCAGAAGTGTTTTGCCACACATTTCCCTCTCTCCAAAGAAATACTTTCTTGCACCTGTCCAGAACATCTTTTCCACCTTGATCTAGAGTCATAATTTTTTTGTCTCCTCAGCATGCTTTTTGTTTGGTCATCGAACTTAGATGATAATTTCCCATTTCTGTCCCTGTAGTCAAGGTCAGGTAGTTCTGGCCCCAAACCCTCATACCTAGCCTTGGGAATCAGTCAGATTTCAAGATAACACCTCCTTGCTAGTAAGAGTTTTCAGGTCAGTTTCAGGTCAGTTTGTTTCAAATTTTGTTCCTTTTTACTTTAAACTGCTAAACCACTACCATGATCCCCTGATCCTTATATTCTCCACCCTTTGCACAATAAAAGTAGATATGGAGGCCAGGAGTGGGGGCTGGGGTTGTGGTTCAGTGGTGGAGCGCTTGCCTAGCATGTGTGAGGCTCTGGGTTTGAGTCTCAGCACCACATACAAATAAATAAAATAAAGGTCCATCAACAACTAAAAAAATATATATTTTTTAAAAAATTAGATGTCCCCAGCTCATGATTTCCCTGTATCTGATCCCAAACCCTCTGTGTGTGGCCTCTGGGCATGTTATGTATCCCCCCAAAACTGGAAGTAATAAGATCTTTCTGTTTCCTTCTTAATTATTGAAGGGATTAGGCTCTCTTTCTTAAATATCCTAAATTAAAACATGACTAATGAGTCTTCACAACTTTTAAAAATATTTTCAGTGCAGTTTTTCTTAGCTAAATGTTCCTTTCATTAAAAGATATTATTTGGCATTTGTAACACAGATGCATAATGACTGAACTATTGCCAAATGGACCATACATCCTGGTTTTCCCAAGATAGTCTCTGTTTTAAGTCAGTTATCCCAGGATAATTGTTAAGAATGCCCCCCTTTCCTTTGCACCACTTTGAACAATATCTTATACTGTCCAACTACCCCTTACAAATGACCACTAATGTGGAATCTTTCCATCAAGCATTGGTCACACTACCAAGCTGATCACTCAAACTGTTTTTTCTTTCTCTAAGCATCATTTTTATGGAACTCTCTCTAGATGCATTAGTTGCAGCTGTTTTCTTCTGGAATTCTTTTCTGTGTTTTATATCACTGTTTTTGACTTCAATGATACTCAGTGAAGCTTACATAATTTTGTTTTCATCTCTGATGCTTTTCCTCATGTGAAGAAAAAAACTTTTGGCATTGATAATTAAACTAGAGGTGTTCATCTTTTGAATTGGTTCAGCCTGGAATTACACTTGTAAGAAACATCAATCTGAAAACTGAAAATAATTAAAGAACGTTTACATTTTTACAGTTGCCTAAACAAAAAAATGCCAAAAATCATAGCTTCTGTTACATACAGAACAGCATTCTTTTCTCACATCTTTCAGGCATAGTGTTTTTCCCCCAGACATTCCATAAAGAAAATACTGTTCTCAAAGGAATTCATCTTAGCCTAATTTATAGTATCAAAAATTAGAGCAATTTCAGCTCTGGAGGGGTTCCAGAAGATAATGTAACTGTAATCAGGAATTTTTCATTAAAGAGGTTATCAAACTAGTTAGATGAAACTAATGCAAATTGTGTCTGCATTAAATATAAAGAAGCAGCACAGTTCTTTTAATGAAACCTAAAGAATGATTTGAGGGGATCATTTAGATGGACATACAGTCAAGCAGTGAGAGAGGAAAGGGATCACCATTTAATCAGCACTTCCAAAATTGACAGAAGAAAACACATCTCTCTTCTCACACACAACTCTGAGAGACAGATGCCATCTCCAATCTTTAGTTCAGAAACCTGAGTGCCACAGAGAATCATGCATGCCCCAAGGACACGTGGCCTCTGTGATGGACATAAAGTGACTTGTTGGGCTCTCAAGGTGATGAACCATCAAGTTGTAAGACAGATAGGCTCCATCTGCCAAGTGTTATCTTTAACAGACAGACAATTGATTAAGGACAAAGTACACTTCGTGTAGCCAAGTACGCTTGATAAAATTTGCTCACAATCTATTTCTTATAACTCACTCAAAGTCAGTACAAGAATCACACCATTTTTCACATGCCTCCCTCATTTTCCAGAAATGTAGGTTATTCCCTTCGACTACAAAACAAAATTTTTAAGGTTAATCAAGCTGCAACACTTAACAGCACCAAACTGAAATTGAACTTCTCATCTGTATGGTACGGCCACTTGGAAATCAGGATGTTTAGAGAGAAAAATCATGATACCAGCCCTCAGGGAGATAGATATGCAAAACAATCACAACCATTACATGAGAGGTAGTATAAAAGGGGGATTCCAGGAGAACAACAGCAATGGAGAGGGAAGAAAGGTGTGGAGGGGCACCCAAGGTCAAGGATGCTTCAGAGAAGTGGACCGTAAATGGTATCAGGCCAGGAACCATTCTTGACCCAGATCAGCACAGAAGATGTGTCTCTGAACTGGATCAATGGCATTTATTTTCCTTGGCTAGAATTCATGGAGTAGATACTTGAGAGAATTTTAAGAAAAAGATACTCCCCTCTATGTGATAGACTCTTGAATACTACAGAGAGCCCTCACTAGTCTTGGCAATAACCATCTATTGAACACTCCATGAAGCTGTGAGATTGCTCAAAGGAGTGGAATCCCTAGCAGATTTATACAGATAATCCTGGAAATCTGTATAAATTTAGACAACATCAGTTTCCCCCACATTTGAAGTCTGAAGAAACACTTCTTAATTTATTTCCAAAACTTTGAAGATCCTATCTACTCAGAAGCAAGACAAACCCAGGAAGACCTCTTTCTGTCCATCTGAATGACACCCCTAAAGTATCTTTCTTCCCACAGTGAAGCAGGCTCTCCTCTAAAGAAAGGTTCGGGGTGACATACACACACACAGCCTGACAAGCAAATTTTATGACAAATGCATGAGTGAACACAAAATATCTCAGAAAAGACCTTTCCTTCTTAAAAGGTCATTGCACAAAACAGTAAAACTGTCTACCATCACTTGCTCTTCTTCCAAGTGACATGCTTCAAAAGTGCTTGAACTGTGGGGGTCCTTCGTGCCTTATACCTGGCTAAGAGGCTTTCAGAATTTCACATCCTCTTGGGTACCTGTGTGTCTGTCATGTAACATCATTTTTCAGGAATTATACTTCTCTTCTGTAACCTCCTCCTGTTTTTCTCTGCACTAGATTTCATTTTTTATAATTTCTCCCTGCAATTTGTATTTTAAAATGACACAGAATGTGGATCATATTTATTACCTTGATAGAGAACTTGCTACAGAAGTATTTTCTATACCCTCTTCTATAAGGTAAGACTCTTTCAAAAGTTTACCTAGCCAACAGCTACTTGCTATAACTCCTTCCTTATGTAACCTAGCTATGCGCATTCACCAAAACCAAATGAATTTGGAGGTAGCTTTCTTAGTTGTGACAGGAGAAAAAAAAGAAAAGCAAGTCAGCAAACAGAAGCCAACTGGGAGCCTTAAGTCTACTATACTGCATGGTTATCCACACTGCTAAATTTGAAATGTCAACAGGGAAGGGTATATGGTGCACAGCATTGTATGTGACAAACCAGTACAAGTATTTTCAGAGATCACAAGAGAAAAGGGGAAAAAACCTGGAATTATCTGTAATTGTTGCAGTATCTTGGAGAAAATGGGGACTTGTCAGATGGGTAAAGAAAGCTCAGAAATCAATGTGAGAGTAAACTGACATGTTGGGAAATAGGTGTGCAAGGCAAGAGGAATTCCAGGAATGAGAAATTTATTATACCATCAGAAGTAGTACAATATCAGAAGTAAATGTAGTAGTAATTAACTATTGGTATGGTGCTTTAAAAAATACTTCAAACACTTAAAACCAAAAGAAGCATGTGTTAGTCAGGTTTTTGTCACTGAGATGAAAATACTCAACAAGAACAACTTGGAGGAGGAAAAGTTTATTTTGGGCTCACAGTTTCAGAGGCTGAGTCCATGGTCAGCTGATTCCATTGTTCTTGGCCCAAGTGAGGCAGAACATCATGGTGGAAGGGAGTGGTAGAGAAAAGCCGCTCAGTTCGTAACAGCCAGGAAGCAGAGAGAACTCGCATGCAAGAAGCCCAGGATAATATAATCCCCAAGAGAACGTCCCCCGTGACATAGTTCCTCTAGCAACCCTCCACCTGCCTGCTCCCACCCAGGAGTCCATTCAAATTATTAATCTGCTTAATGAATTGATCCACTGATTAAGTTATAGCTCTCATAATCTAATTATTTCACCTATGGACATTTCTGCATTGCATAACACATGAGTTTTTGGAGGAACACCTCATGTGCAAAGATTAACAATGCAGTTTCCTCTCATTAATTTATAGACTTAGCTTTAGCTAAGCAATTGTAGTTCCACAAGGCATTCGGGTGTCCTACTAAATATGTATATAGTAAATCCTTATATCATTTCTAATTATATTATAAATATAGTATATAAGTAGTATATAAATGTACTACTTAAATAGCATAAATATAAAAGACAGAAAGGAGTAAGTGCATAACAGGATAGAAGGGTAGGTATTGGTATGGTGGCGATACAGGTAGAAGACTGGAAGTTTATGATGCTAGTCCCTAAAACTGGGTGGTGGGGGAGTATTACTAACACAATTCTTGACCTAGTATTAAAATGATATTTGTATGCTCACAATAATGTTAATACTGTTTATTGCCTTATTTTAAAATTAACAGGCAGAAGAATCTACAGTTTAACATGTGCTACAAGGTAACCTCCAAACTGGTGAATTTCACAAAGCAACTTCAGGAAATCCAAAGACAGAAGTGAAATGGGTGAAGACAAAACTAAATATAACTTCCATATATGAAAGAGGTATATATTCTGTTCTCCTATTCAGTCCATTGTCTTAATCCTAGACTTCAGGAAACAACTGAACTAGTTTCAAGAAAATAACAAACCATGCCCTAATTCCAAAAACCAAACAAGAAGTCAACCAATCAAACAAACAGAAAACTAAGGGTAGTGCTTCCCTTAAAAATTGAACAAGTTCAGAGGAGGATATACAATCAATCAATAATTACACGAAAAAATGCTCACCATCTTTAGCAATCAGAGAAATGCAAATTAAAACCACTCTAAGATACCATCTCACTCCATTAAGAATGGCAGCCATTATGAAGTCAAATAATAACAAGTGCTGGCGAGGATGTGGGGAAAAAGGTACACTTGTACATTGCTGGTGGGACTGCAAATTGGTGCAGCCAATTTGGAGGGCAGTATGGAGATTCCTTGGAAAGCTGGGAATGCAACCACTGTTTGACCCAGCTAGTCCCCTTCTCGGACTATACCCAAAAGACTTAAAAAGAGCATATTACAGGGACACAGCTACATCAATGTTCATAGCAGCACAATTCACAATAGCTAGACTGTGGAACCAACCTAGATGCCCTTCAATAGATGAATGGATTAAAAAAATGTGGCATTTATACACAATGGAATATTACGCAGCACTAAAAAACAAGATCATGGCATTTGCAGGGAAATGAATGACATTAGAGCAGATTTTACTAAGTGAAGTTAGCCAATCCCTAAAAAACAAATGCCGAATGTCTTCTCTGATATAAGGGAGGTAACTCAAAGCAGAGTAGGGAGGAAGAGCATGAGAAAAAGATTACCACTAAACAGGGAAGAGAGGTGGGAGGGAATGAGAGGGAGAAGGGGAATTGCACGGAAGATGGAAGGAAACCCTCATCGTTACACAAAATACATATACGATGGTGTGAGGGGGAAGGGAAAAAAAAAAGAAAGAGAAAAGTGTCATAGTAGATTGGGTAGAGAGAGGTGATGGGAGGGGAGCTGAGGGGAGGAAGGCAGGAAGGGCAGCAGAATACAACTGACACTAGGATTGCTGTATGTATACACATGGCTGTATAACCAATGTGATCCTGCAATCTGTACACGTGGAAAACAGAGAATTCATACCCTATTTGAATCAAATGTATGATATGTCAAGATCATTGTATTGTCTTGAGCAACTAATAAAAACAATTGAACAAGTTCATAGGGAAAAAAGCTTTAGTTAGTTGTTGGCATATGAGAATAACATTTTTCACATTCTCTTATAGTAAACATTGCATTTGTTGTTTACCATTTCTGTACCAAGATACTCAAGGCTATATATTTAATAAAGAAATGAAGTTAATTATTTTACCATTTTGGAAATTCATGAGCATGGTGTTTAGATCTGCTTGGGTCTTATGAGGGCCCCCAGGGCTGTATAAACTCATGGAAGACAGCATTATGGCAGAAAATTGTGTGAGAGGGAGAGATGGGGTGGTAAGACAGGAAGCCAGAGAGCACAGAGGAGTCAGGCTTGCTCTTTATGAAAACTCACTATTAAAAGAACTAACTGGGGTCTCATGAGAACTACCTTAATTCCTCTTGAGTACACACCCCCAGTGATCTAAAAACTTCCCATTAGGGTTCACCTCTTATAGGTTCATCTTCTGCCATCAACACAATGGGACCAAGCTTCCAACAATATCAACCTCTCGGAGACACACACTGTATCCAAACCACAGCACCCGTTGACACCAAATCATAACTTAAAACCATAAGGTGATGGTGTTCACCCTCCCCTGTTTCCCCTATTCCTAGGATTCCCATTCAGGACAGAAACTTGAAAGATAAATAGTTCTGTAAGACAAAGGAAAGGCACAGCAATCAGCCATTTTTCATTAACTATAGTAGACAATCAAGCATATCAAATATGTTAGGAAATCTAGCAGAGTTGTGAATTAGGAATAAGATTGGCAGGCCAAAACAGAGATAATTTAAGAAATAGGAAAAAATACTTAAACAAACTGAAGAAGTTATTACTACCAAAAGTAAAACAAAACTCCTTTCCAGGAAAATAAAGAGCAAGAAAGAGTAGTTGGAAACTAAAAGTATGGTTGTTAAAATAAACAGTAGAGAAATTAAAGATAGATCTAAAGGGTTCTCCAAAGTATGGACTAAAGTATAACAACAGAAATTATGATAAAGGAAACTCTAGAGTCCAAGTTAGGAGATACAGAAAGAAAGTGAAGGGGGAATTATTAAAGAAATAATTAAAATAAACTTGTTTTTGCTGAAAGAATCCACTAATCTACAGAGTAAGAAGTCTCACTGATTACAGATCATCATAAGTACAAAAAGATCAAGCATAACACTGAAAATATTTAAATACCTAATAGATAGATGATCCCAAAAGCTTTTCAAGAGAAAAAGAAGAAACAATTCTGGGGCTGGGAACGTAGCTCAGTAGTAGAGTGCTTGCCTAGCAGAAAGGAGACCTTGGGTTGGATTCCTAGCACCACAAAGGGAAAAGGAAAGGAAGGGAATAGAAGAGAAAGGAGGGAAGGACCAGGCAGGACAGGAAAGGAAAAGATGGAATAATGCAATAGAACTTCCAAAGTCTAAAAGGAAAACTCCTAAGACTAGAATTTTATACTCAGCCAAAGCATCATACAACTTTGAGAGAGTGCAAGAACCAGGACATTTATCTCCTATTTACTTTTCCTTAGGAAGTTGATATATGATATACCATAATAAAATGAAAGTTTAAGCCAAGAAATAGGAAGATATTAAAACAGGATTTAATCAAGAAGAAGAATAAAACGAAACCCAGGTTGTCAGCTCTGTAGGCAGATCTAGGATCTGTGAGTCTAGTGTGGACCAGAAAAAAAGGAAAACTCTCAGAAGGAGATTTCATGAGGGGGCAGACTAGAAGTATGATAGATAGAAAGTATGAAGATATGATAAAGGAAAATAAAATACATGAAAGAAATGCAATTTAATTTTAAGCCATTGTCACTGATTTGAATTTGAATGCTAGGAATCTTTTCAGTGAACTAGAGGTCATGACATGGGTTCCTTAATGTGGTGTGTGTGTGTGTGTGTGTGTGTGTGTGTAATCTTAACTTCTTGACCTGATATTAAGTGATATTTATATAGTCACAATAATGTAAATGCTATTTATTGCTTTACTTTTAAAATTAACCTTTGGGCAAAGACTTGAATGTTTAGCATACATTTCTAATATCAACAATCCACAAGAAAAAAAGAGGTTGGTAGAGTAGGACCTAAAATAAGAGAGGAAAAGTTGGGGAAAGTTCATGAGAGTAAGATCCGCATTTCATCTTGCAGGGAATAAAGAGATAATGCTGCATATTAACAGGAAGAAAATGGCTTACAGCTTACAGTTCTATTACAGTTACATTAGTAGAAGATTAATAGGAGAGTAGTCAAATACAAATGACCAAAATCCCATCTTTCATATTGCAGAGTGAATTGTCTAAATCTAAAAAGGCAAGACATTATTGAGCTTTCTATTAGATTGCCTTAAACAAGAACCAGTAGATTTTTAGAAATTAAATTAAATTTAAGGCTCCTCTAGGCATATGGGCAGGAGAATCTTGCTTTTCCTCAGCAGACACTTAAGTACCACTGCATGTGTGTATTGTTATGGAACACCTGGATAAAAAGCCAACATGTATTTGCATATGTAATACTTTTCATAGCAGTTATTGAGTGCTCTTTTATTTATTTTATAGACTGCATGCAACTTTTGTACACATATGTCCTTTACCCATAGGCACTTCCCTTGAGTTATATATGATTTTTTAGTTTCTTAAGTTTTTCTTCTTCCCCTATAAAATTTCATGATCAGTGATTCAGTAATCTGGGTTAGGTACAATCATTGTCTGTGTCTTTATTTCTTTTAAATGCAAAAACTCCAAAGGACATAAATAGTGACATCCTAAGGGTGAGGTGTTACTTACTAAAATGAGGGTAAAAATCCCAGAAAGGCAAAGCAAGGAGCCATCAAGACACTTTGTTCCTTTCACTATTCCAACAAGGTCCTTTACCTTCCTAGACTTTTTAGTTTTAGATCCAGTAAGTACTTAGCTTATATTTACACAGAAAAAGTGAAAAGTTCAATAGCACTGAACTGATCCTTAACCCATTGACCTAGAGGACAGGACATGTTTATGAAACCAGTCTCTTGAAGTTGGAAGAAACATGGAGGAAGGGGTTAGAGACAGGAGTGGTAAAAATCCCTAACCATAAACCGTTTCACACAGTCCTCTTGAAGTATTTGTTTTGACAAATTTGTACCCAGTGGCCCATATTAATGAGGTGACAATTAAATCACAAGTGAAGTCAGAAACTGAAAAATGGCTTTAGGACAAATGTTTACCGTTCTAGGCCATGTGCAAACCTTTGAACTTTTGTGAAGTTCAAACAGACAGGACTCCATGTAAAGCCCCAGGGCCCTTCCCCAGTATGGGGAATGTTCTTATACAACTGCACCTTCAGAATTCCAAATTATATTAATCTTTGCACATAAACATACATATTCTGTAAAGAGATATTCATACAAGTTATAAATATTTGTCACATTGGGTTATAAAAAAAATTGATCATGTTTGCTCATGAGACAGAGAGTGTGATTACCCTAAAGTTAACCATTTGTGAAGGATTTGACATCTCTGGAGGTGGGCACTCAGAATAGGGTGAGCATTTTTATGTCTCCAGTTGTGTGGTAGAAGATGGGAGAAGTTTCTAGACCCATTCCACAAGTACACCCAGGCAATGTTGGAAGTTATTCTACTCATTAATGCTGAAAATATCCTCGCTCCTTCAACCATCTCTTCATTATCTTTAAGACAAGAGAATCTGGTTTGAATTTTTTTTTTAAATTTCTTTTTGTATTTTTTCTAAGTAAGTCTACTTTCATTTCTATACTATATACTAGGCACAGAGAACATTATTCTCTTCCCTGAAAATCACCATTGTGCCAATTTGGAAAACAGAGTAAAAAAGAAAAAAAAAAAAAGGATATTTTCAGAGCTAGGGGTTGTTACAAGTTGATTTATAGGATTTGAAAGTAAAGGATATGATTAAACAAATGTAGGTTAGACCAATAAACTAAGCATATTTGATTTGAGCATTTGGAAATACTCTAAACATCAATAAAGATTATAGGGAAGTAATCGTGGGGCTGCAGGGCTGAAATATGATTGAGGCTGGATGAATCAATAGTGTGACAGACAAAAGCCTAATTGATTGTATCAAGCCCTTTTTGGAGAGAGGTTGGTTAAGAAAAACAAAGGAAAAGAAAAGGCAAACACCGAATTACCCACTTTGAACTTAAGCAATATAGTTTTCTTGGCTAGCCCACTGTGGTAGAGGTAGAATGCCAAAGCCATCTTAGTTGGAAAGCAAAACGTAAGACTAACTTATTCC